>NC_140073.1:124795462-126001009 GCF_964194135.1 Talpa europaea | reverse complement strand
GACACCCTTCAAAAAAGAATGTTGTCAGGAGACTTGGAGTTGATTAATTGTTGTCAAGTAACTCAATGATTTCCTGTTTCCTAGTATATTTTGGCAAGACTGTTTTAAGACTAATGCATTTTTTGTCACAAGCAATGGAAAAAGCATAGCCAAGAAATAAAACTTATAAATTCCTATCACATATCAAGAAATTAAGGGGGAGAAGGAAGAGGCCACCCACTAAGGTCCATTTTTTTAAAATAAATTTATTTTTTTAAATTTATTTATTTATACAAGCAGGAGGGTGAGAGAATTCACCAGAGCCAGAGGGGAGAGCAAAACAGGCAGACTTGATGAAGTACACTGCTGAGGGGAGCAGTGGGCGGCAGGAGAGGTCTACGCACCATGTGGGACCCTCGCTCGGTGGCTGGGGATTGAACCAGCGCTGCAGAGGCTGCAGAGGCAGCTTTGCATCCCAGCGCTCAACCGCTGCGCCACCAGGGAGGTAAGGCCCATTTTTGATAAAGGTGTAAAAGCTACTCCAAGCTAGTTTTCGATAGGGGGACCAAATGGAAAATAAGGCAATAAGCAAGCAATACGGCTAGTACAGGAGAAAATAGTTTTGTTGTTTCTGTTTTATTGTTTCTTAAACAATTGATTTTTTTTAATTGTATTCTACACTTAAGGGAAATGTGGCTCAAAAAGGATAAATAACTTACAGCTTTTTTCACAAGCCAGGAGAGGACATAGAGAGGTATGAATTGTGGATTAGCTCTATTAACATTTTAACCAAAGGGCCTCTGCCATCTATGAGGAAAAAGGAGATAGCCATTTTCCTCTGGAATCTGAATCAGAATTGTAATCAGACTCAAAGGTACAAGTAGCAAAATGTGACTTGGTCAAATAAAAAAGTAAAGATAAGCATAGAATAAATATTTTTCATATTTTCAACAATGATGTAAGATGGAAATAGCTGTTGTTTTGCTTCATTGATTTTTCCTTTTAAATTTTCATTTGATACATGATCAAAATTAGGAAGATTATGTACTTAATGTTATGTAACTTGAAAGTTTGTAGCTGGAATTCAAACCCTTTGTATGATTTTAAAATATTTTCATACCAAAAACCTCAAATCAAAATCAACTGTCTGTTTACTAAAGATTTATTTATATAGAAAATAATGAAAAAGGAATGGATATTTATCAAGTATTTACCATTCACCAACCTCTGGGTTAGGGCTGGGAACAAGTAGGGAAATAGGACAGAATACCAGACTTCTTTGGGCTCAGGTAATGAGATGAAAGCATTTGTTTTTCATAACAAGCCTCAGAATGGACTTTTTTTTTTTTCTAAATTGTATTCTACACTTAAGAAAAATGTGGCTCAGAAAGGATAAATAACATACACAAAATCACATGGCATAAAACCAAAAATTGTAATTTAACCATTTTTTAAATTTCAAAACCATGACAGATGAGAAGTTTATTTTATTTTATTTTTTTTATATAAATTTTATTGTTATATTCCCCATACAATTGCAGCCCCCGCATTCTGACCCCAATCCCTCCCCTCCCGCCCCCGCCCCCCTAAAAGTGTCTCTGGTTCATAGTTTTTTGTTGATTTTGATTTTCACTTTCTTATAGTTATTCATTTTCCTGGTCCCTTATTTAAGTTTTCTAGATTCCTGCTATGAGTGAGACCAGAGAAGTTTATTTTAATAGGAAAAATGGTTTGAGAAAAGGAAAATGGTTATTATATATCTCTATATGATTAATTGTATAATTAACTGCCCTTCAAGCCCTTTATGAGATATTACTTTGTTATACTCTTTAAGCATCCTGTGAGGATTTCTTTATTTTTTTGCTTTTAATCCTTCAGTTTCATATATATAATTAATTTATTTATGCATATGATTTATTCATTTATCCATACAAGAACTGGGGTACAGGCCAGAGGTGTGGGGGGTCAGAGGATGCAGCAGAGACAGAGTAGGGAACAGAACAGGCAGATTGACTGAAATACACTGCTGAGGGGAGCAGAGGACTGCTACGTCATGTGGGTTGCTCCCTGGCCAGGGATCGAACTTGTGCTTCAGTGGCCATGGATAGCTTCATAGTTTGCACCTTAACCCCTTGCTCCACCAGGGAGACCCTATATATATAATTTATTGTTTCCTTTCATTTTATTTTTTTTCTAACTTCCAATTCAGCAACTTAATTAAAGATCAGTGATTCCTGTGAGATAAAAGTAAAAGAAGTACATAGTGTGAAAAATTAAAAAACAACATTTATTTCCACATGACTAAATATTATCTTGATGAAGGAATTCTATAAACTTTTTAAAAGCAGCTGGAGTCGGAAAGGAACAAGTAAAAAGATATTATAATCATGCAATGAGTTATTTTCTTTTGGGAACTAGGTTTTTGTTTTTTAAACTTACTCCAATATTCAAGTATCCAGTAATGAATAATTATAGGAAAAGATTAAAAAACAAATCATTTTGAATTGGAATACTGTGTTTTTATATCTGTTAGGATTTGATGATCATTAATAAATTGAAACCTAGGTATTTTGTAAATAATCATTTACTCTTTTTCCTAATATTCTAAAAAGTATCTTTAAAATATACTATTAGTTATTACCATACTTTGCTTTTGAAAAATATGCAATTTAATTTGCTTTCTTAAAAAATATCTTCAAAATGATTAGAGCTATGTCCTCATGATATTTTTTTTTTAAATGTATTTATACAAGAACCCAGGTACAGGCCAGATGTGTGGGAGGGTGGGAGGATTCACCAGAGACAGAGTAGGGAACAGAACAGACAGACTGACTGAAATACACTGCTGAGGGGAGCAGCAGGTGAGACAGGAGAGGTCTGCTGCACCATGTGGGTATCTTGCGGGCTGGCAGGGACCAAACCCGGGCTGCAGAGGCTGCGGACAGCTTCGTAGCGCTGCACTCAACCGCCTGTGCCTCCAGGGAGGCCCATTCATGATATTTTAATAAATTTTATTTTCAAGAAGTTTCACTAAGCATATTTACTATTGGGAAACTGGAAAATGTGAAGGAAATTAAGAAAAAGGGAAAATCACACATCAAAACCACATATTGGGGCCTCCCCGGTGGCACAGTGGTTGGGTGCTGGGTTGCGAAGCTGCCCACAGCCTCTGCAGCACTGGTTCGATCCCCGTCTGCTCCCCGGCCACCGGAGGACGGTCCCACATGGCGCACAGACCTCTCCTGCCGCCTGCTGTTCCCCTCAGCAGTGTACTTCGGTCCTTCTGCCTACTCTGCTCCCCGCTCTGGCTCTGGTGAATTCTCTCACCCTCCCGCGCTTCTGACTGTACCCAGCACTTGTATAAATAAATAAATAAATCTTTAAAAAAATTTATAATCAATAATCAGTAGTCATTTTGAGCCACATATTTCTATTTCCCATGCATCCCTGATATCTATATGCAAAAATTATACTTTAAAATGTTATAGTCTGATTTCTTTTTATATGATATACTTCTTTTACCTTATAAAATTTTAACGTAACATATACATTATATGTACTTGTGGATGTTTGTGAGCTTAATTTTTAATTTTTATTTAAAAAAATGTGGTCAATGAAATTCTTAGACTTTCTTACTTGCTATGCCTAGCATATGCAGCCAAACTGTGAGACAAATAGGTAGTAATTGTCTTTTCTTTTTATGTGCTGTATTTGAACACCATAAATATCTATCATTACCCACCTCCTCAATTGGACAGTTTTGTTTGCCCGGTTAATTCAGCATCAATGAAACAACAACCAGTTTCTATGAGGCTGAAAAGATCTTTATTGTGAGACCTGACAGTTGAGTAAAGGGGAACTCCTGTTCCAAACACCTTTCATCCAGGTTTGAGACAAAGTGCGATTATAAAGATTTGGGTTGTTTCTATGTACCTCAAGTTGTGGATGGCATATAAGTCGCACAATGCGCTTTTCCATACATGTGTGTACACAGGTTGCACGTGTCTTTATAATGTTAAGTCTCCACCCCTTGGTGTAATTTTTAGTATTATAATGAAGCAAAAGTTTTCCTTTAGGTTAATCCAGTATTCTTTCTCTGAGAGAGCTAATTTATACCAGTTATCTCTCATTTTCAGCTGTTTCAGCTGTCAGTGTTCTTTTCCTGTAAGAAAAACTACTGGGTACAGATACTGCTCTTTCAGATAATGCTTTCCTTACTCTAGGAAGCTACAGAATAATGATTTTCCCTAATATCTCATAAATAGAATATTTGTAGTTATTTCAAAATTTTAGTGGAGAATGAACAAATGTAAACTAGAATTATTCATCCTATGAGATAAAATATTATTCATATTTAATATTTATATATTTTTATATAATTGAGCTATAGCTCACATAGCTAATTTTGAGTCTTCTATTTGCTAGCTTTGCATAGCAAGACTTTTGTCTGTAAAAACAGAAACATTTATATGAAGACGTAAAGTTTTCTTATGGTTCCAAAACAATACAACATTGAGACTTAAAAAAATTTTTAATATGTCATCATATTAAAATAGAACCTAATTTAAAAAAATTAATTAGGTGAAAAATTTCACTACATAGATGAGAGTAAAAGAAAATTTAAAATGTTTGCAGAAAACTGCAGTTTTTTAAAAATATATTCAATAAATAAAGGTGTTCACTCCCAAAAGATTAATTTATTTGATATTCTGCTAGTTTCTTATTGCACATGATACATGTAACCACAATACATTTCATATGTGAAAAAAGACATGATTTAATTTGTCAGATGACATTACTAAATGCTTTTTTGAAATATGCACAAATGAAAAATTTTCTCTTTATGACCAACAGCTTTCAAAAATTTCTGTGTAAAACATCTATAAAAACCATTTCAAGCAGTTTTAACTATTATTTTCACAATTACATAAAATATTTAATTCTCTCTCCCCCCAAAAAATGCTGTATTGCATGATAAAGGAAAGGATAAAAGAATTCTAAGTTAATGTATTATTAAAGTATTTAGATGCATAACTGATTCACTGATTCCCATTTGCCTTTTTTAGAGCTTTGCCTCTGGGGGTATTTTGGCTTTAAAGCATTTGCTGAGGAAAGCAGTTGTATTGATGGTGAAGCTCAGAAAAATACACACTTATTTTATAAAAACTTTTTGTCTTTCTGTAAGTTTAATAAAAAAGTTCAAGCTAGGATAGGAGATATGTAAAGACAAAAAGAAGCACTTCTGTAAAGTGAGTCAGATTATTCAAAATGTTAAACATATCTCTCTGAATATTTTCAATTATTAGAAGACCATAAAGAAATGTGTACATCATGATATATATTCACTTGCAATAATTACAAAAATAGATGCTCCTTGACTTTCATGATAAGTTAACACGTGGATAAACCTATTGCAAATTGAAAATAATATAAATTGAAATCATATTTAACACACAATCTTCCAAACGTCATAGGTCAGTTCAGCCTACCTTATGTGCTCAGAGCACTTAAATTAGGCTACCATTGGGCAATTATCTTGTGTTTTATCTCAAGAGTAATTGCCTTCCTCTTCTCATGAGAAATAGGAGCTAAATGGCATTTTGTGAACATGATGGTATTTTCACACACTGCAATACAACAAAAATTCTGGGAACACAATAAACTTTAGAGAATCGGTTGTATACCTTCATGATCAGAGGCAGACTGGGAATGATGGCTCTCCGTGCCTGCCTGGCTCCAAGAAAGTAGGGTCTCTACTGAATGAGTATATCTTTCGTGATATCATGAAACTGAAAAATCATAAGTCAGGGACTGTCTTTATCATACTACTAAATAAATAAATATCTTTAATATTTTAATTCTTAGCACAATGGCATTTATATTAATATTCAGAGCCTTATTTATTTATTTAATATTTATTTATTTATTTATGCAAGAGCTGGGGTACAGGCCAGTGGCACGGGAGGGTGAGAGGATTCACCAGAGACAGAGAAGAGAGCAGAACAGGCAGATGACCAAAAGCACTGCTGAGAGGAGCAGCGGGAGAGACAGAGAGGTCTGCGTGCCATGTGGGTATCTCCCTGGCTGACTGGGAATTGAACCAGTGCTGCCGAGGCTGCGGACAGATTCCCAGTGCTGTGCTCAACCTGCTGTGCCACCAGGGAGGACCTCAGAGCCTTATTTAAATGAGCAAAGGAGACTAGAGAATATTGCACATGTATACATCAGAAAACTACAGAACCCACAATACCTTGCACTTTCCCACTGTTTCCTTTTTCTGAAGAATAAAGTGTGTGGGCCAAGTAAGGTCAAAAGGTGAGAAAAACAAAAGTGCAGGTAGCTATCACCATGGACATAAGCTGCCTGTTTGTGCTTGATATATTGTTTATGTGTCTGTGGTTTTGCTAGTTGATTGTTTTTTTGAGGTTAATAATGGATATGGCATCTGTGATTGAAAGGTATATACAATCACCTAAGTTTTTAAATAATCTAACTTCAAGACATGCTACATCTAGTATTTCAAGTACAGATCCAAATTCTCCTGCATTTTTAAATTTGTTATTTTAACAATGCAGGAAAAATTATAACCATATACATTTATATTTATTATATACATTAACCAAATGTATAACCATTTGGATATCATAATTCACAAATCTTTGTCACTGTTCAATATTATCTGAGGTATGGTAGCTCATCTCACCTCTAGGGATTTGAAAAACAGGCATTTTTTTCCTAATTTTTTCTTTTGCCCTAATTTCTATACTTCACTCAAATTATATTTTATTTGGTTCCATATTATCTTAGAAGAAAAATGTTTGAAAAATAAATCAGTACATTCATACATGCACACTAGGACAGTAGCTGTCGGCTCACTCCAATCTTTTCTATAGGGAATTATATTAAGCAACATTTCATGTCAAGTATTTGTGTCTTTCTTTTTCTCTCCTGTTCAGGCCACATGACCCCGTTGATGCAACAATTCTCAGGAAACCACAGATATTATTCTTTGGAGTCCTTTGAAATCATCCAATAAAACAGTCTTGCTAAAGACCCTTCACATTCTGGAGTATACCATTATCTTCTAAAATAGATAATTACTCTGTCAAAATCAGGTCCTAAACTCATTGGACACTAGTAGAAATGAGTGACTATGGGACAACAAGGCTACAAGTCAACATGTTCACTAGGGGTTGGAATGTTAGATTCATTAAGTTACAAAGTTAGGCAGAAACTGTAGCATTTTTTCCATAAAATGAAAATGGGATAATCAGCACCTGGTTGAAATGGGTTAAGAGATGTAGTTTTTATAAATGTTTGACTTATAATGTCACCTGCCTTTGTTTCAACAAAATCTTACCCTATCTTGTCCATTTTTATGGGTTTGTGGGTTGGAAAGAATGTTCCTCACAACCAACTATTGGAAGTGAAAAATACTTTCATCTTCTCCAAAGATGGGTCAACATCAGTGTTGATATAAAGTGAAAATAGGCTGTTGTTGCACCATAGCTACATTCACATATCACCATAAAGATAGTTTGGAAATCTCCCCTACAGGCTGTACAGTGAGCAGTACATAAGGTTACCAACTTGGTATCATGGAAGAAGTTTTCAGAGCTAAGGGTTTACTCAAAGTCTTTATAAGTGGCAAATGGTTTTAGTTTGTTGGTCAAAGGTCTAGAAACTGCAAGAGAGATCATAATCTAAGAGCTTGGGAAAAGTGTCATATTGGTGGAAGGATAGATGTGGGTACAAATGCAGAATATTTTTTCTGGTCTTGTATTTAAGCCTCATTCAAACGACATATTTAATAACTAGGTGGGCAAGATGGCATAACTACCTTATACAACCTTTGTCCTCCCATCCCAGTACTCAGTGAGTACATGAATGGAGTAGACAAAGTGACAAGATGAAGTCTATACATGAACCCAATAGCATGTGAATACCTTTCACCAAGATTAGTTTGCACAATACCATTTTTTGGATGCTTGACTGACACAGAGACTTTGATATGGTTCAATTTTGTGAAAGTTTATTGCTTATCTCTCTTACATGGAGAAGACAGTGATTTGTTGCTCCCAAGATTTGAAAACGTGTTTTTTTATGTCTTACCTTAGAGCCTTTTGGCATCTCTGTCCAAAGGCTTTCAGCGTTCCCAACTTACTGATAGGAGTTACTGCTAGAATTGTTTTGGACTTAGGCATACATTTAAAGTGAAAGAATTTGGAAGGAACATATAAACATGGAATCCATGGCTTGTATAAAATACTATGACTGAGTACCTACAGTCCTGGAAGAATGAAAATATCTTCTTAAAAGTACAGCTAAGGGTGCTCCCAGATGGCAAAAGGTTAAGCACAGCACTATGAAGCAGTCTGCAGCCTCTGCAGCAGGAGCTCGATCCCCAGCCAGCCAGGGAGCAACCCATACAACACAGCAGACCTCTCTTGTCTCACCCGCTGCTCCCCTAAACAGTGTACTTTGGTCAATCTACCTGTTCTGTTCCCTGCTTTGTCTCTGGTGAATCCTCTCGCCCCCCAAATGCCTGGCCTGTACCCCAGCTCTTGGATGCATCAATAAATAAATCTGTAAAAAAAAAAAGTACAGCTTAGGAACTAGCTTACAGGTAACATTTAGCAAGATTGGTTTACTATTATTCAAAACATCTTATGTACTTTTTAGCAATGACTTCTATGTTCCTGACTGAGAGATTAGATAAGTCCAAGTAACAAGAGACAGAAAGAAGAAAAGAACCTCTTTGTCTAGTCAAGCATCACTTTTTATAACACAAGTATAACACACACAGGTATAACACAATTATGTTACAATTGGAGCAGAGAAGAATAAACCTGAAAGTCAGAAGATTCACAGAGAAAACTCTCGGTATTTTCATGTGTGACCATGAAGATACATAGGCTATTATTCAGCTATGCCTGGTAACAACAAGGTAATAAGGTTTCATGAAACCCCCTAAAAAAAAAAAAAAAAAAAGGAAAGAAAACCTGTGGAAATGGCACTTGAGAGTGAGGGGAATATAAGAATGGTGGTGCATAATAAATATGAGGAGTATTAATTAGTGTATTGAGACTAAGACATTTAATAATAACCTTCCCATTTTAAGACTTTTCAGAGATAGTGCTCTGTCACCATCCTTAAGTATCAGTAATGGAGCAATCTCTAACTCATCATGGAATACACCAAGATGACTAATATAAAGAGTTGACAGGACCTCTCTGGTGGCACAAGAAGTTAAGCACCACACAATGAAGGAATCGGCAGCCTCTGCAGCATGAGTTCAATCCCCAGCCAGCCAGGGAGCAACCCACATGGCGTAGTAGACCTCTCCTGTCTCGCCCGCTGCTCCCCTCAGCAGTGTATTGCAATCAGTCTGCCTGTTCTGTTCCCCACTCTGTCTCTGGTGAATCCTCTCACCCCCTGCCCCTCATCTCTGGCCTGTGCCCCAGCTCTTGTATGCATAAATAAATAAATCTTTTAAAAAAAAGAGTTGATAATAAAATGTTCATACTTATTAGAACAGGGATATATGCACATACATATTTACTTAAAATATGTAATAATATATAAAATATGTAGACTATATGTATTTCCTTCTAAAATGTAATTCTCATCCTTGGAACCTTTCAATACCCTCCAACGATATGAGATAAGCATATGAAACTGTAGAACCTACTGTTAAAAAAAGGAACTCATCTTATGGTTAAACAAAAAAGGGAGATCATATTGCACATGCTTCTTGTCAAGTATACATAAATATATACCCTCTGAAACTTTCATTTATCAAGATACCATAGCCAGAATACTTTTGCATAACATAATGACCTCTATTATATATCATGAATAGTGTTATAGGATGAGCTAAATAAATAGTGGATATAAATCTAAATTGATGGGGACTAAAATGGAATGATTTATGGCCAAAACCAGCAAATGCTTTTTAGCTTGAAATTGAGTGACTCCCTGTTAAATAAGCACAATAAGTTTCCTGCCATACATTATATTTGACTAGTCAAAATATAAACCTGAGTACTGCTTATGATTTGCTTGGCTGACCTTTATTAATTAAACATTGTCTAATCTGTGAAATATAGGATGCTTTTGGCAGCTGTGCCTCACAGGATTTTATTCCTAAAGTGACTAAATTCCAATCTACTAGCCATCCAATTAATTGTGTTTCAGTACTAATCAGATGGTCTGCAGATTTCTCTGATTTCCATCCTATTTCCAGAAACAGACATTGTAATGCAGATTTTTATTTATGTCTACAGAAACTAGAAACCTGATTTCTGCAGAGGCTCATCAAGTGGGAAAAAAAAGAAAAAAAATTGAACTGGATTTATTTTAAATGCTTGTGCTCTTTCAAACTTTGATTAACTCTAAATGTATTTACTGCTTGTATCCACATGAATCCTTTATCAGTCATGCCTTTTTTCAAATATTTATACTATACTATATTTTACATATGGCATTTGACTAAGGACCTTGATGTTAATCTACATATTAAATATTAGCAAACTAAATGCCTTTACTCATTTTATTTTGGACAAAAGCCAATGAAAATTGAAGTTCTATTATTTTATTTTTTTTTCCATTTTTATTGTTCCCCTAGTAGTATACTGGCAAGAATTCAAAAATCGGGCCTCCCCTGGTGGCACAGGCGGTTGAGCTCAGTGCTGTGAAGCTGTCCGCAGCCTGTGCAGTGGTGGTTTGATCCCGGCCGGCAGGCGAGGATCCCACATGGTGCTGCAGATCTCTCCTGTCTTGCCCGCTGCTCCCCTCAGCAGTGTATTTCGTCAGTCTGCCTGTTCTGTACCCTGTTCTGTCTCCGGTGAATCCTCTCACCCTCCCACGAATCTGACCTGTACCCCAGCTCTTGTATAAATAAATAAATAAATATTTTTAAAAAATTCAAAAATCCTATAATGTGTAGCAGTGACACGGATTAGATAGGTCTTTTCTTATTTGCATAAAATGAAACTACAAATAATAACTGTAAGTGGAAGCTTGCATTACAAAACTTGTATTTACTATTAAACTAGTCACTGAAAGAAAATGTGCACATACCATGACATATATAGATGTGCCTATAAGAAGCCTGGACTTATTTAATAAAAAGTTTCTGGCTGCAGGAATTTAGTTTTGTTATTTTTTTCAGCTATTTTGACTGACAATAACTGCACAGGCTGACAAATTAGTTACTCTAAATAAATGCTAAACTGACCTAAATTCTGCAGTTAAAAGTGATGAGACTTGAAAGAGATGGTTTGGGAGAAATGAAGAAGACTTTTATAAGAAGAAAATTTATATTTATATAATTTGTATCTAAGAAATATGTTTTGACAAAAAATAAATTTTCTTTGATTAAATAAATTATATTAATAGGAACTAAAAAATCTTGAACAGGATTTTCTTTTTACTGGAGTTTATTGTAATTTGAACCAAGCAGAAGGAAGTATGGAAAAACATCTCTCTCTAGTGTATCATAAATTAGAAAAATAAATAAAATACATTTAAGGTTTTGAAATTTACTTCATTTTATGACTACCAGGGGTTTCATTAGGCTCTCCTTAATATATGGGTTAGAAGGTCAAAATAATTGCCTCATGGTTGACCTTAGCATTTAGCATAAAGAGGATATCTAAAACCAAACTAAAGTTTATAGATCATCAGTATTTATAGGCAAGTGTATGACTTGTTATATTGTTTCTCATCTCTTGAGATTTAACCCCAGGAGTTTATCCAATGCTGAATCCAAAGTACCATTTACTGCTCAGTTCTGTCTTCTTAACCTCTCAACTATTGTCACTTAAGAATTAACTCATCAGGCAAAGTAGTGTTAGTCCAGTCTCAAAGAACTGTCTCTTTAGGATACTGGCTCCTCAAGTCCTGACTCCTTGACTGAAATTTGCTTGTCTGTATTTTGTCCAGATTTTTTTGTTCTTTGTTTGTGAAAAAAATAACTTACAATAATGGTTTACCATTAATTATCAGAAGTTGAAAGCCCTCTATCTGATTTTTTGCTTTATCTCTCAATAGATTCTGAATTGGACATAGAAAAACTGTATCTTTTTAGGGTAGACTCAAATGTAATTTAAAATTGAAGATAGATATTATGTGGAATGAACTGAAGAAAATAGAGACAGTGATGGCAATATATAACATTTAGGTATGTAAAAGTAGTTCCTGGAATTTTGGTGCTGTAAGAGTTGTACAATGTAGTCAGTTGTACTCATTTTGAGACAAACATCACTATCTAAATTACATATATATGAGTTTTCCATGTTAAATTTTTAAAATGTATTTTCTATTTAAATGATATTTATTCTTCTCAGTAAAATATGAATTCACTGTATCCATTAACAATTTCCCCACTTAGGAGTGTCAAACCATAGTAGAGTTCAATCATTAAAGGAAGAGAACCAAACATTGTTTTCTTTTTAAATTTTTTTTTAATTAAGGTAACATTGGTTTACAATATTGTATACAATTTAGAGGTATATATTCAGGTGTTATGACACACACCAACCACCAAGATACCCATAGTCCTCCACTGCAGTCCATTGTGCCCCCTCTCCACTTTGCTTTCTGCCTCCCCCTTTCCCCCTGGTAGCCTCAGTTCTACAGTAAGATTTCTAGGGATTGTTATTGGTTTAACTTTATCTGAGCCTTAGTTTATTTGTTTTTTTTTCTATATTCTATAAATAAGTGACACCAACTGGTATTTGTCTTTCAATTTTTGACTTATTTTGCTTAGATAATACCCTTCAGTTCCATCTACATTGCCACAAATGGCAAGAATTCATCTTTTTTATAGCTGAATAGTATTCCATTGCATATATAGACCATATCTCCCTAATCCAGTAGCTTTGGACACTTAGGTTGTTTTAATAGCTTGATAATTATAAACATAATTGCAGTGAACACACATATATATATATATATATATATATATTTGAATTAGTGTTTTTTCATTCTTTGAGTAGATACATAGGGGTAGAATTGCTGGATCATATGGTTGATTCATGTTTAATGCTTTGAGAAATCTCCATATTAATTTTCATAGGGGTTGGACCAGTCTACATTTCCATCAACAGTGTTAAAGTTCATTTTTCTCCACATCCTTACCAACAATTATTGTTCCTGTTTTTGTTTTTTTTTTTTTTTTTTTTTTGATATGGGCCATTCCTCACAAGTGTGAGATGTATTTCATTAGAGTTTTGATTTGCATTTCCCTGACAAAAAGTGATTATAAGCATTTCCCCCATATATCTGTAGGTCATCTGTATGTTTTGGAGAAGTACATGTTTACTTCTTCAGTCCATTTTTGATTGGGTTATTTGTTTACTTTTTGTTGAGTTGTATTTTTTGTCAGCCTTGAATATTAGTCCCTTATCAGATTTATAGTGTACAAATTTTTTCTTCTCCTCAATATGGTGTCGTTTTGTTTCAGTGATAGTTTCTTTCATGATGCAGATGCAGAAGCTTTTTAGTTGGGTATAGCCACAATATTAATACCCCCATTTGTTTTTCTTTTTGTAAGTGACAAATCCATAAAGCTATCACTGAACTCTGTGTAATATAGTGTTTTACTCATGTTTTCTTCTATATATTCTATATCCATTTTGAGTACTTTCCATGTATGATGTGAGGTAGTTGTCTAGTTTCATTCTTTTGCATGAGGCTGTCCAGTTTTTCCAATGCCACTTATTGAAGATACTTTCCTTTATCTTGGTTCCTTTGTTGGATTATCTGTCCATGTAGTTGGGCTCTCAATTTCATTCCAATGATCTGCATGTATGTTTCTGTTCTAGTACTATACTGTTTTGATTATTATAGCTTTCTAATACAGTTTGAAGTCTGGGAGTGTGAGACCACCATTCTTCATTTTGATCAGGATTGCTTTGGGTATTCAGAGTCTTTTGTGGTTCCATATGAATTTCAATAATATTTGTTCTCTTTCTTTGAAGAATATCATTAAAATTTTGCATTGAATCTGTATTTTGCTGTGGGTGAGATGGTTATTTAACAATGTGAGATGGTTATTTAACAATGTTTAACAATGTTATTTAACAATGAGATGGCTCTTTAACAATGGGTTGCTCAGTGCAACCCATTGAGCACAGAATATCTTTCCATTTCTTTGAATCATCTATTTCTTTTAAATATTTCTTATATTTTTCATTTATGGGTTCTTAACCTCCTTTGTTAAAAATAGTTCCTTCTTAAGGATAGTAATATTTGTTCCCCAATTAGGTATATACAGTTCATACTTTTGTTTCTGAAGACTTCATAAATCTCAAAGCCTCCCATAGCCATTGCATGAAATGAGTCAAATGAACATCAATCCATGTTGATAAGTCTTAGAATCCTTTGCTATTAATTTTATTTGGATTTTGAGTTTGTATATCCTATAATACTAATACTATTGATTCAAATAATTTTGCAGAAATACTCATTGTATGGGTCACTAGACTTTTGCTATTATTACTGCTGCTGAAAAAAATCCTTGGCTTGCATATTAAAGAACCATAATTTTGTATGTGCCCTCAGTACAAGGTTCTTCTCATCCATGAGTTCTTGTTAACCATATACTTAACTATAAAAAAATAAAAAGAGTAGTAGCTTGTGTTTCCAAAAGATTTCCAAAGTTTTGACAAATATATGGAATTTCCAAAGATATTTTATTAATCTATTCTGTATATTCTAGGAATACTTGACCAGATAAACCTTAAGAAAACCGTCAAAACTTTGAGTGGTTGTTCTACATAGAAGATATGCAAATCAAAGCATTACCAAAATGTATTAAATGCCTCATTATAAAATCTCATGGATCAAACATGAACTAAATCATATTGAATTCTATTTCATAATATTGTTGATTATTTACTCTCTTAAAATATTTTAAAATCATTTAATTTATCAATACTTAAAATTTCAGATCTGGGAAGGAATAGTATCACTTTTGAAATACTGTACAATTTGGGGAGTGCCAACACCTAGACTAAGTGTTTTATATAACCAAGACCAACTAATATGTTAAAGTTAGAGAAGGACACAGCAACTCACTTGAGTATATAGAAATAGCTGGACAGGAAAATTAAGAATAAAGGTGAATTTTCATTTCAAGTTTCAATGATACTTTTCTGTAGAACTACCAGACCGATCTTTTTATTTATTTATTTATTGATTGATTGATTGATTTTTTATAGAGGCATGTTTTATTTATTTGTTTGTTTGTTTGTTTGCTTATACATGCACTGGGTACAGTCAGAAGCGCAAGAGGGTGAGAGAATTCACCAGAGCCAGAGCAGGGAGCAGAGCAGGCAGAAGGACTGAAGTACACTGCTGAGGGGAGCAGCGGGTGGCAGGAGAGGTCTGTGCGCCATGTGGGACCCTCCTCTGGTGGCCAGAGAGCAGCCGGGGATCGAACTGGCGCTGCAGAGGCCGCGGGCAGCTTCGCAACCCAGCGCTCAACCGCTGCGCCACCGGGGAGGCCCCAGACTGATCTTTTTAAACATATAATTGAACCAGTTAAATTTAAGCCAGTATCCTAGAAGTACCAGAGTGATTATAGCCATGGGAATAAAAAAAATGCTATATTTCTGTTCCATGGTGACTCAAAAGGAAAGGAAAAGAAAGTTCACACTGATGAATTAGAATGTTTTGTTCTTTTTGCTGCTCTCAGTTTATTTCCCATGTTAATGTAAGGCCATGCTACTTTAGAACTAGATTATTATTAGACATTGTCAGGTTCCACCTTCTTTTTTCATAAAACTTTCCATCTGGTATTTCAATAAAAGTTTGTGAAATTTCCTCATTTACCCAGCATATGGTATAGAAATTTCCGTATTAGAGAGCTTTCTGAAAAGCATAATTTTTAGTAACACTATATTAAAAGGTCAACTTGCCTCACATCCCCTTTCTTACCCTCTTTATTTCTCTTTTGTGTGGTTACTTCCCTGCAAATCTGAGCATTCCAGGAGCACTTTTTTTATTTTCTGATAGATATTATATTGGAAACCCAACTTAATGGTGCAAAGCAAAACCTCTTCTGTGATTATCATTCACAAAGAATAAGCTATGTTTTCATTGGGTCACCAAGGACTTCTTTGCCCCGAACCTACTCATTAATCCCATTTCACACACTGATGGTATTAAGGGACAATTCTCCACAAAATTAAGGATTTTATAATTAAAGTAATTTACCAGCATTATTTGAAGGATATCTTGTTAAAATGGGTAATGTGTCAAATCTCCTTTTGCATAAACATCCAAAGTATGTACCAATTTTATAGATTTAAAGTTACAGATTGCTATAGTATTAAGTCATATGGCAACTTACATGCAGCTAGTAAGTGGTAAAATGAGAATATACACCTAGGGACTCTAACTTGAGAGTTCAAGATCTTATCTGTTTATATCTATTGTCTTTCTATTATCCATCCATCCATCTATCCATCCATCCATCTATCCATCCATCCATCTATCTATCTAACATATGCCTATCATTTCCTTCTGTGTAAATCAATGTAAGTGGAGGAGATCAGAATTAGAGCCCATTGCTGAGATTCACATGATTTGATTCTAAAAATAACCTTCTTTGTATCTGCTCTCCCAATCTGAAGATAAAGAAATGATAATTACCATTTCTCTAATCCAGTAAGCACTAGACACTACAGAAGAAAAACTCAACGTAAAGTTAGAACCCTATGTAAAGGGTTCACAAATAGGGAAAATATAAAATTAAAACAAACAGTATTAAAGGAAGAGCTATGTTAACATGAGCTAATTCACTCATTTTTAAAATTTGTGTTTATCACAAATATGGCCAGCCAAATTTTATTCTTAATAGTTGTAGTTGTGTTCCCATCTGGGCCAGGGTTTCTCAACCTCAGCACTGTTGGCATTTGAGCCAAATAATTATTTGTGTGAGGGGTTTTATTTTGCATTGTTTGATGGTTAGCCATATCCCTGGTCTATTTCCACTAATGCCAGGAGTACCCCCTCCCAATGTGACATCCAAATATGTTTTCATATTGCCAACTACCACATGGAGAGGCAAAATTTGCCCCTAGCTGAGAACCAGTGCATTAAAATACTGGAATTGACTTCTCATATTTGACATCTCTTTGGAGAAGTTTGCTAATGTGGGAGATTTATAATTATTCAGCCCTCAACGGAACCTCTGTCAGTCTGGCATAGTCACCCATTTACAAAAAGATAACTTGTAGTGACAATCACACCTTTTTAAATGATGCGATTTGTTTTGTCCACATAATTGAGAGTTAACTGGCCATGGTAATTAGTCCAATGTTTCCTCAGAAAAAGAAAAATTGAAGCACTTTCATGTCTGTGAAAACTCCCTCTGAGTATGAAAGTGATGAATAATACATACAAGATAAAACATAGTCAGACTCTGGTTCACAGACCGAAGATCCAAAGAGAGCACAGCACACTATTACTGACTTGCTAATCATCAAAATCAAATCGTTTAAGCTTTAGGCCTTAAATAGACCAAAACATTAACTATTAGGCATTAATGACAGGAAATTTAACAAGCTGGGAGTCAAGATGAAGTAACAAAAGAATTCATTAAAGAGAAGGAAGTAGGTATGAATGGTATTGTGGCTGATATATATTTACGAGTAATTTTCTAGAATTGATTTAGATTGTGTGACAACTTAGATCTTTAGAAATAGACTTTAAATAAGACTAAATAGCTTATAATATAATTTTTCTATTATATTCTGTATAAAAATAATCAGATATAGTTAGTTCCTGATCCTCAAGACCCTGTAGTTTTAAGATGCTGACATTTTTAGTTAGACATTTGAAAATCTTTGTTTTTAATTAATTATATTCAAATAATCTGTGTGCCCAGATGATATACAATAAGTAATCTTAGAACATGAAATAATAAAAGCACACTTTATTTTTAAACATCAAGTCTAACATTTTTTTGAATAGAATTTTAAGTGGTTTTGAAATTGTAAATCATATTTCCTAAATTTTCTTTCTGCTACCTCTAATTTATGTGGCTGTGAGTGATTCACTGTTATGTGTCAGTCTCAATCTGTCAATAACCAGTGTTATGGCCCGGGCTGGACTAGTCCTTGTTCTTATTTTGATTGCTAGATGCCCTTCAGCAATAACCACCAGCTACTTAAAGGACCTGGAAATTACACAGCAGAGTGACATTGCAGTTGGAATGAGAGGGTGAGAGAGAACAGAAGGAGTGGGGGGAGGACAATGCAATGGAGGGAGAGAAAGAGATAGTGACAGACAGAAACAAACACAGAGAGAATAGAGAATGCAGGATTCTGGGGTTTGGGGGTTGATGGTAGGAGCCTAGGGTTTCTTGGATTCACTCTTTATTAGTTAATTTAAAAATATAAGAACAAGAATTCAAAGCACAGAAAAAGAAAACTATACAAATGGTCAGCGGGAAGGTGGTCTGGTCTCTAGGCATTTGTCTGTGTTTACTGGAGATAGCCAGGTTTGAATCATATTTCCTCTTTGAAGTGGATACCTTAGCAATCAATTCTTAAATCAGGCATTTATATTACAAAAAAGAAACAACTTTTAGGGTTTCTACTGTACCCATCAAATGCTTTTCTATAAATTGATGATATCTATCCTATATATTTCACAAAGTTATTTTAGAAACTATATACATTATATAAAGAATTATATTATCAATCTAAAACTAACTGTGTGAGGCATCTACTTCATATAGTATCTACCCAAAGTGATCCAGGTGCCCCATGAAAGTAAATTGAATTAACCCCAGATTACTGATGATCATTCACTAGGTTAGGGCAATTGAATATGCATGTCAAGATGCAGAAAGAGGGTAAAGTTCTATCTGTCTTTGGTGTTAAGTGTTGATGTGAAAGACCAGAAATATTTTCAGAGAGGAGTGGTACACATTTCGGGCTGGTGCATAGTTTTTCTACTAGAACTTGTCCTAAAATCTAATTTTGTTCCTTCAGTCCCAAAAAGGACAGAAAATTATATTGCCATTATTGTTATAATTAGGGAGGAATTTTTCTTTTGTTGGTTTTTAACTGTAATTCTTTACAAAAAGTTGTGAAAGAGATTTTTTGACATGGGGTTTGGGATGGAGAGTTCAGAAACAAAGAACAAGTGTGTGTGTGTGGAGGGGTGTAACTAAATATTTGGAGGTGTCAACATTGTGAATTTTTCCCACATTATTTGGTAGATGATTTGTTTTGCATATTGCATAATTAATAAAGGTTAACTACCATAATTTAATATTTTTGATGTACAACTGTGTGAGTGTGATGGAAGAGTAAGAGAACAGTTTTGGTCTTTTGGGCTTCATTTTATTTTTTTTTCAGACTTGAATTCTTTTATTCAAATAATACTGGTCTTTTTATATGTTAACTACTGCCTATTATGCTAGGGATTTAAGTCTGAGAAAGTTTCA
This sequence comes from Talpa europaea, assembly GCF_964194135.1. Lineage (NCBI taxonomy): Eukaryota > Metazoa > Chordata > Mammalia > Eulipotyphla > Talpidae > Talpa > Talpa europaea. The sequence continues at coordinate 125,981,562 of NC_140073.1, read as the reverse complement.
CTTTATCATTTTGAACAGTTTCCTTCCCATTTTGAATAGAGTCTTCCAATGCCAACAGTTGTTGATGTCTCTAGGAACAGATGGTTTGTGGGAGGATTGTTGAGTGAGATATTCTGCATCGTGGTCCCAAGACTGCACAGTTGCTGTTGGAAAGGTTACAGAAATGACAACTGGTATAAGAGAAGTTGCAAACCAGAGAGTGAAAATAGCCAGACAACTGTATGGAGACCATCCAAATTAAAAGACTTTTTGATGAAATCTTGACATTTCTTACAGAAGAAAATGCAGCAATTGCAGGAAGATTGGATGATATTAAGGTGGTTGACATATTGGCAATGCTTTTCATTTCTATACTTTAACAAGTTTCACAATTCAACTTGAGAATGATGACTATGTGGGAGACTCATTCTATAGCTGGATTTTTTTTAATGCCTTGTGTTTGAAATAATGGATTTGTTCATTCCCATTTGCACCTCATGTCCCTAGTAAGCTGAAAGTATTTTTGTCCCATTCAAAAAATGGAATGATTTGGAAAACATTAAATTATTCTCTATCACTTAATTAGCTGAGACTTTTTTAAAAGTAAGTTTTGGAAAATGTGTATCTTTGGGTTAAATGAACTGTTCCAAATTTGGATTTGAGTTTGAAACACATTTAGGACACATTTCTGGAATTCCTAATGTAAAGTAGCATATCTCATGAATGTGTTAGAAGTAAGTCCCTTTCAAGTCTCAGCTAAGTACATGATAGATTAAAAGTTTCTATGAATAATGCTTGATTTTTTTAACATTTTCCTTATTTACCTCATACTTTGCCTTTGTAACTTAAAGTCAAATGAATGAAATTTTTTAGTATCTCCTTTCAAATATCTGAATATTCAAAAGTGGAAGTAGACCATAAATGTGTTTTTTAATTATATTATTAAATATGTGTTGCTTCTTTTATATAATGACAATTAAATCACACTAATACTTAAATTTCAATGTATACTAAGCACATACTACTAGTAAATTCTCGGCTCTATGTATTTATTTAAGAACATTAAATGAGGGTTCATACAGATGCTATAGACAGTTGTAAAGTTTAACAAGCAACAGGAAGAGTTAAGTTATGGCCCTAATTGTCTTTTACTTTGTGCTTTTTGTCTTATATCATCTCCCCTTGTTTCTAATGACTCCCCAATATGAGGATATATTGACATTTGAAATGTAGTATTTTCTTCTTTGAAGTCAGAAGACACTATAAAACGAATAAAAAAGCCAAAGTAAATGAAATAAAGCAACCCTTAACAGGTCCCAGTCATACACAGCCTGGGAACATGTGGGGAACTGGTAGTCTGTAAACATAACTGTTTTAAGCAATGCAAGATAGCAGTGAAACACTTGGTATGATCATCAGTTGTTTTGTTTCCTTTAATATCTTCTTGCTTTCCTTTCTTCAGAGAGGTGTAACTAGGAATTTCAGCTTCACCATCCCTGCTCCATCCACAATACAATTGAATGGACAGGTCAACATAATTGTATATTTTAATTTGTGTTGATAGGAATTATACTTGAGTTTCTTATGGCTTTTGGGCCATTTCACTCAATAGCAGGCTTGAAAAATATTACCCATATATCTTGAATTAATTTTAAGGATGGATATACACAATTATAATCAAGCATAGAGAGACACGTGTGAGGGAGGATTTTTTTTTAAATAAATTTCTTAGAGTACTTTTAGATTTAGAGAAAAATCAACTAGGGAGTACAGTCTTCACATACCCTCTCTCTTCCACACTGCATAGCTCCTCACCACCCAATTTTCTCTATTATTAACTTTTTGCATTGGTGTACTATGTATGATACAGTTAATTAAACATTATTGCTATGTTATTATTAACTAAAGTCTGTGGTTTACATTGGGTTTACTCTTTGTGCTATACATATATAAGAATTATACCAAATTTATAATGTTATGTATCCAAATTATGATATCATACATAATAATTTCTGTAAACTAAAAATTAATTGTGCTCCAAGTATTCATACTTTCCCCATATCCTCCAACCTTTGCAACCACTAATCATTTCATTGTCTCAATAGTTTTGCCATTCATGGGAATAGATTTCAATTCAAATGCCTCTTTATGCTAAACAGCTCTTTTTCATGAAGGATATTTCAATTTTGAATAGAAATGGCACAAAGTTTAAAAAATTATATGATTGGTGTATTTTGAAGGACCAGCTGTGTTAAGCATTTGCTTAGGACTTAAATGTAGGAATTTGCATGGCTAATTTATTTTAAAAAATAGAAAATATGGGCTAATGATGATAATACAGACTTAAATTTAATTGCAGTAATTTAAAAACCCCTGGCTTCAGGAAATGCTTTCATTTTATTGGTGTTTTTTTTAAAACCAATTATTTAGTAATCCATGTACCATTTATGATAGTAGCGAAAGCTTTTTCTAACCTAGAGGTAATAATTGCTACATTTAGTTTAAGGTAGGTCCAGTTGGAAAATCAATAGTGATCAAAGAAGTGGAGATTGGGGCCAATGAGATAAGTGGCAGATGGTCATAAAATAGTTTCTTTACAATACTGAATGGCAAGCAAGTGACAAACAGCCACAAAAAAAAAAAAAAAAAAAAAAAAAACCAGGAAGAGTTTGAGAAGGGGAACGAGTAATGTGATAAAATTCAAACTCACAGCTGATTGATTATTTTATAAAGCAATATCCAATAATTATCTGAAGAATTTTAAAGCCCCTTACATATTTTACCCAGGAGTGGAAGCTATTTTTGCATTGGCAGTGCTTTTAAGAATGAAATTTTGACAAACTCCACTCTATTCCATTGCCATAAAGTTCATGATAATGTTCATTACAACTGTATTGAAAATAATCCATTTGGTATAGTAGTAAATCTGCTCTAATTCAAAAATGAATTCAAATTCCATAAAACCCAATAGTAAAACTGAGCACATTTTTATATTTTTGATAATGGCTTTATAATATTTAAATTTTTTTTTTATTTTTATACATAATATTTAAAGGTTTGTTACCACTTTTTCCTAAATAAAAAATATTTTATTATGTTGGACAATCAATTAGGTATTTTATAGGGAACTAAGAGTCATAACAATCATATCAAGACCCCAGCGTTTACTTAATTTTCAATCTGACTAAAGACCAAAATCATTATATGTTTAATATACTACAGGCTCATCTCTAAATGGTTTTGAATGTTAACATTTTTAAATTAATTTTCTACTTTTATATTAAATTTGACCTTACACTACAGAGGATACATATGCATTCATTATGACATCATGAGAACAGTCCCAATTTTTTTTAATTGTAAAGTCATAGTTTAAAAATTTTTAAAATATGCACTTTAATTTAAGATTTTTTAAGTATTTTTTAAGATGAATGTCTCAAGGACGAGAATAATATATCCTATTCTGTTAAATATTAACCTTAAAAAAGTTTAAACATGACTTAGTTTTCTAAGATAACCACTGTGTAAGTCCCACAAAATAATATGATAGAAAATACACATAGAAAAGTGAAATGCAATTCAGAGAACAAAATGGACTTTCACAGCCAGAGTTTGATCATCATCAGCTTAAGATAACATTACTTAAATTTATTCTCCAAAATAAAGCTCCTTCAGATAGTGAAAAATAATGTCTGTGTTTGTAGCTGTGTACTTTTATACATATATATATATATATATACACATACATATATAAGATAAAGTAGTGATTCTCTCTTGTAAATTAACGTGAAATAGTATAGTAATGACCTTAAGGAAAATATATCTGAGCAAAAATACTTCTGACAAATGTCAATAGTGTAACATATGAATAGCAAAACAGATACTACATTTGAATACATCAAGCACATTTTAATCATCAAAACATTGAATGAATACATTAGTATAGTCAGGACATTAGAGAGAGGATGGATATTCTCTAAAGGAATTAAAAGATTTCCAGTCCCCAAACCCTCAACAGTGAAATACATTTCCAAAATGAAGCCTCTGAATGAGGGTAATTCAGAAATTCTGGAAAAATTACAATTGTTCTTACAACTCTTAGATGGCCTAGCATGCAGTTTTGCCTGGCTATTTGTTACAGGCCACATTGCATGAATTGCATCAATCTCAGAAATTATATGAAATATAGTACCTGGTATTCTTTGATATAAGCATTTTTCATGTATCATTCCCATTCATGATAGCACAGCTTGGTCCAAATATGTTCCTAAAATAAATTCACATTCACTCTTTCAATATTAGTCACTGGTTCCATTTATCTTTTAGTCTGGGATCATTGTCTGTATTGGGGCTTATGGACATACAGGTTGGAAAAGTTTAGGCATTATGACCACACCTGTCATGAATTCAGATTTTAATTTTTCGTACTTGCTCAGTGGGTGATGGTATTATATATGACTTATTTGTGTAACTCTGTATCTCAAGTCACTTTTTCAAGATAGCAATTATTTAGGTCATCTTTTTGGCTGTTTAGCATTTTGGCTGTTTACCATAATACCACTAACATGGGACCAACCTAAAGAGCTGGAAGTCTAGCTCTGATTGAACAAGTTACTGCTGTGTAAACTGAGTGCTGAGCAGAACTCAGCTTTGCCAGCAAAGAACTAATTCAAGATGTTTATCACAGGTCCCTGGCAAGAGCTTCAAGTGCTTTGCTTGCGTTACAAGTTTGAGAAACACTGCTTTGGGAATAGGTGCTAATGTGAAATCTTAATTTTACTTTAGGACTAACTGCTCACTATTTATAAACAATAGGAACAAACAAATAAAACCTAGTTTTATATATTTTTTTAATTTTTTTAAGCTGGTTGAGACCTCTTCATGTATGGATTTCCCCATGTGTAAAATGAAGTATTAATGCATGCCCCAGAAAGTGTGGTAGGGAAGAGATTAAGATGAAGCTCATGAAATATATAATTCTGCTACTGTTTCTAGCACAGAAAGATGTTTGCTAAACATGAATCTGCTCTTGAGAACTCTAAACTCTACCTGAGGAGAAGAGAAGAGTCTGGCAAGATGGCAGCAGAGTGATGATGATGTGTTCACTTCTTTCACATATTTGCAACTGAATTACAAGGGCCACATACACTGAAAGATAAATGAATGATTCTTTTGTACATCAGGAGCAACAGCATGGTTGAATGAAGAAACGAAAACTGTAATTGAGCTGCATTTGAAATGAGATACTGAGGTAGTACAACTCAAAAAGGAAGGGGTGAACACTTTATGGCCCACCTCTGATGTTGTTGACTCAAGGGCACATGCTAACTTTGGGGATTTTCAAAATATGGCACTACTATGGAGAAGAGGTACAAAGATTCTGCATATTGGACAGAGTATACCGCTACAGTACTCTAGCACTGAGGATCCAGAATGCTGGTTGTGGACTTAAGCCTGAGGCTCTGAAACCTGAACCAGAAAGGAAAATCAGATCTGAACACAGGTGTTTCCTCATAGAAGAGGCTATCAATTATAGCCAGAGGCTATTATTTATAGCCTGAGGCAAACTACCTGCCTTAGGACAATCCAAGGCAAAAAACTGAAAACAAATGAGTACTCACACTAAGTAGAGTTTGAAGCATCTGTATCTTAAGACAGGAGCAAGTGTCTCAGAGTGAGATTCTGTAACTGAAAAGCAAAGACAATTCCAGTAATGGCCCTTGTCTCAACCAGACTGAAGCTGGCACAAGACTATATGACACATTTTGCTCCAGGAGTTAGTCTAGGGGAGGGGATTCCCCACAACTGAGATACCCGCAACATTGTAAGGAATCTTGAACACTTGATCCTTAATGGAGGCAACTTTTCAGTGCTGTTGTCCTTGTAACTCATTAACCCTCACTGGCACAAGTGTATCTGAACAAGTTCAAAGGCATCAGATTATGAAATTGTAGATAAATGTACAGGGTAAATAATCTAGGACTATACTAGCTTTTCAGGTTTTTTTTTTTTTTTTGTAGTTTTTTTGTAGGAGGATTATAAAGGCAACTTATTAAGATTAGAAAAGGAAGCTTCCTATTACAATTCATAAAAACCAAAAATTAAGAGACAGAAGACTAGATTATAAATGATGTAGCAAAAAAAAAGCCCTAAGAGAAGTCTCTATCAAGCAGAACTGTGAAATATGAATGACAAGGAGTTTAAGTTAAATGCTATAACCATACTATTCAAATTAAGAAAAATTTTAATAGATTATCAAAAACAGAAACACAATAAAGATTGAGACTATTGAGGTAGTTACAACTAGAACTAATGATTGAAAAAATTTGGTAACCAAATTAATTAAAAAATAAGAGTCCTCAATTGTGGACAGATGCAAGTAATAGATAAAATCAATGAACTTGAAAGCACAATGGTCAGGGACATGCAAATACAAAATAATAATAAAAAAATGAAAGCATTGTAAGAGTTCTTAGGAAAGCCTAACAAGAGTTAATATCCATATCATAGAAGCTTCCAGAAGGAGAAGAGAGAGAGAAGGGATAAAATGTATTTAAAGAAATGATTATGGGCCTCCCTGGTGGTGCAATGGGTTAAGCACCACACTATGAAGCAATTCACAGCCTCTGCAGCACGAGTTCGATTCCCGGCCGGCCAGGGAGTAACCCAACACCCACTGCTCCCCTCAGCAGTGTATTTCAGTCAGTCTGCCTGTTCTGTTCCCTACTCTGTCTCTGGTGAATCTTCTCAGCCCCCACATCTCTGGCCTGTACCCCAGCTGTTGTATGCATAAATAAATAAATCTTTTTTAAAAAAGAAGAAATGGGGGCCTCACCGGTGGCACAGCAGTTGATCTCTAGATTGTGAAGCTGCCCGCAGCCTCTGCAGTGCCGGTTCGATCCCCGGCAGCTGGGCGAGGGTCCCACATGGTGCGCAGAACTCTCCTGCCGCCTGCTGCTCCCCTCAGCAGTGTACTTCGTCAATCTGCCTGTTCTGCTCTCCCCTCTATCTCTGGTGAATTCTCTCACCAGAGAATTCTGACTGTACCCAGTGCTTGTATAAATAAATAAATAAATATTAAAAAAAAAAAATGAAATGATTACTCAGAAGCATTCCCAATTGGGAAATGAACCTAATGCCCTGATCCAAAGAGATGAAAGAGTTAATAATAATAATAATAATAACAATAATAATATCACCAGTCTAGACACTCACACTCCAAGACGTATAAAATTGTTGAAAGCCAAGAATTTTAAAATCACATAGAGTGACCTATAAGAAAACATCTGTTACAATGTCTATGAAGTTTTCAGTGAATACCTTATAGGCAAGAATGAAAAGCAACGGTATATTTAAGGTTCTCAAGTGCTAAAATACTCAAGAACTCTAAGAACAATACTTGAATATTTTCCTGCAAGACTATCATTCAAGACAGAAGGAAAGTAAGAAATTTCACTGAAAACCAAAAATTTAAAGACTATATCAACACCAAGCTGGACGTGAAAGAAATACTAAAGGGGTAGTATAAAACAATATCAAAACAAAACAAGTAGAGAAGTAACAGACACCTAAATTACACAATGTGAAGAAGAAAGGGAGTAAAAATATTACCAGAATAAGTTTGAGAGCAGATGATTCAGGAGGCCACAAAAATGGCCCATTATATACTAGCCACACCAAAACCTTTAAACAAAAAATCAATAGAAGCAACACATGAGATAGTGGAAATGAAGCCAAAGCAAAATATAAAAAGATGTCAACAAATTGAAAGATAATGAATTTTTTTTTGAAAACTAGCAATAAGCATTTATGTGTCGATTAGGACCTTAAATGTAATGACTTGCTTTCAACAATTAAAAGGACTTCAATGCAAAGTGGATTTCAAAGCAAAATTCCGCTCTTGCAAAGCAAGTAGACTTAGAATTAAAGTTTAGAAGACAATCTGACAGACAAATGTCAAACCATGAAAAAAAAAAATCAGGCAGAGCAATACTTATGTCAGATAAAATAGATTTTCAATTTTAAAAGGCAATAACAGAGATGGACATTACATTATGATTAAAAGCCTAGCAAGAAGAAATTACACATAAATATGTATGCACTGTGTGTTGGAACAGAAGACATATAAGGTAATTATTAATAGAACTAAAAAGCGATGTTGACAACAACATAATAATACTGGGAGGTTTTAATGTTCCACCTACAGTTATGGTCAGATCAATGGCAGAGAATATATAAGAAAATAGTGACATTAAAAGAGGAGCTAGATCAAATAGGCTTAAGAGACATCTACATCACACTCCACCCCAAAACCCCTGCTTACAGTTTTTTCCCAAGTATACATAGAATACTTTCAAGTATAGATCATGTGTTGGAACACAAGTCAATTGTCAATCAAACTATGATGACTGAAATCATAACAAGTACTTTTTCTGGCCATATTGTCATACAACTAGAAATTAACTATAAAAAAATATGGGGATACCTTAAATACATGGAGACTAAACAATATACTACTTAATAGCTATTGGATTAAAGAGGAAATTAAAGCAGAAATCAAAAATTACCTTGGGACTAATGAAAACAAGGATGCTTGCTGTCAGAATTTATGGGACATAGGAAAAGCAGTCCTAAGAGGGAAGATAATTGTAATATAGGCCCACATTTAGGAGCAAGAAAAATCCAAAATAACCAATTTAATATTCATCTAAAACATTTAAAAAAAAGAACAAGTAAGACCTAAAGTTACATTAGGAAAGGAATAATAAAAATAAGAGCTAAAATAAATGAAATAGAAATCAAAAGGACCATACAAAAAAATCAATGAAATTAACAATTGATTCTTCAAGAAGATAAACAAAATAGATAAATCTCTAATCAGGCTAATGAAGGAAACTAGAAAACATTAATGAACAGAATTAGAAATGAAAGAAATTAGCACACATAAAAATACTAAGGATAATTAAGAGAATGATAAAAAATTGAAAAAAAAAATCAGAATTTATATGGAATCAAAAGACTTTCAATAGCAAAATCAAGCCTGAGAAAAAAAGGAGAGAAATGGCATAATGCTACCCGATTCTAAGCTATCCTATAAAGTGACAGTACTAAAATCAATATAGTATTAGCATAAAAATAGTCAATGGAAAAGAATTACCAAAATCCCAGAAATCTATACATATATTAATATGTAATTTATGATAAGTATACCATACAATTATGAAAGGAGAGTCTCTTTAATAAATGTTAGGAAAACTGTATAATCACATGCTAAAGAATGTTAGACAATGTTTCTGCATGAAATTAGACTATGATCTAACTTCAGCAGAAAAATAAATTGAAAGTGGATTAAAGACCTAGATATAAGACCTACAACAATAAAATATATAGAAAAAAGCATGGGTGACTGGTTTTATAAGATCAACGATGAAGATATTTTTGGAGATTTGACCCCTCAACAAAGGAAATTAAAGGAAAAACAAATAACTGATTTCCTCAAATTAAAAAAAAAAAACAACTTTATACAGCCAAAGAAAATATAAGTAGACTAAAAGGATATTCTACTAAATGGGAGAGAATATTCACACATGACACAATGGACAAGGGGTTGCTATCAAAGATATGCAAATAACCTAATTTAACAGGCCAGTCAAATAAACCAACTATAAATGGGCAATAGATCTGAACAAACACAATTTATCAAAGATTTCCACAAGTCCAAATGACACATGGAAAACTGTTCATCCTCATCACTTTTAATTAGGAAGATTCAGTCAAATCTATGATGAGATAGATTTCACACTCATGAAAACTGTACGTATACACTTATTAAAAAGACCCTGAACAAGTGCTGGAGAGATCCAAAGAAGAACCTACTATATTGTCTATTATTTTGGAAAGCAATCTGGAGTTTACCTTAAAAAACTAAAAATGGTAATCCCACTCTTGGTTGTCTACTTGAAAAACATGAGACCATCAACTCAAAAATTACAAGGTCTGCAGTGTTTATTGCAGCAGTTTATTTGTAAGAACTATGACATGGAAACAGCCCAAAAGTCAACAGATAAGGGATTGGTTAAGAAGATGTGGTATTTATACCCAGTGGAATATTATTTGGCCATAAGGAAAGATGAAATGTTGCCATTTGCAACAAAAATGAAAGGAGTTTGGGGAATAATGTGCAATAAATTAAGTCAGAAGACAAAGACAAATATTGGGTGTTTACATCACGTACAATTTAACACAATAAAATAATTATAAAAAGTAGTGGCCACCTATATAGTTCATGAGGCTTCTAAGGTTAAGAGGAAGGGGGAAGGGAGAAAGGGTCTACAGGTATATGTTAATGGGGGGAAAAAACAACTAAAGAAAGAAAATAAAGGAAAGGAGGGAGAGAAAGGGAGGGAGGAAGAAAGAAAACATTGTAGGTCAAATCTGATCACTCTAATTTTTCCTAGCTGATCCAGAACATGACCCACAAACTTTTTTTGTAAAGGGCCAGAAAATCGCTATTTTCAGCTTAGAGGGAAAAAAAAAAGTTTATTTTCTAAAAGAATAGAATTTTCTGTATGTATGGGTCAGGTCACTACAATGAAGAAGATGATAGACATTTTTGATAATCATAGTGCTTTTTGAAATTAATTTTCTACCTCAATAAACTTTTAAGATAATCTACCTAAGGGATATGTTTTTTGATACTGAAATCAGTATGACTTGTTTAAAGTAGCTACTTGCACATGGTAATTGCTCTTCCAGTCTTTTTGCCTGAACATTTAGTGGCCACCTATGATAAATGACAATGGAAAAAGGAAACTTCATATGAGCATTTAATGTCATTTGATATTAGCAATATTCACAGGTGGAACTATTGTTATCAGAAGGAGAATCTGTCAGCCTCATGAAGGCCTCACCATTGACTTAACTTTCAAATCTGTGCTTTCTGATCTGTATGTGGACATAATGACATGTAACACAGATGTCAATACTGATACATTGTAAATATTCAAAATACTATTAACTTTTTAATTAAAATCCAACCTTATCTTTATCATTAATGTCAGCTGGGTCACTTTCTATTCTAGATTATAATTGTAATGCATATTACACTTAAACTTGTCCATTACTAGGCAAGCTTTTATTAGTTTTTTTTTTTTTTGAAATTTTATAAGTAAGGATGTTAGAAAATGTTACTGTAGGTATAGGTCCTGATGCAGGTTTTTGTACAGGTAGAAACATATTTAATGTCATTATTTATATTTTCTCAATTTAGTGGTAGATACTCTAATGTTATAAGATTTGTGAAAATGCTTTGTTAACTCTGCATGATAATGCATATATTAACAACTTTTGATTCAGACTGATAAAGGCTCAGTAGAGAAATATATTAAAGGTAAACAGGGAATAATATTATAAAGAAAAGCCAGACTTGTTTATAACAAATCAGTATTTGTACGTATCTTTGTTTATCAATTAAATATTAGATTTAAGGAAGGTAAAACTTTAAGAGATTGTCACATAAAAAGTTTCTACAATTTTTCTGTCAGTTGGATAATGCAAGTCACCCAGAGGACAGATTCCTTTTTCAAGAAGGGTAATTTTAACTGTTTCTATTTGCTTTGTAATTCTGAAGGTGGTATATCACATTACCCATTTTATCATGACTTGTGATGGTCTTTTTATTTTTGCCTTGTTGCCAAAGAATTTCCTTGGAAGGAGAGGAATAGAACCTGCCTTATTACCTTTTGAGGTAATTTCCAAATTACCTATTGAGGTCATTCCCAAATTAACCTAACTTTTGCTGACTGTCTGCAAGGTGCCCAGGTCTCCAATAAAGATCTCAACATGAAGAAATGGGGAGTCTGTTGTCTTAGCATAAAGGTCTACCAGGCACAAGGATTTGTCCCAGCCCATGGCTGACACTAAAGTCTTATTCTTTTCCTGGTCAGATATTTCAACTGTGAGACCATACTTGTGAGCCATGACTGGAGACAGAAATATAAACTAGAGTGCTTCCATTTTAGATGCCAATTGAATGAGACTTGCATCTGAATTTAGGAGTCAGAACTCACTCTTTCTAACTACCATGGGGATATGGCTCAGCACAGGTTTTATTGAGGAATAGCCACAGAGGAAAAGAGATAGCACTAGTTTTTAATGTGAACTCTGTGGCAGAGAAAGATGAAAGGACAGATAAAAGTTGGTGTCTGTATTGGATTTTAAAGTTCTCTAAATGGATCTTTTCCTAATGTTTGGAAACAGACTTGGCTTTGGGCTGATTAAAGCTCCAGCACTGTTTGTTAATTTGGGACCCCAGGAATGAGAAACTGGATGTTCTGCTAATTTGGGCAGGTTGTGGCTCAAATGATTAATTTGAATTAAAAAAACTGATGGAGAAAGAAAAACCAGATGTGCCTATAAAAGTATTCAAGGTCTTATTTAAATCAGTGCCACCATTCAGCCATTTAACAATCATTTAACAAACATTTTTTATAACTCCTAAGTGCCTGTGACTTAGTATTACACATCAGAAGGTCAAAAAACTTCTTTGCAGCACCATCAGACCGTATGAGAAAGTAACAGACCTGTATTTATTTCAGAGTCACCTTGCAACTCATAATGAACAGAAAGTAGAACTCTATTCTCAGTATATTTTCAAGGTAAACCAAGCAGTCACCCATGATTATTTTTCACATCCAATCTTTTAGGGAGTATCAACTTACTTTGTTCCAGTTTGTGCTTTTTCAAAGCAAAAGCTCTGCATTAAAAATACACGATGGAGAGAAATGTGCACTGAAAAGGAAAATAAGCAGAAATGTCAGGTGGAGAACCTGAAAACAAGAAAGAATGTCAAGGAATTTATTTGAATAGTAGTGTAACTTCAAAAGCTGAATGATAGGTTTTGAGTTGCATCTGGCTTTTTAATTATATGGACATTATTTCTAAATCAAGCCTAATTTAGGGTAGTCTAGAAATAAAGTTAAAAAACTCAATGTTGAGATGTTTTATTTTCTAGCTAACCACATATTTAATCGACCCATAAAATTCAAAAGTTATGTGTGGAAATGTTCATCACTTAATCGCAGTTTTCATAATTATGTGTAGGCTAAGATTAGTTTATCTGTCAACACCCTTACAGATTCAATCTTGTGTTTGATATTTAAATAAACACAGTAAGAAACAAATAAATAAATCATCTCTGTTTCCTGGCCACATAGTCGGCAAACACATATTTCCTAAAAAAAAATCAGAAATGTTGTAATTCAATATTAAAAGATTGTAAAATAAGTCCAGATACAAAGGCAGAACCTGAAGTTACTTAATTAGTAGAAAATCTATTGGGAGAGAATCAGCAATTTTCTTTGCTTTGCTTGCTTATTTCAGGAAAATCTTCAAATCCTAATTGATTTTTACTCAGTTTGATGTAAAGCTTCTGAGACTCAACGTATAGTTAAGTTTTACTCGGGGTTTTACTCTGCCATTTTTTAATAATTATTTTCTTTTCATTAATCACTGTTTTCCTACCTTTGTATAATATGGCAGCTGATAACTATATTTAAAGAAGTGCATCTCTTATGATCCACTAAAATTTAGTGGATCCCATTGCTTGTGGGTTCTGTGTTTGTGAATTGACTTAGTGATATCTGAAACTCCAAGTCAATAATCATGAGCTTTTGAGGTTATTGTGGACATGTGTGGACATGTGCGGACAAATGCAGAATGGAGGAATGAATGGGGCCGCCAGAGGAGCATGTTTTTAGCTGAGGTAGAGCAAGGCGCATGCAACACTAACTTCTTGTTTCCTCTTTCAGACTATAAACAAGGGTCCTTTATGTGGATTTTTTTTCATGTGACATGTTTCGCATTTTTTTTTGTGTGTGTGTGTGGATAATTTGCCATATAAAAGCCTCCCCCACCACAAGCATAGTGCTGGTTGAGACCGTCAGTGTTCCTGAGTATAACAGGACTGTGATGTGTGTGAAGAGAAAATTCCTTCATTAGGTAAATGTCTTGCAGACAGGCATTATTACTGCTGTTGCCTGTGAGTTCAACAGTAATGAATTAACAGAATATATTGGATAAAGTGTCTTAAAGCAGAAACACACATAAAACAAGGTTTGGTATTGGTTGATTGGCAATATAGTATGACTAGAGGCTTGCAAAACCTAACCCTGTGTTTCTCCTAGGAGAAATGGTCCAGTATCAGTTAGTGTTTGCAGCACTTTCATAAAACTCAGTTATTGTGAACAGTGAGAATCAACTGTACTAGAGTGAAAAAAAAATAACGTCTAGGCTACTGATGGATAAATGTCTATGTGTTTGTGAAGAGGCAATGGGTTTTCTTTGGTATAAAATCTCTGACAGCCTCTCTTAGGACTCACAATCACCTAAGTCAAATTCACAGTGTTATATGATTTCATTTTGCACACACGGTAGGCTGGGTATCATCTCATATGTCTTTGTACTAGTGGTCGTGTATACAGAAAAATCTTGTTATCACAAAGCAATGCACTTTCTGTGCTTTACCCTCAACTAATGGTCTATTAGTGATAGAGCAGTTAACTAAAATGCATGAAAAGTGTTCACTCCTCAAACAGTTATCTAGCACTTGCCAAAGGGTACTTATTGTTCTATTCACATCGAAAAACATCTCATAGTCTATAGAATAGCAAATAGGAGATTAAATCTCAGTTTCTGAACTTGAGGGTCATTTAGTTGTATGAGAAAGGAAGCAATCAGAGCGATAAGGTTCTGAATAATGAGGAAGTCCCTATCAATAATGTTTCATCCCAACAGTAAACTTGTATGTACCTAAAAATCAATGAAGTTTCAGTAGGCATTGAGTAGATATTTTTAGAATGGTATTCATAGTCACTTTCAAGTAGAAGACATAGATTCAGAGTCACACTTCCAGAATTTACAGTATTTCAAAAATTTGTGAATTTTCACATTGGAATAGAAATAGCTAAAGCAATAAAAGTATCATTTCATTTGAAAAGCTTCTATAGTAAAAGGAAAAAAAAAACTTACTTTGAAGATTAAATTTAGAACATTTGAAGATATATAGAATAATTTTTTCTTGCATCAGTGTATTATCTCTAGTAAAAGGGAGTTATCAATCTAATACAGGCAGTCAGGGGCATTTAGAGGGTAAGGAAGCAGATTAGATATGTTCAATAGGAAAAGTATTAGTGACCCTGATGAGAATAATGAAAATAATTTCTAGTCTACTTCTTACTCTAGTTAATAATGCAGCATAGAAATATTGGTATTTAGTATCACTTACGCCATTTAATTATGAATAAATGTTTTTACAGTTTGTTGATAATTTTGCTTAGGTTAATTACATAGTGATCTGTAATCATATAAAATATTTGGATCCACTTAAATAATAACTTTTTGCCAATATAAACCTTCTTTACCTAAGTTTTAAGTTTGCATCAAGCCTTGACCATTGGCCCTTTCTAGATACTTTGACACCTCATGCCATCCAGGCATCTCATGCCAGCTCTCACTTACTATTTATATGACAGTACTAACCAGAACTTTGTTGTCTCTGAAATCTAACCATATCCAAAGTGGCCTGCTATTTCTGCTTGGACTTCAAAAATGCCTCAAAAATAAATGTTTCGCAAAAAGGGTTTGTTTCAATTATAGTCATTTTCTTGTGTTCCCATCTCTCTGTGAATGGCTTTATCTAATCACAGAAGGAAGAAATCTCTTTCACCTTACATGTGATCTAACTGAAGTCTCAATGATGCTGAGTGCCAAGTTATTTTTCTGTTATTATCATAGCTCATGCTACTTCAATAGCTTATAATCTGGTCCTTTCAAATTTACTCTTCCTCATTTCTTCTCTCAAGTCAATATGAGTTCCAAAACTGTTGCAATGAACAATTCCTTTGCTTGAATAGCTTTTCCCTATTCCCTACCACTTATCTTTACCAACTTTACTCTTACTCATCTTTCAGATCTAGTTTTCTGTAACAATATCTTTCTTTAACTGATTAAATTTTCTACTATAAGTTGTTCTAGAATTTTGTGTTTTTACTTCATTGCATTTGTCATTGTCTATAGTTCCACACTTAGGCATGAATCTTATTTTCTGACTTTCTCACTATTTTGAGGAAATATTCCTAGAATTAAAGTGATTAAAGAAAATATTTTAGTATACCTGAAAAGCAACAACTGACCAACTCTATTCTGGGAAGTATTACCAGCAGTGGAAAAATACCATGGGGCTACTTGTTCCCCCGGCAGCATAAATTGCTGTGAAGTAGGATGATGATTGGACCTTCCCTATAGTCTGCATCTGAGATAACCTTTCCTTTTCTAAACATGTGGCTCTAATTAGACATTTCACCCTCTCTATCATTTTATTTAAACATAAATTATGTATTGTATGCTAGTTATTCATTTTAATCAAACTCCTTGCAATCCAAAGGACTAGGTGAATGAAGGGAGGAAGGGAAAGAGGGAAGGAGGAAGGAAGGAAGGAAAGAAGGAAGGAAGGAAGGAAGGAAGGAAGGAAGGAAGGAAGGAAGGAAGGAAGGAAGGAAGGAAGGAAGGAAGGAAGGAAGGAAGGAAGGAGGGAGGGAGGGAAGGGTTTGGTCTTCCTGACATAATATGACTTTTGTGGGTAGACAGTTTCAATCATTTCCTCCCCATGAAGCAAAGAACAAAACAAATAAGCATGATAATTACACACAACCAGCCTCCCTGAATTCAGTTCCAGGGACCTATCTGGAGAATATTGTCCTTGCCCTTTCTATTCTCAATAGCTATTTTCAATACTCTGCATTGCAGGGTCCTACAGTATTCCTTAGCGTTCATATGGGCTTATTATTTAGTTTTCAAATGAAGTATAAGTCAGAATTACCTGAGAAGCATTTGTAGAATCCAGATACCAAAGCTCCATCTCCTAATTGGAATTTATATTTGTGCTTTGAAGCCCACACGTGTGCAATAAATACAAGAATAAAATTTTTGACCATCCTTTGGATGTATAGTCATGAAGGGAAATCACTGTGCCAGATGCTGTATGTATTGGGAAATTTTAGCTATTAAATATTTTATGCCTGAGAAGTTTTTGTTCTTTCAAATATGCTTAATAAATCATTTTTAGATTCACTGACTTTAATTTTCTTCTTAAAAATTTAAAAAGTGATGTACATATTAACAAGTAGGATTTATTTTAGATCTTGCCTTACAATCTATAATAATTTTTATTATTATGTATATTTATTTTATATATATGACAATTTATGTATGTGTGTGGGGTAGTGAGTAGCCATCCATGTAAAGAATGAAATAAAATATACATAATGTTAGTATGTTTTGAATGTAGGTAACAAGAGACTTAACTGCATTTAAAGTGTTTATGCATTGATATGAGAAACTCACCACAGTGCTAACCTTAGAACTATTAGTAACAATAGTCTTAACCTATCTAGAAATATTTTAACATGTCTTTAGTGTGAACAACCCCTTAGTTGGTATTTTAATAATCTTGTTAGGCAATGTCTAGTAGAGTTGCAATTTCTGGAGCACAAACCAGATTCATAGGTATTTGTTTCAAATTGTCACCATTCTATTCTACGGAGCATATGAGTTACCAGACAGAATATCCAGGGCACATGTCCATTGAAAATCAGACTGAATGTACAAGTGAATATTTAAATAAATCAGAATGTTGTTGTCGCATAAAACTGTAAAACCAATTAAATATGCCTTAGACATAGAAGAAAATGTGTTATTTCACATAATACATAAACTTAAATTATGACAGTTTTTCTCTCCTTTTTTCAGCTTTTGCCATTCTCAGCTTGTTAGTTTAGCTTCTCAGAATCAAAAGCTGCTTCTAGCAGCTTTAAGGATCATACATTCATACAATAATTTGCAGAGGAAGTTAAAGAGAGGCCAGCTTGAAAGACTTTTCTGCATGTATCATTAACCAAAAAGATTTCATATGCCTGGGCCTGATAAGAGTTATAAAATTGTCAGGGCACAAGGGGAAATTTACCCACCTCGACTGGGTTCTTCTAAAGCTGGATGGATGAACAAATTAACATCAGTCAGATTAGTAGATGAAAAAGCCAAAATTTAATTGCATATGTATGGAGAATTTATATAGTCATAAATTCTAAAGAATAAAGGTGTGGACCAAGGATTTTTATTCTGCACTTAGGGACCTGGAGCCTCAAAGTGGGCTTGGGGGGGCAGGGGAGGTGTTTTACATGACAGACAAGAAGGTGTTACCTCATACTTTCTCTGAGGGTAAAGTTGACATTCTTGGTTAGAAAGAACATGTTCACTGATAACCCTACAGTTGGATTCAAACCCCAACCTACATTTTTTTAGGTCACTCTGACCTAGCAATTATTGCTTCTCTGATTAGGAAAAGGGCAGAAGCTTAAAATATGATGACA
This sequence comes from Talpa europaea, assembly GCF_964194135.1. Taxonomy (NCBI): domain Eukaryota; kingdom Metazoa; phylum Chordata; class Mammalia; order Eulipotyphla; family Talpidae; genus Talpa; species Talpa europaea. Next base: position 125,963,158 of record NC_140073.1, on the reverse strand, counting down.
TTTTTTTCAGTTAGTCAAGAACAAAGGACATAGGCAAGGACCTACGCTTTTCCTTAGCTTCAAGGGATTTCATTGCTCTTATCTTAAATACTCTTGGGCATCCAGTTCTAAGAATCTTGGGATGATCTGATTGGGAAACTTCCAAAACCAACTATACCAAGTGGAGGCCATTCTTTGAGGGTATCATTCACTCCCGAGGGACATGATCATTCAGAGGAGAGTGAGCAAATCAGGATTCCCCTAGAAAAGATGTGAAGTAGGACAGCTGCTACATAGGCAGGCTATCTGATGACAGTCAGCAGAGTTAAATGTCAAAACACATGAACAAGATTCTGTCAGGAAACTTGGAACTAGACAGAACTCAGGAACTGAGGAATAAGGGTAAAGTGAACAGACACTGATAGTTTTGATTCAAGTACAGTTTTAATTCCATAGCAACTTTTTATACAGTTCAGGTAACTGGATATTTTTTCTCACGATGAGGGCAAACTAGAATCTGTAAGCCAGATTCAGATATTGCATGTAAGAAGTGAGGAGATGGGGTGCAATGACTTGTTCTGGTCTTGCTTAAATTACTCATTAAAATTTATTGGCATATGGCACAGACTGTGGGTGATAAATAGCCCGAGCTAGTTGTGTGTATAGTCTTTCTTATAACAGCCATGCATAAGAGCATATGTTGGTTCTTGTAACAATTACAAGAATTTCAGTATAGTATCATTAGTAAAATTCACTTTATTACTTTATTATAGGAAAGTGAAAAAATGGATCTAATTGTTTATTGTGTCCTATAGACATTGTTTTAAATAGATAACAGCTCGACTTTTGTATTTTGAGAAAACTAATTTAACCAAGAATTCTCCTTCTAAAGGGAGTCAGGGAACTCATCAAAGCATGGAACATGACTCAAAGAGCTCAGTTTAGGATATTGAAAAATATTGCCCTTGAAAGAATTTTCCATTATAATATTAAACTTTAACATTTATATTCTGTATTTAGTTGCATATCACAATCGCGACATAATGGAGAGCCAGCAAGTTCAGTAAGATTGTTTAGAGCTTACAAAATAATTCAATAATTTTCACCAAATTAAAAAAAAATCCAAAAGAAAAATGTGGAATTTAAATCCAGTCAGCTCAGGTTTATTTAATGAAATGTTAATATCTGTTCTCCCAGTGTAAAGGTATATTGAGAAGGATGTGACAATCCTTTTACAATGGAAGTAGGGATTTGGGAAAGCACCAGAGGATAAGAAAGGTGAGGCAGTTTAAATGACCTTTATTCAAGCTCCATTGAAACAAATGACTAAGAGGATTTATCTAGCAGGCTATAAAATAGAATTAGGAAAAAAAATCCAAATATCAAATGAATATACTTTCATCAAAGGAAGCTTATACATGTGTAATTATACAGAAAAGCATTTACTCTGGATTCTTAAAGTGAAAAAATAGTATTTATCAAAAATGTTAATATATATAAAATAAAATATTAATAACATGTTTTTGATTTATGAACTATTGTTGCATATTTTAGAACATAGCCAATTATCCAAATAGTTCTAATATTTTATAGAAAATGTTTTTAAAATCTAAGCATTTAGATAACCTGAGAAAATTATTACATAATTTATGTGAACTTTAATGATATCTCAAAACAGATAATACAAAGTATTCAAATTAATTAACAAGAAAACTGTTGCTTTTTTCTGTTAGCATTTATGATACAGTTTAAAACTACTTTATTGGAATATTTTTGTGACTATATCTAGTGCGCAATCTGAGTTTTGTTTTTTTATTTTCTCAGTAATTTCCTTTAATATTGATAGAATAGCAACAAACTCCTAATGAAATAATGCAGACATTAACAAAGAGCTTTGAGGATAAATTGAGGAATATATAGTATTAAATCTTCTTAAAATCAGTGGTTGTTTCTTAAGACTGTTTCTCTTTTAGAATGAGAATGCCACAAGTTAAAAGACCCTATAGTTCCTTATGAATGTATTTCTGCTTTATTTTAACCAATTTGATGGATAAAACATAATTAACACCCAATAATTGCTAAATTATTTGCACTCTTACCTCTTTTTTAAATATCATGGTTTAATTTTTTTTATTTGAATCCCTCCTCTGACATCGACTGAAGATATTTGAGAGAATATAATTCATGACTTTAAATTATTATCCTGTACTATAAAGTACATTATGCATAAACTGTAGGCCTCTGCTCTTTACTTTGGTGGCCACTAGTCATATGTGGCTATTTCATTTTTTATTTAAAATAATTAAAATTAAATAAAATTGAAAACTCAGTTTATTTATACCATTCACATTGTCTGCCATGCCATGTGTGTTGCTTTGCAGCCAGCGGGAATCGAACCACCACTGCAGAGGCTGTGGACAGCTTCACAGCGCTGGTTTCGCATAGTTTTATTACAGTGTGTCTCTTGCCCCAGAATGGACAAATGAAATTAACTTTTCAAACTGACAGAGTGGAGCAGCTGACTCAGGCTTAAGAAAGGGTGCACCAAAATCTACACACACACTGTGAGACAGTCTGAATCTGTCAATTTAAACTATGATTTTTATGGAATGATATTCATTATGAATAAAGCTTTCTTTTCATTTTCAAGTTGCCAAGAATTATGATTAAATAGTCTACACTTTTGGCAGAATATGACACTAGAACGATATATATGAATTTCATGCTAGGTATATATTTTCCCTTGATGTTTTTTGTATCATTGTTCTAAAAGTGAAGACTGTGACTTTATATTTTTTTGAACATTCTCACTAATGTTATTATTGGGAAAAGTAGACAGGTTAATAAACTGTTTGTTATTTCATGACATTTGAAATGGAGGGAAAATATAAGTAAAAACTGATTCACATTTACAGTAAACTCTGGAAGCTACAGTAAGATTATATTCCTGTGGAAAAAAAAAAAGGAAGGTATTTGTAAATACCTTCTTTTTCTATAAATAGTGCTACAATTTGCTGGAATGTTGTTATAGGCTAAACACAAACTATACTAGTTCACTGTCAAATAATTTAACTAAAATGATGAATAACTGAGAAGTAAGTGTGAGTCTGATTCAAGGAAAATAAAGAAAGGCAGGTAAAGAATTCTACAAAGTATAGCTTTAATAATAACACAAACAGTACAAAGTAAATGAATGTAAAGGAGCAGAGTTAGGCAGATAACATTTAGGAATTTAAATGAGTCATTTCCAAAAAGAACACACTGTAACCAAGAAAATTGAAGAAAAAAAATGAATCTTTGAAATAGGCATATATGAAAGTAACCCTTGGTTATCTAACATATTGAACATTTCTAAAGAAGATAATTTTAGAAAATAACTAATGAATTCCACTAAGGAAGAGCACAATTGAATAATTTGACATCAGGCTCACACAAGTACAATAAATCTAAAAATAATTCTAAGTTTATTCCTTTCTGTGAAGAATACCCGGAGAGGAATCATCTGGCTAAAACAAATAAATTTTACAAATTGCATAGATTACTTTGGCATTGATTTCTATCTTTCTTTAGTGATTATTATCATGCTATTGTAAATGTGTGGGATTGTTCTTTTATCGGAAATACAAAACAACCTTTTAAATTTTTCCACAAAGAATTTTATTAAATTTCACATATATTGAAGAAATGGCAAAGTTAATTTTTGATGAGAAGAATTCACAGATATTCAGTCTATTGCATTAGTATAATTACTGGCATGTTCCCCTCCCCCAAAAAAAATCATTGGGGTGATTCCCAACTTGAATCCTTGTTTAATAGAGAGTAACTGACTAGCATGGCCACTGATGATACACAGTGTGGAGGGGCAGAAATCTGCCATCTCAAAATATGTCTTTTCTGCAAAAGTTTGATTTCAGGGAGGGACTCTGAAGGCTGCATGGGTATTGCCTTTGAAAAGAAACTTCTCTCAGTAAGGGCTTTCTTCCAAAGATCTTATTTACTTAACTTTTTCCAATGGAAAAGGCAGAACTGAAATCTGTGTCTTTGTCTCCCCAACTGAAGTTTCTTCTTCTAAGTTCCCTTGCCTCAGCTAAGCTATATAAGATGACATCTAAAGTCATTTGCTGGATCTCTCACATGTATACAGAAGGTATATATGTTATTACTAAATTTCTTTTTGGCTTATTCTCTTATCATTCCATCTGATGCATGTTATTCCTCAGTCTTGTAGAACACAAAGGGGTGCCAGATGATTTCCTTTGCACCCTGGCATTACCAAATTTTAAAGAAATTCTACTATCAAATCATTGCACTTGATTTTAAAAAGGAATGACATGGAAGGTATGAAAGTTTGTCTGCTGTGTGTGTTTTCCAATTATGAGGTACCGTGATGTTACAGAATGCATTTGTGATGTTGGCACGTGCCCAAGTCAGTATCTAGAGAGGGCTTTGCACTGCAGCCCCTTCTCCCTTTTTTCAGCTACACTGCCCTATAATCACTCTACATAGTGGTCACTGGAAGTTTCTCTACCCCTGTCATTGAATGAATATTCCTGTTGTATATGTTTGTAGTCAGTTTTTTCTTCAGAATCTGAGAGAGAAATAAATGTCTACTTCTTGAGACTTTCGCCAAGAAAGGAAACACTCCACTGGCTAGCTTTATAATTTTAGCAAAAATCATTAAAAACATTGGAACAGTTGACTGATCGGATCAGTCAACTGATTCAGTTGACTGAATCAGTTGACTCTATGGGATTTACAATAAAGTGTATTATGCATTTCATTATTTGTAGGTTGCATCGGATTCCTTTTATATCAGGAAGATAATAAATATAGACTAGTAAGATGTATAAATTTTTATTTAGCATGTATATATATAACATGCATTCTCTTTGAAGAGCCAGCTGTTATGTATTTACCATTATGCTAATTATCAGAGATAAAATAATTGAGAAATGAATTTGTAGTTTTACAGTATTTAGTCTCCATCTCAGGAACATAATATATGTTTACATATTTTAAAAATACTTCAATGTCTCATAACTTTTGCTTTTATTCCTAACCCTGACCCAATTAATACTCTTCCAAGGCAGTTCCAACTCCACCTCATTTACTGCAGTACAGCATCATCTTTAGAATTAAGGGAGTCTTTGCAATATTTTATTAGGACCAGCTTCATTTTTACCTTCCTTGGTTAAGCATCCTCAGATATTCTCCTACATATGTTCTCTTGATTCCTGCTGGTATATATTTGCTAGGCTCAATAGTTCTTTTCAGTTAAAACCTCATTCCTCCTTGTACCAGGATTCCCACTTAGGTCCAGCTGAAGACTGACCATCACTGGTCTGGGAACAATGAAAGAAAAGAAGGGATATTTGGTGCAGAAAAGCATAATGTTATTGTTATTTTTATAAGTAATTTTTGGTTTCATGGTAATTGTGAGATAAATGTCTCCTAATTCATCACTCTTAAAATTAAAATTTCAACTTTATTTTCACCGCAGCTTATTTAGTGTCATGAATTGTTGGCTGAAGTTGAACATTGAATATTGTTGTTTTAATTCATTTAAAGAGAACTATCGGGCCTCCCCAGTGGTGCAGCAGTTGAGGGCTGCGAAGCTGCCTTCAGCCTCTGCAGCACGGGTTCAATTCCCAGCCACCGGCAAGGGTCCCACATGGCGCACAGACCTCTCCTGCCGCCCGCTGCTCCCCTCAGCAGTGTACTTCAGTCCTTCTGCCTGTTCTGCTCCCCGCTCTGGCTTTGGTGAATTCTGTCACCCTTCTGAACTACTGACTGTATGCAGTGCTTGTATAAACAAACAAACAAACAAACAAATAAATAAATCTTTAGAAAAAATAAAGAGAACTATCTTTTCAATGAATGTTGACCCCAAGTCTTTCAAACAGTAGAACTAGTATGTGCCAGTGCTACTCCTTTCCTTGTACCTCATCAAAAAGCCTAACTAAAAACAATGATAGGGTAAGAGATAAAGATGGGTGCAATGGGTTTTTATGAAGATTTTTCCAAGTAGCTGCATGTATGAGGGAATGGAGACGTTGAGTCAATGAAGGAAGGAAAGTCAACAGGGTTTGTACTCATGATCAGGATACAGGTATGTGTCAGTATGTTCAACTTTCATGGGAAACTGTTAAAAGTCATATGATGAACAGACTTCAAAATTGCCCCATCAAAAGACTAAGAAGTTGAGGTATTTATTCAACTCCTCTCTTCATTTCCTGAGAGCTATTCCTGAGGACATGGACTCACCATCGCTTCTGTGTACTGTAAACACCAGCTGAGCTTCTATGATGAGGGAAGCACATGTACTTCAGATAGGAATCAATAGGCTTGTGTAAGAACAGTATCCCAAGTTGTAGGTGTCATTTGCAATAGAATTATCCTCATAAAATAAATTCAGGATGCAAATTAAATAGTATTCAGAAGTTGACTTTTTTTAAGTATCCAAGATCATGTGATTAAAATCTGGAGTTTTTATATATAGTCAATCCACTTTAATTTTTTTTTTAAAGATTTATTTACTTTTACAAGCACTGGGGTACAGGCCAGAGGCACGGGAGGGTGAGAGGATTCACCAGAGACAGAGCTGGGAGCAGAACAGGCACACTGACTGAAATACACTGCTGAAGGGAGCAGCAGGAGAGTTAAGAGAGGTGTGCCACGCCATGTGGGACTCTACCTGGCCGGCCAGGAATCAAACCCATGCTGCAGAGGCTGTAGACAGCTTCACAGCGCTGCACTCATCCTGCTGTGCCATTGGTGAGGCCCATTTTATTTTATTTTTTTTTTGTATTGTACTTTATGTGTGGGTTTTAGGGGAAAAAAGCCATATATAATAAAATAGAGATTTTAATCAACCTAACAGTATTTTTTAAAAGTGTATTATATAAAAAAACAAGAAGAATGTTTTGTAAGTTATAATAAAATTACAAATACTTCACAAACTTAATTAAAGTTAGAAAATAAACACAGTTCACAAAGGCTACCTAAAAGTCACATTTACATTTTAGCTTTTTATTATTTATTTTTTTAAAGATTTATTTATTTATGCATACAAGAGCTGAGGTACAGGCCAGAGATATGGAAGGTGAGAGGATTCACCAGAGACAGAGTGGGGAACAGAACAGGCAGACTGACTGAAGTACACTGCTGAGGGGAGCAGGGGGCGAGTCAGGAGAGGTCTGCTGCATCATGTGGGTTTCTCTCTGGCTGGCTGGGGATTGAACTCATGCTGCAGAGGCTGCAAATTGCTTCATTGTGCAGTGCTTATCCCTTTGCACCATCAGGGAGGCCCCATTTTAGCTTTTTAAAATAAATTAAATTGTAATTATTTATTTGACATTTCCTATGTAGTTATAGCAGCAATTTATTTCTGAATCCCAGAGAATTATGTTTGAAGGGATTTGTTTTTAATAGTCAATAGTTTTTAATAGTTTCATATAAGTTATTTAGATTAATAGCCTGAGATAACTTGTTTATGTTTCAGTTTTTTTCCAATACTTTTCATATATTTTGTTTAAATTTTAATTTTTGCTAAATATTGTGTTTGATTTTGTAGCAGTACAAATATCACAGAATACCATAAAATTTCTAGTAGAACTAGACAGAATTATTTGTTCTATTTTTATTAAGCATTAACATTGATGTTAAATGATAGAAAGATATTTATGCAAAAGGATATTCAATTAGGGAATTTGAATAAAAAGCAAAACAGCTGAATTATTGATTGATAAAAATTAGAAAAATGTTTTAAATACGTATTTTTCAGCATGAATTCTCTTCAGATAACATCAGTGTGAGGTAAATCAAAATTGATGTACTTACAGACTGAGAAATATAAGATTAATGATCACATGAAATAAAACAAGTGACTTTTTCAGGTTTAGAAAATGAATACTGTATTAATATAATGATTTAATAGTGTCTAATAAATTGATTTTACTAAATTGAATATTGCTCATAAACTTGTGTTCAGGTATATTCTTGTATGTGTGCTTCATTTTAAGTACAAAATACATTTCCCTAAATGTGTTCCAAAATGAAGGTTCATTAGGTAAATGAATATAAAATACACTATTTATAATCCTGCAATCAATTGTAAATTGCTATTAAGCAAATAAGAAAGTAATTGTTTAATAGTCTGATTCTAAATTCACTTTAGAATTCTAGAACCAGATCTTTTCTGAGATTTGCTCCTCTTTCTACATCCTTTATACTTTCATCTGTATGTTAATTTTATTTTTAAATACATGAATAGTGGTGCCACTCATTTGCCCAAAAGGCTTTTTCTAAGAGTTTCTGTGAAGAACCTTAAATATGTCCAAATTAACTCCAATTTCAATCACAGACTACCTTCCTGGAGTAAAAATCTTGCATTGTCTGACAGGTCACTGGGATTTGGAAAGTCTGAGTGAGTCCATGGACTAGAGAGGTCTAGGTTCCAGGTGCTGGTCCACAGTGATTTCCTCGTTGGCCAGAAGAGTGTCTACCCAGGTATGAGTGGTAGAGAGTCTTGGGTGAAGCATAAGAGAGGTTGAGTTCTTCAGAAAACTTGACTAGGGAAAGTCATTGATCCTGAGAGTACAGATTTCACTGGTTTGGGGTTGCTGTCACATCATACTTCTCATCACTTGTCACTTTCAGGTTTGCCCTATTGCTCTTGAGTCTCATATTTAAACAAAATCATAGCCACAAAATAGAAAACAATAACAAAAAGGTGTTAACTTCTGAAATGGCAATGTGGGGTGCTCAGTGGATTCTACCCCCAATTAAATACAACATTTAAATGATGAAAACTATTTTTGAAAATGCTAAATTCTGAACTCTGTCTTAAAGGCATACAGTACATGGTTAAGTATTCAAGAAAATCTATTAACTTTCAACAGTGATCTGTATTTGAATCCTCTCTTTTATTCCTCCCCTTACTACTTGAGTGAAGTGTAATGGAATGTCTACTCTGGAGGAATGTGGTCAAAAAAGGATTCCCCTCCAGGTCCCAGGTCATGCCTGTGATTTCACCCCATGGGAGACAGGTCTCCAACATCTCTCTCATTTAGCTCCATTTGCTGTAGCTATGTTCAAGGCAGACTCAGACCAGAGACCTCTGCTATCTAGTCCCTTTCATAGGGGAAGAATGCCCGCCTTAGGTGCAACTGGTTGAGAAATTTGGCCATGATTGTCCATACTCTAGTTTGCTCATAGGTCACAGCTTTCATGCTGGGGAGGCCAACTCAAGAAGAGCAGTGCCACCAACCCTTGCAGCAAAATGTTCACAGAGAAAGGTGGCACAGGAAAAGGCAGGTTGTAGTCCCTGTCCTCAACTTGTGTGGTGGCTCAGAGACTCTACCTAGGGAAAGAAGCAGATTAGACAGACAGAACATTTCATAAATCTCTGGAAAGGGAGGCTGAATTTATTTGGAACACAGCTTTGAGAGTTTATTTTTAAGGGCTTTAGTGAAAAGAAGGAACATCCTGTTTTTCAGTAATTTAGAGGAGGTTGGTAACTCTGTGATGCTATTAGCAACAAGAATAATGGTAGATCCTCTCTGAGTCTAACAGTGAGAACCAGGGAAAGAGGCAGGTAAGAAGAATGCTCCTCAAGTCATGCAAACCTCACAGGCTTGCAACAACCTGCATGTGCACAAAGGGTTTAACTTGCATTGTATCCATGGAGCAATTGTTATCCCAGGGCATCACCCAAACACAATAGAATGACCATGTGCCAAATAATGGAAGTTACCAATTGAGTTTGATTATATATGAGAAGACCAATATGGAGCACAGTGGAAAAAACTAAAGAAAGTTGCAGTCAGAAAGAGGCTGGCTGGGGTGACAGCCATCTTTGTTGCTAATGGAGACTGTTAGCATACCCAGTTTGGTGGCCTTTGAGGAACAACCTTAGGTGGTGCACAATGCAAGGGAATTAGAATTCACTGAACTAATCCAGTGAAGCCACTAAGTGTATATATAAGCAAATAATAAAAAACAAATAAACAACAGAAGAATAAGCCCTAGAGTGGTGGGACCTACACAGTTGCTACAATATATTATTTAAAAAATATGTAGCCAACAATAAAAGGTTATAAGACACATGAAACTGTTATTCACATACAATAAAACAGTAACAGGAAATAGGAGTTTTTCTGTTTCCTATAACTACTTATATCCCATTGGACAAGTAGAGGATTTTAAATTATTTAACTAAGTACCTAAGATGGTGCCAAAGCAGTTTGTGTTTGAGGGTTGCTCATTCAGAAAAAAGAGTGCTATAGTCTCAATGCTCTAAAAGTTGAGAAGAATTAACATTGAGCAGATTTTTGCAAGTTGGCTCTGTTAATCTCACAAAATTACAGAAAAATACATAAAACAGTAGGATATAGTCAGAGTCAGACCCCAAACAGACATCTATGCGTGTTAAAAGCCTGAAAATCTGTAGCAGCAGATGTATTTGTATATTTGTCCTGTATTTTATTTCACCACATATGGTGCCATATTACCACTGAACATGATTATAGTAGTTCTGCTCATGTTGTTAGAGTTAAGGCAGTAATGCCATTTATAAACATTTTTCCACCCAGGTGTTCCAATTATATTTAACTTTATATATTTTTCGATGACTTTAATTTTGTCATAAAGCTAGGTCACTAAAGGCATAAAATATCACTGTGGAAGATTTTCACTTTATTTCTTTTGGTAAGCCCAGCCTCGAGTTCATGAAATCATGTGTATCTCTATAGTCTATCAGTTTTGTTGAAAGGCTTTCAGAACAGGCTAAACCTTACATACAAACTCACAGTTGGTCACATTCCCTAGGAATTCTGACCCCTACAAATCAGTCTCAGATTCTATTCTCTCCCCTTGCTATTGGTGTCTATCTTTAATTTCCAGGGGAAAAAAGAAGAAACTTTGAAAACATAGGAATGAATTTGTCTCCAATAGGCAACAGTTGTTGTATTCAGAACCTAAAAAAAAAAAAATTCTTTATGCTTGAACAGAACAGGTAGTAAGAGATTGAAAAATCATAATCCATTTTTATCCCTGTACAGTGAAAATTAGAGTACCCCAAAAAGACATCTGGAACTATTCTATATTTCCTGATAGTTTGCAGTTGAAAACCTGTAGAAGTCTATTGGTTTCAATCACTGAACTTGGTCTGTTATAATTTAAAATTGTCATACCATATTCTCTTAGAATAAATTAGAACCATTAAAAATCTAGTTAGAAATGGTAAGTGACCGAAGTGGGCCATTTTGCCAGCCAAACAGAAAACCAAACTCTGAATCACAAGAATATATTTTCAAAGAGTTGATTCAAGGTGGCTGCAAGGGAATCTGTGGGATTGACACCCCCAAAAACTGTGTCCCCAAATGGCATGAATACTATGATTATACATAGGCAGGAGAAGGTGGGGGGGCATATGTGAAGGCACTGGTGGGGGAAAGGAGGGATGAGTAAATCTCCAGGTCTGAGGAGTTGCGGGGAGTATAGATAGGCCTCATGAGCCACAGTGTTCAGCTTTCTTGGCATTGTCTCCCCTTTGAGTATTACACAGCGATCCTCAGATGTTGAATGCTATGTTCAACCACGAAGGAGCACAGAGAATTTTTTGTTTGGGATGTAACACAATCAATTTTCCAAATTTCTGAGAATGTAATAGTTGGAGAGAAAGGCATTCATTACAAGCTTAAGGTTAATCTGAAGGAGTGAATAGGGGAAGAGAGAACCAAGGGTTGTTAGAGCTCAATTCTACTTAGTCCTAATACTTTGTCTAGGGGAATTTGGCACAAAATGAAGGGATCCATCTGCATAGACCTCTTCATAAACCTACTTTATCATTGTTAAACTAACATTATGCTACAAAACAGGGACAGATGAAAATACTTTGGTTCGACTTGCATCTTCAGTGAACTACAGCAACCAAATATTTTACAGACCATGGCAAATGTGACTTTTTAAAAAAGATTTATTTTTAGTTATTTATGCATACAAGAACTGGGGTGTAGGGTAGAGGTAGGGGTGAGAGAATTCACCAGAGACAGAGTGGAGAGCAGAACAGTCAGATCTACTGAAATACACTGCTGAAGGGAGAAGCAGAAGCGGGGATGGGAGAAGTCTGCTGCACCATGTAGGTTAGCTCCCTGGCCAGGGATTGAACTCATTCTGTAGTGGCTGGAGATAATTTGATACCCCTGAGACTTCAACCCCTGCACCACCAGAGAGGTCCCGCATATGTGACTTTGATTAGGCATTATAATAAAATATTTTTTCTTTAAGATAAAACATTGAGTCTTATAATAGATGCTCGAAGATAAGTGGATGCCAATGGCTGAACTATATCTGTAAGTGTCTCACCATTAAGGAGAAATTTTATGAAAAATCTACACCAAGGTTTACAAAATCTCCTTGAATTTCTAATGTGCTAAGAATATTAAATTTATCGACAGCTTTTCTGCACTTTCGATAAAAAGTGTAGCTTGTTTGAGAGAGAAAAAGCATTTAGTACAATGTCATAAATACTTATTTTAAATGTAGGCTTCAATAGTCATGAACTAGGTAGCATTTATCTATCTAAAAAACAGGATAAGACAATCTGACAACTTTCAAATGTCAAAAGCACTTTCAGTCTATGTTTGTAAATGACAGCAATAGTGAAATTTCAAAAGTTAATTTCACATTTAAAACCATATTTTTTAAAAACATATACTTAGTCATATATCATTGTTACCTTTTTAGAATTTATTTGGAAAATGAGGTTTTACTTAAAATTAATACATTTTAAATTTAAAAGAATGCAATATCCTTCTTTGAATAGAAATTATCTTTTTAAAACTCCTGAAGAGTAAATTAATAATTCAAAGTCTACTGGTAACTGACAATGCATGCTTATGCCCAAGGTCATAGTGAGCAAAAAGATTGCAGAGAAAATTAATTGTAGTGAGATTCTCACTTTAGATGCAACTAAGCCCTCCCTGCACCTTTACTTTTTCTTACTTTTCCTGTATAACCTCTCTCCTTTTTATATGTCCATTAATCTACCTTTCTCTCCATGTTTAACATGTTTTATTCATCTTCCCACCATCTGTGCCTTTCTCTGCCTTCCTTCTTACTAGTTTTATCTTTTTCCAACTGTGTTTCCTTCATCACTTCCAAGTCCTCCTATCCTTTCTCTCTTCTTGTTACCTTTCCAAGATCCCTATTAAGTGCCTTGGTTGTTATATTATTTTTGCCTTTGAGGATATATAAATCAAGTGGAATCACCCTATGGGTAATGTGTGTTGTGTTGGAAACAATGGCCAGGCTACATGTAAATGTGGCCACAGTGGTGAGAGACCAGATGTTATACCAGGTTCTGGATCTCTTGAGTGCTAACTTCCAGAACAGGGAAGATTTCATTTATCACTTAGCCAACTGCATATAACCACAGTGTGACTATATTGGAGGAAAATACATATCACAATGATGTAAACATAAAATTCAGTTGGCAGCAAAAAGGCGGAAAGTATGAACCTCTTGGAAAAGTTCAGGAGATTGGCAATGAAGATAGGAGGGGGCCAATAAGAAGATTCCTGGAATATGTCCAACTGCAATTCCCCAGAGGTCCTGGCCAACCTGGAGTTTTCAGGACTATGGATAAAATGTTCATAAGCATCTCAAATTGCCTCAAATTTGGTGCAGATACTTCTCAGATTCAGAGGCATATTCCCAGGACCACCTGTTAATTTTGACTGAGGCAGGACACAGCCAGATTTTTAATCTGTCTTTAGATATATTTTTTGCATGTATGTTTATCAGTATCTTCATAAACAAGTGTTTGCTTTTTCATTGAAAACTTAAGCTGCTCTCAGTTGCTCTCATTTTTCCATCAGTCAGGGTCATTATAGCATCAACATAAATGACATCTCAGTCAATAACGTCTTTACAGTATCAATACTGTATGATGCCAGAATGATGTAATTGTGCTTGACCCCCTGTTTAGTCACATCCCAGGTGCAATAAAACTGGCCCCCTTGCCCCGAGGGTAAGGCGAGAACTAAGAAAAAGGCAGACTATTCCATATTGTAAGGTAGCAGTTTTAATAATGAAAAGAATTTACATAGAAGCTTTGTTTCAACACAAGTAGTTTTTCCTATATCCACCTCCCAAATTTTTAAAATTTATATAGCGGCTTTAACTAGGTTTAACTACATGCACCATACAGAAAAACTTAGCAACATATTTTAATCTCGAGGATAGTCATTGAGGAACTTCTGTAAATGGGAATGTCAAATTCTGCAAAGCCTGTAATTGCTGGTGTCCAGCATACAAGTCAAGGTGTGGTGATATCTTTGGATTATTTTTGTAACAACAACACTTCCCTTCTTGCTGCTTTGTCATTAACAACTCTGACCTGGTGCACCTTCTTTTCTCTGCTTCCTATAAATTCTCTTTGAGAACTTTTCTTCTTATTTTTAAAATGTGTTTTGCATTCAAGGTATGGAGGAACAATGAGAGAAGCAAATTCTTAGAGGATGGATAATAACTCTGGACCTGCTGTAAGCCTAATTTATCACTGCGTTGACTGTTAGGAAGTCCTGGTGTTAAACCCCAATCTCTGCATGCTGGGCTAGCTCTACTGTTATGTTGTCCTGCAGATGCAACTGAAGAGGTGTTGATCGAGGCCAAATATACTCAGGGAGAGAAAAGACTCATAAAGTTTGCCTAACTGACCATGTTGCAAGGTATCCCAGACCCCAAAGATGCTGTTTACTTGGGATACTGTATGTAGCCATGCTCTACCTACAAGCAGTCATTGTCCTTTACTCCAGGAAATAACATGATATAAAATAAGGAGGGTAATTCATTCATGTATGCAGATTATATACAACTTGACTTTTAATTAGATAAGGAAAATTTCAAAACAGAGAGTGAAAAAAGAAATCATCCACAAGGAAATCATGCCCACTAAATTCCTTCAAAAATCATTTTGGCAAAATAGCAAAAATGTATTGTGCAATTGAAAATGTAACTTCTTAATAATACTAGATTTTTTCCAATGTTGCTATAAACATACATATTTTAATGGCTAACTAAGCTACAAATATATTTAGGTATTAGAAGAAGATTATAATGGAAATGAGATCTATTTTAAGTTGTATATTGACATAAAAGCAAAAGAAAGTCCTCTAAGACCCAGACATTTCAATGTTATTGGTGTCATTTCCTTGAAACTGGAATTACACCAATTACTGCCATAATATGTGAGCATCATGCAGCTGAGTCATATAAACCAGATTGCTTCTGAGCCCTCTTTTGAGTTATTATATCAGAAATAGCCTGTTCTTAAGTACATGCACTTTAAATTACATTTTTTACTTTCAAGAAATCCAGAATCCTCTAAAGTTTCCTTGTTATATGACCCTTAGGTCAAAAATGAAAACTTAAAATTTTGCAAGCAACATTTTTCTTTTTTGGTAACTTGGAATAGTTAGCTTTAGTTATTCCCAAGGGGTAAGTAGAACAAACACTTTTCTTAAAAGATTAACACTGGGGCAGCTCATCACTGAATAGCTGAAGTATGGATAGTGACTCTATTGTTCTAATTGTTCTTAGAGGAATAATTTGTTGTTGTAGAGTGTGTGTGTGTGTGTGTTTGCATGCACACTTGTGTATGTGTGCGATTATGTGTGTTGCCATTAGTACGCATAGAGTATTAACCTACTGTGATTTCAGTTGGCATTTACCTAAAGATTAATGATTTTGAGCATCTTTCCATGGGTTCATTTGCCAGCAATATAGTTTCTATAATGAAGTGTTCAAATCTTTTTCCTGTTTAATTTGGTAATTTGTCTTTTGTTATGGAGTTTAAAAACATTCCATATATTCTAAATACAACTTCTTTATCATATAAGTTTTATACAAATGTTTTCCAAGTCTATGGTTTGTCTTCGTAAAAATTTTTTTTAAAGATTTATTTATTTATACAAGCACTGGGTACAGTCAGAAGCGTGGGAGGGTGAGAGAATTCACTAGAGCCAGAGCAGGGCACAGAACAGACAAAGTGAAGAAATACACTGCTGAGGGGAGCAGCGGGCGGCAGGAGAGGTCTGCATGCCATGTGGGACCCTCACCTGGTGGCCGGGGATCGAACCTGCACTGCAGAGGCTGCGGGCAGCTTCGCAACCCAGCGCTCAACTGCTGCGCCACAGGGAGACCCGTAAATTTTTTTTTTAAAGCAAATTTTAAGATCAACTTATCTTTTATTTTCTTTTGTGGTTTGTACTTCTTGTATCTAGGATATCTTCTCTTAACTATAGGTCACAAAATTTTCTCCTATCCTTTTTCTGAGTAGCTATATAATTGTTGCTCATAACTTTAGGTTTATGTTTTGATCTGTGATATGAAATAGAGTAATTTAATTTCTGTCTAGATATGAAGTGAAGGATAACATAGTTTATTGTAGTTCCCACATAAATGCCCAGTTGTTCAAACAGCACTTGGACTATCTTCTTCATTGAATTACTTTGACATCTTTTTCAAACATAAGTTCATTACATATGTTTCTGTCTTTATCTAGACTATTGTATTCTATTGGTCTATATATTTGTTCTTGTGTTTATTGCAAACCATCTTGATTGTTACAACATTATCCTAAGACCTATAATCATGTAGTGCAAGTTCTCTAACTATTCTCTTTTTTCTGATAATTAATTGCTTGGTCTAGGAACCTGTAGAATAATTAAATTCAATTTGTAACTATAAGCTTTCCAAGTCCCTAATTAAATTGTTTATTTCCTTTGACCAAAAATTTAAATATTCTGTTATAAAGAATTTATGTAGTATGGGTGACTAGAGATACATAAAAATAGACTTTCTTTTAAATCACCCATTATCTGCTTTCAGTAAGTGAAGGGTAGCTGGGGTCAAGTTTGATGAATAAACTGAGTATCTACACAAGTTTATCAAAAGTCTTTTTTTCTGAGGTTTTATAGAATAACTATGTAGAGTCTTAGAATTCAAAGTGGCCTGAGCTCATTTACCCCAGTTTTTACTCCTTGCAAATATTCACTCTTTAACATTTTTGTACTCAATATCTTGTAGCATAATTTTCTCCATTTAAATCAACCTTAATTGTTAAAAAGCCCACCTAATTTTTTCCAGAATTTTTCTTCCTAAAATTACCAATTACTTGCCCTGTGGCAGTGCATGAAACAACTCTAATAATCCTTTTTCTATGTGACAGTTCTTCAAATATTTGAAAATAGTTATCAAATCCCCATTAAGCTTCTCTTTTAACCTCCTGCAACTTTCTTATATTTCATTGTTTGCCAACCTTTCCTTTTCCAGCTCATATTCATTCATATGCTTCAGTTTGCCCAAGTGAAATGCTCAGAAGCGAACCCAGGACTCCAGCTGGAGTCAGATCAATGAAAAGTACTTCCAGGACTATGACAAAAATCTCACTTCTTCATTGGCATTGGGAAGATTGATAAGCAAGTGGAACTTACAAAACAAAAATGCTATTACTAGAAAACTTTTTTCAAAGCAATCCTGCAACTTGCCTGTGTTATAAACCCCTACTATTATTTGCAGCATTTTGAGATATTTGACATATGTTTTGAAGTAAGATCACATTATATATGTTATATAAGTTTCAGGTATGCATCATTGACTATCAACATATATCTACATATATGTAACACACACATATATATATATATACACACACACATATACCTGCAGTATATATATTGCGCTAAGTTCACCAGAGACATTTGGCTTTGACTGTAGTTTATTGACTAACATTTTCCTAATTCTTTGTTGTAAGTCAACTTAAATTTCCCAAAACAGTAATCTTTACTCTTTTCCTAAAAATTAAAAAAATATATAATTGTATTTAGTTCTTTATTCCAAGACTTTCTTTAATTCATTTTTATTATTTTTCTTCTTAATCATCACTGAATGAGTAATAATAGCATAACATTTCTGTCCTACTTATTCAGTTATTTGTTGATATATTTACACTGTTCATGGAATTATTCATCCATTATAATCTTTCTTGGTGTCTAATGCACTTTAGGCACTATATGAGACCCTGAATCAAAAAGACAGGAAAAGAAACCAAATCCTGTTTTTAAGCAGCACATTTCCAACAACAGTCATCACTGAAGTTAAAGTCCTGCTTTGTAACAATTTAATACCCCCCACAACAGATTTCTGGATAGTGTTCTTGTCATAGATGCTTCTGCAAATAAGAAATGCTATAAGTCAATGAATATTTTAATACTTACTCAACTTAGTTAATGAACACAGATAAATAGTTTATTTCTGCATGAATCAAATCTATCAACTTAATTTTTTCCCTAGTTTTTTTGTTTGTTAGATTTCTATCTGAGCAGTTTTCACAACAATCAGTGATTATATTCTTGGGGCATGGTTATCATTGCATGAATTAGATCTAAAGTGTTGAAAGAATACAAATCCCCAGAATGAAGAACCACAGATGTTTGTTGGGATCTGGAAGAGAGGGAACTCATACTTTACATCTGCGACTCTGAAAGAGAGAAACCTTCCAGCAGGTTGCAGAAAATATAGTAGGTAAGCAATATAGAAAGCAGCACAGAATATCTATGGAGATGCACCTGAGGCAAGTTTAGAGCACCTCAGCTGAGTCTTCTGTGGAGACCAAGTTGTGCAAGTAAAAGAGATATCATGTAGTAGTATGGGCCATGTAAACATCTTCCTGAGGCTCTTACTATCCAGGAATGTAAATACAATCATGTGGAGAAGTAATAAAAAAAAAATCCTGTCTTCACAGGTGGAAAGATATATTTTTAATTTAAATCAAAGTGAATAATTTGTAATTGGGTTAAGATTTTTTGTTTCAATGAGTATTTTCATTGAAATAACATTGTATTATAACATGTTTCAGGAGGGCATCACCATATATCAACATCAGTTTATGCTACATTAAGTTCTCCACTAAAAGTCAAATTCTGCCCTTCATCATACAATTAACACTTTTCTCCATATTTACCCACAACTCTCCTTCCTTCCCTTCTGGTAACTGTTAATTGTTATTAAAGTCCAAAAGTCTATTTATTTTGTTTTAGTGATAATGTCTTTATCTTTCTCTGTCTGTCTTATTTTCATAAGCATAATTCCCTCTAGGTCCCTATGTTATTGCAAATGACAGGGGATCATCTTTTCATATAGCTGAGCAGTATTCCATTGTGTGAATTTACCATAACCACTTTCTCTATTCCTCTGTTAAGAGTTAGCCAAATCTAACTCTTGGCTATTGTAAATAATGCTGTAAAAAGCATAAGGCTGCACATAACTCTTCAATTAATGCCTCTGTATTTGGGTAAGTGCCCAGATGTGGGATAGCTAGATCATATGCTATTTTTAATTTTTGAGATGTCTCCATACAGATTTCCATAGTGGTTGCACCAATCTATAATGCCATCAACAGTGTAGAAGTGTTCCCTTCTCTCCACATGCGCCCCAACATTTGTTGTTTCTTATCTCTTGAATAATAGCCATTCTCTTCTTCCATTCCATGGGACCTCTTTTACTATACAGTAAAAGTTTTTACTATACAGAAAAAGTTTCTTTTACTACACAGAAATTTTTTGGTATAATATGGTCCCAATTGTTTATTTTTGCTTTTGTATCCCTTGCTATTTAAATCAACTTTTAACTGTCTGGCAAAATTTGGGCTCAAGATGTAAATTTATCCATTTTCAGAAAAATGAACTTGTGATGGTAAAATTCTCAGTTAATAGCCTTATGAAATTTCTCACAAGAAATAAAAATGAAGTTCTTGAAAGAATTTTATCATGAACATATAGACCTTAACAAGTTTGCTAAATCCTCTTTACTATTTTGTTTCATTTAAATAGGAATTCACTTTTTGTTCTTAGAAAAAAAAAACTTAAAAACATCAAAAAGTGTTTCACAAGCAGATATACTCATTCTTTAGTAACACAGTCATAAGCAGATAATAAGAAATTCATTTAAAAATATTCTAAACTGCTTAAAATGCAATTCTGCATTTTTTCATATTGACATTTCAAATTGTTAAGCCCAGACTTTTCCAAAGTTAAAGTAATCAATTGCTTGTTTCTTCTGTTTATAACTATGTACACACTTGCATCAACTAATAACCTTTGTGTTAGAATGAAAGATTAAGCATTCATTTAATTTAGCTTATGTTCTGTTTGTTTTCAATTAAGAAGAGAAAATCCTTTCAAGTACAATAGGTTATTTATATTTGTTTTAGTTCATTTATAAAACCAAACAAGACTCTTTTGTTTATAGCCATTAATGTTGTTGAAAAGAAATTGTATTAAATGAATGGATTGCAGTAAAAATGAAAATAATTTAAGAGGTAAAAATATTAAATTAATTTAGATGATATGTTTCTTTTCCAATTGTAACCAAGCGTAGGTAGCAGTGAAAGTATAAGTTTAACGAATAAGAAATTAATTGTTCTCATTTAATTCATATGTTATGTCTGTATCTTTGTTAAATTCTATGTCAGCTTCCAAGGTGCACTTGTGATGTGTGTGCGATCTACTGTTTTAGATGGAAAATTTCTCAGGAGATTGAGAAATGCATAATATAACAGTGGGATCACAATTTTCACTCAAAGCTATGGTAATACTAGCTAAATTATGGATTCCAGCTTTGCCTCTGTAATAAATACACTGAATTCAGGAAAAGGGTTTGTTGATATGCTTTTTCCTTGGTTTAGAGAAACTTTGATAGTATGAAAAATATATCACTCTACCAAAGCCTCTGTTTTCTCTACATGTAGAATCGGGGCTTCTATTCAAATTCCTAAATAATCCTGATATATAATAAGCCTATAATAAGTTATTTTTTCTGTACCATTGCATAAACTTTATTAAAATCATGTTTGTAGAAGTCAAATCAATGAGTAAAAACACTGTCAAAGCAGGCATGAATTGGAAGTAGGATTGGAACCATGTTTGTAAATAAACTCAATGCATGTAAATGAATTCTGATACATGGTCCAAAGGTGATGGTCAGTGGTACTGTGATTCAGAAATAGGCATATAGGGCCTCCCTGGTGGCACAAGGGGTTAAGACACAACCTATGAAGCTCTCCACAGCCTCTGAAGCACAAGTTCTATCCCTGGCCAGGGAATTACCTACATGGCGGAGCAGACCTCTCCTGACTTGCCCACTGCTCCCCTTAGCAGTGTATTTCCGTCATTCTGCCTGTTCCACTTCCCACCCTGTCTCTGGTGAATCCTCTCACCCCCACACCTCTGGCCTGTACCCCAGATCTTGTGTACATAAATAAATAAATCTTTAAAAAGAAGAAATAGGCATATAAAATATAATATTTTCAATACAATACTTTTTAAAAAACCTTATGATACATATATATATATATAAGTATATATATTTAAAATCTTATTTTCATGCTAGGGAGGCAATTCAAATATTAAATTTTAAATCATTTTTATGTACTATACAAACCATGGTGATTTATGATTTACATTAAGTCATGTCAATTGTATGGTGATGAATGGAATGTGGACTTTGGTGCTGATCATGATATAGTATATACAGATGTTGAATTATAATGCTGTACACCTGAAAACTTATGTAATGTTACAAACCAATATTAACTCAATAAATATTATTTTAAAAAATGGCAAGGAGAAAGTAAATTAAAAATTGTATAATCATTTGAGAAATAGTAAGTGTAGAAAATGTATTCTATATATAGATATAGTTATATAGATGTTTGTTTTGCAACCATATACATATAATCAACATCCGCTATTAGATTACAGGCACATTAGATGGTGTGTCTATGAACATTTCAAAATGTTTCAAATTAGGTAAATAGAATAAAAGTAGTGACTAATGACAGAAAAAACAAAGTCTGAAAGAGAATTTATGAGAAAATAATCTTGAATTTGTTTTCACTTCCGTGGAGTTCAGAATGACAAATTATCTCCAGGTCACAACAGATGGCCTTTCAATTGAAGATGCAGTCAGGTAGATTTTTGAATTTTTTCTATAAACATACCAACGTTGTTTAATGAGTTGTCTGATAAAGATGCCACAGATGTAGAACAAATAACTATATTCATGCTGCTAGAGGATAGCTACAGTTAAACAGAAAGACAGCAGAGCTTAATATTTAGTTTCTGATAATCTTTTGTTTTCCTCCCTGATCTTTGATAAGGTTAGTTTCACTAGCCTTGAGTTCAACAGCTCTTGAGTTAAGTCTTCTCTTCTCATCTTGATTTCTTTGTGAGTTCAAATTTTTTTAATGTAGATTTGGTGCACATTTTATCATATAATATTCAACTTTAATACATTCATTCAATGTGAAAAGGTTACTATTTTATATTCAGTCATCTATGAAATGTAATTATTCTGGCTATGTACCACTCTAACAGCAAAATTGCAAGTTAGCATGATAATCTGTGGTATGATCTTAGAACAGAGAGAAGATAAAAATCAAGTGAAACATATTTGCATAGAAACATCTCAAGGATAACTTTTGATGCCTCAAATAAAGCACACAATCTCAGTCATCTGTATTGATTTTCTCCTCTAACTGATTTATTCAGGCATCCATATTTTAAAGTAGTTTCTGACATACTCCATCTTACAAATAATTATCTTCTGGTAGGAAAAAAAAAAGTCAGGATGCCAGAGCTGTCTTATTCATGGTATAAATACAAGGAATTTTAAGATATAATACACTGCAACTCTATAAAATGGATAGCATCATATCTGTGAAATGATATCTTTTGAGACTTTTTTAAACATTATTTATTTATTTATTTGTTTTAAAGATTTATTTATTTATTTATATAAGCACTGGGTACAGTCAGAAGCATGGGAGGGTGAGGCAATTCACCAGAGCCAGAGCAGGGAGCAGAGCAGGCAGAAGGACCAAAGTACACTGCTGAGGGGGCAGCGGGCGGCAGGAGAGGTCTACGCACCATGCAGGACCCTCCTCCGGTGGCCGGGTTGCAGGCGGGGATCGAACTGGTGCTACAGAGGCTGCGGGCAGCTTCGCAACCCAGCGCTTAACTGCTGCGCCACCGGGGAGGCCCTTGAGACACATTTTTTGGAGCGATTTATGGAAATACATATTAACCATTGTGTGATACTGATCTACAACTTGTGGTGTCCATACATTAATTGATTTTTGATTAAGTTCATAGTTGGCCTATAACTAGAGGAAACTATAATGTATCAGTTATTTGCTTTTCCTAAGCATCAGTTTTCAGAAAGTTCTTTTGATTCTGCTACCATCCTGGCAAGAACTCCAGAGGAAAACTTTTTGGAGACTGCATTACCCAAGGAATTTGCTTGAGCATTACTCAAGGAATTTATGATTGTATTTATATCTAAGTAAAAAAGAAAAACTTAAATTAGATCTTATACAGCTAAATCTATGCCAAAATCTATATTAATACTCAGTCTTGAAAAAGGTCCTTAGATAGGGAAAAGATAAAAGAATTCATCAATCATCTAGTTATGGTGTCCCATAACTCATTGTTTGCAGTTAATAACAGACACTAATTACTCTAAACTTTCAAATTATGTCATCCAGCCCTTCTGAAAGCTATTGGGAAAGTTGAATTCCATTTAACAGCAGTACATACCTCCACAACTTAAGTATTAGGACAGAGGGCTGCAGCAATCTACTCACTTTCAGCTCCTAGCCCTGCAACCTGCTCACCATAGCAATGCAGGCTCATGGCACAAAGCGTACTGCATAGCATTTCATGCTTCACAAATGACAGAAGAGCCTCTGGAACTTAGCTAGCAGATAGATGGTATAAAGCATGAGGTCAGGCACTATTGGTTATTCCATGACTTTGGAAGTGGCCGGTGTCCTGGGTTATGTTGGACAAGGAAGTGGAAATAACAGCAATGTGAAATGTCATGAAAGTGGCATTGAAACTCAAACTACACTACTTCAAAGTAAGTTTCTTTCTGGAGTCTACATGCATGGAGCTGATATAGCAGCAAAAATTTGAGTAATATGGCCAAAAGGGTGAAAGTAAATGCTGGGTTCATTTTGGCAACATGAAGGATAACTGGGAAGGATGTTGCAAGCAATATGTGGAAGACAGAGAACAAAATTTAGAAATCACTTTGGGCATATAGATCAGAGGCAGCTTTAAGAATTTTTTTGTAGGTAGACTCCATTTAATTAATGTGAGCCTTTATTAGCCATATGAATATAAATAAGTTGTTTAATTTATCTAAGCCTTAAGAAAAAGTCAGATTTAAGATAGAATAGCAATGTATTCTGCAAAGAGATTGATGATATAGATAATTTTGCTGATGACTGACAGTGGGCACAATTTAGGAGCTGATATGGGCATGAGTTAAGGCCAGAAAAGATGATATATATGAGCCATTTTAGATTTTAAAAAATGAAAAATGATCTGGAAATCTGAGATTCTCATGGCCGCAAGGATATGACTGGTTATAACAAAGGATAAACATCATACTGAATTTTATTTTTTTACATCATTGTTCATTTTTAAACAATATTTGCTTCCCCCATCCCCCTTAGGTGTAGTCCCCATAGAGTTTCCTTCACCAATGCACCCATGCACCATCGCCTCAGTCCCCTGTGCTCCTCCCTCCTTTATACTGAATTTAACCTTAATGAAGGCAAGTAGTGTTAGGGGGATTGTGTAGTCAGGGTGGTAAAGGATTGGTGTGCCAATTTACCTGAGCATTACAGTATCTGTGGCTCCTCTGCTTCTGTGCCTGAATTTGGGTCCACCTTTCAGTATTTAATTTTCTCAGTGCCTTTGACATATTAGGGACTTAGGTTCCCCCCTTCCTCTTTAATGCTGCTTTAAGGTGATTCCAGTGTACCTATGGGAAGTTTAAGTATTAGATGGTACAATGGTAAATAAAATGCTAACTTATTCACAACTTGGCATGCTCTTGGTAAATATTCAAAGAAGAGTTGCTGCGTTTTCTTTTTTTTTTAAACTGTGTCACTTGAACCCACCGTTTGAATTTCTTGGCAAGCAGCACAAATATAAAATGTGAAATATAACATCATCCATGAATTCTAACCTCTAAGCACTGTAACCACATCTAATACTAAATGTGTTCTAATGTAGGTCTCAGAGTCTCCGCAGTGAGGATTTCAATAGCCATTAATATGCTAACATAATCAAATCTATAACCTACTCTGATATTTCTCCTGATATAGAAATCATTATATGAAGCTAGCTTTAAGGACATTCTCCTGTAGGTATCCAAAATGGCTTTCAAATTTTGTATGTTCAAGGCACAATATGCCATTTTTACACCAAAACTACTATAGTTCCTATCAGACCCACTTCATCAAATGACAGCTTTCATCACCTACTTTATCAAGTCACAAACCAACCTATATCTCTTCCCAAGTTCAACATATATATTCAATTGCAAAATATTTGGTTTTCTTCATGGGTATATTGTGATTCCCCCCCCCACAAATCTCCAATTCCACTGTCACTATCAATCCCATTCTTCAGTATTCCAACAGAATCTTAACTGATACTTCTTTTCTTTTTACTATTTTATGTTGTTTTATTTCATTTAACTACTGATTCCATTTCCCATCTATCTGTGAAAGAAGTTTTTTCTAAATGACCAGCCTAAACTTGCAATTTCTGTTCTTCAGTTTCTTCAGTTACTCTCCATTGATTTTATTAAAAATTATGGAAGTGTCTTCATTGCATACATGGATGTGTCTTCATTGTTTGACTCCTGCTTACATTTCTTCCTTCATAATTTTTTTCAGTCAACAATTATTTACTGAGTGCCTTTCTGTGCCAGAGACTATTTCAAGCCCTACATCAGTAAATAAAACAGAAGAAAGGCTCCTGCTGTTGTACAATACGGGTAATTTCCAAATGTAGCTTCCTTTTAATTTCAGAACTTTGAGCATATTATTTTCTCCATGAAGTTATTTTTGGTGTTGTAAGATAGTGTAGATTTCCCATCCATGCCCTTGTAATCTGCTTCAGGAAACCATTTTTATATCCCCCACAGGCCTTACCAATTCCATCATTTTCAATAGATTCCCATTCTATATGCTAACTTAATACCTCTTCTTGCAGCACTTCTTAGACTGGTTGCCTTTTATTTTATTGTATATTTTTATTATGTATGTATATGTGTACTTACTTCATAATTTATTATCTTTAAGAAAGTAAAGCCTATGTAGTTGAATCTTTATTTTAACCCTATTGTTACAACTATATTTGATATAGAAAAATTATTAGATATGATGCAATGAAAATTTATCTACTTTATCATTTTTAACAATTAGTTGTATGACTGTACTCATGCCAAGTTAACAATTAAGTCATATTTTATTATAAATAATAGAGTAATTTGGACCAGAAAGTATCCTTTTACATCTAAATTCTATAATTATGTTCCAGAAAGATAAAATATAGTTTAACTACCACAAAAGTGCTTCCAACCTTGTCATTGTTAAATCTACTCTGTAAAATAAATGATAAAACATATGAATTTATATAATAAATAGTCCCCTCTTTGTATTCAGCAAAGTATATTTTTTAATCAGAAAAAAAAAATCTGCTCAATGGATTACAAATTTTATACTGGAAAAATATCTCTATTCATGTTTAAAAGAACTCATTTGCTTTTCTAATTCTTCTTTAACCCTATTTTCATATTCACATTTATTGTGGGGAAATAGAAGTTACAGATAAAGGAAGTTAAATCAAGTTTGGTGACCCAAATTGGAAATTTTCTAGTGAGGTGATTGTCCATGTTATATACTTTACTATTTTTTCCTCCAGAAATACATAATTAATGATTACATTAATGTGATAAAAAGTTCTAGCTTCATGAAATGAATTGCATAAGATTAAACCCATTTCATTCCTCCCTCCACTTGCAATAATATATTAAATCAAACTTCTTATCAGTATTGCGGATTAAATATAAAGAAAAAGAGAAATAATCTACTGAAACTGTCACAGATAATTTTGAACTTTGCAGCAATGGTTTTATTGCCAATATATTCATTAGAGTTTTTATGAAAAGATTCTATGAAATCATCCTATTTTGAAAGATCCTCCATGACCTCAGAGTGTACTATAAAATTTCAGTGCGCCTTTATATCTTCTTGAAATTAAATTGATGATTTAAAATACAACTTAAGACATCAGTGAAAGTAAGGCAGAATTATAGTCAGTGGTATTGATCTGATTTTAGCATTACCTTATGTCACTTTACTTGCTTTAGAAAAATGAGTTAATTTCAGTTTTCTCACAACAATTAAGTTTTATGTTAAAGATTTAATAGTTTTATGAGTGCAAAACAAATTGATTAACTTTTTCTGTATAATATCCTTTCCCTAAACTTCAATAGGAGAGCAGAAATTAAACTTTCAAATAGCCTTACAAGCACCTCATTCAAGTTTGGATCTTCCCACTGATCAAAAATATAGTTAAGCGTGCATTTGTATAATTCTCCATTTGAAAATTAAAGTTATATATTTTTACATACAATCCAAGGTATGCCATTTAGAACAAATTAAATTAATATTATTTGTGGTCAAGCACCCAGACTTATTTTTTTATCATTACTTAAAGCCCTACTTGAAAAATATATAATTATACTAAAAGATTAAAAATGGATACTATTTAAAATTATATTATGTTGGGTAATTGAGAGAAAATAAATGATCATGGTAACACTAGTCCCTAAGGGAGGTAAAAATTATTCTGTACTGGGACGTCTCTCTGGTGGTGCAAAGGGTTAAGTCTCAGCACTATCAAGCTATCCACAGCCATTGCAGCACAAGTTCCATCCCCGGTGGACCAGGGAGCTAATCCACACTGCACAGCAGACCTCTACTGTCTTGCCATTGCTCCCCTCAGCAGTGTATTTCAGTCAATCCACCTGTTCTGTTTCCCACTCTGTCTCTGGTGAATTCTCTCACCATGCACACCTCTCTCCTGTACCCCAGTGCTTGTCTGCATAAATAAATAAATCTTAAAAAAATGTTCTGTACTAATTCCACCCTGCATCAATCAATAAGATTGACTGATAAACTTACCAAAACTAAATCCTATAGTAAATGACATATATAATATGTGCATATTTTTGAAACTAGTATTAATTCTCCCAAATTATGTATGATAAGGAAATGATAGCTATATCTAACATATTTTTGCAGTATAAAAATATGAACATCTGGTTTGCAATATTTCCAACTCTATAAAATAATTGTGAAACTTACAAAACAATAATCAAGTTTGACCAGGTGTGGTTTTTTTTTTAAGATTTATTTATTTATTTATACAAGCACTGGGTACAGTCAGAAGCACAGGAGGGTGAGAGAAGTCACCAGAGCCAGAGCTGGGAACAGAACAGGCAGATGAAATACACTGCTGAGAGGAGCAGCGGGCAGCATGAGGGGTCTGCAAGCTGTGGTGCAAGCTGCCCAGCCCTAATGTACCCTACCCACCCAGGACTGTGAGCACTTCCTCATCTGGGCTCCCACTCCCTCTCCATCCCGTGCAATGACTGGGTGGGTGTCTAAACCTGTGATGCCTGGCCTGAGATCTAAGATACATCTGTCACAACCAACTCTTCAGTTCAGAAGTGTCTCCCTTATGAGTTTCCAGTTTTTAATGATTCAGTCCTTTTCTATACTTTCTATAAGTCTAGGTATGATAGTGATTTCCTTCAATTGCTACCTCTCTAATATCTTAGTGTTTTCTTTTTCTTTTTTTATAAACCAGTTTTTTTAAGATTTATTAATTTATACAAGAAACGGGGTACAGGTCAGATGCACAGGAGGGTGAGAGGATTCACCAGAGATAGAGCAGGGAACAGAACAGGCAGACTGATGAAATACACTGCTGAGGGGAGCAGCAGGCGTGACAGAAGAGGTCTGCTGTACCGTGTGGGACTCTTGTCGGCTGGCCGGGATCGAACCAGCACTGCAGAGGCTGTGGACAGCTTCACAGCGCTGTGCTCAACCACCTGCGCCACCAGAGGTGGCCCCTTAGTGTTTTCTTATTGACTTTCACTATTTCATTAACAATATTATGCCTGGCTAACTGTGTACCTAAAATTTGCCCTGTACAATGGGAGTATTTTATGTCTCCTAATTGGACTTCATATAATACTGAAATTGATATTATTTTGCTATATTTTTAATTTAGAATATATGTATGATATCTTTAATGCTAAAAAATGAGAGACTAGTAATCCATGCTAATCATTGGGGTTCATGAAAAATCACATCCTGTGATTGACTGAAAAAAATGGCCTATGGCCACTGAAATAAACACTTCAGTTGCTGCTGCAGTTGACTCTTAGGATGGCAATTACATTTATAAATACGATTGTGTGTGGAATGTGCTAATAGGAAGATGATAAGCTATATTTTTATATTCTTATTTCTGTGAAAATCAAATAATAAGAAAATGTCTAAGACTGCCATTAAAATTTATTGATTTCTCATTGCTGAAAGGTCCATACTGCTAAAAATCAACCAGAAAATTAATTTGTGTAGGTTATGTAATTACATGGTAAGTTTTCACCAAGTCTCCATGGGAGAAGATTGAAGAGTTGATCAAGAAGGAATGGGAATCTAAAACAAGGCTTGGGATTGCTGTTTGGATGTAGACACTGCAATAATCATGTAATCAGAAGAGTTTGTCATCCTGTGTCTGAGGAAGTTAGCTTTTCTATGCTTGAAATTACCTTACCTGAGAAACTTGAATTGAATGTAGATGCCCATTATCTTCAAAAACATCTAGTCACCTTATATTTACACTGGAGCAGGAACAGCGTGGAATTACCCGATGTTTCAGAAGGGGTACAGAGTCTGACTTGGGAGGGAATTACTTATACATCAAAAGAATTACAACATTTTCCAAATTGATAAAAGCAAAAATCTGAAAAATATGGTGTGATGGTTTGTAAGACTATTGAGCCAAAGAAGATGGCATAAAAGAAAGGATCTCTATAAATTGATTGTTATGGGCATATTTATTAGAGTCTAGATTTAATGTGTTAGATTATGTAGCTGGAAGGACTACTTAATTTATTTGGTTAATTAATTCAAACTTATAATAATTCCTGGCCTAAGCAAACAAGGTTGAAAAGCCTGAACTAATATAGTGAAATAAATAAAAAAAAAATTCTTGCTGAGGTAAAGATTTGGTACAGATTTATAATATGTAAGCTGCATCCCTACATTGGCCACTACATATCCCTAGAGATCATAGAATACTTACTTCAATAAGATATTGGAAATACATCAATGACAGCCTCCTTGAAGAGTTCTGTGTCACTTTTCTATGTGGATCTGTTATAAGGAAGGAAATGTTACTGACATGTGTTCTTTGATGAGATGCCAGAAAAGCAAATACCAAATGACAGAACTTGAATTATTATTTCTGTTAGGGTTCAGTGAAAGGGAGAAACCACACTGGTAATTTGAATATTAAATATAGTGGAAAGAATTGTTAGCTGGTTAAAGGGGTTTGATTACTAAAGGATAAAAAGAATGCCTAGCAATACAGTAATGGCATATAGAGATTGGGCCAAGTTGGCAAGCAAGATGAAACTTGCTAGGTAGTTGCACACTTGGGGTGCTGCAGAGACTTGATGGGAAGCTGGTGCCTATGGTGCCACTGAAACTGACAGTTCTGTGTGGTGCCAGTAGAAATCTCTGGCAACCATGAGAGTCATTTGTTAAGCTGACTAAAATCATAAAAGAACTCACTGGGAAACTGCTTAAGTGAGTAAAGATGCAATGTTGACCAAGTTAGGAAAAGGCACACTGTTCCTGATAACTCTTTTAAATTGTTATACAGAAAAAACAGTTAGGTTCAATACCAAGGACAGTGTTAATTTGCTCTAGTAAAGATATTGCATTTAGGGTAGCAGTTGCTATTGGAGTCTCCATTGATTATGTTTGCAGTTGTCTGCAGCCACTTAAGTAATATCCATTTAACTTCTGTACAGGTCAAACTGGTGAGTTTAATGGGGTTATGTGATTACTCTATTGGTAGATGGGGTAAGTTATAGGTTCTTCCACTAAGCCTTTGCCACATGGCTTGAGGAGGCAGTGTGGATGATCCTCCATTGTGGTTACTTAAGTAAAGTCCATAGCCTTCAGACCTAAGATTATTTTCTGTTTACATAGAGCAAGCAGTACTCTAGTAGACTTCTAACCTGTTACACTCTGACTTTCAGTCTGTTACTCATCACTATCAAGTAGCCATCACCAGAGATCCACGAGTCAAGGCATTGTCATCACAAATACATCTCTGCTTCCTTTTTCAGTAATACTCTCCTATTACCTTTGGTAGTTATATGCTGTACCTTGTTTCTGCTATTATGGGATTCCATCATCCTCATTAACATCAATCTATCTCAGTGACAACATACCCTGCAGTCATACCTAGTCTGCAGGAGAGAAGCAATTGACCTTTTCAAGTATTCAGTAACTCCCCCAGTAATCTATTTCTCAACAACTTAATGAAGAGAATGTCTTTGGATCTTGTAGGAGGACATCGTTTGGGAGTAGAAGTACAGGTTGCATGTGATGAATCCATTTTGACAGTCCTATTTCTTGAAAAATTTGTATTGCTTCTTTCATATCCTGCTAAGAAAGGTCTTATCTTTTGACTTCATTAAACATTGTCCTCTACTAAATTCAAGTTTCAGTCATTAAAAAAAGACCTGTCAAAGGCAATTCTAGATGTAGACACTATATGTTAAATCTGTGATCTCAAGTAAGTACACACAAATTTAAAAAATTGGTTTGATCTAGTGTTATAAATTCATACCTCTTTGCACTAATGCTCTAAGAATCCACTCTCATGTTTACCCAATGCTTTTGTTCATATACATACATACATACACACACACACTCCCCTTATTTTCTTTTGGTGTATAATTAATATAAATATAAAAGTTAATATGTATATGTACATGTATGGAAGCATACACACATGCTCATGTACATATCATATAATCCGTTAATATGTAAGCTATTTCTTTCCAGATTGTGTGGCCGGATCCCCTCCATTTCGTAACTACAACAAAAACCTCCCCTAGATTACATGTTAAGAATAAGTGGAAGGGTCTCCCCTAGCGCAGCGGTTGAGCGCTGGGCTGTGAAGCTGCCTGCAGTCTCTACGGTGCCGGTTTGATCTCCGGCCGCTGGCGAGGGTAACACATGGCACAACAGACCTCTCCTGTCTTGGCCCACTGCTCCCCTCAGCAGTGTATTTCATCAGTCTGCCTGTTCTGTTCCCCCTCTGTCTCTGGTGAATCCTCTTACCCTTCCACGCTTCTGACTGTACCCAGTGCTTGTATAAATAAAATAAATAAATCTTAAAAAAATAATAAAATAAAAAATAAAAAGAGTAAGTGGAATTTAATTCTGGCCAACCTTTGTTCTGTTTCCCTCTACCCCTCTCATGATTAATAGTTAGCTATACCTGCATTCCTGGGGACTTGGAAAATTGTTTTACATCCAAAAAATTATCTGTGTCCCTTTGGGGTTGATAGTGGCATCAGAAACAAACATCTACTGATTGCTGAGAAAACAGCCCATAGGAACCTCCCTGGTGGTGCAGGCAGTTGAGCGCCACACTGTGAAGCTGTCCTCAGCCTCTGCAGTGCAGGTTCCATTCCGGCCAGCCAGCGAGAATCCCACATGGTGCAGCAGACCTCTCCTGTCTCACCTGCTGCTCCCCTGAGCAGGGCATTTCATCAGTCTGCCTGTTCTGTTCCCCCCTCTCTCTCTGGTGAATCCTCTCACCCTCCCCCACATCTGGCCTGCACCCTGGTTCTTGTTTAAATAAATACATCTTTTAAAAAAAATAGCCCATAGTAAAAGGCAAAGACCTCAACTCATGTCACCTAAAATATCTGCTGCATCTTCTTGGGCCTGGAAATGTGAAGTCCTGAGCTTCTGCTCACACTTCTTTCATCCTAATATAATTCCAGCAGTCCTGCCAATTGGGGAGCCAGTTGTTTTGGTGTATCTATCCTGACAACTTCCCAATGGCCATCTTGGATAAATTCTTCTGTGAAAGATATTTCTCATGATTGAGAATTTGGCTTTCTGGGCATGAGTAAAAGACTCAGTTTTGTCATTTATCATTGTAGTGTATAATTGAAACCCAAGAACAGCCTGAGACTTTACAGTAATTATGAGTAGAGTACTAACAGGATAGCTGTGGTTGAGGAGAGTAGTCTTAACCCTAAGATGTATGTGTCCTAAGTTTGATATCACAGGGATTTCAAAAGAATAACTTAATCTTCTTGAACATAAGGCAGTAACCTACATCCACTAGCAATGAGACTTTTTTTTTTTTTTTTTTTGTAAGTGCTCAGTGCGCGCAGGAGATTCCATTAATACCCAGACCTGGGCCTTCCCTGGTGGCACAGTGGTTGAGCACTGGGCTGCAAAGCTGCCCGCAGCCTCTGCAGCGCCCGTTCAATCCCCGGCCACCAGCAAGGGTCCCACTTGGCGCGCAGACCTCTCCTGCCACACCCGCTGCTCCCCTCAGCAGTGTATTTCATCGGTCTGCCTGTTCTGTTCCCGCTCTGGCTCTGGTGAATTCTCTCACCCTCCTGCACTTCTGACTGTACCCAGTGCTTGTATAAATAAATAAATAAATCTTTAAAAAAAAAATACACAGACCTTTCTGGCAACTTATTGCCATAGCAGTCAAGTATAGCAGCTACTTTGGATTCAAAGGTAAACAATTCATCAAATTCAACCACAGGTAATGGATTAGCTGTGATGCCACTGCATGCTATGGGTTGTTATCATCCTGTTTCCCATTACAAAGAGCTCAACACTGTACTCAATGGAACACTAAACCAATCCCAAAATCTCATTTTGTACATCTATTTCCGTGAACCATTCTTGATTTCAGGTTTCTATTGGTCAAGGTCAAGTCAATAAAAACAACATAATTTAATAGGAATATTTTACTGTAAAGAATATACAAGCTAGAAATCCCTTTAGAGATTACTCAAGGACAAAGGGCCTTAAACTTTACAGGTTAGCCCTGGCTTATTCAGGTGAAATATCATAAAAGATGCATCTGTGGTCCTACTAGAGAAGTTTTGTAGAAGTAAACAACAATGTTGTGACTGCCTGCAGACAGAGGTAACCTATAAGACCTGAAACTCAATTCTACAACTAAGAAATTGTGTCTGCCTACAACCTGAATGCATTGAAAGAGATCCAGGTAACGTCTTCTACCTGGCACTTTGATTGTAGCTTTGTGAGATCCTCAGCAGAGGGTCCAGCTAAGTCATGTATGAGTTCTTGACTGACAGAACTTGTGAGATAATAAATGTGTATTGTTTTAAGGATATACATTGATGGTATGCAAATACATAATCCTAGGTTTGGTAGCTACATTCATGGCAACTGCATTCATCAGTTACAATCTCTCATATTTTAACATGCCCGCTTGCTTTTTCTACTGCCTTGTTAACAACTTAAACACTTAATTTTTTTTTTCATGGAAACTGATAGCAATAGCTTTCCCAGACCCAAAAAATAACCTAGCATTTCATGCCAAATAGTCACATTCTACTTTCAAATAGCAGGGGAAATCTGTGTACCACTTGTTATTTTTATGAAATAAAAATAGAGCCCAGTATCTAGGAGTAATTTTTAGGTACAACTAATTTAACTCTTTTATAAATATCTTAGCAACATGCTAATATATTGGTACTGTGCTAAAAATGGGTTGATGATTCATATATGATGTGCAGTAATGTAAATTAGTTCATTCTAATTATTCTTTCTTCAAACAATTTTGTAGCAGTACCTTCCTGAATCAATGCAGTTTGGCCCAAATTCAGA
Source organism: Talpa europaea (assembly GCF_964194135.1). Taxonomy (NCBI): domain Eukaryota; kingdom Metazoa; phylum Chordata; class Mammalia; order Eulipotyphla; family Talpidae; genus Talpa; species Talpa europaea. The sequence continues at coordinate 125,928,264 of NC_140073.1, read as the reverse complement.
AGCTAATACACAAATAAGTAAAGGGACAGAAGGAAACAATGAAATATGTTTGACTCTATTTTCCAAGATAAGTAGTAATAATTCCACATTGTTTAAGAAAAGTTTCTCCATAAATGTTGCATTTATTTTCTATGTTTCATTGTCACTTTAACATATTACATATTACATTGACTGAAATGAAACTCAGTTAAGGCAGCATGTGGTCTCAAGGGCTCCAAATTAAATTTATCTCCACATTTTGACCACTAAGACCTTTATTTTTGGAAGTTGGGTCAGATTCCAGCCACTTTATTACCTATTTGTAATAGAATTTCAGTTCTATACTTCAAATTTAGCTTTTAAAAGGATAATAAAGTAATGGAGAGAGATTTAGTCACTATCAAATTAGGAATAATATATTATATATATGAACATATATATATATATATATACACACACATACACACATATATTATATATATGTGAATCTGGGGCTCTTTTTGGCCTTTCCCCAATGGCTTTCCTCTTTTTGTGATTAGCATCTTCTATATGATTCCTTTGTATTTTCTCTCATGTGGCTAACTATATTCTATACAAATAGCTCTTTTAATATTAACTTTTTGCTCCTCAGATTGAAATAGAACATGTATTATAAAATGGATTATTAGATGACATTGTGGCTAACAATCTTAAAACATAATTTCTACCCAAGATAAGTAATCTAAGTTATTCCTCTCAACTGTGATTGGTCCAGGAAGGCAGTTAGAACTCAATTATTGACCTCCAAGTTTCTAAAACTTTAAAGTCTAGTAATGCATATTTGTGACAGTTATCAACATTATTTGTTTTATGATAAGTCACATTTTAGAGATATAGCCACTTAAATAGTGAATAATTATAACTTTTTAAATCATGCATCATTTTTACCAAGCATGATTTACAGTAATAAGTGCATTTATTCAAAATTTTCCCTTAGCGTCATGTCTTCAAATTTATAATACGAATATGAAAATTCAACAATGTAAAGTTTTAGCCTAATACTCTGAAATACACACAGTTGTACAAAGAAACAGATCAAATTTTCCAAAACTGTTGGTAACTGCCAATATTTTTCACCTTTATTGAAGTTGGGGAAAAACATAATTAACATGTCATGCTTTAAGAACTAAGCTGGATCCTCATTTAACATTGTGCCAAAAAGTTGATGAACACAGCGACTTTAGAAATTAATTTTCATAAAATCCTAGGTGCATGTACCAATTTTGAGCAGGATGGTGTTGGCATCAGTGTATTAGTACAGCTGTGCAACATTGTTCCAATTCAACTCCAAACCCTGACACTAGGACTTATTTTTGAAGTTGTTGCAAAAAGGTTTTTAAATTATATTAAACAGATGTCATGCTAAATCAACTTATTCTAACAATTTTAACATCTTAACATATGAACATAACACCTACTGTTATGTTATCTTGAAATCTAAGCTACCTGTTTCAAGTTTGTAGACTTGAGGTGTAAAAATTCAGCATTATTCATTACTAGTTATTTATTTATAGTTCTTTATAGGAAAAATTCCTTTTTTGCTTGGATTCCACTAATGTAGTCAAAAATTATGTAATTTCTGCTGTTTTTTTCCTTTATGTTAGAAAAAGATTCTCCAATATCCTCTAGAAGCCGACAATCTACTAAAGCAGTGGTAGCTTCTCTAACTTAAAACTCTAAGTATTTATGAAAGTCTCAAGTTTCTTTTAATAAGATACGTGCTCTGTTTTTTTAAAGATTTCTTTATTTATGCATACAAGAACTGGGGTACAGGCCAGAGGTGCGGGGGGGACCAGAGGATTCACCAGAGACAGTGGGGAAGAGAACTGGCAGACTGACTGAAATTCACTGCTGAATTTCAGCAGTGCTGTAGCAGGCAAGACAGCAGAGGTCTCCTGCGCCATGTGGGTAGCTCCTGTGTCGGCTGGAGATCGAATTTGTGTTGCAGAGGCTGTGGATAGCTTCACAGAGCTATGCTTAACCCCTTGTGCCAATATACATGCTCTTTTCTTAATTTTTCCCAGTGTCAATGGAGATGTATCATATCACATACCTGTGACCCACCTGAGGAAATATTCATAAGCCTTAACAATCATGAATCACTATTTGAAAGTTACTCTGACTGAAGATCTTTTGTTATGATAGGATGACCAAGTATAGATCCACTGAGCCTAAAAGAATGGCAATTCATTTTCAATAGAGTATTTGTCAGAATATTTCTTTTCTTATTTCACCTGGCATACAAACATTAGGTATTCTTGTTCATTTGTCTCACAATCACAAAATATATAAAAATTACTGGTTTAAATCATGTTTTACTTTATTCCATTTGTGTCAATACTGTATATATAAGTTCATTTTCGTATTTTCACATCATTCAGGAAAATTTTACTGAGTTCCTGCTTTGTCATAAACTCTTACTTTTCCCCCCTCTAATCCACTACTCAGGAGAACATCTATTATTCTTTCAAATCTCTGTTATCAACTGATTAAATTCAAGTTGATTGTTAAAATAATTCAATAGTTAGTCCTTTTTAGTTTAGATGGAATTTATTTCATTCTACAAATACAAACAAATATATATTTTATATTTGTATGCTTGTATAAATATATACAAACAAATATATATTTACAGCTGATGTCCTTTGGTTGGATAATATTTGTCACCCTGTACAATTTCAACATTCTAGAATATGAATAAATCACAACTCTGATTAGGCAATGGGAAACATGATCATTTAGGACTCAGATCTTCAAAAGTCCAACCTTGATGTTGTGGACCATTTCTATCAAGTATCCCTCTCAAGAAGACACTATTCTACAGGACCTGTCTGTTAGTATGACTTTAAAACTTAGTAAAATGTGATTAGGTTCAGTGAGAAATCTGAGATCAATTACTACTATAAATAAGGACTTCAAATTTTGACATTCTATTCAATAATAACCAAGTGTTTTCTATAAATTGCTTGAAACATTCATTAAATCGAAACTCAGAATCTGGGTAAAATGTCATACGGTTTAAAGATTCCAAGACCTTTAGAACTGATTTCTTTCTTATAATATAATGGGCTTTCTTTAGGGATTAAATGTTCTATCAATCATGATTTTTAACCAGTCATTAATTTTTCAGATTCTTTTAAATGCAATTCTGTCTTTCTTTATCACTCTATATAATTTTCCGTGTTACTATATTCATTTCCATTGTTAGGCTGATTCCTTATGAGGACTGTGAAGGAAAATCTATTCCACATCTCTTTCCCAGATCTGCAGCTGTAGACATTCCTATCCTTGCAGTTGGCATTCTCCCTGTGTTTTCACATTTTCTTCTTTATGTGACTATTTGACTCTTTATCCACATTTTCCTTTTAATAATGACCCCAGTCTTTGTCAATTAGAGTCCACTTTAATGGTCTTAATTTTAAGTTGATTAACTCTGCAGGTGTGCTTTCCAAAAAAGGTCACATCGTGAGGTTATGGGAGTTAGGACTTCAACATAGAGTTGTGGAGTGTTGGGGTGGGGGAGTCACAATTCATGTATAACAACCTGTCTTTCCATATTTGGGCATGATGATTAGCCTTGTGACCTCAGTTCTCTGATGGGTCCAAAAATAGTCATTAATTTTCAGTTTGTTCAGCACTTTCTTGTTGTAAGAATGAGACTTATGACTTCTAAGCTTTTTACATTTTGGAATATCCCATTATTCTTTTAATATTTACATGCTAATAATACCCAAGTTTATTTTAGAGAGTACCTTTGATTTCTGTACCATTTACCTGTTTACTAGACATCTGAACTTGTCACAGATTTCTAAAAGGAATGAACATGTTCCAAAAGATGATATTATTTTCTCTCAACCCAGTGGCATTCATATTCTTTACTTTTCATCCCAAAATGAATTCAAGAATGAAATATATGAAGCATTTTTACAACTCTTTTCACCTCTATAACCAGGAAAATGGGTATAGGTGTGGAGATGAATAAAGCAAAGAAAATAGTATAGAATAATAAAATGGAAAGGCTTTTAATCACTTATTGTATTTAGGAACCCCAGAAAGCTGGTAACTTTTTGTGAACCGGGTTAGAAAGGTCTAGTATTAAGATCAACATACCGTTACCCTATGGCATATCTGAACCATTGTTTGCTTTTGTAAATAAAGTTACATTTTAATGCAGCCATGCTCATTCCTTTGTACATTATCTATGAATGTTTTCATGCCACAACAATAGAGTTGAGTAGACTCTTTGGACTATAGCTGGCCAAGTCTACAGTGTTTACTACCTGCTCTTTTACAGAAAAAAAAAATGCCAACCATTGTTTTATTCATATTCCAGTAAATTGTTAGAATTGTTATGTTCTTTTTTTAATTTTTTTAATAAACCTAATTAAGGAAATAATTATTCTAAAGGAGTGGTGGACGAGGACTTACACAATCATATTTATGGTCCTGGCAGAAAATGATGGTGATAATGAAGAAGAAACCTGAAGTGGTGGAAAGAGACGTGAAAGAAAGGATATGGAGGAAGTAATGTGATTCCCAATAGATTAATAAAGTGGCTGTACTTTAACCTATATGACAGAAAGTTAGAGACAGCATTGAGGTTATTTTTTTTACTTTTTTTTTACATTTTTTACTAATGAAAATGAAATGTACTATGGTATGTATGTATATGGCGTGTGTGTGTGTGTGTGTGTGTGTGTGTGTAGAGAGAGGGGTCTTTTTTAAGGTTAACAAAACATAATTAAACTGAAACAATAATGCTTTATAAAATTAGGATGATTTCAGGGAACTTTAAACACAGCTTTAGGGAATGATTGATAACTTGATTGTCATTTTAATGCGATATATACATACATACATATAGATATAATGTTAAGCTGATAATTGGTAATAACTTTCATTGAAAAACTATATGCATAAATATACCAACAGAAGTTCAGTATTAAATTTTTCTGATATTTTGAATTATATATAGTCAATTGATTATTACAAAATGCCTTACTTGATTTTTACCAAATTGTTTTATTTGTTGCCTGACTTTGGTTATAATTGATAAATGAGCGTAGTTCCAACATGCATGTTGATTGATATTTTCTTTTACAATAATGAATAAAAGTGGAATGATGAAAATACATGTCAGATCTTTACTTGTTTATTAATAATGTAAGCAATTCCTTAGATGAATTTACTAGTAATTTTTAGAAATAGAAGATTATTTCTTCAATTCTTTGTATAATTCATAATGTAACAACTATGGACATGACATACTTTTAACTTTAATCTGAAATATTATCATTATCTCCATTAATTTTAAAAAGACTAGGCAATAAATAAAACAATAAACCAAGCCCTGATTTGCATTGTCTGTTTATTTATGTGGGAAAAATATTTCCATCATGATCATTTTTCAGCTTCAACAAACATCATGCCAATGAATATGGAGTTGGAAAAAGTATATTGCAGACCATTATATAGTCATTTTTTAAATGATTCAAGTACTTATTGAGAAATTAGATTTAGGTTGGGTCTATTGTAGCTAGGTATCACTGTCTGGTTAGTCAATTAATCCCTTCCGTCTTCTAGAAAATAATTTTACTGATTCAATGATCGTTCTTGTCCTCAATTCCCTTTTAATTTTTGGTGGTCACATTTTATTTGACTGGTTTTACCTAAAGAAATCTAGATATAAAATATGCATTTTGAAGGTATTTGATTGTTAAGTTAATAAGAAGTTGATGTGTGAGGTTAATATTAGACAAATGTTTTGGATGACTATGGCTTCAATGAAATAAATCTTCCATTTAACAATCCTGGTTATAGATTTAAAGTTAGTCCTGCTAATGTTTCATATTAGTGATTTAAAAGACTATAAATCTACATTTCATTTCCATATTAATCCAGTTGGGTGTGGGTAGATATGATTTCTGAATTGATGCAAATAGGAGCTTTTTCTTATGCTTAATAAAATTTGAGGTACAGGTCATCCTTTTGACTTTATTATTATTGGATGAGATCAAGGATATGAACAATCCATGACTCACTGAACTAAGCAATAAGCTGAATTTTCCCCAAGTGATTAATATTTTTTTTGCAAAAACAAACACCTCACATGTGAGAAAAAAAGACAAAATATAAAATATTTAAAACTTTTTTTCATTATATTTTGTGTGCATTAGAAAAATATTCTATTTTTGAATTTAAAAAAATCAAACTAGGGGAAAATTGTGCAAATCTTCTATTGTTTCTCTCCATTCTGAAAAAACTACATTAATATTAATAATAGTTCATTGATTTTTTTGTGTCATGAATTCTGATTCTTCTCAAATTACTTGACAATTTCAGAAGAAAAAAAAACTACAGTGTTTTTTCTGTCTAGATAATTGCTTTCTAAGACATAAAATGTTAATTTATTTGAAATGTAACATATGTAGTAAATCTATGACAACTTTATAATATTGAGGGCTTTTTATAAGCTTTGAAGAATTGTAAAGCTTTCTAGTTGAATTTGTCCAACTCTACAAGTTAATGTCATGATTTAAGTGATTCTGGCATAACAGTCATTATATAAAGCAGGATGAAAATGGAAGCTGTCTAGAAACTGAATTTCAATGATACTCAAAATGTTAATTATTGGCTCTTTATTGTCTAATTTTTGTTTGGTTTGCTTGCTTGTATAGAGATTTGTGCACAAGATATTGTACTGGGAAGATATACAATTCTTAGTATATCTTTCTCACTAGAAAGAAATAGCAATTTCAAAAATGCATGAAGTATTATCTTGATTTTGACCATTGTATATTTAAGAATTTTCAAATTGTCATTACCTTTGCCTACACACACACACACACACACACACACACACACGGGCTTTGGAAATGTTTTTTTAATTTCTCTTAATCTTTAGGCAAATATAAGGAAATATGTATATACTTCCTTTAAAGTTATATGTATATCATATGATTATACAAAATTTATATCTATAATTATCTATCTATCTATCTACATTTCCTTTTAAAATGTTGTGGGAAATGCTAATAAGGTTATTGGAAGTCACAGGTGCTCAGTGCCTGACCTTATGAGTAGCTGCAGTGATTAATCATCCACCATACATGATTTATAGAACATCAGTAAAATTTCACCTCAGACACTTTTATTAATTTAATTGAAATGATGTGGACAAATTCATTTTACATAAAGCTTTGTATTTCTAGCAGAACATAATTAAAGTTACTAACAAATCCACTATTAGTCGTGACTTTCCCATTGGAGAATAATTTTCTTAAGAAGAAAATATAAATTCTTTAAAAAACTCTACAGATTTTGAAAATAAAAATTAAAAAAATCAATTTATAAACTTTGGTATCAGAAATTGAAAAAAAAACTAATTTAGATAAAACAACAGGTTTATTGTCACTCCACACATATTTATTGGAAACTTTTCAGGGTTAGGCTTAAAGCAGTGAAAAGACATGAATGCATGTTTACACAGAGCTTTCATTCTACTGAGTGACAAAAAAATTTAGAATTGATCAAAATATTTGACTGTCTGGAATACTATGAGTATATGTTTATGTGTGTATACACACATACACACATATATGGAAAATGGAAACTGGTGAAGATAATCAAGTTTTTTTTTTCTTCTAGGGACCATAAAATTATAAACATCTTAATTTACATCCTTAAATATTTTCTAAATCAGACTTACTGTTTCTTATCTACCCATTTTGCTGCTTTAGATTCCCCAATGTTTTCTAAGTATCTATAAAAGTTCGAGATTTAACTACCTTCATTTTTTCCAGTGTGTGGTGCCATGATTTTATGTGATTTTTAGTTTTTTAGGGCTTTGCTGTCTTCTGTGGGCTTTAGTTCTCACCGCTGCTGAGCCAGGGGATGGGTGAAAGACCAGGAGGTGACCCACCCCTGGTGCAAATATACAGGGGAAGCTTGTGTTGTTGGCACTGCCAATAGCCTCTCTCTGTGTACCATCCTTGTTCCTTTCACTGATGATCTGACTAACTGCGAGCACCCAGCAACTCCACATATGTTTGCCCACAGTCAAGGATGTGTGCCTCCATGTCTTGCAGCTTTCCTTCCCCGGGCTGCTGGTGAGTGGTAGTGCTGCAGTTTGTATAGCACTACCAGCAATTTGTATAGTATTCCTGTTACAGACCACAGCCTCCAGGCATTTCTCTCCACCCACCTGAAACATGAATCTCCTCCATGTCCTCTCTGCCTCTATGGAAATCAGTATGAAAGTTTCTCAAAGTATTAAAAATAGATCTTCCCTATGATCCAGCAATTCCACACCTACGTATCTACAAGACATATGCAAAAACACTAATTCTAAGGATAGATGCCCTTGGCACCAAAGTGTCATGGTGGGTGGATTAAGGGGGGTGTGTGTGTGTATGTGTGTGTGTGTACACACATGCACTATTCAGCTATAAGAAAGATAAATTATTGCCATTAGTGACAACCTGGGTGGAACTAGAGAGGATTATGCTAAACAGAATAAGCCAAAAGGTGTAAAACAGATACCAAATGGGTTTCATGCACATAAAGAATAGAAAGAAATAAAACAAAGGGGCAGATAAAACCAAACCAAACCAAATCCTGGAAATCTGACTGTAGAATTGAGTCTTCCAGAGGAGGAGGGTGTGGGATGGAAAGAATAGAGCTGAGGGTGTTCAATGGAATATGGTGGGAAACTGTGGCTATGTGGGTAATATGGTAACATACATCTGAAAAGGTATGAACTTATACCTCAGAATGATATACAGTGTTATCTACCAATGTTACCTCAATTTAAAAAAAAAAAGGAAAAAAAGTAGAAAGAAATGTTTGTCCCTGAAACTCCTAATTTCCTTTCCTTTTGAGACCATACAAAGTAAAAAGGCAAATCACAGAGTGGAAGATATTTGCAATGCGTATAGTAGGCAAATACATTGCATTCATAATATATAGACATACTCATCAATAATAAAAAAGACAAGCAATGATATGTATAATCTAAAATGTGATTTCTTATACAAAACCCAAATATCTATCTAGTAAAGACAAAAAGATAGTCAACCTTGGAATCAGGTAGATGTTAATTAAATCATAATAAGATACTATCACACATCCAAGAGTTTTGAAGACATATAACATCTGAGGAAATGTTAGGGGGGCAGTATGAGGTAGACAAAACTCCTTTATTTTGGTGATATATATATAGATTTGTAATGCTCACATTGGGAAAAATATGGGAAATATTTACTAAAGGAGACATAAACATATCATACAATCCAACAATCCCATGCTTAGGTATATATTTTACTGAATGGAAGCTTACGAATATCTGTAAATAAGCACAGAGATCATGACAACATTGCTTATAATATTTTAAAGCTGAAAACAAGTCAGACATTTATGGCATATGTAAGCAAATCATGGTATATTGATATAATGGAAGATTACATAGTCTTGAAAATTAAACAATTGCATCAATAAGTAAAAACTTTGAAGAATCTTAATTACATACTTTTGAGAGAAAGAAACACCTTTTACATTTAAACAAAATCCACACTTTATTTAGGCACTAATAAAACAATGAAGAAAAAGGTTGTAAATCACATAAATGTGATATTACTAAATATTCTTAGGAGAATAAAAGTGGTTGTGATCAGGAAGACTTCTGGAAGTTTTCCGAAGAAGACTCCTGGAATACTTTCTTTTTACTTATTTGAGAATTATTGAAATATACTTCTCATAATGATTTAAATTTTATTCAATTTTCTCTGTTATTGTATATTTCAAAATAAATGATTTAAATATATTTTGATTATGTATTACATGATACATGCATACTTATATATATATTACCAGGTTTAGGTCATATAATGTTAAACATTTAAACATGGATTTAAAAAAGAAAGAAATGGGAGTATTAATAACTTTATTATGTTGAAATATTGAGGGTGAACTATGTTTTGTTTTTACTGTGTTCTGATGACATGGTTCTATATACTGTGTTTTTAGAGTATCTAAAATTCCAGAAAAAAAGTAATAATTTTAAGTTGCCAAATCTGTTGGTTTAAATCACTGTCTAGATTTGACTCTATTAAAATATTCTTCAATTGATTTTATGCCCCAGTTTGCTGACAACATGCAAAATTTCCAGTTCTTTAATGGCATTTCTAAATTTTGCAAAAATTTTTAGTTCTAATTACTTTTTTTGAGCCTACACATGTTAACTATTGGGATTCAGATTTATCTGAGTATGTCTGAGAGAATGATTAGATATCTAATCAAGACTCTATTAGGATGAGAAACTGAGCAGTCTATTAGGAAAGAATGCTCTCTGATGTGAACAGAGTCATTATTACGAGAGAAGCAGCATAAATTAATGATTGAGAGTGCAGGTTCTAAATCAAAAGTGAATTTACATTAATCTCCTCCATTTTTGTTTGCATGACTTTGAGCATGTTACTCAGTGTTTGGGTGTCATCATTTTATCATATAAAACATTAATAGTACCTAATATAATTATTGTGAGTATTAAATTAAATAATGTATGACAAGGCTTAGCTAAATTTCAAGTCCAGCAAACTCTCAATAAATTGTAGAATTTTTAATAATGTTTAAGACCTGTTCCAACAGTTGTTCCTCCCTGTTTAAAGGATTGATCAAGCTGAAAAGAACTTAGAGTATTTATGCTTCAGCAACCACAACAATGCCACAACTACATTCAGGTTCAAGTGGCAGAGCTGGAAGGCAGAGTCCAATGGAAAGAATGGAATTTTTAGTTATCAGAGAGACCTTGAAAGAGATGCAGAAGGACATTATAGATGAGAGGAAATGAATGCTATATCTTTACATGGCATCTCCAGATTTTTGTTTTCTAAACATAACTATCATGTATAATGCTAGTATTCTTAAAAGTTATAAATATTTAAAATATATTGATTCTTGATGCAAATAAGAAGGCCATTAACAATTCAAAAGTTGTAACAAGACAATCAGCACAGAAACATAATGTTTTTGTGCTTTTAAAATAATTTTACCTGGGCCTCCCCTGGTGGCGCAGCAGTTGAGCGCTGGGTTGCTAGGCTGCCCGCAGCCTTTGCAGCGCCGGTTCATTCCTCAGCCACCGGCAAGGGTCCCATAAAATAAAATAAAAATTAGAATAGAATAGAATAGAATAGAATAGAATAGAATAGAATAGAATAGAATAGAATAGAATAGAATAGAATAGAATAGAATAATTATACCTGAAAGATTGACTTCTGTCATGATGACATGATGCGCTCTCTGCTGAGTTGTTCCCTAATGATACTTGGGAAATTATTTTTCAAACAACATCATTTAAAGTCTCAGGAAATTATCATGAACCAGACAGCAAATAATGAAATAAAATCTATGAAATTCAAGGGGGAAAAGCAAAACTTTATTATATTTGAAAAAAAATTGTTCCCTGTCCACTCCAAGCTCAATAGGATAGAGATTCTACACCATGTCACTGTAGTGAAGAACATAAGTATCTGTACCCCCAAATCCCAGCCAAGTATTGTCTTTAGAGAAAGAGCAAGACTTCAGCATTCTTCATCCCAGCTTCTTGTTGCTGAGGGTAAATCTTAGACGATGAAGTTTAGAGGTGTGAGCTCCCTTCTTCTGCTAGGCTTTTATGGAACTCAGACTCTAGTGTAGCACACTGAGAATATTTAGGTCCCACCCATCTTTACCTTGACTCATGACGAAGGGATGCCTCTAGCCAAGAACCAACAAGAAATTAGGACCCTCAATTCAACTCACAAGGCCAATCACTAAGCACAGGAGTGATACGCCCTCTGTCAGATCTTTAAGTGATACTGCAGGCTCAGTTAACAGTCAGCTGTAACAATGCATTCTGTGCCAAAGCCACCCAGCTGAGCTATGCACAGATCTGTGATCCGCAGATAATGTGTTACTTTAAATTTTGAAATGTTGGGTTGATGTTGTTTTCTATGTAGCAATGTGTAACACATCTGATGAGAGTCAAGTTTAGAATTCTAATCATTCAGTGAACACCAATATCAAAATGAAAATGTTCCTACTAAATAACATTTGCTCTGTCCTTCATATCTCTCTCCCTTTCTTCAAACATGGAGGGCCCAAAAGAAAGCAAGTAAGGAGTTATAGGAGTAAAAAAGAAGAAAAATTCAAATCATTATCTCCTCTCTCATGGTGTCCCCTCTCTCAGCCTAAAGTTACATGACCACGGGGAGGAGACTCTATACTGTCTAAAAACTCAAGAGAGTTATTGCGGGTTGCCGCAGTGAGGAATATCAATCTGTAATCCATTCCTAATTCAGGAAAAATTCTCTAAAGTCATTGTCTCCTTTTTTTCAGTTCCTCTATATATTTAGTAAAAGTTCTGATATTTTGTTTCAGTGAATTTAGGATATAGAAAAATAAAAATCAGGGAAGCTGTTTCAATGGACTTAGGCCTTCAAAAACAAACTTCCTTTAGGCAAGAAACAATAAATGAACCAGTTGCCTCTAAGGGATAAATGGTTGGAGACAAGGGATAAAGGGGAGAAAAGTTTAATGAAGTATCTGTGACACATAAATGCATAAGGTAATGTGATTAAATGTGAATAGCTCTGATAACAGCATTTAGCTTGTCACTTTTAATAAATTATTTGTTGCTTTCAAATCCAAGAAAATACATCCCTTTCAGTATTATTAAGTTGTCTTCAACTTGATTAGTGAAATTATCACTTAAAATGATAATTTCATACTTCTGAATCATATACAGTGTTATAAATCAATGTTGCCTCAATGAAAAATAATACAAAAAAATGATAGTTCTCACACAGAATGATAAAAACTCTATAGAACATTGTCTGGACATGAGAAAATGTAGGTAATTAGTAAAATGCCTATTGATTGCTAGTGTGACTAATTAAAGGATTAGTTCATTCATTTAATTGGGTCAAAATTTCAAAATTAGAGACATCAAATATTTTTTGATAAACTAGAGTAAAAATAGATAAGCTTTTATATTTATGACTTAATCCAAGTAAATAAAGGTTTTTTTCTGAGCACTGCTCCTAGTGAAAAAAAGTAATTACAAAATATGAGGGAACAAAATTCATAGAAAACAAAACAAAAGGCAATTTTATATCTAAAAAATGTTGACATCTTAGCTCTATAAACAACTACAGGCAAAGGCCTTTTATTTCTTTTATAATTTTCTGTTGGGTCTGGTTTTGCAAATATTTACAAGATTATATCTATTTAAATGTAATATGAAATTATTTTCTCACTGAGAAAACAAAAAAAATTGTGAAGAGGCAATATTGCTAACTCTAGATAATCATAAATATTATATCCAATAAAGGAATTTATTATATTTATCATATGAAAAGATTTAATCTGTTGGACTGAAACTTGGTATTCATTTGCATGACATTTGCTAATTAAGGTTTAGTATTCATAAAAATCAATGAAGCAAACATATTTGAATAAAACTTAATTCATTTGCTTCAGGAGATGTGAGGAATTATTACAACCAGGCTACATTTCAATCTGATTAAAAATTTGTAGAACAACTTGACTTAATTTTCTTAAGGTAGGTCTGTGACAAATTAATAACTCAATGTGATTTTTAAATTTGTCTATCCTATCCTCTTCTAATTCATCAAAGTATATTTATATTATAAATCTTAGCTATAATCTTTCGTTGTTGTTCCATACTTCAGAGTTTTATCATTGAATCGAAAAGTGAAAGAACAAGGATTGACTTGCCAGCTAGTCATGTTTAGAATTTATAAATTTTAGGACCTCCCCTGGTGGCCCAACGATAGAAAGCTGGGCTGCGAAGCTGCCGGCAGCCTCTGAAGCGCCGGTTCCATCCCTGGCCGCAGACGAGGGTCCCACATGGCGCGCAGACCTCTCCTGCTGCACCTGCTGCTCCCCTCAGCAGTGTACTTCGGTCCTTCTGCCTGTTCTGCTCCCTGCTGTGGCTCTGGTGCATTCTCTCACCTTCCCGTGCTTCTGACTGTACTCAGTGCTTGTATAAATAAATAAGTAAATCTATAAATAATAATAATAAATTTTAGAAAAGAAAACCAGAACATAATTTTATTATTATAAGTAAATAAATCTATATGATAAATAGCAAATTGAATATCTGGAGCATTTTAAAGATATACTATGTTATTGTAGCACTATTTACAATAGTCAAGAAGAGAAAACAAAATAAATGAACATTGGTGGATAAATGAGTAAAGACAATGCAGTATACAAACCCAAGAGAATACTACTTAGCTGCACAGGAGGATGAAATCTTGTTGTAACAATTTGAATAAACCTTGAGGAGATTCTGCTTAGTGAAATGATGGAGAAAGTCAAACACTACGATTTCACTTATTCAAGGAAGATAAACAAACCAAATGAACAAATGAAACAAAAAAACTATTAGATCATAAGAACAAATTTCACAGGGATATAACAAATAGTATGGTCATTATAGTTAGTAATATATTGTATAAAAAATTGTTAAGACAGTGTATATCTTAAAGTCCTCACCAAAAGATTAAAAATTTGAGCTATATATGTGAATGAATGTTAACAGTTATGATGACTTTCACAATATATACAAATATTGAATCATGCTCTACACATGAAACTAATACAATGTTATATCTCAATTGTACATTGATAAAATAAATTAAAATAACAAAATTAATAAATGCATGGCTTTAAACAGGAAAGGTTGACATTGTAAGGGCTATTTCCCTGAAAAAGTGTGATTTCCCTGTTTCTGATCATCATTTCAATACAATATTTTGAAATTTGACTAGAAATGAGCACATTCTAGATCATTCCAAAGTAAATAAAATAAGACATGAAAGCTTAGATCTGACTGACAAATTCAAATTATTTTCAACTCTATAAGCGTGTAATTCTGTCCGACAAAAGTAAATTAACACTTTGACACAAGATAACAACCACAATTATGTAATTTTCCATCAGCTGTATCCAGAATTTAATAAAAAAAGATATATTTTAGAAAAAGAGCCAAATAAAATTTTAAAGATAGAAATTGTCAATAGCCATAAGAGATCCAGATATGACACTATTATAATAACTAAAATAAATATGACAAATAAACATAATGAAATAGAAGAATCCCCTGCTAGTCTGTCTCAATGAGGAGACTGGGAAGAGAGAAAGAGACAAGATAAAGTGTGTATACATGCTTTTATATTGTACAAAGGCCTTCATATTGTATACATCATTTCAGCTTACCTTATATTGACCAGAAATAAGTTTCCTGGTCTCATCTGATTGTAAATGGGAGCTGAAAATTTCTATTTCAAGTACATTGAATAGAAGGAAAATATGTATACCAGAGATCACCAGCATTTATGTTCATAGCAACTGATGCTATAATAAATGAAAAAAAAAAAAGATTTTTTTTTTCTAGGAGAAATACTGTATCAGTTAATTCTTACATCAATTTAGGTTTCATGCCACCACTATATTTTCCTAAAAATTTCAGGGGCCTGAGGTTTCAAAGTGGAATAGATTTCAATGTGGAATAAACTTCATTTGCTGATTTATCAGTTATAATGTAAAATTTCTAAGAACATTGCCGTAACCTGAATCATAAAATTCGATTTCAGTGTGGGCCTAGCTTTTTTTTTTTTTTTTTTTTGACTCATGTTCAGGGGATCGAAAGAAATTTTTTGCAACATTTGACAAAGTACTAATAATGCAAACTTTTTAAAAAAATGAGGCAAAAGTCTCAAGAAGAGAAATGTTAATGTGAGTGAGCCAAGATTTATTCCAAGTCTTTGGCAATTAAAATATTTTGCATATGAAAGCCTTTGGAATATTTGCTATCATTATTGTAAGCCTCAAATGCATCAGCTTTCATTTTATAAACTGTAGAAAGGAAACAAACAAATGAAACTAACTCCACTGTGTTTCATACAGATGTGTAGAGATGCTTAGACTATGTATTCTATTTTCCCAAAACAGATGCTTAGGGATATGCCAAGGCTGGATGATTTCTTTTTTATCAAGATGTTCTTTTACAGGCAGCCTGATTCTTCATGGATTGTGGTATAAAGCAATGGAGAGGCATTTGGTAATACACAAAAAAGATAATCAAAGAGGAAAAATTCATGATAAAGCAAGAAGATATTGTCTAATAGGTTTTACATTTGCATTACTTAAAGCAACATATACACAGAAATCTTATTTTAAAAAATAGTAAGAAAGAACTCCCATGTAAACCAAAACTGCTTATAAAATTGGTACACAGGTGTTAAATGCAATTTTAATATTAATTTCTTTTTTTAAAAGATTTATTTATTTATGCATACAAGAACTAGGGTACAGGCCAGAGGTGTATGGGGTGAGAGGATTCACCAGAGACAGAGTGGGGAGCAGAACAGGCAGAGTGACTGAAATACACTGCTGAGGGCAGCAGCAGGCGAGACAGGAGAGGTCTGCTACGCCATGTGGGTAGCTCCCTGGCCCACAGGGGATCGAACTCATGTGCCATCAGGGAGGAACTCAATATTAATTTCTTTGACCCTTTGAGTTAAAGCTCTTTTATTCTTTTGTGTGATTGCACTATATAATAATTGTGTTCAATTTTATTTCATGGAAAAATTAAAAAAAAAAACAGAATTGGGAGAGACTTGCCCTTCAAAAACCTAAAGAAAAAAATAATTAAACGTTATGAAAATACAAAACTCAAAAGTATTACAGGTTACCATAGGTCCTAAAAGATGCTCTTAAGTCAACATTTTCTGTAGTTATAGCATTATTTATTTTCCATGCTCTCTAAATTGCATGATGTTCTCATTCACACTCAGTGTTTTACATTTTTCTCAATTAGGAAATACATGTAATGTTTGTGTAGTGTTTGTCAGGAAGAAGATATGTTTTGGGCACAATCCAGCTAACCGCAAATGAACTTCTGCTGTTATTGTGCAAATATATCTCAACCGTAGACCAATAACCTTTTCTTGTAGAGATTTAATAGTATGACACTTTACAAGGAAAATATATTTGATAAATTAACTCTTAGTCCAACAAATGTTTGTTTTCTTCTTTGTGTATGGCTTCATTAAGGAAAACTATACTAATCTGGTTTGTTAAATAGACTATTATGTCATTGCAATCATTTTCCAGTAACCATCACATACCATGATGACAATAAAATGACTTGAAATCTCTATCTTAAACTTACTGAAAAATTCTAGGATTTAATTATCATCCTTAATTTTATATTCTTAGCAGTGTTTTTATTATGAAATGGTTATAGAGTTTAAGAACAAACTATTAATGGGAACTAGAATTGAATAAAATGGAATACATTTATATATATTTTAAAGCTAATGCAGAGATTTTAGAAAGATAAACTTATAAAATGTTCCACATTATATTGCTGATTAAAAAGAATAAGGTAGCAGATATCAATTTTTTATATTCACCATAATTTTTTCTATTCTCTGTTTTTAGAACATATAAAATTTATTTTCTTTTATATCAAAAGCAACCTGAGGTCCAAGGATAACTTTGAATATTTAACAAAGAATGAACCTATTAGAGTGCTTTCCTGCTTGTAAACAATAGGATTAAGGGGACCACTGTCATGGTTGGGAAACCTTGATGGTTGTGATCCCTTGTACCCTGCATAAGTTAGGGAAGCACTGAGATAAAGCATAGAGCATGATTACCTGAGACACTTTAGAATGGGGACCATATATGCATCTTAGATGTCACAGAACTAAGAAAGCTTGTTATGATGAGAAATAGCAGTTACTTGATTGGGGGAGGTAGAGACAGAGTCCCCAGTTTTTAAAAAATATGACTTTTTATAATCAGTATAAGAAAGTTTTATATAAAATTCCAGAATTTAAACATCTATTTAAGATAATATAATAATTGGTTTTGGCTCAGTAAGAAGGTTTTTTTAATGTGTTCTTTTTTTAAAAAAAAAAAAAAGATTTATTTGTTTATGCAAAAAAGAAGTGGAGTACAGGCCAGAGGTGCAGGAGGTGAGAGGATTCACCAGAGCTAGAATGGGAAACAGAACAAGCAGACTGACTGAAATACACTGCTGAGGGGAGCAGCAGGCAAGACAGGAGAGGTCTGCTGCACCATGTGGGTGTCTCCTTGGCAAGCAGGAGATGGAACTTGTGCTGCAGATCAAACTTGTGCTGCAGAACAAACTTGTGCTGCAGGGGCCAGAAATAGCTTCACAGTACTATGCTTAACCCCTTGAACCACCAGGGAGGCCCCCAGTAAGAGGAATTTTGGACAGGCAAGTAAGAAAATAAATTAATATCATGAGATGAGATATTTTACCATTATGAAAGTTGTTATTTTGTACATTTTTCACTTTAAATGTGTCTGAGTATCAAATGCACATTCATTTGAATGACTTTTCATGTTTAAGGCCATATTCATGTTTTTCATATGGAAAAATCATGTTTCTTTTGTTCTTGTTGATTTGAAATTGTTTTATTAAGGAATATTTCCAACATATGTTAAAGTAACTAAAATAATATGATAAATCACCACGTATGCATCAACTAACTGCAATGGTAACTGTTTTTTTCTGTGTTTAACTACACCTACTCCCTGTTCTAAATTGCATTACTTTGAAGCAAATTTCAGAATATGTTATAATTTATATCTAACTTTTTAAGTGTTTCTGTCTGCTGAAATAACTTATAAGCAATCACATGTCAGTAGCAATGAGTAAAGTTAGCACCCATAGATTGATGTCTAATTAATAGTAATGCTATTAGTTGTGATATTTCTGTCATTATAGTTAATATACGTATTCTACCTGTGTGTATGTGTGTGTATATATATATAATATATATATATATATATCTGTCTGATATATATCTGTCTGCCTGCATGTATGTAAGTATGTATCTCTCTCTCTTTATCTATCTAAAGGGAGACTTAAAAGATGAACAGCTTTGTCCAACTTAGCAATAAAAAAAATCCATAAGGAGAATAAATATAGTGAAATAAACTTTTAAAAAATATCAGAAGAGGCATATATTTTACTGAGGTTCACAAGTGGTCTTTATGTCATTATCCATTTTTTAAATTGGCTGTAAGTACATTCTCAAAGCTCAGACGAATGATCTGCTTACAGTATTAATCCC
This sequence comes from Talpa europaea, assembly GCF_964194135.1. Taxonomy (NCBI): domain Eukaryota; kingdom Metazoa; phylum Chordata; class Mammalia; order Eulipotyphla; family Talpidae; genus Talpa; species Talpa europaea. The sequence goes on along the minus strand of NC_140073.1, from coordinate 125,909,071 downwards.
TCCTGAATATGTTTAGACCAAAGTTTTATGACCTCTATTTATTATGGCAGACAATGCTACTAGAAAATATTCTCTTTTAAAATCTTATTACTGTCAAATTCTTTATCTAGACCAGTGACTTGACATTCTCGCATGAGTGAGCATTAAGGCTTTTGCCTTTGTAACCTCATGATCCTGGAGCATAAATCATTTATAAGAGATTCAATTCTCTGTTTCTTTTCATTGTTATTGGAGTCTTATCTTTCATTTTGGTCAGTGTTATCAATTTAATATATCCCAAGTGATATTGATCTCTCTCTCTCTTTCTCATTCTCAATTTCTCTCTCTCACTCCCTCTCTCACTCTGTCATTTTTTCTATTCTTTTTTTAAGATTTATTTATTTATGCATATAAGAGCTCGGGTACAGGCCAGAGGTGTGTGTGGGGGGGTAAGAGGACCCACCAGAGACAGAGTGGGAAACAGAACAGGCAGATTGACCAAAGTACACTGCTGAGGGGAGCAGCGGGAGAGTCAGGAGAGGTCTGCTGTGCCATGTAGGTAGCTCCCTGGCCAGCTGGGGCATCGAACTTGTGCTGCAGAGGCTGTGGATAGCCTCATAGGTTGAGTCTCAACCCCTTGCGCCACAGGGGAGGGCCCCCTCCCTCATTTTTTCTTACTTGTTTCCTTTATCCTTTCCATCTTCACATGCTTCTCTTCTTTTTTTATTCAAATAATGAGGAAGTCAACTCTTATGGTAAAATAAATATCATGGTATATTTTTATATTTTCTTTGGTGTATATCTAATGTAAAAATGACACACCTGAGCTAGTGTTCAGGTTTTTTTTCTTATTTCTCAGCAGTTGTGTTATTGGGGGGGTGAATTTATTTGGGTGCTATAAAATTTCCTTGCACCTAAGGAGACAGATATCCATCCACCTGAAAAAACAGACAAATTCAAATAAAATATAGCATCTTTAAACTGAGTGGCTAATTCTTATGTGGAACACTAACACATCCAAATTGGTCTTCATGTAAATAATAGGTTTTTGCCAAAGAAAATGACTACATCTGAATGAGTTAATCATTACACAGTATACTTACTGAGAGATTCTGCATTTTACTGTTCTTTAATATAAATTGAACTAAAAGTGTAGCTTATAGAAAGAAATATCTTTTTGCTAAATATACACTATTATACGTTATTATATTACTATGCTTCTGTATCATATATAATTAAACTCTATCCTGCTTTATTATGACGTAGTGAACATCAAAATCTTTTCTGATACTTGACTAATAGATAATTCACATTGCTCAAAATAGTAACTCTCTCACTTTTCTAGATAAGCCCTCTTTTTTCCTTCACAATTTTTTTCCCATACAATCTTTCAGTAGACAGAGATAGGTTGTTTTCTTTATCTTACATTTCCATCTTGTCCTCTATTATCGTGTTGTTACTTGTCCAGAGGCGCATTTTTGCAGTGTTTCTCCTGCAAGCAGACTCATCAGCTGCACAGTCATTTCACAAAAAAAAAGAGATAGATAGATAATGATTTTTCAAGAAATTACTACAGGATATAGATGTCCCAGTTTTATTTGAAGGTGGGACTACTACTATAAGGAAAAGCAGTAAAGCAACTGAAATTCTTTCCTTTTAAATATTTCTTAAAGGATTTGAATAAAATCCTTCTCATAAACAGAGGTAAATGGTACTATTCAAAGAAATGTAATATTTCAAAAGTCAAAATTTCTTTCATTGGTTTGTGTTGAGCTAGAAGCATTATGCACTTCATCAATATCATGCGTATTAGGTACTATAAATAATTTTGAAAAATATTATTTGAATAAGAAATAACCACTAAGTGCTCATATCAAATTATTTTGGTGCTGATAAACATAAGATGATTAATGCTCTAGATAATCCAAAAACTGAAATTGCAAACAATACAGGTTTTATTCACAAAAATCATTTAGCCTGTATTGATGAATTTGGAATCATTTCTCTAGGACAAATATTTACATCAAAGTTTGTTCTAATATCCTTATGCCTACAGGATATGCTTGGTTTTTGTTTCATTAAGATGGTCATAACATTGTTGAAACATTTGCTTATTCATCATTAGGTACTTAATTAAAATTTTATAATGAGTAAACAATTATTCAGATGTTGGTGAGTACCAAGAATACTATATCACTGTCAGTACATTCTTGATGCTTAAAACCTTGTGGATGATAGAACTTCTATAAAAAAGGAATTGTGTGAGACTGGCACTGTTGGTATACTTTGTTTTATTTTATTTGTTTAAAGATTTTTTTATTTATGCAAGCAAGAACTGGGGTGTAAGCCAGAGGTGCAGGGTGCAGAGTAAGAGGACTCACCGGAGAGAGCGGGAGCAGAACAGGCAGATGCACTGAAATACACTACTGAGGGGAGCACCAGGCAAGACAGGAGAGGTTTGCTGCGCCATGTGGGTCAGCTCCCTGACCAGCCAGGGATCCAACTCCATGCTGCAGTGGCTGGCAATAGCTTGACATTGCTGTGTCTTTAACCCCCGTACCACCAGGGAGGTCCCTGCTGGTGTACTTTAAAAGGTAAATTTTACTTAAAGCTGGTATTGTCATAAACTGATATTTACATATGTTTTACATTCTCTTAGCTTTGTGTTTTATTTTCCTCCTGCCACACTCTTTGATCTTTTTCTATATATCAATTATATATGTTCCTCTCCCCCTCTATATTACACACATACAAAACACACATTGACCTTAACAATATTAAACTTTTTCAAACACCATATTTTAGTTTTGTTGTATCTATGTCATTATATTCCGTAAACTATATCCTTTAATCTAGTTTTTTTGGGGGGAGGGTGAATTAATTTATTCTGTAACTTCTGTGATTGAAGGTCCAGTTTTCATTACGTTGTTTCAGGTTTTTAGGTTGTTTAGAATATTTTAGTCAATGATTTAAAAACAGTTTATATTTCCCAGTTGCTTATTATTTATAATTTTAATGTGATTGTCAAATTTCTCCTATTATCTGATGTTAATATTTTTGTATATATTGGATATTAATCCTTTATCAGTTATAAATTGTACAATTTTTTTCTCCCATTCAGTGGGGTATTTATTGCATCGATTTTATTTTCTTTCTCTCTATAGAAACTTTTTTTAACTATCAATAATCCCAATTGTTTGTTTTTAATTCCTTTGTCATAGTGTTTGAATCACCAAACATCGTTGTTGATATCATCCAACACATGGCAATGTTTTCTTCTATGCACTTTATTGTTTTATGTCTTAAATCTAAATCTTTAATACATTTGAAATTTATTATTGTGTATGATAACAATCCAACTCTATTCTAAATTCAGTGTTCCAATTTTTCTAACAAAGCAGTGGATCTGAAACATTCTCATCATAAAAATAGTTATAACTGTGTAGTAATGAATGTTAAATTAGTATATTGTAAGTATATATGTGTGTATATATGTGTATATATAGTATAATATATACATATATCAAATCATTATATTGTATACCCTAAACTTTTACAGTGTTATATGTCAATTATAGCTCAGTGAATCTAGGGGGAAATCTATAGTAATCAATTTTGTGTGGTTTTGGCCTATGGATAGATATGCAGATAAATGGAAATAGAATAGACTGTCTAGACTGTCCACAGGAAGATACAGCTTATTTGGTTTATTGATTTCCTTTAAAAATGTCAAGTGAATTCAGTGAATAAAAAGTAGTCTCTTTACCTGGGGGATAAAACAACTGGATATAAGTACAGAAAAAAAAAATCTTCACTACCTATCAATTATAACCCATACAAAAGTAATAAAGTAATATATGCTATATTCATAATTAAATTAATGCATAGTTAATTCTTGTACATAAAATTATTAAATCAAGATTGATCATAGATTTGTACCAAAAAAATATAACCACACAACTTCCAGAGAAAAGCACAATATAGAGATTTATGTCACACAAGTTTGGGCAAAGTATTTTTAGTCCAGAAAAATGCAAAAACTATGAAAGAAAAATGATATAAGGACATCCCCAATTAGAACTTTCATTCTTTGAAAGACAGCATAATAAAATAAAATAGGCAAGTTAACTGATTTTAAAAATCAGAAAAATTCCAAAAGCACTAAAGTTATTAATTTTAATGTATTAGGGGCCTCCCTGGTGGCGCAGCATTTGAGCGCTGGGTTGCGAAGCTGCCCGCGGCCTCTGCGGCGCCGGTTCGATCCCTGGCTGCTCCCCGGCCACCGGAGGCGGGTCCCACATGGCGTGCAGACCTCTCCTGCCGCCCGCTGCTCCCCTCAGCAGTGTACTTTGGTCCTTCTGCCTGCTCTGCTCCCTGCTCTCGCTCTGGTGAATTCTCTCACCCTCCCGCGCTTCTGACTGTACCCAGTGCATGTATAAACAAAACAAACAAACAAACCAGCAAACAAAAAATTAATGTATTAAATGAAATAATGTTTACTGTAAGCACACGTGACCATCTTACGGTGGGCTTTTTTCACTGGCTACTGAAGTTAGAGATTTATCTGTGCACAGGCAAGGTAGAAGAGCCAATACCTCTAGTAGCAGCTCTTACACAAAGAGAAATGTACAGGTAATAGACACATGTGCAGAGTACTTATTTTTTGCTTGGGTTATGTTAGAGATATTTTCTGTAATTTTCATCAAAATTTCCAGTGTAAATTCTCTCCAGTTACCTTAGTTGATATCTGGATTAATAATAAATATTTTATTGGTATCCTCTTTTTTCCTATCTCACCTGCCCAAACCACAGTCTGTGTTTCCTACAATATTCACTCACATTGTTTGCACTTTAAATCCTTGTATCAGTATCTGCTTCTGGGAGAGTTCAGACTAAATCACACATCACTCTCCAGAGTCATAGCAACTGAAACAGGTAGCAAATTGTAAAACTTTGCAGAGAGTAAATCTAAATCAAAGTCAAATAAACAAGTAAAAAGGTTTCTATAAAAGTATCAAGAATTGGAATAGCATCAGACATTAAAGCATCCTGAAAAATCTAGAAGATAATGGTAACATATTAAAGCAATCTTGGTGGGAAATATTTTCCAATTTCTAATACTGAATTAAGGTGTCCTTTAAATGGCAAGACCAAATGCGAATATTTTCTGACATGCAAAATCTGAGTTATTTCCAACATAACATTTATCATGAAACCATTAAAGTTATAGAAAGTTATAACTTTCAGGAAACATATAAAAGATAAAATTTGTTTAGTAGATATAAAGAGGATAGATATGTAGAGATATATAAAGGCATTCAAATGAGAAGAGTTTGAAGTTGAATTATTTAAAAGTATATAGACTTTTACCTTAATCATGGTAAGAGGCTAAAACTTAAATATTACAACTACTAAACAAAGATAATTATATAATGAGAGATGATGATTATTCAATATAATAGTAATCACATTACAATATATACATGTAATAAATTGAAATGTACACATAAAATTTATATAATGTTGTATATCAAATGCATGTCAATAAAAATTGATTCAAAGGAAAAATCAACTTGAAGAAAGTAAAATATTTTGATGAAAGTAAATATAATCACAGTATACCTTGTTTCAACTGTGAATAGTATTTCTATATTATATTAATGGAATATAACAAAAAATGTTACATATGTATGTAGGAAATATGATGGATGAGTAAATAAATGCTCGTGTTTCAGTGTATTTTTTTAAAGATTTATATATTTACGCATACAAGAACTGGGGTACAGGCCAGAGGTGTGGGGGGTGAAAGGACCCACCAGAGACAGAGTGGGGAGCAGAACAGGTAGACTGAGTGAAATGCACTGCTGACGGGAGCAGCGGGCGAGTCAGGGGAGGTCTGCTACGTCATGTGGGTTGAATGAATCAGTAAAAAATACACAAAGATTAAAAATAATTACCAAACAGCACATAATTTAATAATTTGGAAATAAATATTAGAATGAACAATTAAAATATTTGGAAAATAAATGAGAAATGTGTTTTTAGTAAGTCTTATATATTATGTGCCTCTATATTTTGTATAAATTTGAAAAAAATAAAATTAGTAATTGTCTTCCTGGTTTTCTAAGTTCTGTTGATCCACAAAATCATAACTTAAACAGATGTGCCCTCAATATACACACTGTTTACAACTTACATAGGATAGTCTACTTTTTAAGAGATATTTATAAAATCATGGTATAGGAAAAAATACATGTTACTAAATGATTAAATATAATTATTTATTACATACAATTGATGAAATTATATATGTGTATACTTTTTGGAGCACTAATAAAATAATGCATTTTACAAATGCATTAATTTTAGGGAAAAAGCTTTTGAACTTTAACAAAGTAACATTATTACTTATGAAGAGTAGAACTTTAAATAAACTTGAAATGAAATACATTTTCTTTTTTTAATAAAATTTTACTTAATGAAATAAATTCTTAATATTTGAATGATGGAGAAATATATTATTTATCATACACTAAATATAATGATCCAGATTTCTCGGTGAAATGGACTAAAGTTGAATCATTGAAATTTCTCCTAACAATAGAAATAAGAAAATAATTAATAAAGCAGTGAAAATGATAACCAAAAAATACACAAGGCAGAGTTTGCAATTTCTTTGAAATGAAATAACAAAAAAAGAAAAGAAAAGAGATAATTCAACCACTAATAATTGTCCTTAGTAACATAGTAACATCAGGAATAGCACATAAAAAAAAAGCAAGAAAAAACCTTAGTATTAGATTAAATGTATAAGTAGGTAGTCTAAAACATTCAGTGAAACACTTACAAAATAGGACCTCCCTTGTGGTGCAAGGGGTTAAGTTTCAACACTATGAAGCTATCAGCAGCCAATGCAGCATGAGTTTGAACCCTGTCCAGGGGCCTAACCTACATGGCACAGCAGACCTCTCCTGTCTCGCCTGCTACACCCATCAGCAGTGTGTTTCAGTAGATCTGCCTATTCTGCTCTCCACTCTGTCTATGGTGAATCCTGTCACCCACCCCTGTACATCTGGTCTACACTCCAGCTCTTGAATTCATAAATAAATAAAATAAATATTTGAAAAAAATAAACATTTACAAAATAAAAATCCATTTAAATTATTGAAGGATTCCAGAGAAATCACATAGACTTACCTGGCTCAGGTTCCTTTCAGGAACTATAAGAAGGTCAACAAAATAATCTGAAATCCAGAGTCTGCCTTATCTCTTATTTTGGGAATGGGATATAACCTTAAAAATGTAGACTGCCTGTGTTAAAAGATATTTAGTAATATTCCCTTCAAAAGACAGTGAAATCCATGTCCTCCTATAAAGGCTATGTAGCTCCTGGCTAGGGAATTTCCTATTTGAGCTTTTGCATTTTAGTCTTCTGACAACAGAATAGCTGTAAAAGTAACACCTTATCCTAAATCTGTGAACCAAATGAAAACATAACTAAGCTTCAAATAAGGTTAGAAGGGGAGTACCTCATCTAAGGAAGCTTAAGATAAAGAAGAGATGCATTAAGCCAGCAAATATTTGCAAGATTTTTTTTTTAAATTAAAAAGAAAATGGGTGAAATAAGTTGAAAAAAAAATGAAGTTAATATTCTGAAAGGCAGGTCATAGTGTAAGCAAAAGATGAATATGCAAAAATAATATTTGTGTCAAAAAAGTAATAAACTCAGTGAATGAGAATCCAATAAATTATTTTCTTTATTTTTGCAGTTGTCTCTAAATCATTAGCCAACATTATTTTAGCTAGACTCATCAATATGTGCACATATATTCTATTAGAGTAACATTCTCAACCTTGAAAAATACAATTTAGATATTTCATGCTTCCTTTCATCCTATTTAAACTTTCTAATAGATGACTACAAAATGGTGGACAGAATACTTTTGGAAACATTTATCTTCCCTCTACAAATGCATAGAAGTCACAGTTTAAACATTTAAATGAAATTCTCTTTGAACTAGAAATGAGATAGAGCATATAAGAGTAGCAAGGGAAAGAAGACTGGCAGTTTAGACTGGCATTATCAGCACTACCATAAAAAAGAGTGCTACTTCTCACTTTCCACCTGCAGGGAACTGGAAAAATTTCCCAAAAGAAACTGGAGACCACAACTGTATCCTAATTGGAGAAGTAGTAGCTGACCACAGACGCGATATTCTTAGCTTTCGCCTAATTGCAGAACAGGGATGCAAAGAAAGGGTGAGAACTAGTACGTTTGTGTAATAGATGGATCATATATCACAGAGGTCTCACAATATACTGTCTGTGTAGGTGAGACACTGAAGTCATCATGTCTTTATCTAGTTAAGAATATTATATTCGGTGAGGCCAGGACTAAAAGAATGATATACCAAACAGGTAGAGGTAAGAGAGTTTGATGCCCATTTCCACTGCTACTAAATGATCTCTGAAATAAAATTTATACATGTTTTTGACCAAACAGGATACCAAATACTTGGAAAGACAAATCAAGAAAGCATTCAAAGACAGCTATATGGCAAATGTGTAAATAAGGAGCTAGCTGGAAACTGATAGGAAAATAGTCTGGTCAAAGTGATTATAGATTCATTACCCTAATAGTCTCAAAAATCAAATAATTCTTTGGGAGCACTATCATTTAAGTATATCAACGGATAACTCATGTGACAAAGTCATATTTGAACTAAGGCATCCTAGTACCTATATCTAAATGAATGGCTTAGGAGATTCAGGAGAACCTAGCTTCTATCCTAGAGGTCAAGGGATAATCTTGATAAAATAAAAAAGTACAGGACTACAGCTTCCTTAATTTGCTTGTCTTTATGAAAAGGAATATTTTTACAAGGATTAGACAATATTCTTTAAGGAACATACTGAGGAAACTTTTCTTGAAAAAAAAATCTGGTAAAGTACTTTCAAGAAAAATCTACTTAAGTATTTTCAAGAAAGTTCACAAAGTATGCTAAATATCTCACCTGATACCTGTAATAGTGATGAGTAATTCAGATACCAGGGTTTGATGAATCTATCCATTACATTCATCTAACCATTCTTTTTAATAAAAATTTCTAAAGTATCTTTCACATTTGCTAGAGAATGTGAGCATTATATTGTCTAGTTGATTATTTAGAAATATTTTTTTAAATCTGTTTTATAACAATAGCATCTTTCTTGGCTCTCACTTCCATATGAGTGAAAGAACAATGGCAGGATTATGAGGTTCTCACTTGATCGCTATTACTTTAAACTGTTACATGCCAACATCACTAGTATGCATGCTTTAGTTTTCTGACTTCCATTATTCTCTGAAAAGAATGTAATTCAAAGATGGAGATTTTCTTTGCTTGGGAGTTTTCACTTTTGGTTCATTATTTTAGACAATAATCCATAGATGAAAATCAACCAAAAGACCTCATAATTTTTATATACCACAAATATAAATTAATTTTTATGAGTCAATGAAAAATTCTTTTCATCCAAAATTATAGCTGAGAATACAAATTTAGGACATAGTTTGTAATATGCATAGCAATTCAAGGGCAATGCTTTTCTTCTGCATGAGTGACACAAATTAATTTTATGTTAGCAATACTATAAGGTAATTACTGGTATAATAAGCACATTTTTAATGGTTGCACCAAGATTTTGATGTGTATATCACTACTATTTACAAACCTTGAGTATTTTAAGATGTTATAAATATTTGCTTTTTTTGGAGTTTATCTCTTTCTCATGTCTAATATCTATTTAATGTATCTCAATACCAATATTTTAAAACATTAAAAATATCAGTTATAAGCATTCAGTTGATGATTAGAATCTAGTTAATTAATTACATATATGGTGACTACCTGCAAAATGTCAGGCATTGTTCTGTATATACCCTGGAAAGAAAAAATTGAGAAAATCATGATTCCTGTTCTTCAAGACCTCTGAAGTTGAAGAAACAGACATAATTTTTTTTTTAAGTATCATTCAATGTCATTTGTGCTAGGTTACCAGCTATATAAAAAGATTGTCATTGAAACCAGAAAAGACTGTGTAGAAGTCTGCTTTAAAGGTGTGTGAATAATAGCTTCAAATTTCAAAGTTGGAGTAATGCTTGATTTTGTTTTTGGATAAACACTTGGTAGTAAAAGAGGAAAACAAGCTATAGAATGTCAAACTCATTGATTCCATGGCACTGCTTTCCTCTCTGTTTTCCCTGGTAGTAGTTTCCTTATCCTTCTCTTTAGTACAGGATTATAAGCACAAAGTATCATTCAAGTGCAGCTTACAGATAAGTATACACTGAGTTATTTGTCCTGCACTAAACGATGGCACACCATTATGAGTCAATATTGGGTTCAGAGTCCTTCAATTTGTTCTCTAAGTCTGGAGGGAAGGTAAACGCACACAAGTGATTATAAAAGATGTTCCATGTTACTTTGCTGCCTAACAATGAAAATTAGAAGTCACAATCTAAGAAGCCACGATTTGAAGGTGTAATATGAAACAGACAGGAATGAATTTTCCTTTTATAAATGTAATTTTACCTTTTTTCCTTTTATAAACATAAAATTTTACAAAATTTTATAAATTTTATAATTTATAAACATAATTTTGCTATTGATTTGAAGTAAGGAAAAATCACAAGAAAGGAGGCAGATTGTAAGTCATCTGAAATAATCTAATTTGAGATGATGTGAACTGACCTGTTAGTGGTTCTGAATACGCATTGTTTTGATATCGCTTGAGAGACTTCTCGTTGATTGACGTGGTGCACAGGAGGTACAGTAGAGACTGGACACCTGCAATGAAAAAGACTGTCACTTACCAACTACAAACTTTGCACAATACTTTTAGAATCATCAAACCTCAATTTCTTCCTTCCTAAATATGAAACTAAGTTCTTTACTCCATAATTACTCTAAGAATTTAATAAAAAAATACTAAATGCCTGGCATAGAAGAAACATACATAAAAGGTTGGAGCAATTAATGTCTAAAAAAGAAGGAAATAGGCAACTAAAGATCTAAGACTAAGGATCATTAGAGCTTTACTTTTGATTATATGTTATGTGCCCATTTGTCGGCTTATAGTGGTGACTTATCATACATCTTTTCCAGTGGATGCATAAATATGTATAAAACAGCTAACTGGCCAGTCTAAGAAATGCTACTTGTCTATACTTTACTTTTATGATTGTAATTTATAGCAAATATACCTTTTCTTTGGGACTTGAATTCATTTTTGGCTCACATTTTCTTAGCTCAAGTAGCATTTGAAGAGGGCTGCTTGGGTTTTGTAGTATATCTCATTTAACTTTGTTTCTGTTCTTGACAGAATTGGTGCTGGAACTGCATCTTGTGAAATGGATAGGAGGGTCTCCATTTGAAATATCATTGACAAAACTGGTTGTTTCTTTTTCTAATAGATAGCCAAACCAGTTGAATTGGAGATTGAGGGCAGCCATTTTGAATTTGTGGAACTGAATTGAGAAATATAAATGGAGAGAGTAAATTGGGTCTGCTTTTAGTAAATACTAGCAGGCAGTCTAAGTCTCAAACTTTTCATCTATCTCTCCTATTAAATTCCATCAAAAGAAATTATTGGTTAGGAAAAAGAGTTTATAATAACATGACTCATTAGCTCTAATATACAATCTATGGCAAGGTGAAGAAAGGAGAAAAGTACTACAATGTTAAGGAGAGGAATTTCTACTCTTGTAAGATATATCTTAGAAAAAGGAAGTATTCTATTATCTAGTAACTGCTAACCATATGCAATTATTTTTCCTAATAAAGGAAATCTCTTGTAAAAAAGAAAAATATATTTTTGGATTACAAAATTAATGAGTTCCAAGTGAATCATAATATTGCTAAGGTTACAGTCACACTATACCAATCATATTTTCAGAAGAGTTTTGAGTATGCATAAAGGTTATTCTTACTTTCCCCCCTCCCTCCTATAGTCATTTCATCTAAAGGATGAAATGTAATATATATTATTTTAAGTTAAATTTATTTTAGTTTAGAATTAATAACCTTAACATCTCATTCTGACTGAAAATCTCTCAAACCTACCAAGGCTTCTCATGTATTTATTATTAAAAAATGATATAACACTAATGTATCCAATCATGTAGTTTTGTTTCTTTACAAATCAAACATGCAAACCAATGAATAAATAAACAGTCAGTTGGTAGATTCATGGCAATGAAAGGGGTGTAGAATATTTGTTCAGCTTGACAGGTACAAACATTTCTCTACTGATGATTTGTACAAATGTCCAAGGTGTATTCATTTTATTGTGAGAAAAAAATTGCAGAAACCATAAAGTGCAAGGGAAAGTGCATGTTATTGGAAGGCTTGATATTATATATAAGTTATAACATGAATATTTCAGAGTGACTTTGATTGTCCTACAACTGTAGTTTCTCAAAAAGAGAACCTAACATCGTCTCTGTGATTATTTAAATACAAGTCCAACCCAAGGTTGCAATCCATTATTTTTATGGTTTTCTGGTGCTAGAGAGTTTAAGTAGAAATATTTCTAAACCTATCAAAATTTCTAAAACCACGGTATAAAGCTTACAAAGATCTATGATATGGGAGGAAAAAATATACAATCAGGTATCCTTGATCAAATTCAGGCAAGAACAAAATTATACTTCCAATACAAAGACCTCTGAGAGGAAATGTCCCAATTTATTCAATAAAAAAATGCTAGAAGCACTGAGACAAAACTGTTTTCTATCAATGCATGAACACTGTAATCTGTATTGTTGGAAAAGTCTGGCTTCTATAAAGCTGGGAATATAAGATTGTTATTAAACATAAAAACAAAGAAAAGTAAACCTTTTCTGTATATCAACTTAGGTTCCCTGGAAAATGGACTTAGACAAAGGCTTAGAAATACGACTGCAGGGCCTCCCCGGTGGCGCAGCGGTTGAGCGCTGGGTTGCGAAGCTGCCCGCAGCCTCTGCAGCGTCAGTTCTATCCCTGGCCGCCAGGCAAGGGTCCCACATGGCGCGCAGACCTCTCCTGCCGCCCACTGCTCCCCTCAGCAGTGTACTTCTTCGTTGGTCTGCCTGTTCTGTTCTCCACTTTGGCTCTGGTGAATTCTCTCACCCTCCCGCGCTTCTGACTGTACCCAGTGCTTGTGTACATAAATAAATAAATCTTAAAAAAAAAGAAAGAAAGAAAGAAATATGACAGCAGACACAGAATTGAGAAAGAGGAGATGAGTGATACAGGAGAGAATCACAATGCAAGAAAGTTGTATCATACTGGCCACACTGAGGGTAACTGGTGCTGGTTTCCTTTAGGGCATTATGAGAAGTTTTATAACACATCTCAGAATTTTCTTTTCCTTTGTTTTAAAGATTTTTTATGCATATAAGAACTGGGGTACAGGCCAGAGGTATGGGGGATGAGAGGATTCACCAGAGACAGAGTGGGGAATAGAACAGGCAGATCGATTGAAATACACTGCTGAGGGGAGCAGCAGGCAAGTGCGAAGTGGATCTGCTGTGGTCTCTGGCTGGGGATCCAACTCATGCTGCAGTGGCTGCGAGTAAGCTTCATAGGTTGTGTCTTAACCCCTTGCATAGGGAGGCCTCATAGAATTTTCTATCCAGGAAAGGGTCTCAGGGAGGCCACATAGAATTTTCCATCCAGAAAAGCAAAAAGCAAAGGCTTTTATCTGTTGACTCCAATACCTTAAAATTTGCTTGTGGTCTCAAGAAATTCAAATCTCCATCACTTTTTGGTGATGCAAATCTCCACTCAGTTAAAATAATCTAGGGTTGTCTATGGTTCTCTCTAGTGGTTTAGAATAGTTGGGATTATGTATGTTATTTTCACACTTAAACCCCCACCTTCTTTCTTGATACTCTTCTTTGGAAAGGGAGAAAACTTATGAAAACAATTGTGTGTCTATTTAATTCAGTAAGGCAGTAATCTCCTTCTTAGTTGACCCAAGCCCACCTAAATATGGGTAGGACATAGTTTGTTCCTACCCACAAATTCGTAGATAGTGGGTTTCTCTTGTGACACCCGTTAACCAATTTCAAGTGATTCATACTTATCAGTAGGCACACAATAGCTTTGCACAATTACATGTACTAATATTAATGCTGATTAAATAAGACAGTAGTCCCTGATCTCATCTACTCTCTCCAGTCAGTGTTTGAACTCTGAGAGCCATCATGTTTATCACTCTTCAACCTTAAGAATTGCTGGGGACAATAATAGCAATTCTCTTTTTTTCTCTATGTGGAAGTCATTGATCACATCTTTTGCCAAGATATAATGGGGTTAAATAAATGCTTACTGTGTTATGCTACACCAATTATCCCCCCCCCAACAAAATGAAGAGGTTATTCTCACAACTGCTGGGGCATTGTTTGAAAATGGCCCCTAGTTCTTAGCCTTCTTAGTAAATTTCTAGTTAAACAAAAATGCCTTGGCCAAATTTGTGCTTCCTCCCAGGGAGAGACAATATCCAATAATTGCACAAGGAGTGGGTATTAAAGGTTGACCCTTTTAACTTAATTCTGTTGAACTTAAGAGCTATCAAGTTCCAGAACACATTATAGGATTGACTGAGTTCTTGGTTGTAACTGAATTACACCCTTATACAACCAACATTCTTAATGCCTTACCATTCTTAATTCCTTACTTCATAGATGCTAGTCTCAAAGCTCTCCCTAATAAGCATCCTCTTCATGGAAAACTTGATGGTAAGGAGCCTTTCACTCTACAAGGGAGGAAATATTCTCTTTCCAGAACGTTGTACCCCCCTAAAGAGACAGTCTTCTTTCTGGGATGGGGATGGAGTGGGGGAGGATATTTAGTGCTAGATCTGTATCTCTTAAGAAATTTTACAGAATAGAGTTTTTTCTCATTCCCAATATTTTTCTGAACATAGAGAGTAATTTGTCCTTTTGGCCTCAGCTTGTTTTTACCCTGAATAATTATACATGAAACTCCACTTAACATTTGATTACACTTGATACTTTTCTGTTCTTCTTTATGAAGGCACCATTTCTTCAATGCAAGTTTATGTTTTATTTGTTTTTCTTCTTCAAGACAACAAAAAATATTTTATAAGACTATAATGGCTAGTTAATAATTAATGTATCTAAATCATGATTTACACATATGCATACGTATTACATATAAGTGTGCTTACATGTTTAATAGCATTCATTGGCAATAAAAATTGTCTTTTACGAAGATTAAAACTAAATCACATGTTTATACTTTTTCTTCAACAAGCAAAAATACACTATTTCTTAAGTGAGCATTCAGATTTTCATTTAATATATTACTGCTGTTTTGCTTGTATGTTTAATATTACACTGCTTTGTCTTCATTTACCCTTCAGCTACTGAGGTGAAAATTCTGACCTAGAGCATACTAATTACTTGGCTTATTAGCTTCACATTATATCAGTAATGGGGTGATAGCCAGCATAATTACTATGACTTGAAAAATTATGCTTTGCTTTGCTATCATGAACTCTGAGATGTTCTCAATTTTTTACAACTCTTCTAAGGTTGTTGAACAGAATTTTCATATCTATAATTTTTAAGAAAAAGATTTAAGAATGTTTTCCTTTGAAATGTCTTTTTTTTTTAAACTGAAGTAACAGTGGTTTACAATGTTGTTTGTGATTTAGGCATAAAGAGTCTCCCACTTTACGTGCTGTTACCACACCACACTCACCAAGAAAGCATCCAGAATCCATTTCCATCGTGTTCTCTGCCTACTTTGTACTCACCCCTGCCCCCTCCAGCCCCTCTGGTCAGCGCTACAGTCAAATTCCTAGAGTTTGTTGTTAGTTTGGATTTAAATGCCTTTTGATATCAGAATAAAATTTGTATAGAATAACACAAGTAATATACTTGGATTAACCAGAGGATATTCAGGAGAGTTAGTGTTTTCACACCTGTGTGTTTTTTCTTTAAACCTATGCTACTGTTTAAAGTGCATCAGGTAATTTAGGCCTTAACCTTTAATAAATATGCCCATTATAGACTTTTTACTTTGGCATGTTATTATGCCTTATGTTAACTTTAGCAATGTGGATACAGAGAAATTAACAAATAACAGGCTTGGGGGATAGGCAAATGGCTGCCATGGAAACCTTGGTAAATAGTCAGGAGGGCCTCATTGTGTGGGCTGCAACAGAGAAACCTCAAGCCAAGTGCTTTTTCCTGAACTTGCAGATGATAGAGGAGGGGGCTGAAGGGAGGGAGAAACTTGAGAGACTTTTAGACCCTGTGAAATCACTCTATAAAATGAAAGGTGTTTTGGTAGCAATATTTCCTGCTTTTACTGTGATATTTAGTGAACTCTGCAAGCTATATCCTAAAAGCTCTATCTTTAAATTTCAATAACAGCTGAGTTCCACATGAGCAATGGAGAAAAAGATATTTTGGCATTCAAATGTTAGTTCAACATGTAAGTAAATTATACTAGATTACCAATAAAATTCTATTCCTATTAATGCTTTATATTTCATTTGGGTTGATTATGGTAAATTTTCTAATTCAAGATTGAGTTTTTATGTCAGAACTTCATGCACAGGATGGTGATTGACTTTTAAAAACAACTAATGATCTATATTATTACTTTTAGGTATATTCCATTTTCATGAATTTTGGTACAGAAAAAAAACAATGAAATCCC
Organism: Talpa europaea; assembly: GCF_964194135.1. Classification (NCBI taxonomy): domain Eukaryota; kingdom Metazoa; phylum Chordata; class Mammalia; order Eulipotyphla; family Talpidae; genus Talpa; species Talpa europaea. The sequence continues at coordinate 125,892,374 of NC_140073.1, read as the reverse complement.
CAAATTACTACAAATCCAAAGAAAAAGAGGTACATTAAATACTCCTTTGTATTAAGGAGTCTGTCTCTAGAAATTACATTTATTCAGAAAATTAAAGAGGAACTAAATCTTCTTGGGGAAAAATGTTTTAGTGCTAAATATCAGAAATAATCATTAGTGAAAGTGGGAATTTTCCTACTCAGAGAGGTTTAGATCTTAAATGATGAAGTAGGAAGCTATGAAGGAGAAAATGAAATCTCAAGGGCAAGGTAGATGAGTGTAAAAAGAAAATATAGATGCACCCAGGGCTATGTTCTAAGATATGATGATAGAAAAAGGTGAAAAGTTTGCTTGTTGCCAGATGAGAACTAGTATAAGGGCCTAACACATGAAATGAAACAGTGTCAGCGAGCAGAATACAGTTAGTACCTGGAGGGAACCAAGATTCAAACCTGTTAAAGCCGAGCAAAGAGTTATTTGTCAAAGAACAAGATAATAATTCCTCATGAGGTTAACAGAAAGAAGTGGTTAACAACTGTGTGTTCACCAACCAATAGATGTCAATTTCAAGTGAAGGAGTGGATGTGATTGCACAAGGAGAATTTTCAGAATGAAAAGAGCAAGTTAACATAGTAATTCCATAATTTGTGGAATTTTTTCTGTTTTAGACACTAGTCTAAATGCTTCACTTTAAAATTCCATTAAAGTTCACAACAGTCTTATGAGATGTGTACTATTTTTTTTCTTATTTTGCCCAGAAATTTTTTTGTTTCCTGAATTCACATTGCGTATAAAATATCAGACCCAAGGGTCATATTAGACCGATGTATCATTAGGGCACATATTCCTACTTCATATTCTAGGGAAGGACCCTGAGCAGAAGTCCACAGAACACTAATTATAAAAGGGCTGGAAATGGAAAGGACGTGTGGTGACTTGATATATGAAGACATTGCACTAAAATCAATTCATGCAAATGCAAAGTTTAAGTATTATGTGCTTAAAATACATTGAATATTAAGTACATGTTATTTAACAAGGTTCTCTTATTAAATTCTTAGGTTAGCAAAGTGCTGTATAAATGACATGTTTCTTGTGTTAATTTTTCTACCTTTTTCTTTGTCAACTTCTTAATGAGAAATGTGTAGCAAAATTCTGCAGGAGTGTGAGTCATTTCATTAAGACAGTTCTAGGAGTTCTAGAATCTAGACAAAAAGGTGATTATGCTGAAATTTTGTTATGAAAACTGGATATTATACCTTACATTCTTATTGAAAGGGGCATCTCATTTCTACACTTAAATGGAATTTCAGGATATTTAGTCAGGATTTTCTTCAGGAACAGACTTTATATCTGTAATGCTAAGATTAAAATAAGTCCCAATTTTTCACCAAGTGGAGATATTGTTACCTTTATAATAAATATCAAGCTAAATGTTACAGCCATTAAATCGACCATTTGTTCATTTCTAGAAAAATCATGGTCGATTTAATATTGTCTTTGGCTTGTGTCTGCTGTATAAACTACACTGCATTTGTTTCAGAAGTGACCTAAAAGCTAATGCCAAGCAAACATCCTTCCCTCCCCTTGTAACATGCATTCTAACCTTTCATGACTGTCAAAGTAGTTGGCAGGTGTTATATAAATATTCAAATACATACAACCTATGAATATTTATGTGCTAAACTTGCATTTATTTTTACATACCTTATAAATAAATAGGCAAAGACCTGCAAAAGAGAACAATTTAGTCATGTCAAGTGCTCTATAAATAAATTTATGTGTGTGATATGGAATATAAATTAATCCAAAGTGGGACACTGAACATTTTTATCATGAGAAATAACATATATATAATTTAATTATTTTCAATCTGAGTTTAACAGTTAACTTGGTTACCTGAATAGCTATGGAAATTTTTAAATTTAATAGATTATCATTTGTGTCTGTGAAAATAATTAGAAAAACTAAATGCTGAGGGGTTTTTTGTTTCCTCTTACACATAAAATTAAATAGTGCTTAGGCGCATAACCAAATAAATCAAGGTTAGAGGTAGAAGAAATTATGTGGGAATAGCACTTATTTGCAAATAAATGTGAATCATTCCTGTGCTCTCCATTCCCACAAAACTTGGCAGAATAATATATTATCAGTTCACTTGGGTAGATGTTGCTAATGATGCACAAGCCACTAATGGGTTCTGTGTGGGGGATAATGAACATTATTCAAATGCTAACAATCTTTTTTAAGAAAAATTTGACTTCATTGTTGTCAGGGTCATGACATTCCTTTTGGCAAAGTATTTCAGACCTTTAAGTTTCCAATTTAAAAGAAGACAGAGATCAATTAGATTTAATAACCTTGGAGCCTTTATTTTCCTTATTAGGTCAAAATATCAAATGGGAATGCAGTAAAATTCCTCTTCAATTCTGACTCAAGGGTGTCTACTTCCAATGAAGACTCATCTAGGTCATAAGAAATCACATTCCTCTGTAATGTATAATTCAGTCTCCATCTGCTTCCAGTCTCACCTTATTGGGACTTATGGGGTAGGAATTATAGGGAATGACAATACAAATCTTTACCCTGAAACACGTTTTCCTGAGGAAATTCCTTTCTATAATCTTCTTGATATCCTGTATGTCCTAAAGCAGATAATCTATAAACTCTCCCAGATTTTATTAAATATCCCAGCAAGTGTTTCCTCCGTTTTAAGTATTCATAGATTTTTAAATTTATACACAAAATCATATAGATTTTATTTGATTTTTACATGGAAAGTAGTTGTGGTTATGAAGATTTATTAGAAAATAATATCGGGCAGGAAGTTCTAAGAGCAAAAAGCAGCTTCTAACTCCTGATGTTTTAAAAGAATAGCCCTTAATTTTGGTTAAAATAATACTAATTAGCCCTTGAGAATGTGAGCATAATTTTCAAAACTGATAGGCTTTCAAAATTAAATGATTTTTTTTTAATTTTCATGTTTTTTTTTTCCTGGGAATATTATCTACAAACTTCAATAGATTTTCAAACAGTATATAAACCAACAAAAACTATTTGTTCAAAAGGTTATATGTTTGTTAAATACAAACCTGCTGCCTGTTATTTATTGGCTATGGATTGTACTCCAAAGTGTATTTTGAATTTTGAGAGATATTTTTTCAGACATGGACAATCTTTCACGTTGATCTCCTATTTATAACATATGAAATACCAAAATATTTTATGCAGAAAAAATAGTATAAACGACTAGTATAAAAACTAGTATAAACGAAAAACTACAACAAAACTAGTATAAACAAAATTAAATGAATCTCAATAAAGAGCCTTGAAATTATATATTATTTATATATAATAATAGACAACATATTTTGATATTATACACTATATATGGTATATTACATAAGATATTATGTCACATAAAACATATAGTAATAGAATATTTATATGTTATATATTATATATAATATATATAAATATTTACATGTTATATATTATACATATATAAAGTATATTGTGACCTATTGTGTGAGTGTATATGTTTTTTTTTTCCAGAAAGGAACTTCTAATAATATACACTAATGTTAGAGAGCTTGTGTTAAATTTTCAACTACTATCAATATAAACCTCCTGAATTATTTTTTTTATTTCATTTTTAGGAAGATGATCTAGAAACTTACACTTTCTAAGTACAGAAATTTTTCATAGATCATTTATTAGCATTTCGTAGAACAGGCATCCTTTGGAGTTTATTTGTGAAATCTACTTGCGAGAAAAAGTTACTTTTGATACTTTTTGTTGTTGTTAGATGAAATAAATGATGATTTAGAAGGATGGAAATGGATAGCTGTGTCTAATCAAGTCTCCCCTCATAATTTATCTGAAGAGATATGAAGTTCTAAAAATAATTAGAAAGACTTAGACTTGGTTTAATTTAGGGGAAGTCCAGTTGAAAAATAATTTCAAAATTATTATTATTTCATAATGGAATAATAACAAATGAAAATCATTAATAAAATAAGTAGGCAAGAAGGACTATCTCTTGGCATTGAAATTATCACTGACCAAAATCACAAACTGTGACAATGCTACAAAACAATATTATATAAGAAACTATGAAGAGAAAGATATCTCAGTAGTCAAAGGAACATATTAGAGAATTAAAGATACCTGTTGGGAAAGAGATGAAAAGAAACAGATACTAAGCTACTATACACTGTTTGTTTGTTTGTTTGTTTTTTATAATTTATTTGATTGTTTGTTTTGAATTGCCACTTTACATTTGGTATATAATTCAGACTGCACACAATAGCCAACAATAATAAAAGTCATTGAAATTTAAACACTGACTTGAGAATTCAAGGGTAATTTATCTTTGTGCATCCAGCATCCTTGAACCAAACTCAGAAATACAAATACATCAGCATGTTTTTAGGGAACATAAACACACCAATTCAAAGGGGATTTTACTGATAAAGATGGCATGACTCAACTTAATGGGAAAAAGCACACTTACTTTTTAGAAGTAGTGAAATCCATTCTTGAATTCATACTATTCACTGTAGAAATAAACAAAAACCACTTTAAATGTCAACTCTATGCTGTTCAGTTTCGATGTCTTAAATTTGATAAAATAAAAAGTTTTCTGGAAATAACTAAGTAGGTTATAACAGAGCAGGCATTGGTGCACTTTCAAATATCTATATTTACATTTAACTGCTGCCATGGATACACTTTTATCTTTTTTAAATTTCAATTTTCATAGCATTTCAAAAATTGAAATGTTGAGTGTAAAAGTTCATATAAGTGTAAGATACTAGAAATTATTTAAGAAGAATTTACTTTGTGTAATTTGTAAAAAAGTATTATTAGATAAATTATTGAAGATATACTCATTAAACTCTAATATATTTTTGGTTTCTTAATTATCCAGGTGGTACATTTCTCAAATATGCTCGTATTTTTTAAGGAATATATATTCATAGCACAAAGTTAATTATTATAACAAGCTGTACTAAAGTAAATGCCAAGTTACAAAGGATAAAATTCTTGATTGAAACATTTGTAACTATAAATACCATAAGCAAATTGTGAGGGGACTGTGAGATGCACTCAGAGAACTTTAAAAGTAAAGAAATGGAATATCCTTTTCAGTTAACTCATGAAATAATTGGTGATTAAATCTTCCAAAATCGTCTTGAAGCTGACATGGCACTGACGCTGGATTTTTGGTAAAGGGTGAGTGAAACATGTGCACGTATGGAGGTGTAAAGCTTTACTCCCCAAATTATAAAATTATCTAAATCACTGACAAATCAATATAATTTGAGGGGGAAAAAAGGACTTGCCCACATATGCTTACTTAGCTAGATCTGTGCACTCTGAGCAGTGCCACTACTCAAAACATCCTCCCCTGAGGCACGAGCAAACTTGTGCTGAGAATGTAGACTCATGTCTGTGGTCAGAAGCTATCCTCCAACTTCTTGGCAATCTTATTTACCCTCATTATCTAGGGAAAAGAGCAGGAAAGTCACTTTGATTTTTTCCTCAACAAGACTTCCACTTCTGCTCTTCTATTCCTCCACGCTCTTCTTGCTTACTTCGTATCTATTATACAAAAAAGTTGGGAGACAAAGAAATGGGATTTAGAAGTATTAGTGGCTTGAATATGTCCTCGATGCTCTTCTGTGTTGCCAATTTCTAGTTACTGTTACAATTTTTTGTCTTGTGTCTTTATCCACCTAAGTTTGTAGGTATATTGTCAGCATGAGTAAGGTAGGGGTAGGGAGATTCAAACAGATTTTGAAGCAGAGATCGTTGCCCTTCTCATTTCATATCTCAAGTTATTGCTGAAACTAAACATTTTGCATTTCACCTCTTTGCAAAAATATAATATTGCCGTAATAAATATGCTCTGGTGGCACACCTGAAAGCAAACCATGTCATAGATATTTCAATTCTAGACCATCTATAATTACTAGAGCAGGGTGCACTGTGTTCAGAATTCTTTTAGATGACTATTTACTGTACTATTCAAAAAAAATGGTGGTTTCCATAGCAACCTATCTGCAGATAGTTTCAGAATAGCCTTTTACAACTTCAGAATCATGAATATATTTTATCGTCTTGGAAAAGGAAGTGAGACAGTTTTCATAACTAATTTATATTCAATATTGATAAGACCATTTTCTCCCAAGCTACCTTTCACATATATAAAATAACATTAGCAATAATGTCCTTTGTTGTGGGTGGGGGAATGAATAATGGAGAGACGAGAGAGAGAGATTGAGATTCCTCTCATTCCTCCCAAAAGATGGCATCTGCTCTTTGTGATAAATAACAAAAATGTTTTTGTCTATTTCTTTTAAAAGCATGTTGTAACTGATTGAAGTGTATGTCAAAAAAGACCATGATGCCTCAAGTATTCTCATAATATGTGTATATTTGCACATATAGAGGAGATTTACAGTGTATTTTTCTTTTGTTTAATGTGCATTTATTAAGCGTTTTGTACACATAAGTACTATGTGGGCCCTGGAAGTGAAAAGATCAATATGGCACCATCACTGTCCTAATAACTTTGAGTGGAGTAGTCAGTTCACAGAATAGTAAAATAACATAGTGAATACTGTTATGATAGGAAGAGAGAGGAGAAATATCACACATCATGAGTATGCTGGGAAGGCTTCTTGAAAAGGAGCATGCTGTACTCATATGCTATGTATGTAAGCATGAATAGGAATGCTCAATAAATTAGAAAGGGGACAGGCAAGATGTTTCAGGTTGAGAGGACAGTATTAGACAACATGTGATAAATAAAAAATCAAATGCAGAATGGCATGCTATTAATATGCTATAAAGTGTTAATTAGTTTGGCAGAAGGAAGATTTTGGAAAGGTAGAAACAAGTAAATATTCTTTAGACTCAATGAGCCCTTTATATAAGACACCTTTTGCACTGACATAGTATATTAACTGGAATAGTTGAATACATAAAATGTCATAAGAAAATAAAAACTACTGTAGCACCCAAGGCACCCATAGACTTTCAAGATAATCTCCTGATGGACTTACCCTCCATTAATGTATGCCACATTCTTCCAATGAGATAGGTTCTGTGGCATTTCCTTTAGTTTGCCTCTCTAAGAAAAGATGAATATGAGACTAAGTCAGCAATGAAAATTCTAGTATTAAGCTTTACTAGACTTATTGAAGCACCCAAAGTCTGAAACACTAATAAAGGCTATAACAAGTAAAGCTCATTATTAGAAACAGCAAACAGAAATTTTGTTATTTATGATAAACTATTATGTGTGAGTATGTTCCTTGGCATTATCTCAATAGAAAGGTAAAATAGAAAGCACAAAATAATAAATTAATTAATTAAAACTTGCCTCATTGTTGCAGTCAGGACTATGACTTGAGGGACAACTGCCCATCATCACTAAGACAGTCACGCACCCCACCCCCTCACCTCCTCCTTCTGCTCCTTGAGAGTTAAGAGTTGAGTGAATCCTTCCATAGAACTTTGTGGTGACGCTCTCCACTGATTATCTCCATTTGAACAACAAAGGAAAACTTATTCTATAATGGTTTGAATAGATCTAATTGAATGGATTTAGGGATATACAAATGAAGAAAATGAAATAGGTAATTTAAATTACATGAAAGAAAACGGAAAATCTAAATTTCTTATCTTTTTCAGTAATTCAGATCCTTTTCCAGTGCATTCTATGACTTGAGGCCATCCTCATTGTGTTCCCTAATTCACTCTTTCTTAGAAAAACATTCTGACCTTTCTGTTTCTTCCATGACAACTTGCTTAAGACGTCAAGACTATCAGTGTTTTCTCTTTTCCTCTGACTTAAAATCTTTGAACCATCTCCATAGAGCTCAGAAATTTCTGCTGATCCAATTTAACCTGTCTCTGTCAATTACTTGTTATACACTTTATTAGTGCTTCAGACTTGCGTTGCCTCAAGAAGTCTAGTAAAGCTCATTACTAGAAAGAGCAAAAGTTTTCACTAAGTTTCATGCCTAATAACTACATTCGAAATATTTTTTTTCACTTATGAAATAGAAAATAGTGGAATGAAATGAAGGGAAAATAGTTTAGATTAATAACTAAAAATTGCCTCTTTAGAAAGTCTGTGTCGGGCCTCCCCTGGTAGCACAGCGGTTGAGCGCTGGACTGTGAAGCTGCCCACAGCCTCTGCAGCGCCGGTTTGATACCCAGCCCCAGTTCGATCCCCAGCCCCGGGCGAGGGTCCCACATTGCGCGACAGACCTCTCCTGCTGCTCCCACTGCTCCCCTCAGCAGTGTATTTCGTCAGTCTGCCTGTTCTGCTCCCTGCTCTGGCTCTGGTGAATTCTCTCACCCTCCCGCGCTTGTGACTGTACCCAGTGCTTGTATAAATAAATAAATCTTTAAAAAAAAAAGTCTCTGTCAAAGTATCTGAAAATCAAGAGTTCATATACAAGATATGTGAACAAATGTAAAAGATATTTTGCATGTCATATATGTTATCCATAAAATATTGCTTGTGAAATTAAGTGGAATTCAAGTTTTTCTTCTGTTTTCAAATCAGTTAAGAGCCATTCAAAGAGCTTGAATAACCTGACCAATTTTGTCTATCTAATAAGTGGTCAAGCAAAGGTTCAACTAAGGATAATTCAAGACTCTAAAGCTTAAACGCATAGCTTTTAGCTATTTTTCAAAACTGTATTACCACAGTGAGGAAGTTTTGCACAAAAGTTTTGGTAGATTTCTCTTTCTTCCTGTGAGATTTTACTTTAATGAATACCCATATTTTTACTATAAGATTCAGACAAACAGCATTTTTCATGGAAGATTCATGCCTTAGGCTCTGAAATGATCTGAGGCCACATTATTCTCCTTCAGGGTTTGGTTCAAGAGCCATTCCCAAGTTGACAATCTTTGATGTACATTAAATTTATTCTGTTTTTAATGCTGTTTTTTCCCTTTATGTCTTTTAACATTGCCACTAGTTCTATTTTAATTAATTGTGTTTGGAATAATTCTCAGAAATGCTCTAGAAAAGTAAGTTTCCTAGGAACTAAGTCACATTATTTTCTAGGTCATCAATTATAAGCAATCAGAAAATACGTGTTCTGGTCCCTGTACTGTCACTAATTAGCTGTGAGATCCTAACCTTGAAAAAAGTCACTTCACCTCTCTGACATAGTTGTAATATGGTGACTAGCCATAAAATTTTTTACTTCTTTTCTCACCATAATATTAGGCAAATTGATGACATTTTCCTGATACTGAGTATCCTTTACATGGTGCTACATAATCTTGGCCTCAGCTCCTATTCAGTATTCTGAGGATTTCTCCCTAGAGTGCTCAGTCTTAAATCTACTAGAGACAACCTTGGCAAGTTATTTACAGCCACCAAGCTATCCCCTTTCTCTCAAAATTGTTCCCATTTAGAAAGATGGGACACTGCTAGCAATATTTATACTGCCTCATCCTAACTCAGCAGAGTGAATTTTACTACAGTGGTCAAGTGGTCAAGTTAGAAACATTAGGTTTTCTTGACAAAAAAGATTTGGGTTTGAGAGTCGGAGAAAGTGAATATAAACATTTAGATGTTCAGAATAGTATTAATCCCTCTTTTATTTACTCTTGAAGACAAGGCAAACTTCTCTTCTCGCTATTTCTTAACCATGCCAAGTATACTGGCACCTCAGAGCCTTTGTGCTTCTAAACACTTGTGCCAGTAAGATATTTCCTCCAAATCTATATGTTTACTGCATTCTCAGAGAAGCATTCCTTCACCATCTTATTTGAACTATCACATCTCACCCCACAAAAATCCCATCCTGTTTCTATATGCTATTTTTCCTTCCTATAATCCATAAGCATATACTATTTGTCTTCCTTCTTTATAATAAAAGCTTCATGAAAAGGAGCAATACCAGGCCTCCCTGGTGGCGCAGGCAGTTGAGCACAGCGCTGGACATTTGTTGTTGCTTTTTTTTTTTTTTTTTTTGATATGTGCCATTCTTATTGGTGTAAGGTGGTATCTCAATATGGTTTTAATTTGCATTTCCCTGATGATAAGGAATGTTAATATTTTTTCATATGCCTATTGGCCATTTGCATTTTCTCTTTGGAGAAATGTCTTTTAAGTTCTGCCCATTTCTTGACTGCGTTGTTTATTTTGTTTTTGTTGAGTCATGTGAGTTCTTTGTATATCTTTGTGATCAGTCCCTTACCAGTTGACTGGAGTGCAAAGATTATTTTTTCCCCAATCAGTGAGGCATCTCTCTGTTTTGGTTAATGTCTCTTTTGCTGAAAATAAGCCAGAAGAATAAAGAAAAATATCAGATGGTTTCAATTATAGCAGGAATATAGGAGAACCAAATAAGACATCAGTGTAAAAAATAACAGTATAAAACACAACAAAGCAAAAACAGACAATTATATATCAGAGACATGCTGCAGGGGAGGAGGAGGGAGAGGGATCAGAGAGAGGGAGGTGCATGGGTGCATTGGTGAAGGAAACTATGGGAACTACACCTGGGGGGGGCAAATATTGCTTAAAAATGAACAATGACATAAAAAGTAAAAAAAATAATAAAAAAATTCCGAATATTAAACGTGTTGGTAAGTAAAAAAATACTGTATTTAACATTAAAGAAAGATCTAGAAAATATTTGAATGATTAAGAAGAAAAAAGAGGCGTTAAATGAATAGCTTTAAATAGAATGAAGTGGGCCTCCCTGTTGATGCAAGGGGTTAAGATGCAACCTATGAAGCTATCCACAGCAGCTGCAGCACGAGTTCAATCCCCAGCCAAGTAGCTATCCAGATGATGCAGCAGACCCTTCCTGTCTCACCTGCTGCTCCCCTCAGCAGTGTATATCAGTGAATCTGCCTGTTCTGTTCCCCACTCTGTTTCTGGTAAATCCTCTCTCTCTCTCTCTCTCTCTCTCTCTCTCTCACACACACACACACACACACACACACACACACACACACACTCACACACACGAACCTCTGCCCTGTATCCCAGTTCTTGTATGAATAAATAAATAAATCTTTAAAAAAATAGAATGACGATAATCTTTTGACTGCAAAAGAAATGTAACAGTGAACTTTTTCTTGTTTATCTTTAAAGTATTTTTCTTAAGTACCATTAAGATGAGTAAAACTTCATGAAAATCACTGTCAAAACCTCTTCTTTGATTCAGTTTGCAAATGGCATAGAAAAAAAAAAACTAGTGGCTTAAGTAAAAATGGTTAGGAACACATTTTTTGCCTTTGAAGATCTCTGAATAGATGGTTGTTATAATTCATCTTCTAAATAGTTTCACATATTCAAACAAAATCATGGGACTTGTGGAAAATTGCCATTATTATGAATCTTATTTATAATGAAATTGGGTAGTAACTGAGCTCCTGAGGCTATTTTAGGTCCATTTGCTGGAAAGAAGAGTAACAGATAAATGATGGAGAAGGATCTAATAAGCAAGAGGAAATAATGTTTCCTGGTGTATTTCATCACCTAGATTGTCTGTGTTTTAAATGGAGTCAATATTTTATACCATTCCCACCAGTTTTGTTTTCACCTGACTTCTATCTCCAACTATCAGTCAATATCCTGGTTAAATGAAAAGTCATTGCAATTCTGATGATTATGGTTTCTTTAAGCTTGACATATTTGGAAAAAATAGTTGCAGAAGAAATAAATGTTGTAGTAGTCACAGTATCAAAGACTCAGTAATTCAAACATATTTTTAGTTTTTACCTTGGAATAATGTTCCTTTCTTTGTTGTACATATATAATGAAATAGGAAATATATAATGAAATAGGAAAACATATATAGTGAAATAGGAATATATGATGAAATAGAAGTATATATAAAGAAACAATATACATAATAAAAATACATTAAAATATAGTGAAAAATTCCCAGAAATCACTAGGCTTAGATGATGAGTTAAATAGGTTATGAGGCTCTGTAACAGACATTCTCAAATTGCAGTTTCTGTCACAATTCTCCATAGCAGTATTCTGTACACTAAAAACACAAGTCATTGTGCATTAAAATAGATTCACCTATGTCTCTCAACAGAGGAGTTATAGTGGTACAAAAAAAGTCTGTTTAAAGTGAAGTTAAAATATCTGGAAGGAAATAACTGATGAGTTTGTTATAAATAGATAACTGGAGATTGCTACTCTGGAATGTAGAAATAATTCAAATAATGTATTCTGTTGTACTGGCACTACAAATCCTGAGACTTAGTCTTTGAGTAATTTTTTTTTTTTAAGGAAGTAAAAAAGAAATAGGCAGATTTTAAATACTGCAGGTACAACTGAAAAAATCTAATTGAATGGATTGAAGTCAACACAACATAAAGGGCATAACTGAGGAAAAATCAACTTTAAATTACAGGTAGATTTTTCTTAAAAATTTAAGTCTAAATTGTTTGGCCATAGAATTTCTGTGCTGAACGAACATTTATGTATTTCCTTTTGCAACTACATTTTTCTACATATTGTTTTTTTCTTTTATTTGAAATCCAAATTTTTAAATGCCTGTCATTGTAAAAGATTTCTGTTTCCATTATTCTCCAACCAAACATCAAAAAAAAAGTAGATTTGGAAGTAGGATTCATTTTGTAAGAATGTTGTTTCATGACTGATAGACAAAAAGCAGTATTAAACAGTCAATTTAAGAGTTTTATGATAGAATATCTATTTTCCTGCTATTTATTTAATGATTTATGGCATTTTAACCTGTAATATACCTGTTTGATAAAATCTGACAAACTAAAAGCAAATAGTGATTTAAATAACAGAAATATAGATGATTTTAGCAGTAATTGATCATGATGGAATAGAATCCAGAGAAATATTGTAGGTGTTTCCAAAATAAGATATTAGGTAACTACCTCATAATAATTTTAATCTATACATTGTTAATCATAATCAAATTGTTCCAAACCTTATTAAATAAGATAATAATAAAATGGAATAACTGATAGGTGGATGTGTCATTTAGAAATCTTCTAGGTAGGTTGTTCCTTAAGGGCGTATTTTCAAGATCTTCCAAGTCATATCTATATAAAAAACTCATGCAATTCATTTTATTTACTTTTCAAAAATATACATTTACATATAATCTAATGAAGATACTATATATAGTGAATTTGTGAATTACTTTTGACTAATAATGAAAATAATTTATAATTTGTTGTGAGATGATAGATGAGTTAATATGATTATGCCTTCAGAAAAGTTTATGTCTGATAATTTTCTTTTAATACTTTCCTGATTTTTAAAAATCATGCTTGGAGCAATATACTATTTACTTTTTTCCTGAATTTTTGAGTAAAATATTCAGCTAGTCATTCCAAGGAGAGAAATAATATTGTGATTTTCTTTAGAGCAAGGAGAATTATTGAGCTACTATCATGGTATTGTTTATAAGTTTTATTTTATGACTTTTTATTTTGAGTAATTTTAAACTTCTTTCAAAAATTTTTCAAGAATACTACATGAAATCTCATATACCCTCTTTTTCAGAGCTTGAATTGCTTAAATTCTGCCTCATTTGCTTTAGCATTATTATATATACAAGTACATCCACTGACACTTTTAAACTGCATATACATGATACATAGTATCTAAGAATATATTGTATATTTGTATATATATGTTCTGAAATTTTTGAGGGAAATGGATATATCTAATTCCTTTATCTTTAATTTTTTCAGTGTATACTTCTTAAGAAAAGGGCATATGAGTTGCATTTATATAAACTGAAATATAAAAACTTCAATATTTAAATGAATACTACACGTATTTTGAAAAGCATACATTTTGAAAAGCATACATTTGTTTATTCTTAAAGGTTTGGATCAGCACTTGCTTCCTATAATAAACCTCCTAATAATCTTGAAATTAAAAATAAAGAAAAGTAAATCTAAATTTGAGCATAATTCCTGAAATAACTTTATCTTTTCAAACTGAATAGTTGAAATGATAGGTTAGAGCAATTAAAATAGTTATTGTCAATGTTAACATTATCACATTTTAAAAGGTTATCCATTGCAAGGAAGCAAAATAATCATGAAACTATCACTACCTTTACATTTATAAACAAAATTCAGGCATAATATTTTTTCCTTTTATTTAAAAGACTTTTGATGGTAAACACATGTAGCATATACAGAGGTTAATTTGTAATGGCAGCCACCTAAATTCTATATAATGCTATAAGCCAATTTTACTTATATAAAATTTCTGAAAAATCATTTTTGAAATATAATATAATATAATATTTAACCATTAAGAAAAATTTATGAAATTTAAAAAAGAATTCCTCCTTCCAAACAAAAGTACTCTCTGCTAATATGTTACAATTTAGTTTATCAGTGAAGAGCATGAATTTTCAAGTCATAATTGGATTCACATTAACATTGCTATTTTCTTATAATTTGATGTCCAACTTATTAATCTTTATAAACCATGGTTTTATAATATATACAAATTTTATTATCTCAGTCTCATAATTAAATTAAGAATTTATTTTAATATATCACTATGCATATTTTATTCATAGTAGTATTACATAAAGACAGGCTAATATATAAGTTCTTGGCCTTAATTTATTTGTAATATTATATCCTGGATATTTGCATATTATTATATTTTTAACATTTCCCGTAGTCATAGAAAATACTTTAATTATGTTTATTAGTGATACCCTAATATTCTAGTATCTGTATATGCTATAATTTATTCAATTTTTGTTATTACTGGGAAATTGTTTTACAAGTTTTATAGTGATTCAATATACATGCCAGTATATTTATTCTTTTGTTCCATAAGTACCTAATGAGTGGCCATGAGTACTGAGCTTGGTGTTGAGTGTACAGTACATGTGAAAAGGCAAAGTCCCCACTATCATGAGACTCTTCTAGCCCCCTGGAGAAGGCTGACGGTAATAAGTAAACATGTATTTACAAAATGTGATGGGCCATATGCAAATGGGTCAGACATTGAGTCTCTCTGCTCATCTTGTTCTTCATCTGTCTTTTTATCTATGTGACAGGAAGTAGGGAAAACCAATGCAGAGCCCTAAGCTCTAATCCATACTGAATTCTCAGAAGGGAGCAACCATGCAAGTGATCAGGGAAAGAGCAGTCCTGGCTGAGGAAATAATTTGTGCAAATATCCTACTATAAGGTAGAGTTTAGTGAATTTTAGGAATCCAAAGACAGCCTATGTTCTGAGGAAGGAGAGATGACCTATGGCTACATCTTTGTAACAGATGTGACAAGCTTATGATGATGAAAGCTCAATTTATGTCATTCTCTCTGTGTATCAACTTTACCCAGTTAGAGTAATCTTGTTTCCTTGCTGAAAACTCCAGTAAAAACTGTTAATTTTAAGTAAGGAATAGCCCTATAATTTGGTGATGTCACAATCGATGTGCCAGTGTAATATCTGGTCAGCATACTTGATATTTTTCAAAATACTTTATTTAGTTGAATATTGATGGTTCCCCTTCCTCCAACTCAGGCCTCTACTGATGGGAAGCCTGCAGTGGCAGCCGGCAGCATTACAACTGGAAAGAGGGCACACTGCATACTGCTTTCTAGATTTCTCAAGTTGGATTCATATTCAGTTCTATTCACAGTATTTCTAAATCCACAAAATAAACTGTTTTTCTAAGAGCTTAGATAAAACAGAAACATAATTCTGTTCTTGCTATGTTTTAGCTAAAGGGACACATTTTCCTAGAAGGAACCGATTAAAATCACTGGATATCAACTGTGATACTCATTTTTCCCTTTATCCTTCATGATACCCTTAAGTGTAGTCTCTCTGAAATATTCATTGACACTGTTGACAACTAGTTAACACAACATCCTTCTTCCTTTGCATGAGAACAAGAGTCTCCTTACTGCTGTTTCTTCTAGCTTTGCCCCCATATGATACTGTTTCTTCTATTTGCTACTGAAGAAATTTTTAAAAATAAGCACCTATTATGTCATTCCTCTGTGCAAATTTTCCAATGACTCTATGCTACATATGGCATAAATATCATTAATATAGTCTTCAGCTTAATTCTTACTATTGAACTTCCTCATCATCACACACACCACTATCCGTATTCTCCTTTTCCCAGGTTGTGTTGAATCTCCTAGATATAATCTCATGAGATCAATGGTATATATTCATAGAATAACACAAGGTTAACTTGTGACAACATCAAATCTATTGCATGATGCAATAACTTAAATTGGGCAGATCTGAGCTCATATCCAAGTCCAGTCTTATATTAGCTCTGAGACTGGGCCTTGATATTTCTGTCTGTGAATGGGGTAAATTGTCTCCAGTATTGCAAGAACTGCATTTATATATATAAAATAGTCAACAAATCTCAGCCTCAACTTCCCACTGATTAAAAATGTTCACTTAAAATTTTAAAACCTAGGAGTGAACATGTTGTTTGAAAAGTAGAGTACAAGGGACTATGGTGATAGTGCATGAGTGAAATTGGTGGTAGAATTTCACGGGGAAATCATACATTGTACAAAAATGAAGAATGATGTGATATATATATATATATATATATAAAAGAAAAGTAAGATTAATTGGGGCTCATAATCTGTCAGTTTGACAAACCCTGTCATTCTTTACCAAAGAGTCTGGAGGTATCTCTTAAAGGTTTATCTCATGCTAGCATTGTCAGAATTTTGAAGTCAGGAGTTCTTGGCCCTTATTATATCTTTGATCTGAAATGATGGAAACAAAGCAAAGTATCTGCCTCAGAATCCCTAAGAGTTCATCTTTGCCCCCAAATCCTGATATGTTACAAATTTTGTATTAATTTAATGACTCTCTGAGTTCTGAGAAACATAGCCATAAAAGTTACAACAAACAGCAGCTTTTTGTCAAGTTTTTTTTTTTACTAGTTTTAAGAACTAACATGCTTTTAAGCTATGAAATAGTACAAATTAGTTTCATAAATATAAATGAATTCTAATATATGACTACATCCTTCTGGTAAAGGCTATAAAATATATAAAATCGATATTATAAGACAAACAGTCATTGCTGATGATAATATACAAAATAAAAAGAAGGTCATTTATCATTTCCCAAGGAAGGAGTACATATGAAATTATAAAAAAAAACCCTTAAAATTACCCAGGATGATTGAATAAAAAATGCTGGCATGCAAATGAAAGTGTCAACACTCTTAACTCTTAAATCTATACATTCTATAGAACTGCTAGAGCTTCAGCTCTGACTAGAAAAAAAATCAACATTTAGAATTTTTTCTGCTTTTTATACTGATTATAATTACATATTTACCTGTTAATGTTAGATTCCCTGAGGCATGATTCTGGTACTGGAGGTTACCAACAAGGTGAGGATAGTGTTAGAAAATAAAAGACAAACTGAAGATGTTTTCAAGTCCTCAATGCTCCTAATAACAACAAAAATAATTAAGCTAAATAATTCTGAATCTGGAACAGATGTTTTAGTGTAATGCCAAAATTTTCAGAGTATTTGTCAAAGTTTTTCAAAATGCATTATATATTCAGTTACAGGTAACTATAAGATACAAGTAAAGCAAAAATAATTAAGCATATGGAAAAATACTATCAAACTATTTCATAATAGATTATCTTTCATGCGTTGTACTTAGGAAACGTATTCTGTAATGTTCTAAACTCTAGGAAGGTATGACATAAAGAGCTGCTTGTAGCAGGACTGTGTCATAGGAAGTGTTGGTGGTGTTTTTTTGTTTTTTGTTTTGGTGGTGGTGTTGTGTTTTTAAACTGACCTTTTATTCCACACCTTCTTGCCATTATTTCCACCTGCCACTCTCTCTTATCCCTTCCACAGTACATATCAAAGCAAGTGTCTTATTTTGAAAGGGTGGCCTTCGTACTGTTGCACCATGTATGTTCTTTCTTCATTATAGATGCAGAAGGATGCTGAGAGAGGCATCAGTTGCAAAATAGGGATTTAACATCTCTATTTGAAATCCATACTTTGTCTATACATAATATCCTTCTTTATTTCACAAGTTTACTTCTTCAAAGTCAGCATATTAGCCCTTCAAAGTGACAGTTATTAAATTGATAGAACAATCTATGTTAAGCACAGAAAACCAGAAAAAAAAAGTATTCCTCTCCTACCCTTAAAAACAGGTCATTAGCAAGTTTATAAGAATCTTTTCTCTTAGTAGTTAAGCTGCATGTAGGATGCCTTAGCAGAGTCAGCAAGTGTCTGGATTTGTCCTTAGGTAAGCATTTCTACATATTTGTCTTTATTAGTACAATTTAGGGTAAGATATCTATCTTATATCTCGGTTGTATATGATATACTTTATAATACTTCAGTAGAGGCAAAAATAGATGGATCGAGTATAGCAAAATACTAACAGTTGCTAAAGTTTACTGAGGCGAATATGGAAAATGCTTTGCTTTCTCTTTTCTTATTGAACACCTTTAAAACAAAAATTATAATTGTTCCTACTACCAAGAAATTCTTTTTCATGTCATTTCTTGTTAGTCTTCTTTCTAAAATTATACTATGTGGTTTGCATTAATTCCCTTACCATCTTTTTTTCTACACAATTTGAAATGTGAATGAGTAGATTTTCCTACAACCCTGTAAATTCCCCTGAGTTAAGGCTTGGGCGAAGTTAATAGCAAGTATCTCAGTGTGAACTGTGATAACCTTTGTACCTTTTGAATGTCAGGAAGGCTTTAACTGAAAATCCCATTGGGTTCTTACTGCAGAGATCTTATCCCTCTGTTTCTTCTCACCGACACCAATGAAAGCATGAAACAGAATTTTGAACAGATAAATTTACAGATGTACAAGAAAGCTGTGAATCATACTTTTTTTTTTCAAAAAAGCTTAATGAGGGAATGAACTCTACCCATCTTTTCTTGATCTTAGTGTCAGACAACTTTTCCTATTTTCTGTTACTTTGGGGAAATTTCTTAATTTCTTTCAAGGTCTAATGATCATTTTCTGTAAAATGAGCATATTAATTGAATCTTATCCATCAGACCATTGTAAGGACTTAATGAGATAATTTAAGCAAAATATATTGGCACAATGACTATATGATCTAATGCATGTGTACTGAAAATTCTTAGTAAAGACAGATGGGAGTGATGGAGTGGATAGTCTTTTCATTCCAAGAATCTTACAGATCTTAGATTCAGTAATCAAATAGCAAACTGGAAAGTGAATATGAGTGAACTAGTCATGGAGGTCACAGTCAACATGATCTTCTCAACATCTATGCTAAAACCTAGATCAAAATTTAAAATTGCAGGGTATGTAGTGACACAGGGAAGTTGGAATATTTAACTTATTTTCTGACCTAGTGTTGCCTTTTGTTATTTCTTACTATTGTAAGTTCTTAATATGATTTTTCTAAGTGCATGGTGGAAGAAATATGATTTATATCATTGAAAAAAAAGCTCTCAAGGCACAGTGAAGACAAAATGAAATAACCCAAGTGATAATATCCTGTAGTAAATATAAGAATCAACTTTAGAACTACATTTAATATAGGCTAATTGTTATGTATTTTCAGTTTATCACTAAGTTTATCACTAAGATCCATGTTTTTCCTGCATCACTTTAAATAGTGATGAAAAATCAAAAAACATGGCTATATCACCTAATAACTGTGAAAATGTTTATTATCCAAAAGACAAGAACAAGTGTTCTGGTAGAGGATGTGGAGTGAATGATGAGAGTGCAAATCTGTACAGCCATAATAAAAGCCATACAGAGAGTCCTCAAAAAACTAAAAATAGAAATTCCATACAATCCATTTAATTCCATACAATCCATTTAACTGCTTCTGGGTATTTACCTGAAGAGTGCAGAAACAATAATTCAAAGAGATATATGCAGGACCAAGTTTATTACAACGCTGGTTATAATAGCCAACAACTGAAAACACAACCCATTGGCTGATGAATGGATAAAGAAGATATGGTATATATATCTTCTTTATATATATATATATATATATACACACACACCATATAAAGATATATATATACCATATAAAGAAGATATATATGCCATATACATATATATACCATATACAGAGACACACAGTGGAATATTATACACATATATACACTCAAATGTGTATATATATATACACATATATGTATATATACATACATATGTACATATATATGTATGAGTGTGTATATATGTGTATAATATTCCACTGTGTGTGTCTCTGGGTGTATATATATACAGGAAAACAACCCATTGATTGGTGAATGGATAAAGAATATATGGTATATGTGTGTGTGTATAATATTCCACTGTGTGTATGCATACATGTAGTTACATGTATACATAGACACAGATATACACACAGTTGAGAAGATCATGTGTGCATACATGTATACTTACATGTATATGTACACAGAGACACACAACAGTGGAATATTATTCATCTATAAAAATGATGAAATCCTACAACAATAAGGATGGGTCTAGATAGAATTATGCTTAGGGAAAAAAGTCAGAGAGAGAAACACAAGTGCCACATGATTTCACATATATGTGGCATATAGAGCAAACAAACAGATGAACTAAATAAGACAAAAAATAAACTTTGGGCTATAAGACCCATGGTTACCAGAATGGAAGGAGAAAGGTTCTAAAAGCTATGATTTTACTCTTCTCATTGGTCTGTAAATTCTCAGAGGGTGGCATAAATGTTTTTCCCAGTGTCTAATCTCAGCACCTACCACAGAAATGGGACTTAGTTTTAAATGAAAAGCTGAATTGGTTTGATGCATATAAGTAAAAAAACTGATGAGAAATAAAATTTCATATGTAAGGCAATTTGGAAAAAAAATTTAAATCTTGTTTCTTTGTCTTAGGGGTACCAACATATCTCTATCTTTCATCTACATTTTATCAGAGAAAATGTTTCCTGATAAACATAACTTTTTTTTCTCCATTTCTTTGGAAAATACATATTTTTAAATATTGGTATTCTACTATATTTTAAAGTATTTTTTCTTTACAAATTCTGTTTCCTGATTTTAGGGTGAAAGAAACTTCCAATCCAATCAAAACATTCTTAAATTGTCAGCAGTATCTTTTTGAAACAAAATGTTTATTGAAGTGACATTGGTTTGAAACTATGTATAGGTTTCAGGTAGGGAATAGAACTCAGCATCTGTATATGTTGCATTGTGATTCTCACCCGCCATCGGCCACCATGCTTCCCTTGATCTGCCACCCCCACAAACCAGCAAAATTTTAATTTTATAAAGTGATTTAGCAGCAAATTTCCAAATGTCTTCCTTTTTAAAAATTAATTCACAGCAGTTTATTTAATTACACCCATTTCTATCCACTCAGTTTTTATAAACTGTTTTTAATCATTTTATGGAAAATTGTACATAAACTTCTGTTAAAAATACATAACTGCCATCATTTCAATTATTATTATTACTAATTGTCAAGCTGTTTTTAAAATTGGATTGTTATAAATGGAATTATTTATAGTTTGATTTCATGTTTCCTCTCTTTTTTGACAAATTGCTGTAACATTAAATAAACCATTTTGATAAACTTTTTAGAGATAAAATAGATGAAAAGTAAATATTTTATATTAAAGCATAATACTGTAAAGATGCTTTGTAACAATCACCTTTATTTTGGAATTCATAGAACTCAATATTTTAATAAGATTTTAGGTTTTTGGTATTGTACTTACTTTTCATAAAAATAGTTTTGAAAAGAAATGCAGATTATAAAAAGAAAATAGACTAGGTTTATTATTTTAAATTGACTTTTGTTGTTAATTTTTTACAATTTGATATTTAATTCATATTTTATCCACTTTTACAAATTTAATGATTATTAAAATCACAGGAATATGGGAGTATATAATCAACAGTGTTGTGTTTCACAAAACATTATAAAACAATCTACTGTAAAATTCAGCATACTCATTCTTAGGTATCTGCCTGACAAATCCTAAAACACTAACTTGAAGGGCTATCTGTACTCCAGTTTTCTTCTCAGCACTACTTACAATAGCTAAGTTATGGAAACAGCTTGAGTGTCAAAGGACAAATGAATGAATGGAGACAATGTAGTGTGTGTGTGTGTGTGTGTGTGTGAAAGAATCTTCATGTGGGTTGTGTAGATAGATAGACAGACAGCAGACACACAAAATGGAATACTACTCATCTATAAAAAAAAAAAAAGATGAATCTTTCCATTTGTGTAAACATGGATGGAACTGGAAGGGGTTATGCTAACTAAGCAAAGTAAATCAGAAGAAATATATACACCAGGTGCCTCCCTGGTTGTGCAAGGGGGTTAAAAGGCAACCTATGAAGCTCACCGCAGCCGCTACAGCACAAGTTTGATCCCCGGCCAGGGAAGTGACCCATATGGCACTGCAGACCTCTCCTGACTTGCCCACTGCTCCCCTCAGCAGTGTATTTCAGTTGATCTACCTGTTCTGTTCCCACTGTGTCTCTGGTGAATCCTCTCACCCCCCCAAAACTCTGACCTGTACCCCAGTTCTTGTATGCATAAATAAATAAATCTTTTAAAAAAGAAGAAATATATACACCATTATTTCACTCATGTGAAATAAAAGAAACAAAACAAAAGAACAAAACAAAGCCTTGATTTCTGATTTCAGAATTGAGGTTATGTGGGAGGGGAGGGTGCGGAAGCAAAGAGGAAGGAGCCCAATGGATGATGATAGAAGATTATAGGTGCTTTGATGGTGCATGTGGTATAGTAACACACATTTAAAGAGATGGGAATCTGTACCCTTGCAACATATATATCGTTGTAAACAAATGCTACCTCAATAAAATAATTTACTTAAATGATCCGTTTAAGGAATAAAATCTACTCACTCCATTGTTCAAGCCAGTTCTATATGCAGCAAGTTTTATTTATCTTCATTCTCCCTTATCTATATTAAAGTTCTTTGCTTTTTATATTACCTGTTAGTTTATCAATGCTTCCTTTAAAACCTATTTAACATTTAGAAGAAAATCAAATAAAAGTTCTTTCAATCCCTAATGATTCACTAGTTTTCTTTGACTTTCAGGGGAATTAGCCTTTACAATTCTTTGCTCAAGAATGCCTGAGGAATTAGCATGAAGCATTAATTGGGTAAAGCTTAATGGTAAACATACTCTGAAAGGTAATATGAAGCAGACACAAAAGGTCATTATTTTTCAGCAGGTTTTTAAAAAACTGTTCTAAAAAATACAATGTCATATCTGTGTGGTCTATAACAATATCGGGCTGCAATATTTTAAAATAGTAATTAAAATAGAAGCATGCAGATGAATTTTTAATAGTGCAAAAACCTAATTTGAAAGAGAATTATACATGCAGGACATGAAAATAATGACCAAGTAAAACAAAGAAAACCAAGCAATATATCTTCATCCATGTTTTCCTTTTGATACATATAATCAAGAAAATTTTTAATATAAACATCTGAAATGTATGTTTACCTTTAATTAATGTGTGTTTCCCTCTGGGAAGGAACATTTAAATAATATTTATATAAATGTACATATTATATCAATGTATTCCACGTACTAATTATACTCTTTAGTTATGATTTTTTATCTTTAACTATTTTCACTATTTTTTTTAAGATTTATTTTTATTTATTTATATAAGCACTGGGTACAGTCAGAAGCATGGGAGGGTGAGAGAATTCACCAGAGCCAGAGCAGGGAGCAGAGCAGGCAGAAGGACCGAAGTACACTGCTAAGGGGAGCTAAGGGGAGCTAAGGGGAGCAGCGGGTGGCAGGAGAGGTCTGTGCACCATGTGGGACCCTCCTCCGGTCCTGGCTGGGGAGCAGCCAGGGAGCAGCCGGGGAGCAGCCGGGGATCAAACCAGCGCTGCAGAGGCTGCGGCAGCTTCGCAACCCAGCGCTCAACCGCTGTGCCACTGGGGAGGCCCAATATTCACTAAGTATTAAGTGAGTCCTTACTGTATGATTAACACTAATCTCTCAGAACATTAGGAAAAAATAGGCATTAATTTGGTCAAATTAAAATATAGCACACATAGAAACAAGACTGGTGATGAAGCTCATTTTATTTAACATTTTGTAATGTGTCAAAAAATATACCCCAATTGATGAAATAAGAGACAGTTGTCTTTTATAGCAGTGAGATGAATAGGGAAGGAATGCTGAAAACCATTGACTTTCTTCAGCTCAATTCTTTCCTAAAATACAACTGAAGGAATATATTGTCTAATGCAAAATTCACTGCTTATCAGCATCTGACTTGCCTTTGTAGCTTCTTATTCCTTACTCTCATTGCCCTCTACTGATTAGGAATTAATCAGTAATGAGTATAGATTTAGTTATCAGATTTTATAATTTAGTAAATAGATACGTCACTTACATTTTTACTGAAGACAATTTAAATCAGAAACTTAGTCTTTTAAGACATACCATTATGAATTAGATTCAGTAGAGTTTTACTCTTTCAATAGTGTTAGGCTCAAATATAAGCAAGTGAACATCATAATAATAGCACTAATTGCACATTAATACTAATATACCTGAATCCAAGTTGTATATGAATACTTCTATTGAAATATGTATTATAGAAAGTTTAAAAAATTTCAACTAGCACTTCTTTACTTTAATAACCTTGTTGAAATCATGTGCTGAATTATGTATCTCAAGATAGAAAATATGGAAGAAGCAATTTTTTAAAAGTATGAGATACTTTTATTCAGTACGGCCACAGTATAACCAACATTCCTTAATTAAAATTATAATAATGATAAAATATAAAATAAAATTAAAACCGATCTATCTATTTATAATCTCAAAGTCATTCCAGTAAGGAAAAAATCCAAAATACCATGAAAAATCCATATATATATATATAATATTTATTTATTTATACATACAAGAGCTGGGGTCCAGGCCAGAGATGCAGGGGGTGAGAGAATTCACCAGAGACAGAGCGGGGAACAGAACAGGCGGACTAACTGAAATACACTGCTGAGGGGAGCAGCGGGTGAGACAGGAGAGGTCTGCTTTGCCATGTGGGTTGCTCTCTGACCAGCCAGGGATTGAACTATTGCTGCAGAGGCTGCAGATTGCTTCATAGTGCAGTGCTTAACCACTTGCACCACCAGGAGGCCCCCCAAATATATTTTTGTGCAGTTAGGGGAAGATCTACTTGCTTATAAATACTTCAATATGCATTTTTTTTAAATATTTATTTATTTTTATTTATATAAGCACTGGGTACAGTCAGAAGCGCGGGAGGGTGAGAGAATTCACCAGAGCCAGAGTGGGGAACAGAACTGGCAGACTGACGAAACACACTGCTGAGGGGAGCAGTGGGCGTGGCAGGAGAGGTCTATTGCGCCATGTGGGACCCTCGCTGGTGGCTGGGGATTGAACCAGCCCTGCAGAGGCTGCAGGCAGCTTCACAGCTCAGCGCTCAACCACTGTGCCACCAGTGGAGGCCCTCAATATGCATCTTAAAAGAACTTCAGTATCTTGTAATTACCAGAAGTCATTCACATTTGACCAGATTAACAAAATTATAACTATTGTATATCTAAGTTAATCTACTGGTTTCAAAGAAGTTGCTTTGCATTATAGTCATTCCATCAGAATTTGAACAAATTACACCCATAGCATTTGATAGTTACTTATGGTAAGTCTTATATAATGGTCTTCCTCCTCTATGTTGTATATCTTGGTTTGTTCTTTAAAGAACTTAGAACCATTTCCTGCAGAACATTGCTCATTCTGGACTCGACATTGCTTTTTGAATTGCAAACTTTTTTCAGTTGCGAACTTTTACCCTATGTGTTTTCTATAAGCTAATATTTGGGTTCAATTATTTACATACATCTTCAGTACTTTACTAGAGAATGATGTAAATGTGGTACCATGCATGTCTTCTTGCACTAAAGTATGAGATATGGTTCATGGTTATCCTAATTTTAGTAATACTGAATTGCCAAGCTCATTCATTAAATGACAATGTTTTCTTTTATAAATTTATACAATTTCAGCATTGATTGATGACTATTGCATTTAGCCATTATTTCACGAGGGCTTCCAACATGATCACTTTATCATTCCAAATGTTCTTATTGGAGAGATTTCTTTGGTTAAAAAGAACATTGCAACTATTTAATCCCACTAGAATCTATTCTTTCCCTTTATCATGTTATGAAATCTGCTTAATATGAAATCTGTTCATAACATTATTAGGAAAGACAAGAAAGAATGATTTCAGTGTTTTCATTTAGTTTCAGCCGAAGTTTCTGTCCCTCAAAAGAAAAAAGGAAAAATGAAAACATATTTCAAAGGTGATCACCAATCGTATATTCAAAATGGCCAACATGATGAGATATGAACATGTTCTCTTTCTTCTTACAAGAGCTTAAATTACACATTTAATAGAACTGTTAACTTTAATATCATTGTCCTAAGAAATCTAATTATGATATGTCAATTAAAAAAGTGTCATTTGGGGGTCTCCCCTAGTGGCGCAGCGGTTGAGCACTGGGCTGCGAGGCTGCCCAAAGCCTCTGCAGCGCCGGTTGTTTTCAATTTCACAATTCTGAAGTAGTTATTGTCTTATAATTCTTTACTTAGAAAAATTGTTACATTTAGGAAGTATAGATATATCCTACATAAGTACTGAGACGGTATATTTATTATGCTTTATGTATTACATGTTTTATTGCTGCTATTTTTATTATTGGTAAAGTTTTTTTGAATGCTTTGTTTTGCTTAAGCCAAAGACAACCTCTTACCCTCAGAACATCCCATAAACTAAAGAATAAAGGAGAAAATGATTGCAAACAAGTGTATGTTTGTTTAGGGTTTATCACTACAACTAAAAACCTTGTAGGCAACATATAAGCACTCTATGTGCTTTGATTTGCCAATCTTCAAACACAATTATATTAAATAATAGCCTTTAAACTCAGTTTACATATCAAATGTCTACGATTCAGTAAAATTAAATTATTTTCTTAAAGTTATGAAGTGATAAAAGTGGGTTCTGCATTTCTTTAAGGATTTGGATTGCTCAAGCAGTGGTTTTTGTATGTTTGAACAAAAACAGCTAGTGCTCAAAGCCGCATGGGCTATTACCTCAAAGCTGTGAGTATGGCTACTGTCATAAAAACAAGTGACAGTTTTGGTGACAATATAGAGAATTTGAAACTGTTGGTACGAATGCAAAATGGAGTAGTCAATTCCAGGAAGCACTGGAATTCTTCAAAAATTTAAATAGAATTTCCATTCAATCCAGCAATCCTACATTGGGTGTTTATTCAAAAGAATTAAAATGATGCCTCAAAGAGATATTGGTACTCCAGTGTTCTTTATAGCACTGTTCACCATAGCTAAAATGTGAAAATATCCTAAATATCCATCAACATATTAATGAATAAGGAAAATGTGGCATATATGTACAAAGGGATACTATTCAGTCTTAAGAAACTGCAATATGTGACCATATGAAGAAATCTTGAGGATATTATGCTAAGTGAAATAAGCCTGTAACAGGACAAATACTCTATCATTCCATTCTTGTGACATATCTATAATAGTGAAATTCATAGAATGAAAGAGTAGAGTGACAGTCTCCAGGAGTGGGAGCAGAATTGAATGAGCATATAATCTGTTAAGCAAGATTAATATAGTCTAGATATGTGCCACATAACATTGTAACTATAGTTAATAATAATGTACTGAGCACTTAAAAATTAGCTGAAAAAGTATTTCTCTTATTAAGTGTTCTTACCAAACCAAGAAAAAATAAAGTAAAATACTATTTGGAAATTCCTTTTTTTTTAATATTGATTTATATTATTGAAGTTACACAAATATTTTTAAACCTTCAGGATCAGCATGCAGGCTTTATTATTTTGTTTATACATTTAGGGTATATTAGCAATCACTCTTTGCTGACTTTGAGCAGTGATCCCATTTATAAACTTAATTAACCAAACATATTTAAATAACTATATTTTAAAATTTAACATATTTGATTTTCTTAATTTGTACCTCAATTTTCTGACTTATCAAACAAAACTTTTCTGAATAATAAATAGTCCTTAATGTTTAATAAAATAAATGTAAAATGAGAGGATTAAATTTGGTTAAATGTTCAAATGTATAAAGCTTACATGATTTCAACCTGAAGTGCAAAGTACAAATAATTAATTACTATAATTAGACACTAATTAATCACTCTAATAGGAAAATTTCAATGGGTACTTGTAAAGTACCACTAATTTCTTCTTAAATAAAATATTAGTATGATGCCATTGCTTTTTTCAAACTAGACTCTACACTGAATTCTAAATTTTGAAGTGTTTACTCTAAAGGAAAGATTGTCATCTTCATTACCTGAGATGACTGAAGGGAAAGTAATTTTGGCTTTGTGTGTAACATGGACTAGCAGACATCCACACAATTTTTCTTATCACCAATCAAGAAAACATTTAGGTCTTCCCAGTTAATTTTGAAGTGACTTTTTTAGTATATTCAAGTTAATGTAGAACAAGAATAGTTACCAGATATGTGTAGGTGACTTTGGTAGTGCATGTAAAATTACCTATCGAGTTCCTTGTCAAGATTCTGTAATACTGGGAACAGATTCATGCAACCTTATTCCTGCGATTCAGAATATACAAATACTTCATTCTTTTCTACTCAGTCCAACCAAATTTGATTTTTAAACTGGAATTTGCATTTATCTGGATAAGTTATATACATACATTTCTCCCCCTTCATATTCAGAGGGCTTCTGAATAAGATACTCTCTTAGCATATTCCATGTGGGAGCAAAACAAACATCTGACTCCCAAAATAATGCCATTTTTTTAAGGCTCATTTCAGAGGAGAGATCTGAACACTGGGTAGAGACTATTCTTGAAAAATAGTGTTCACATTTACTTCTGTCTGGGCATGTACTGAAAGACTTATTATTCTTATTTCTCACTGGAGACAGCTAAATTTAAATATGTATATAGTTGTTTACTGTACCTTCCTTCCCTAACTGGTTTCCCTTTACCCACCCAAAGTCCTTCTGTCCTAGGTAAGATGACCACTGAAGACATGTGTGAAAGCTCCATCATTCTGGGTCTCTCTCATGTGTTCAAGAGCTAATTATATCATTAAACCTACTTTTTTTTTTTTTAATAGAGGCATGTTTTATTTATTTATTTGTTTGTTTTTGTTTATACATGCACTGGGTACAGTCAGAAGCGCGGGAGGGTGAGAGAATTCACCAGAGCCAGAGCGGGGAGCAGAGCAGGCAGAAGGACCGAAGTACACTGCTGAGGGGAGCAGCGGGCGGCAGGAGAGGTCTGCGCGCCATGTGGGACCCTCCTCTGGTGGCCGGGGAGCAGCTGGGGATTGAACCAGCGCCGCAGAGGCGGCTGGCAGCTTCGCAACCCAGCGCTCAACCGCTGCGCCACCGGGGAGGCCCCCTACTTTTGTCTTTTTTCTCATCAATATGTCTGATGTTCATTTGATTATTTGCCAGCCTATAAGTGCTGAGAAGGATTTCTCTGAGCCCCCCATGTCATCCTAATAGATGCAAAAAAAAATTCTGTCCAATGATAAAAACTTTCAATTTTGTATACTCTTGCATTATTTTGTGTTGATTAGATATAAAAACTCTTATATAGATGTTTTAAAATATAAAAATCTGAATTTTTGTTGTTTGGGATTTGTGAAACAGTGGTACAGTATTTAAAGAGAGTATTAGTTAGACTTAAAAAGGACAGGCATCTTCATATATTATCAGAAAATTTAAAATTTCCACTGCATTTTAGAATATTGTTTGATGTGAAATGTGGTGTGTTTTAGCTAAGGCTGTAACTCTATCTGGGCAATTTTTTCTCCCATTTACTCTGAAGTCATATGCTTTGTCTCCAAAGTATGTAAAGATAACTTACATCTTGGCACATGTTTCTACAGTGAATTGATTTTAAGCTAAATAGGTTCCTTCAGCTGAACTTTTTACTATAGCCATTTTCTAACTGCAAGACTATTTTTTTAGATCTGGCTCCAAAATATCTTGACTATATCATTGAAACTTAGAAGAAAGGAAGAGCCAGCAGAGGAAAGGGCAAAGTTGAAGGAATAGACATTTTGAAATGACATCTTCTCTATGTCATGTGGTAAACTAGATATGTGATAAATTTATCTCTTTTAATGTTGATGATCGTTACTGTGGAAGACACATTGCTTTATGGAGGAGACCACAGTATGGATAACACAGACAGAGAAACTCAGTGAGATTTGTCTAAGTAAAAGTACTTACCACTGGAACATCCCCTTACAACACGACTTTAGAGAGAATATGTTGTTCCTACTTTTTTTTTTCTTTTCATTTTTATGTGGCAGTTTCAACGTCATCCAGATATGTTAGTATAAAAATAAGGAAGGTTCACATATTAGAGGGTCCTGCTTTGATAAGTTGTTCGGTATCTATTTAAATCTTTTTGAGCAAGAAACCACCTTAAGAAAAATCACTTATTGAACTTGACTTGACAAGTAGTTTCTTCCACAATTTGATATAAATAATTCCTAAGTTTACATTAACTGGGTACAGTCAAATTTACTAGATTAATGAACATACGAGGGGCAAGAGGAGAAGTGAGACCCTCTGTTAACAGAGTCCTCTACACTAAGCAAACCCTGGTTAGAATATTGAATTAAGACACATCTTGGAAAAATGTTCTTTTAGTGTGATATTACATTGTATTCTCTAAAATGGGAAATATGTCCCTTGAATTTTTTTTTAAAAATATGTGTGTTTTATTAGACTTCCCAGTTAGTGTGCCAAAAAATTGGAGCAAACATTAAACAAAATTAAGTACATTAAAATTAGTAACAATTAATACAATAAACATACTATTGCACTATGGTTTAGTCTACTTTAAAATTCTGAATCATTTAAATTTCATATAGTGAAATTAATGGAATTGTGGTTCATATATTTGTTTTTTTATGTAATATTCTTAAAAATCAGAAATTCAGTAGTTCCTAAAACTCCAATGGAAGGGTAATCTTTTATAAACTTCTTTTGTGTAAATACTTAGTAGATATCATCTACTGAAATGGAGCACTACAGTATGCTATTCCATAGCACACTGCTAAAATTTTATTAATATCACACTGGAAACATCCCTGAGAAATGATTTCCTTAGGCCTATAGGGTACCTTTGTCTTTTATTTGTTTGTTTTATTTGATTTGAGAAAGAGTCTATACCTGCCATACCCCTAAAAAAAGTGAGGATTAACTTTATTTTAAGGAATGGAATTACTTTCAGCATTGAATATAGTTATGAAAAAGGAATACTTCTATTCGCTGTATTCAACTGATGACAATGAAATTATTTGTGTATATTGAGGACAGTGTGTGGGATTGAGTATCTAAATTCTTTATGTCTCTTATAAAATTTTATTACTTATGAAGACTGAAAAGTTACTGGAAAATCATTCGGCATTGCTGAGCTGTCATTTGATTATTCTGAACTTAGTAATATTGTAAAAGAAGCATAAAATAGCAAGATGGAGAAAAGAGGTTAAAAAAAGAGCAATAAAAAAACTACAGTTCGGGGTATTAATCGTATTGAATACTGTGAGTTCCTGACAGATAATAAACCAGTGATAGATGTGATCTCTAAAATTGTATGTGTATCATGAGCTGAGTCCTCAGTCTAATGTAGGGTCATTGGATTTTACAATCTCATAAGCTTCCAGGACTTTGCCTGGCACATCAAAACAATTGCTTAATGTGTAATAAATTCTACAGCTAGCCATCTGCTTACCCTCTTGACCTTTCGAATTTTATAAAAACTCAAGCCCATAATTTCTCACTTCATGAACCACCAGATTTTTGGAATATGTTATATTCTAGGTTTTTTTTTTTTAATCTTTTTATGCAACCAAAGAGACTTCATATATTGGATAATATTTGGCAGCGACATGACTTTTCCATTGAAATGGCTATGAGAGCAATCACTAGAGTTAACAAGATTTTGTCTATTTCATCTACTTTGTTGCTGGGTCTGCTCATTGAAGCAAATGTGTCCTCATTGTGAAGATTCTTTTTACTAAACAATAATATAAACTTCAGTAATAACTTTAAAACAAGTTAAGAAACTAGACAAATGTTTCCAAAATATTCTTTTTTTTCCCAAAATATTATATTTGCACTGAAGGTAAATAATTTTGTAACTTCCTGAATACACTATTCTATGATTCTTCTGTTTTTGGTTTAGTCCATGAATAATTAATCACATAATCACATTTTTCTTTGAAAAATCATGATAATATTATTATGCATTTTAGAGAAAAGTTTAAAGAATTACTGTAGTTATGAGATTATGAACTCTTATGTCCAAAGGATTAGAAATCTGAGACAAAAATAGATGATGTAACTCACTGGAGTTCCTGTAGTTACTTAGTGGTAGAGCTGGAAAGATCAGAGAATGTCAAACCCTCACCCAAAACTTCTATGCCCCAAGCATGACTCAACTCTAAACTTAAGATGATGAAGAAGACAAAAAAAAAAAGTCTAAATACACAAAATTTTTCATGCTAAAGGCCTTTGGACCCTCAGTGATTTCCCCTGAAATCCTCTTTCATCAAGCCACTTGTCTGTCATATATATTTTTTTTTTTAAATAGAGGCATGTTTTATTTATTTATTTTATCAGTTTGTTTGTTTTTGTTTACACATGCACTGGGCACAGTCAGAAGCGTGGGAAGGCGAGAGAATTCGCCAGAGCCAGAGCAGGGAGCAGAGCAGGCAGAAGGACTGAAGTACAATGCTGAGGGGAGCAGAGGGCGGCAGGAGAGGTCTGCGTGCCATGTGGGACCCTCCTCCGGTGGCCGTGGAGCAGCCGGGGATCGAACCGGCGCCGCAGAGGCCACGGGCAGCTTCGCAACCCAGCGCTCAACCGCTGCGCCACCGGGGAGGCCCCTGTCATATATTTTGAACACAAGTTTGGGGGTCCTGAAATCATCAAGAAATAGTGAGGTCTTACTTTAATCCAGATACAGCCTGTGCACAGCTTCTTTCTCTCCTATTCTCATCTTCTCTTTCTTCCAGAACAGCTATGAGATTTCTCCCGTAGGAATGCAACTCTATTACATTCTAGTCTTTTCAGATTTTTTCCTTTAAGTAAATATGAGAAATTTCTTCTCATCCAGTTACAGTCAAGGGAATGTCAGAGAAGTAATTACATATGAAGGATCTGAAATCAGACAGCTTTAGTTAAAATCCTAGTTTCACTACTTGCTAGCTGTGTAGCAAAATAACACCTCTATTGCAGCTATTGTGGCTTGCCTTGACCTCTGTTAAAAAAAAAAAGAAAGAAAAAGATATATTTTATGACCTTAGATTTCCTGCTGTCTTAATATCCCCACAAACAGGCAGTGAGTACCGCACCCAGGTAAGTAGGTGTGATAAGGCTGGTCTCTGTCACAAGCTCCTTTCTTGCCCTCCCATGACTGTGATATAGTGATATTTAGAACATTTTGCTTGTGTTCTTCCCTCTGACCCTTAATAAAGGCACTTGTCCATCCACAGGTCCTGAAGCTCACTCTCTGAAGTCCCCTCTCCCCCGTGAGCCTCAATGGCTGTTATTACTCTATCTTGCTAGTATCTGCAAGTATAATAAATTTTGTTTTCTTTTTTTTAAGATTTTTTTAAATTTATTTATGCATATAAGAACTGGGGTGTAGGCCAGAGGTGCGGCAGGCAATGTGTGAGAGGATTCACCAGAGACAGAGTGGGGAGCAGAACAGGCAGATTGACTGAAATACACTGCTCAGAGGAGTGAGACAGGAGCGGGTGAGATAGGAGAGGTCTGCTGTGCCGTGTGGGTCATCTCCCTGACCAGGATCAAACTCATGCTACAGTGGCTGGCAACATCTTGATAGCGCTGAGACTTTAACCCCTGTGCCACCAGGAAGGCCCAAACTTTGTTTTCTTATGACTTTCATGTGTCCCATCTTGTGACCACACCTGACTGACCATTTCACAAAAAAATAAAGAACGAACTTCATTGGGATTGTTTGACGATTAAGACTCATTTAATATATGTTTATATGTATAAATAAAGCCTACAGAATTATTTCACTTGCATTTGCAACTGTTAAAGCATTTTTTTTGACATTTCTTTAGTATTGATGTATTGTCACAATGAATTATATATATGTATATATACACATATACACACATCAAATAATAAATTAATTTATTGGTATATCTTTATATGCTATTTTATATTTTATTATTTCAGGCTTTGGAGATCAAATACAGAGACTGATGTTAGTAATTAAAAAGAAACTGCAAATTGGCCTAGGTTAATGCATGAAGGTCAAGGAAGCAACAATCCATTAATTTCTAAACTATTTTATGATCTATTACCTATATTTTGAATTCAAAAATCTCCACGGGAATTTGCAAAGGTATGATCATGACTCAGTTTATTCCAAAAAAAAAAAGTAGCCTTATTTGTTTTTCTTTCTTACCTTTAGCTTTCTTTTTTTTTTTTTTTAAGATTTATTTATTTTTATACAAAAGCTGGGGCACAGGCCAGAGGCGTGGGAGGAAGAGAGGATTCACCAGAGACAGAGCAGGGAGCAGAATAGGCAGACGACAGAAGCGCAACAGGAGAGGTCTACCACACCATGTGGGATTCTCGCCAGCCAGTGGGGATCGAACCCACACTGCAGAGGCTGTGGAAAGCCTCATAGTGTGGCGCTCAGCCTGCTGTGCCAGCAGGGAGGCCCACCTTTATCTTTCATTAACCCATATAGCATTTCTCAAGAAAGACCTGGGACAAATTTTGGGAGGCTGGGTGATAACAAAATTATTTTCCATTGGCTCAATTAGTTTCAATCCTGCCAATCATTAAATATGTTTAAAAATTTTAAGGAAAGATGTTTAAACAATAACCATAAACATAAACAACCTCTAGCAAACTTCACATATTTAACATATCATCATACACATTTCTCAAAATTGCAATATTTGAAACTTAATCTGAATTCATATGGTATGTTATTTATCCTTTTTTAAGAAAAGTATTTTCAATGACTTTGTCAAATGCAGTTGACTTTGACCTCTAAAATATGAAAAATTCCATAATTGCAAGAATTTAGAATGACTTGTTACAGCAAAGGCAACCAACTTTTAATCAAAGCAGCGGAGCAAAACAAAAAAATCACTCATATTTCAACAGAAATAATGGGTTAAATTAGTGCTCATTACTATTTCCCAGCTAATTTACAGACATACATACACACAAAGAGAGAGAAAAAGTAAACATGTAGACCTTGTACACATTTTGTTTTTATTCAAATCATGATCCAAAAAATAAAAGAGTTGAGTGCTATTGGGTGACATGCTTGGAGAAATATTCCACATTGTATTACCGCTTTCTTGTTTTAGTGTTTGTTTCCCATTTAATTAGTTAAATTTCCCCACTATTTCCTTGTAATATGTGCTAAAAGAAGTAC
This sequence comes from Talpa europaea, assembly GCF_964194135.1. Classification (NCBI taxonomy): domain Eukaryota; kingdom Metazoa; phylum Chordata; class Mammalia; order Eulipotyphla; family Talpidae; genus Talpa; species Talpa europaea. Next base: position 125,856,792 of record NC_140073.1, on the reverse strand, counting down.
AAAACCAATTATTCTGGAAAGGATTTACAGTCACCAAGGAATGCATCCTTGTATACTTCCAGATTTCAAACTGGAACTCAGAAAAAAAAATGTCTTTTGAGAAAAAGGATACCTGGGCTGCAGTTGTATTCAGAGAAACTGCAAAAACCATCACTGAAAATACCCTTTCTTCATCTTCATGTAAATGAACATGTCCTACTTCTGATTACTTGAATATTCCACAATCACAGCAAAGCCATCGAGAGAGGACCATAGTGATCTCTACCCAGGCATAAAATAATTCATTTTCCAATCAAGCTACACAAGACAGGAAAATAGAAGCAGGTAAACACACATTCTTTTTATTGGTTTTTTCAAGTATTAAGTGAGAGATAAAATATAAGATAAATCCATTTGCAAATAAATAACCCATATTTATTCATGGTAGTTCTCAAATACAGTAATGAAACCTAAATACCATTCTGAGAAATTAGTTTCCTTAACATGCCATCAAATAAATTAGCATTGCATGATGTCACCAGATGGTAAAACACTAAGATTTATAAATAATTCCTCTTTGCATGGTAAACCTGTCTAAATATTTGAACTTAATGCTACAAAAATAAACTCTAGTACACAAACTTTTACTTTGACATTTTATATCTTTCTAAATTAAGCTTTTGAAAAGTTTGCATTTGTTTCTGCCCTTCTTGTACTGAAAACATTTGAGGTAGTTGGTGTCTGAGTTTCATTCATTCCCATGCATTCATTTAAATTTCTATATGACTTATACACAAGAAAGAGTAAAAGCTGTTTAAAAAATTAGGAAAAACAAATATAGAGCATGTTTTGGTTTATTCACCAGTGACAATCCAGTACTATATGCCTATCATGTCTTTTCCAGGTAATAGTTGCATTATTTTGAAAGAAAAAAGCACCAAATAACAGGCTAATCTGTGTATGTGTGCATGTTCTGTTCTGTAAAATATTGCTTCCTATGTCAAATAATTCAAGAATAACCTTTCAAAATGAGGATACAATGAAAAATTAATTTAGCACATAGTGAACTAAAGCTCAATAATATGTTTAGTTATAAAATAGCAACACGTCATGCTTGTGTAGTGCTGTACAAATTCACGTGTCTCATCTGATTGATTTAAGCCTCTTTCTATGGAGTATGGATCTTTAACAATGGCAATCATGATTCACTTCTTCCATTGCTGAATGTGGTTGGGATAAAAATAAAATTTGACATGAACAAAACATGCAATCCAGCAGGGCATGGATTTTAAAACAGATTTTTTTCCAACTGAAAAGCAAATCTGCCACAGACTTGATATTGCCCAATGGGTAATGTTTGAAATGCAATGCAGAGTTAAAAATTATATCTATGTTTTGCTGGCACTTATGCTCAAGTATAGTTGTCTTTTCACATTTTGAAACCGGCAAAATTCCATTATGACAGATGGACAAAAACAGTAAATGCCAACTTTCAGTGTGGCAGAATTATATACAATAGGCTGAGAAAAAAGGCCAAAGAATAAAAATGTTCTACAATTTATCTATTCTCCTCTTTAAAAAAAGCATGTTGCTACTTCAGTTAAATGTGTGGCATTTAGGATCATCAGTTAATCACACCTTCAACATTATGACAATTGTGAATAACAGCACTAAAATTGAATTAATTTTGATGAATCTAGGGGATGGAATAAGATGCATCAGAATAAATTATAACAAAAGAGAGACTAAGAACAAATTGAAAGGAATGCTCAGAAAGGGATAAAAGCATTCAGACATTGTCAGAGACCCTGACCTTTAAAGACTTATTCAATCTTGAGATTCAAAGAGTCTAAATTATTTTTTTTTCCTTTTGTGCAGTTTTAGAGTAATGAGGAGAGTAAAATGATACCTATATAGAATCCCTAAAATTATTTGGTATTCTTAAGGTGCAAATGGTGATTTCAATTTAGTTTAGGCTTGTTCAAAAGAGAGGCAACAGCTGATTTTTATATTAGAAATATATAGAACTTGGGGGGGGTTAAATGAGTAAATTATTGCATAAAAAATAAAAGTGACGCATTAAGTTGGGTTAAGGTTAGATTATAGCATTTTTTTTAAATTGTAAACACTATTTCATCAAAGATAATAAGTTAAGTCTTTCCACATCCTAGGTGTGTTAGTTTTCTATTTTTGCGACTGCAGTAACAAATTAAAGCAAAATTAATGATTTAAAATCACAGAAATTTATTATCCTATAGCTCTCAGAAGTTTAACGTTGAGCAGAATTCTTACTGAGCTAAAATTAAAGTATTTTCAGAGTTGCATTCCTTCCTGGAAGCTCTAGGAAAGAATCTGCTTTCTTGCTTTTTACATCTTCTAGAGCTTGTCTATGTGAGTTGGATACGGCCCCTTCCTCTATTTTCAAAGCCAACAACTTAGCAGGGTTCTCTGATCTTTCTTTTACAGTCACATCTTTTTCTAATTCTCTTCTGCCTTCCTGAAACTTTTCAGTATTCTAGATTATGTTAAAAACCCTTTGTACTCCAGAAAATTCTTTGTAGTTTGAGTCAATTGATTAGCAATATTAATTCCATTTTTATCCTTAATTCTTCTTTATCAAATACTCAGTCTGTTCACAGGTAATAGAGATTAGGAACCTTTGGGGGACATGGGAATGGGATTATTGTACCTATCACAGTACATCTTGTAGGCTCTAAAGATTCATTTCCATTTCCCTCCAGGGTTTCCAAAAGGTATCAGCCTATTAAGCATCAATTCAGAGTCAAAAAATCTCATCTTCATCATCATCAAAAATCTCATCATCTTGGGCCTCCCTAGTGGTGCAACGGGTTAAGTCACAGCACTATTAAGTCCACAACCACTGCAGCACAGCACAAGTTCAGTCCCCAACCGGCCAGGGAGCTGGCCCACATGATGCAGCAGACCTCTTCTGTCTCACCCACTGCTCCCCTCAATAGTGTATTTCAGTCAATCCACCTGTTCTGTTCCCCACTCCATCTCTGGTGAATCCTCTCACCCTGTCCCTGAATCTCTGGCCTGTACCCCATTTCTTATATGCATAAATAAATATTTTTTTAAAAAATCTCATCACCTATAAGGTCCAATGTTATATCATCTAATTATTTGAATGATGCTTTGGGTATAATTCCCCCCTGAGCAAAATTCTTTTTCTCTTTTTGAGACTCTTGGAAAGAAGAAAACAGTTCTATAACCCTAAAGTATAGTGATGACAGAGGAATAGAAATATTGGTTGATATCTCCATTCAAAATGGGAAAAAATGGATGAAAAAAAGAAATCCCTTGCCTCCAGCATTATCAAAATCAAGCTGAGCAAACCCCATTAGGTTTCAAGGTTCTGTCAATAGGTGGTACAGTTCTGCCCTCAGGCTTTTGACTTCACTCTCTGGGTCATCCCTTTCATGAAAAGTAGCACGTTTTCAGTTGAATAGTTTTATCAGATTTTCCTGTCTTTAAATTTGTGTGGCTATAACAATCTTTTTTTTTCATTTCATTCTCTCTGTTCTTTAGATCCAAAATGACCCTGGTTTTGATGGTTCAAAATTCTCAAGAACTTTGTGGGTCTTCTGCATATGTCAAAGGGATTCACTCCATTAAACAAGAAGTCCCTGCAGTTTTTCTTAAATAACTCCATATCTATTTTTGTCTTCTGTTGAGATGACTGAGGAGATCTATGAATCATATACTTAATCTCTTCAAATGTCTTTTCTGTGACTGAAAACTGATCTTTTGATCTTTCTGAAGTATTAGCAAAAAACTGAGGGATATGAGTACAGACCAAAAATCCTATGTTGGATCTTTTGGATCCAACTATCAGCATTACAGGTTTTATCTGGCAGACCTCAAGAGGGTATGCTGTCCTCCCCACACCACACTTGGTGCACAGCCAATGCATTGCAGATTTCTGGAGACAGTTTCAATCAAGTTCACAGCACCTTTTCTTCCCTAGGTTGACCATGACCACGTACCTCACTGAATTCCAAATCCAGGTGCCTCTATTTAGACACCCAAAAAATCACAGATGCCTCAAATGAACAAATCCCAGGCAGCATTATTGGAGACTTTGCCTAAGGCACTTTTCACAACTTTGACTGAGTATTATTCTCCTCCTAGCCCTTCCCTTTTACCCCCACTTCCAAACCCATAGGTGCGTAAATAAGATTTTTGTTTGGGCTCTTCAACAAAAAGTTGATTCCTGTTATTGTCTGTCCATATCCACTAACTCCTCATGCTGCTTCATGGGGAAATTAAAACTCTACCAAGCCAGTACCTTTTTTTACCTCTAGTTTTCACTGTTTCAGTAAATAATGTCTGCTAATTTTCAGTTTGGCTTAATGTTCAAATTGGCCACCTCCACTCCTGAATCCTCAGTAGTCTGACCTGCCATACTATGAGTATTTTTCCTCCTAAGAGTAAATCACTTGATTTTTGCATCCTTAGTTATCTGGAAAACCTGAAAATTTTCCAAATCATCCAAGCTCGGTTTCCTTTTTGTTTAATGGTTCTTCTGTTACTCTTTCTTTCTTTTCTTATTTTACAAAGAACAGTAAGAAGAAACTAGACTATACTCTGTATTTCACTTTATATTTCATATAAACATTTATATGTTTATTATCCTCATTTGCAAGCTCTGATTTTCATTGAACTGTGGAACATCATTTGGCTAAGCTCTGTCACTATATAACAGGGATCTACTTGCCTCAAATTTGCAATAATATAATCCCTATTTCCTCCTCAACTCTCACTAAGGTTGTTTTTATTGTTCATTTCTCTACAGTCTGTTCAGAACAGCTGAGGTATTGTAGGGTAAATGAAGATTTCTTAGGCTTTCACACAGTTGGTCTCTCTTGCTGTTACCTGCGGCCTTGAATGCAGGAGGCGCTTGGGAGCGTGGGCTGGGGTACGCATGCCTAATAGTGTACACCTGGAGTTTGGTGTAGTCGTGCGTAAGTGGGCACACCTCTGCTAGGAGGCCAAGGATATAAGTGCAGCAGAGGACAGTTTGACAAAGAGCAGCGAGATGGCTAATGTGGGAGAAACCAGGAGACAATGCCAGAGAGCCCAGAAAGATTGATTATTCACCAGGGGCTAGGAGGCCAATCAGCCTCCTGGGCCCCAGTCCCCCTGCCTTCCCTGCACCTGGTTGCCTCACTACAAGAGGCATAGAAAGATCATTAAACACCTGGAAAAGCCACTGAGGGCCCCAGCACTCTCCAACCCCCATCTGCCAGGATCCATAGAGAACCTGCCCCATGCCATGCTGGACAACAGGTATTTATTCTCTAAGGTAATTTATGTTTTCTGTACCATGCTTCTCACTTGGTTCTGAGTCCTCCCTATTGGAGTTTTTAACATCCATATTACTGCTAACAGTCTGTTAAAGGTAATCTACACATTTTATATGAAGAAATTAAAAAATCTTGCAGCTTCTTCCTACTGACCAATTCCTGAGCCACTTCTGCATTTTTAGTTATTTACCACAATACCACCCCACTTTCCAATATCAAAATCGATAACAATATTCTATAGCTAGTGTAATAAAATACCACAAACTTCTTGTAAAGAGGCAAATTACAAAATCAAAATTATTTGTTCACTTGCTTATTTTTTCTTCTATCTGTGATTTAAACTTTTCTGAGAAATATTATTACCCACTATTTTCTGTTACCAAGGTCTTTGACCAAATATATCATTCACATATATTAATAATTTTTACCATAAATGAATTTTCATCCAGAGGAAAAAAGAAACCCAGATCAATAACAAATTAGACTATAAAACTAACACATAGCTTTTATATCAGTAAGTTAATCAAATAATTATATATTTAGATATTTTTCAAGAATTATAGTGACAAAAATGTCACCACATAAGATAACTAGGATATTATCTTTACCTACAGATTCCCTGATCTATATATCTTGTATTTAACTGAGTGCTAATGGCTTGTATGATCCTGTTCCCTTCCTCAATTAATATTTGAAATAATGCTGTACCAGAGGGAAGCAATACCAAGAAGCAATATACCTTCAACTTCAATCTTGGTAATTATTGTAGTCAAATTTAAAGCAGATAAGATTCATTTCATTATCTTCCCAGGACAAAAGTTGATGTGAAACTTAAGACATTAATACTATAATGCAATTATTATACTATTTCCTTCCAGATTTATATCATTCACAGACATGAAAGCAGTTTTTTAGAAAAATGGTGTGAATATGAACATATTATTGCTCCTCTAACATTAGGGAAAAGAGATAGTATCATGTACAGAGGAATCAAATGACTTGTAGGATCCCAGAGTAACACTGCAGTGAAAGCAGCTCAGGGTCAGTTCAGAAACATGTATGTTATAGGATCGCCAATCTTTGCCTTAAAAAATGTAATTGATCATATAATCAAATCTTATAATAGTACACTCACAAACCTTTGATAATATGAAACAAATTATGAAATTATGAAATGAAACATTCGAGAATGGTAGGACACGTAATTGATTTCTTCAAAACTTCCTTTCAAGCATCATAGAATAAAACATAAGAGAGAATGAACTTTGTTTGAACTCTGCAGACTAACATTTTTTATCATTGTTAATATGTTTCACTTACATTAACGGTCTCTATGAGTTCCCTCTTGTGGCTAATCTAAAGTATGAAAAAAAGAAAACCATTTTCTTCATTTACCTATGATGGCACTGCATTAGGGAGATAAAATACTATAACTGCCAGCTGTGTAAGAGACCTGTGTTTCAAATTCTTTTCTGGAGTAGTTGCTTAAATCTGTTGATGATTAAAATATGTATTTTATGCCACAGTTATAGAAGCAATATATTATTATCAATTATTTTTCCTAGTTATTTTCAAACATATAGGAAGAATTGTAAGCTAAATTATAACTCAAATATGGTCATAGGAAATAGTTGATTTTCTATGTACATAAAATCAAGAAGCACATGAAACTTTTTTTTATAATGAGAGGGAAATACTATTAAGAAAAAAAATTTTTTTGTCTTCTTTGAATATTTGGGGACTTTAGAGTTATGTACTTGTATGTCCTCAGAAACATCTTATCTATGACATTCATGTCTTGTGATTTTCTACCATAAAATAGGTTCATGTTAGTTTAAAAATTGTAATTATTGGGAAAACAAGGTTTGTGACTGATTTAATGTTATGCATTCTCCAAACCCTTGATCCAGTTCCCTCATACCTGGTCAATAAATAATATGGAATGAAATTATGAATTCTTATAATCATGAATTTTATTCAATATATGTTAGATAGATAATTATGAATGATAAAGAAAATGATTGCCTATGTTTATAAAATAATTTAATAAAATATTTGATTACTTTTTATTCACACTTAAAGCTTTTTCGTTACCATAGGCATAGATATTTTTCGATGAGCTAGTAATCTGCTAAACTATCTGCACTACGCTATTAATAACTAATTGATTAAAAAAAAAACCTCTATTGGGAGGCAATACATCTATATTAACAAATTCTCTCAGCATCCGAAAACACAGATGTCAGAAGATAGCATTCTCTTTTAATGGCACAACATAAGGTTTTGTTTGCCAAACTAGTGTTTTCAGAGTTGCGTCGTCTCTTTTATGTTATCTCAGTGTAAAACATTGGTCTAGTAAATGTTCAAAGTGCAAAATCTCACTCTTCATTTCTCTTTTGATGATAAAGAGTTATATTCTGATTTCCTGGCTAGTTAGCCCCCTTATTGAGAGGATTCTTTTAACTTTACAGTGTAATTATATTCTCTGTACTTGCAAGGCCTTTCAGAAAATCCTGTGTAAAATTTAGCATCAGAATTAATTATGGACAAGTTTATTTTTATTTCTTACCCAGACATTTAGGATGATATAAAATAAGAAAGTTAAAAATGCATTTTTATCTCCTTATGAAGGATTAAGGAAGTTGGTCTTATTTTCTTTTCTTTTTAGCTTCATTGATTCCATTTCCTTATCTCTACTCCACCACATCTTACTTTTCTTTGCAACTATTTATTCATTTTTTGCTTGTTTGGCAAGATAAAGGATTTTGACAAGGCTTAATCTTCATTTTGAGAGAACTCTCCTCTTATCCCACATACTTTATCATCCAACTCTGTTCCAGGGTAGTCTCATTGAAACTCTACATTATTCTGTAATAAAATGTACTGGAAAAATTAAAATCCACTCAACATGAAGCTCCATTATATCCAACATAAAGAACTATGCTTTGTACTCTCGCACACACTTTTTAGCTATACTGGGCTTCATTTTGGATTCTGTTGCTATGAGGAACTTTTTTTCCTCGAAAGAAGTTACAAAAAGGGTAAAAGGGAAAAATTACAACTAATTTTCTGAAAAGCAGTTATTTGAAGAGCACATTTCATTGAACTATTTTAATGAATCCACTGAAGTACCATGTCACTCTTTGTTCCTCTATTTTATAATCTAGGTCACACATACAGTATGAAACACATTTTCTGAATTAATTAACATTGACAAGAAATTGAAGACAGTACTTCATGGGAAGCAAAATATATCAAATGCTTTTTTTATTAGATGAAATTGTCTTTTCATACCGTTACTCTTACTTTCTATTCTGTGTCATAGACTCTCAAATGCTATATTTCACTGAGGGTGGCTCATGCTGTAATTGCCTAAGGTTTTGGTAAACTGTGATTTCACCTGCAAAAATTAAATTTAATACAAATTTATTTACAATTATTAAACTATAAATAACATTACTTTTACTTCTTGGAAACAGGCCTGAATTAAAAAGGTCTTTAAAGCTTTTCTTCTCCATAATATTAATCTGTTTTAAAGCAATATGCTGACAATGCTGCCATAATAATGAAAGCATCCTCATTTTTGTTCCAGCAATAAGGATTCCTCAGTCCACCTTTATACACCCTAGAATGATGACTCATTCCTAATGTCTAAAATGCTCAATATTAATTTGTTATATGCTAGCATATTTTTCTATAAAAATATATAATTTCCTTGGCAACAATCTTTTGTTTAAATATATTGAAGATAAATAATTTAAAGAGAAAAACTTAAAATAATTATCCATTTAATTCACTGAAAAATACTTCTGTCTTATGGTTTGCTTTCAGTTGAAGTTAAATTTTAGATTTACTTCTGTGGATGTTACTAAATTTGACTGTCTGCTTTTTAAGCCAATCAATTGTAAAACATGTTCTCATTAATTTTAACTGGAAAGATACTAATGTTCTTTGCTGCAAAATTTAATAGTCATTTCCAAAAGTAACTGCAGTTTGTTTTTTTTTTTTTAAATAGCATGACTATTGTATTTGGAAAATATAGCAAAGAGAAAACACACCTGTGAAGTATAAACAATATCTCATCACTCTACATCTGGAAAAAAGCCCTGTTAATGGGAAACATCATTCCATGACCTTTCCTCACCCCTTTACTTATCCACATTCAGAGCTTGCTTTTGACACTTTTCCCCTTTCTCTTCAAACCACCAATTAACCATCTTCCATCTTCACTGTTTCCAACTATACACTGCTTTCTACTTTATGGAGAAAGTTGAAGCAATCATGAAAGGTACATGTACTGCTTTTTGTTTTTTAAGATTTATTTATTCATGTATACAAGAACCGGGGTACAGGCCAGATGTGCGGGAGGGTGAGATGATTCACCAGAGACAGAGCGGGGAACAGAACACGCAGACTGATGAAATACACTGCTGAGGGGAGCAGCAGGTGAGACAGGAGAGGTCTGCCGCACCATGTGGGCATCTCCACTGCCTGTGGGGACCCAACCTGTGCTGCGGAGGCTGCGTGTCCACTAAAAGCGCTGTGCTCATCCACCCAAGCCACCAGCAAAGGCCCAAATGTATTGTTTTTTAATGCAATCATGAATATTGATAGTGAAAGCAGGTATCTCTGATCTGTCCCTAAATTCAGGAGGACATAATTCAATAATTCACTATATTAACTGTGGTTTTGACTCTAGGATTTTCATAGATGCTTTTAACCAGTTTAAGGATATTTCCTACTATCTTAATAGGCAGTTTTTTTTTTTTAAGTTTTAAAAAAGTTTTCGAATGACTTATCTGTAACATGGTCCTTTTACATCCAGTTAATTATAGCAAATTATAGTGAATGATTGTTAAATATTGATCTAATGTTTTTATATTGGATAAATCCTTCTTGGTCATGACATAGTTTATATTTTCTATATTATTGGATTTGATTTACTAATAATATGGATTACCTATAGTCTTAAGAAACATTGGTCTAGTTTTTTTGTTGTATATTTGCTAAATTTTATTCATTGTTATATTAGCCTCATAATTCAAGTTAGGCAATGATTTCTCTCTTTATACACTGAAATATTTTATGTAAGTTTGGGAATATTCATATCATGAAAATCATAAACCAAGGCACAGCATCTCCCACTGCCCACAAGCAGCTTAAATAGCACACAATTGAATGGAATATCATATATACCCAATAAATAGTAGTTGTGCAATTATTGTTAAACTTTTTAAATACTAGCTATATCTGGACTAATTTACAAAGTATGACAATGTGCAGCTATCTAAGAAAAGGTAACCTTTATTTAAGGTTGTAAGGTTAGAACTATATAGCAATGACATTCACAACAAAAATCTTAAAATCTTGAGCTTCTAAATTAATCAGTGGCTCTCTTAGTAAGACTCATTTACAAAAATGAGATGATAGTCTTAGAACTTTGTATGTAACATAATTTATTCCATCATTCTAAATGATTTGCTCTTTTTTTAATGTGGGGCATTCAGAATGATGCTGGTGCTTTTGTCTTTATGTGGTTAATTTTTGGTTGCATGTATCTTCTCTTGGAGTCTACAATTTTATGCTACCATGAAAATAAAATTCTTTAAATTCTTAAAACACACAAAAAAGTGTATTTTAATGTCACGCTAGAACGACTTGTTCTGAGCAAAAATACAAAGTGAATCATTTTCTGCAGTTGCCATTGGCAGGGCAAAACCCTAGATTCCCATTAAGTCCAATCTGATAATAGCACTAAAAATTTTTCATATCTGCTTTGTATCATGCTGTGAATTTCAATAGAAATACTAGTTCCAAATTTCCTTAATGGATTCTTTCCTACAGTATGTGCATTTGGTTATGAGTGGATAACTGTATGTACCAACTTTCAAAAAAAAGATAAAATATTGTAGATTATTGTTACTAGTTATGTGAAGAATTGTATAAACCATTCTTGTAGGTAAAATCAGGAGAGTGAGGAAAAGATACAAAAGAAAAAAAATATATAAGACTATGCAATGTAAGTTCCAATCTCAAGAAAGGAAAATGCATACGTTTCACTTATTTTTCTCTGTTTTTTAAAAATAAGTTGCTGAGATCCATGTGTGCTTAAAACATAAAATGCCTCTCCATTTCCTTTCCTTAGACACTTTTGTGGCTTTTCCACATTCTCCCCATATGAGAAGTAGTTGTTGAATTTCACATACTTAGAAGCTATTTATAATAATGATGATAAAGCTTCCTTTAATATTGTCCCCTTTCCCTAGCACTTAAGTGATTGAAAAGACACAAAATTAAAAAAAAAAATCATAGTACATTTTCTTTTTTTAAGATTTATTTTATTTATTTATTTATACAAGAAATGGGGTACAGGCCAGATGTGCAGGAGGGTGAGAGGATTCACCAGAGACAGAGCAGGGAGCAGAACAGGCAGCCTGATGAAATACACTGCCAAGGGGAGCAGCGGGCGTGACAGGAGAAGTCTGAGCACCATGTGGGATCCTTGCTGGCCAGGCCAGGATTGAATGGGCACTGCAGAGGCTGCAGACAGCTTCACAGTGCTGCGCTCAACTGCCTGTGCCACCAGGGGAGGCCCTCATAGTACATTTTCAAATGTTAAATGTTAATGAAAGAAAATGGAACAACAATATACCTGAAACAAAAACTGATGTTTAGAAACAAAAATGGTTTTATTTTAGTTATATTTTTTAGTTTAGTTTTCTTAGTTATATTTTTAAAAAGAAGATTAATAACTACAGATTTCAGGAATGAAAAATGCATTACTCTTCTTCAGGCTATCAAAAGACAAGAACAGAGTGATTTCATGAAGATAACAGAGCAGGAAACCCTAAACTTCATCCTCCCCACCAACTATCAGCAATTTGACAGTTATTGAGAAATAAAATGAGCTTTGGAAGAACTCAGAACTCTTCTCAAGAAATTTTAGCAACAGAGGACAAAAAAACCTAACATCTGTGCAAAAAAGGAAGAATACTCTCATTTTGACTTCCTTATCCCATTCCCCAGAGAGTACTACTCAGCTTCCAAGAGTTCTCTAATGCTAGACAAAAGAAAGTTAGAATTAATATATGAAAATCATATTGGGGAAAAGCAGAATATATTATCTGGTAGAAAAAAGGAAATTTTATAAAGAGGTCAAGTCATTGTGATGACATAGCAATCCTAAGTGTTTCTACACCAAGTTAAAAAGATTTATAACATGTGACAATAGCTGTCAGAATTGCAAGGAAAATTGATTCTCCACAACTTTATTTAGATGTTCCAAAATTCCCTTTTGTTTTTATTGGAGAGTATATTAATTAAAAAAGACTATAACAGGGTCTCCCTGATGGCGCAGCGGTTGAGCGCTGGCGAAGCTGCCCACAGCCTCTGCAGCGCCAGTTCCATCCCTGGCTGCTTCCCGGCCACCGGAGGAGGGTCCCACATGGCGCACAGACCTCTCCTGCCGCCTGCTGCTCCCCTCAGCAGTGTACTTTGGCCATTCTGCTCCCTGCTCTGGCTTTGGTGAATTCGCTCACCCTCCCGTGCTTCTGACTGTACCCAGTGCTTGTATAAATAAATAAACAAATAAATCTTTAAAAAAAAAAAAAAAGACTATAACAAGGACAAAAGAAAATGAAACAATCTGTTAGTGGAGTGCATATTTCTATATAATACCTATAAAATATAATGAATATATTATATAAATCATGTTTTCTTCATTTTCTTATATCTGCCAAATTAGAGCTATATTAAGATCTATGTGTATAATTTTAGTTAATTAACATTAATTAACTTTTAGTAAATTCCACCAGCTATTTTAAACTATTTAGAATATTTTTAACTATTTTTTAAACTATTAGAATATTTTCCCTGCAATATTATGGAGATGAGAAATTGACAAGTGTATGAAAGTAATAAACCACATTAATTACTTATGAGGGCTAAGGTGAGAGTAGATCTTGGTGAGAAAGTCAAATTAGATTGTTAATAAAGCTGCCCAGAGCAGCAGGGCCAAGTGAGGGCAGATGTCCCTCTACCAAAGTCCAGACGTGTTTGTGGGGGAACAGAGTGAAATATGTGTTTTCTGTGAATTGGCAGAATCCAATAGGCATAAGGACGAAGATGAGATTAGCATGCTGATTCTTCTATTGCCAAATTTATAAACCAGATAGATCACACCTATTCAACAACAGAAACAAGTAAAGGGGCAGAGTAAGGTTGGAAGTATTATGCCAATGAGCTTCATCAACATGAGGAAAAACATTAATATAGGTGAAACAGTACTATTTATTTGAATGGATCTTCTAAAATATCTACCATTAAAATGGCACTCAAAATTGAGGCACTTTTCCATTATCAAAATAATTTGAAATATATTTAGTATTAGGAATTAGCTGCATAATCCAGATCCTCCATTTGAGGTTATACTAGAAAATATTCTCAAAATTTTTCTGAATATAAATTAAAGTATTAGAAACACCATCTAAGAGATACAGATGTCAATCACAAATGTTTCATTTTTACCATAAATTATTCTAAAGATTTACATGTTGAGTCAGTGAAATGTGTTTCAAACAAACACCTACTGGGAGTTTATATAAAAATCTTTCTGTAACTCGAACATGCTTGAAAAGTAATAGTTTTAGTATATTAATCAGTGAAGTGTGTACAATATGCATAATATCAAAAAGATTTCCCCAGACACACAAAATGATATAGCAAACCAAATTTCCCTTTTAAATAAATGTGGTGGCAAATGGTGGGGCATCAATATGTAACCTCTTTTCAAACCTGATGTGGGTATGAAAAAATGAAAAGAAAGCATGAGGAAAAGCATCTTAGCATGAAAATTTTGTAAATAATAGAACTAAAGACAAAACAAGTTTGGAAGATTAACACAAAAAGACCCTCAAGAGCTGTCTTTCGCCTGCTATCAGGTATTGGTGTTTGCCCTTTCCTTAGTGTCTTCTCTGTCTTGCACAATTGAGCTGTTGCTGTTCTTTAAAACACTCAACCCTCCTAAATATCTAGTGCTTTATGTTTTCCCTGTGTTGCCATCAATTTTCAGAGATGATATTTAACTATGTCAAGGGTCAAACTAAGCAGACAAAAAGTACTTGTCTGTTTTGGTAAAAATAATTAGAATATAAACAGATAAAGATGGAAATGAACCAAGTGTACAATACTGATAAGGCTAAATGGGAAACACAATAAAAATCATAGAGAACAAAGAAATTAAATGAGCTCCTTTAATATGCGAAGTGTAAAAAGATTGTCTCTGAATTACTTAAGGATAAAGTTGAAGAGGTTAAAGCATGCTAAACCTGATATACAGGGAACTAAAATATAACACTAACTTCATTATTTAATTGAGAAAAATAAAGAATCTTGCATTTAACCTTTCCTTTTTTACCATAAGAATGCATTTATGTATACACAAATATATATCTTCTCTTTGTGGTGTGTTTGTGTGTGATCACAGTTACCTTTGTATGTCAATTTTTTTTCTATAGTATCCTTGCTTACTTACATTTTATCAACCATTGGTATCGTTTGGAAAAAAGACAAACTTAATATTTCCTGGCAATTTAATAAAATATTAGATTTTAAAATCTATTGCAGTATCATAATATTTTGGTAATACAGTCCTTTCAAAATAATTTCTCTATTTGCAAGTTTATATAAATATGAAGATGCTCTCTTCTAAAAATTTTCAATGGATTTATTTTCTTCAGGATATTAATTGCAAATAGATAAGGCAATGTTGTCCAATGTTCCCCTTGACTGCATAGTAAGAGATCGAGCAAAAAGTGTTCAGTCATTTCTTTGCCTTTGTGGGTAACTTTAATCCTAATGGTATATCTTAAAACCAGACAAAAGTGACTGTGGCAACATTTGCCACTAAGAGATGGAGCAAAAAGTGTTCAGTCATTTCTTTGCCTTTGTGGGTAACTTTAATCCTAATGGTATATCTTAAAACCAGACAAAAGTGACTGTGGCAACATTTGCCACTCAAACCCTTTTGTGGTTTGTACTGTCCAGGCATAACTCTAAACACACTTTAATTACATCTTTCCTACTCCCACCGGCTGGGCCACTGTTCCTGTTGTATGTGATGGTCGTTCATTGACTTTTCAGTGATTTTCCTCGTTTGTTGTCATTTGGTTGTGAATATGTGGAGGAGGCAAGGCCACCATCTTCATGTGCTGCCATCTTCCCAGACTCCTCACTAATGCAATAATGATATAAATTCTCAATAAAAAATCATTTGAATTTTTTGTCCTTACTTGGCATTTTCAGGCGATAGATAATTAGAGCATCATCAGAAATTCATAATTTTGAAGCATATTAATTGAAAAATCCTGCAAACAGGCAAGCAACAAGGAAGAACAAATGTTTTCCCAGTGAATGAAGGTTTGTGAAATCCTGACAGATCGTTACTCTGATAAATGTTTACATAATCATTTACAGTTATCATCCCTGTGGATTTAACTCTTGAGGGTTAAGAAAATTATTTTCATGTTCTTATTGACGAGCAATGCTCCAAATACCCTGACTTTAATTTCCTACACTTGTGTCACTCTATATTAAAACTTGATGAAAATAATTATCTAGACAAGTGTGTACTTGTTCAATAACTATGCATCGATTCCTTAAAATAAATGTCATCTTTTCATCATTTTTAAAAAGTCTCTTTAAAATAGCCACTTTAAGTTTCAATTAGAGTAGATTTCCAATATTCATAAATAGATCATAAAAATAGACAACACAAAGGGAACAATGTATAAGATCCTCTAGATCTTGTGCATTTTAAACATCATTAAGTCTGATTAATTAAATTCAAATTTAGATACGTCAAGTTGACTGTTTAGCACAAAAACAGTCAATATATTAAAATATATAGATTGTACATTTTATAAACTTTTGCATAATATGCAAATTAGTTATAATTGACATTTCAGCTTATGTGAACCATAAAAATATACTAAAACAAAAATACTTCCATTATTGTCCACTATAGAACCAATGATCATATGGTTGATCATATCAATGATCATTTGGCTTTAACATATTAGGGGAAAAATGAAAGGGATTTTCTTGTTTGGATAAGATGATGTTATACATCAAAGTTGTAAATGTAAAAAGTTAGACCTGAGAATTTGGGGGCAAAAAATAGGAAAACAAAAAATATGTCATGATGTCAATAGGCAGAGGAGTCTTTTATTGAAGTCTTCATTTGTATCTATAATTTCAACATTAACCAAAACTCTAAATAATATCAGAGAGTAGCTGAAATTCTTCAAAATTTAACAGAAATGAGTAACATGAAATTGTTAGAGTAAATATTTTTGAGTGAGGTCATATAGATAATACATACAATTCACAGAAGCCATAAGTAAATTCTAGGAGTCAAATTGGCAATCAATAATCTGACAATTGAGTCCAACAAAATTACTCAGTATGTTAGGATGTCAGAAAAATGGTATAGAATTGTTGTTTACCAAAATCAGAAACAACTTGAAAATCTGGAAAGCTTGATGTCAGAAGAAATAAAAAGGCTCAATTAGGTGACAGCAAAGAGCAGCAGAAATTCAAGAGCTTAAATTTGTAAGAAAACAAAACAAATATGTGCCAAATGTAAGCTCGGGGCTTCTGGCTCCCTGCACATGTATATACTTTCTGTAACCCTATTTTCTTTAGCATTTTCCAGATGCTTCTTTCTAATATACATATATTAAAATATTACTGTGTCACTTTCTAATGCAATGCTTCAGCCTATTGACAAATTCTTAATCTATATTTTGGGGTTACATGTACTTATTAACATGTCCCCCTCCTTTGCAAATACATTCTCATATTTGCTGTTACCTGCTACTGGAAGAATTTCTTGAAGGCAGCATTCCAATACATTCCCATGTTCTAATCTCTGCAAACTCTCTATGTGAAAGTTGATAAAATTCCCCGTTAGCCACTGTGTCATATTTTATTTATGTATACAAGAACTGGGGTATAGGCCAGAGGTGTTTGTGTTTGGGGGGGGTGAAAGGATTCACCAGAGACAGAGTGGGGAGCAGAACAGGCAGATTGACTGAAATACACTGCTGAGGGGAGCAGAAGGGGAGACAGGAGAGGTCTTTTGAGCCTTGTAAGTTGTCTCCCTGGCTAGGGATGGAACCACACTGCAGTGGCTGCAGCAGCTTGATATTGCTATGTCTTTAACCCCTGTGGCATCAGGGAGGACCCTTTGTGTCTTTTTTTTTTTTTTTAACTATTGGGAGTAATCACCTATATCCCACTTGTCTCAGTTCAAGAAACTTCGTCTTACTCCTTATCACGTAAGAAGTTAAATGAATAACTTTTAACCTTTATTTTTGAATTTGGCATTACTTCAAACACACAGAAAGCTTAAAGAAAAGTAGTTTCATATACCCTAATTCCTCCAGTGCTGC
This sequence comes from Talpa europaea, assembly GCF_964194135.1. Lineage (NCBI taxonomy): Eukaryota > Metazoa > Chordata > Mammalia > Eulipotyphla > Talpidae > Talpa > Talpa europaea. The sequence continues at coordinate 125,839,034 of NC_140073.1, read as the reverse complement.
TTCTCTCACTTTCTCCTTCTCACCAATCTCCTTCTCTCTCCCTTCTCATGTTTGACAGCAAGTTACTGATACTATCGATATGATGACCCTTCCATTGTAAAAGCTGTGTTGGATATAGCAGACTTAGCAACATTAGAAAATTAATACTGACACTGCATTGTAATCTAATTTGAAGATATTATGCAGTTTTGATATTTGTCTCAATAATGTCATTTCTATCAGAAAACCCTGGTTTGTGCATTGCGTTCAGGTTTTATGTCTTTTTAATTTTTTTATTCTAGTAATATTGTGTTATAAGTTTCAGATGTTCATTTTTGAGAATCAGCATGTGTATGTTCTACATTCAGTGCCTTGTCTCTTTAGTCTCATATATTTTGGAAAATTAACTTTTTTAAAGAGAATAGGTAATTTTACATAAAATGCATCTTGGGGTTGCCTGAAGTGCCCACATTAAAACTATGACTCCTGTGACAGGAACAAGAGAGAAGAGGTGTGCTTTTCTCCATGCCTGGTGTCAGTGTGCATATGATATTGATATGTTTTATTAAGCATTATGTTAACTTGAGCACTTTATCAAGTTGTTCCTATGAAGTTTTTCTGCCAACTTGAGGATAATTGTGTTAAGATAGTGTAAATATTTTTGTGGCATCTAAGAATTTTACCCACTACTTTTAGTTTCCATTTATGCATCTTTCCTGAAATAATGTCTGTACCAATGATGCCAAATGGTGATTTTTTTGATCCCTTAATTCTTTCCATATTCATTACTTTACCTTCTGCTGCAAGAAAGGGCTTGTATAAATATAGATAAATACATTATTAATAATAGTATGGTGTTACATTAATTCATTGAAGAAGTTATAATCTTTTACTACTATTATTTAACTTAATGCAGCATTGTACTGTATATGGGCATAAGAATGCCTTCAAATTGAATTTTGTGTTTTCTCTGTCTGTATCATTTGTGAGCACTACCTAACATTCAGAAACAAGATTTTTCCAGGTTCATTTTATACTTTTCCTGCTCCAGCAGGAATCAGACTTTTATCTAATAAATCTTCATTCCTATTAGTGTAGAAATAGGAATTTAGAAACCATGATGTGATTCCAGGTTTGTGAATGTTATTCTATTGTCATTGCTTCTAGTGCCCCTCAGAGGACAGAACCAGGGACTAAGAGCTCATGAACTCTTTAATCTTCTTCAGTTGACCGAATTATTAATATAAATTGGATTTTCTTTGCCATGTATCCATGTCAAATAATATTCCTTGGACACCTCTTTTACAAAATTTCATTTTCATTATTTTATTACTATTACTGGTTTTCCTTAGTAGCTTTTTATAAGTTTTCATTGCAGACTTTTCTTCTTTTTCATCTAGTCTTCATTTAGATGTGGATTAAATAAAGCAGTGTGTGATTATCCAATTATATTTGCAAAAGCATAAACCAAGTTGTGATAAATAGCATTTTCTCATTCTGCTTAAGGCATTCCAAAACCTAGTCCCCCTTATCTATTGAATAACAAAAAACTGATGGAACCTGATCCTACCCTCATTGTATGCAAATTTGTCCTTATTTAGAAATAGGGTCTTTTCAGTTGATCAAGTTAAGATGAGCTCATTTGGGGAGAGCTTTAATCCAATATGATTGTGTCCTTTTCAAATGTGGGAAAAATTAAACAAAGACAGATGACAGATAAGTTCATGTGTGTGTGTATGTGTGTGTGTGTGTGTGTGTGTGTGTGTGTGTGTGTGAGAGAGAGAGAGAGAGAGAGAGAGAGAGAGAGGAAAAAAGAGGAGCTGGAGAAACAGGAGGAGGAGGGAGGGAGGGAGAGAGGGAAAGGAAGGAAAGCAGAGAACTCCAAGTGATGTATGCATAAGCCAGGGACTAGCAACTGCCTACAAACCACCAGAAACTGAAAGAGTGACATGGAGCAGATTCTTCTCACAGCCCTCAAAAGAAATCAACTCTGCCAATACCTTGATCTGAGGCATCTAGCATCCAGAACTGTTAATAATGTTTTGCTGCTTCAGCCACAAAGTTTTTTATACTTTATTATGGAACCCACATAATCTAATAATAGCAAAAAGTAGGGTGTTAACAAACTTCTACATTATGCAATATATCTATGTAGGCCATAAATACCATTAATTTTTCTCTTTCATCTTAGTTGAAAGAGTGAGGGAAAAATAATCATGGTGAAATTCATTATGTACTTAATGATCCAGACATTTAAAATATCTACCATTAATACTACACATTAGTATAAAAACAAAGTACATCATGAACTAAATAAGAGATTGTATCAGTAGGCCATTATAATAAAAGAGACATATATTGGGTAAAAATATTTATCTCTGTTTTGAACAATTTCTATTAAGTAAAGAAAAAGCTTTTTAATGGCATAATGTAAATGCTTGTCTAACTAATGGGAAAAACTTGGCAAAGCAGTTGGTTTAGAGAGAAGTGCATACCTCGATTATTTTGAAGGCAAGTGTTGCTAAATTTATTTTAGAATATAATTTGCTTTAATTTAATGAAATGGCTCTCTTGGCTCCTGGGCATACAGGTGGGAATCAGTGAAAGTTGTTTACTTTTGGTTCTATGCATAAAAATTTCATGGTGAGGTTACTTCTGTATCTTCAAGATGAATACTGAAAATGGAGACTGCTGTACTGTCTAACTGAGGAGTGAAATGATTTTTTAGTCTTTAAGGTATTTCTTTACTCTTGCTTTGTTTTTTTCCCATTTTAATGAAATATAACCCTATTACTTTGTAGACTTAAATCAAACATTTTTTTTCTGAAATAAGGAAGAATTTATTAAAAGCACATATAAATTGAACTTTGTAAAGTCATTTCCAAATATTTACTAACCCGTTATTAAGAAACTGAAATTTTACACCTTTTTTGAAGTATTCCTAGATACTTCCTCTTGAACCTCCCCAGATGGAGCTAAATACTCAGTCTCCTGAATGTCCATGATATCCTGCTTGTTCTTACTTGTAATGTTCATCTTGTAACCCTCTACAAACATGCCTTTATCCATTCATGAGCAAATTTTTTACCATAGGTTTAGGGTACCCATTTTTTTCTGGCTGCCTTTGTAGCCTTAAGATGTGTCATGTCTCATGATAGTCTACAGAAGTCCATAGAATTGAGTGAATCAATAAAGTTACGTATAAAGTTTCTGCTACATATTTTCCAAAGGTCATATGTTGTTACATATTGTCAGGGTATGTATCTCACCCATCCGGTTCAATGCATGTATCTTACCCATTCTCACAGCTAAACCGTGTGTGTATTAGGTTTCCCAAGGCAATCATAGTTTATATTTATTATCTTGGCATTTTTTCTTATGTCTTTCCTAGATCTCTCATGTTTAAAAGAAGTATTTTCACTAATTGCTGCTTTACAGTAAGTTGGATAGCTTGTATAGAACTTCAATTTGTATTTCAACTTTAAAACATGATTTTTTTTTTCAATTACAGTCATAGCCTTATCTGATGCTGTATAAGACATTGTGGTGAATGATGTTTTCATTGAATGGGTTTTTATATCTGAAAGGTGAACAGCAATGACTAATTTCTTACCATCTTCTAGACAAAACAACTAACACTGGCCTTCAAGAACAAAAACAACAATGTGGATAAAAGGTTGCATGTGCTAAAAGAGACAAATTGAGAGAGCAAACTTCTGGTGTGTGGGTAGTAGAATGTTCAGGATACTGTCACTTCTATTGGCAGATGGGTTTATCAGTATGATGCAGGTGGTTGTCAGTTATTTGACAAGATTGGGTGTGTTCAGGGTAGCTCTATAAAACTTGGTTATCGGAAACATCGACGGACTGGGGTGACTTCTAATCAGCCTTGATGGGTGGGTTAAAGAATATCCCAGGTTTTAGATTCTCTTTGACCTTCTCTTGGTTTTGTTTCCAATAAGTTGGAACAATTAACCTCCAACTTTCTGATAACAATATGACTGCAAACACTAAATTCCTAATTTAGCAGAAAAAAATTTTCATATAAATTATCCTCACATTCCTGAGGTTAAGACTGTTGAGACAGGCTCTAGACAATTACCACTCAACATGCACTTTGGTTTGTGTTCTGAATCCTGTTCCTTTGCAAATATCAGGTACAAATTCCTCAAATGATATCTTGAAATGATATGATCTCAAATGATATCTTGAAAGAGAATGAATATAAGGTAGTAAATAAAAATAGATAAGATGCTGAGACCCTGAAAGATACTAGATGTTCTATAGTTATTATTTTGCTTCTTAAACAAGGCCAACTGGGTCAATTTGCTCCCCAAAATCTGTTCCCCAAAACAGTTTTGATCTGTGTGAGTCAGATATACACATCAAACTTTAAGAGTTTAATTCAAGATCTAAAACTGGGCTTGTCCCATTCATAAAATCTAACACCTGGTTGTCCATAATGACTTCTGGGTTCCATGAGCATTATTTTAGTTTAAAAATGACAATGTATTACTATGGATATTTGGAATAAGTATGGTATTTTTTTTAAGTTTTTTTTTTTTTTAATACAAGCACTGGGTACATTCAGAAGCGCAGGAGGGTGAGAGAATTCACTAGAGCCAGAGTGGGGAGCAGAATAGGCAGACTGACGAAATACACTGCTGAGGGGAGCAGCGGGTGGCAGGAGAGGTCTGTCGCGCCTTGCGGGACCCTCACTGATGGCTGGGGATCGAACCAGTGCTGCAGAGGCTGTGGGCAGCTTCACAGCACAACGCTCAACTGCTGCGCCACCAGGGGAGGCCCAAATATGGTATCTTCTTACATACTGTTTGAAACTATAAGAAAAAAAATGGCATATTTTATCATCTATTAAAAATATTACATATTAAGAGATGAGAATTTGTGAAAAAACTGGGGGTAATTGGAAAGAAGGAAATAAAGGACCTCCTTTGTGGCACAGGGGTTAAAATCTCAGCGCTATCAAGCTATCCTCAGTCAGAAGTTCATCCCTGGCCCTGGAGCTGACCCACATGGCCAGCAGACCACTCCTGCCTCGCCTGCTTCTCCCCTCAGCAGTGTATTTCAGTCTGCCTGTTCTGCTCCCCACTTGGTCTCTGATGAATCTTCTCATCCTGTGCTCCTCTGGCCTATACCCCAGTTCTTGTATGCATAAATAAATAAAATATATCTTTTAAAAAAGAGGAAAATAAAAATCTAAATTATTAAGCATATTTATTGTAGCTAAGAATGTCAGTTAAAGGCCTGGTAAAAAGGAAAAATTTTGTTGCCTGTAATGTCTTTGCTTTCTGGAGAGAAATTTGATTGAGAATGACAACTGGTCTACTGGCCCGACTCTGGGCCTGAATTCATCTCAAGTTGCCAAAGAAAAGAGAGTTTGCTGGGAAACAATGGAGAAATGCTACCAGTCTTTTCCCTAAAATTTTCTTTTTTATATACTTTTTTTTTAAAGTCTTTGGAGATACATTTGTAGTCCTACTGCCTATAAATGGGATGTTTGAATGTATTCTGCAAAAGTTGCAAAGCTGGTAACTCATAAAATATTCCTGAGGTTGGCAAGTTTCACAAGATGAAAGGGTCACATATCTCTAACAAGTAACTAAAAAGGAGACTGGCATAGTGGGCAGCAGCACAGTAGCTGAAAGCCCCATGCTGGCTACTGGAATACAGTTTGAATTCTTATCATGGGCCCCAGAAGATAACATTCCTCCATGCTATCCTTCACAGGTGTATTTAAGGTTAATATACCTTAATATAAATATAATTGAAAATATGAAGAAAACAGCTTAGGTCTTTCTTCCTATTTTCCCCTTAAAGAAGATTAAAATTTTACTATGAAGTGGATTTTCACATTTATATTTAGCTACTTTGCTCTAGCTTGAAAAGCAGGTCTCTAGTCTCTGCCAACACATGTAACCAAGGAGAATGATTACCACATGCAGGTGTCACTGATTGGTTGGAACTGAAAGCAGCACAGATTGGCTTGGAGGCCTGAACTGACTCTCCATCCTCTAATCTTGGTTTATTTCTGCCAAATGCCATTAGAAAGCAGTCATATCTGTTTTGACTGACAGTACTGCAAACATGTAGGATCAGTGTCAATATATCATTGGTGTATGTGGGAAAAATGCATATAATAAACATCATTGTAAGTTTTGTTTCTACAAGTATATATATATTTAAAAGATTTATTATAAACTATATCCATCAACTATGTGGATCTGCTGCTGATAATTATGTTTTCTATTCCTAATTTTCCAAATTTACTTTATAGTAGTGTTTTCAGTAAAGGAAGGATTTATATGAAAATAATAAACAAATCCTATCTAATGAAAAGGCATTAAGATTTATGGCATAAATGATTTTATTTTAAGCATTTTATATGCTTATTTGTATACTTATTTTATGTATTATCTCAGATATAATGTATAAAAATCTAAGTGGACTGAAATTCCATTTATAGAACATTAGAAGTTCTCTTAATATGATTTTACATAAGTAGTCTTTGAGATTGCCTGAAAGATTTAATTCCCTTTTCAAACACTACCTATTGAACTACTATAACTATTAAGTGCTACTCTCTTCTATCACACACCTCTTAGGCTTATTTCACATAATAAAATCATTGCTGGATATTGTAGATGAGGCCTATGTATGTCTTTTATATAAAAAGTTGGAACACAAATTAGCAAACTAAGTCTCAAATAAAAGGTTTTGTCTTGGGGCCTCCCTGGTGGCACAAGGGGTTAAGATGTAACCGATGAAGCTATATGCAACCACTGCAGCACGAGTTCAATCCCCGGCCAGGGAGGTGACTCACATGGAGCAGAATAGCAGACCTCTCCTGACTCTCCTGCTGCTCCCCTCAGCAGTGTATTTCAGTCATTCTGCCTGTTCTGTTCCTCACTCTATATCTAGTGAATCCTCTCACCCCCAAACCTCTGGCCTGTACCCCAGTTCTTGTATGCATAAATCAATCTTAAAAAATGCTTTTGTCTTTAAAGCATAAGATATATAGATATTTTTTAACTAATTTCAAGTTAAAGTTTTGTTTTGTTTGCTCATGGTTTATGATTTATCCCACTTTTTCTGTTAACTCACCAAATAGATATCCCAATCAAATGAGATAAGATGGATCCTACTATATAAGTATTATGAATTTAGTATAAAACATAGATTTTTTTAAACATAACATAGTGATGGCACTAAAAATTATTTTATCTCAGATTTTAAATATGTGCCATTAATTCCTCTAACTCAGAATTGCTCTTAGAAACTAAATGTAAAGACAATCTCAGGTGCAAATAATAAGAGGGCAGAAAAAACTGACTTTATATTTGTCAAGTTTTTAGATATTAAAATTTAGATTTTTAGCATATTGAAACCTCTATTTACAACTGCCCATTGCCTCAACTATTATACCCAGAATTTTATTGACAAAAATGCTTCCATTAGAGCTCAAGTAAGTTGATTTTCTAGTTTTTCTGTTGTGCATAAAAAATAAATGAATTAGATCTTCTGGTTGGTGAACAAATAGAAGTGCCAGGGAATGTGGCGTGCAGCAAAGGGTATGGAAGCTCTATAGCCTGGCCCTCATAGCTCGACTAATGCATCTCTCCTATTTGTTTCTTTCTTTTTTTTTTTTTCATGGTTATTTTTTATTTATTTTTTTTCCTTTTTTTATTTTTTTTAAATAATAAATTTTATTTTTATATTCCCCCATACAATTGCAAACGCCCCATTCTGACCCCAATCCTTCCCCTCCCGCCCCCCAAAAAGTGTCTCTGGTTCATAGTTTTTTGTTGATTTTGATTTTCACTTTCTTATATTCATTTTCCTGGTCCCTTATTTAAGTTTTCTAGATTCCTGCTATGAGTGAGACCATCCGGTATTTTTCTTTTTCTTTTTGGCTTATTTCGCTGAGCATGATCCCTTCCAGCGCCATCCATGTTGCTGCAAATTGCATGTGTTTATCTTTTTTGAATGCTGAGTAATATTCCATGGTATATATGTACCACATCTTCTTGATCCAGTCATCTATTTTTGGGCATTTGGGTTGTTTCCAAAGCTTAGCTATTGTAAACAGTGCTGCTATAAACATAGGGGTGCAGGTGCTCTTTGGAATTGATGTTTCTGTGTCCTTTGGGTAAATACCTAGGAGTGGAATTGCTGGATCATATGGAAGCTCTATGTTTAGTAGGTCCAGAAATCTCCACACAGCTCTCCATAGTGGTTGGACCAGTTTGCACTCCCGCCAACAGTGCAGAAGAGTTCCTTTTTCTCCACACCCTCGCCAACATTTGTTGTTGCTAGTTTTTTTTAATATGTGCCATTCTCACTGGTGTAAGATGGTATCTCATGGTAGTTTTGATTTGCATTTCCCTGATTACAAGTGATGTTGAACATTTTTTCATATGTCTGTTGGCCATTTGCATTTCCTCTTCAGAGAAGTTTCTTTTTAGCTCTTCTGCCCATTTTTTGACTGGATTATTTTCTTTGTTGTTGCTGAGTCTCATCAGCTCTTTGCAGATTTTTGTGATCAGTCCTTTATCATTAGTGTTGGGTGCAAAAATGTTCTCCCAGTTGGTGGGGTTTCTCTTTGTTTTTGTTATTGTCTCTTTTGCATGATAAAAGCCCTTGAAATTCTAGGGATACAAGAAACATACCTCAACATCATAAAGGCCATCTATGACAAGCCAACAGCCAGTATCATTCTCAATGGTGAAAAGCTGAAAGCAATTCCATTAAGATCTGGAACAAGACAATGATGTCCACTCTCACCACTGCTTTTCAATATAATACTGGAAGTCCTAGCCAGAGCAATAAGACAAGAGAAAGACATCCAAGGAATCCAAATAGGAAAAGAAGAAGTCAAACTGTCACTATTTGCAGATGATATGATAATATACATAGAGAACCCCAAAATCTCCACAGAAAAACTAATTCAACTCATCAGTCAATTCAGTAAAGTGGCAGGATACAAAATCAACACGCAAAAGTCAGTAGCCTTCCTATACACAAACAATAAATCTGAAGAAGAAGAAATCAAAAAAACCACCCCTTTTATTATCGAAACAAAAAAAAATCAAATATTTGGGAATAAATCTAACAAAAGAGGTAAAGGACCTATACAAAGAAAACTATAAAACACTGTTAAAAGAAATAGAAGAAGACACAAAGAAATGGAAAGACATCCCCTGCTCATGGATTGGAAGAATAAACATTATTAAAATGGCCATCCTACCAAAAGCAATATACAGATTCAATGCTATTCCAATCAAAATCTCAATGGCATTCTTCAAAGAAATAGAACAATTATTGATGAAATTCATAAGGAATCACCAAAAACCCCGAATAGCCAAAGCTCTACTGAAAAAAAAGAAGGAAATGGAGGCATCACACTCCCAGACTTCAAACTATACTACAAAGCCATAATCATCAAAACTGCATGGTATTGGAACAAGAACAGACATACAGACCAATGCAATTGAATAGAAAATCCAGAAATAAACCCACAGATTTATGGTCAACTAATCTTTGACAAAGGAGCAAAGACTATGCATTGGAGCAAAGAAAGTTTGTTCAATAAATGGTGCTGGGAAAACTGGGTCTCTACATGCAAAAGAATGAAGCTTGACCACTACCTCACACCATACACAAAAATCAACTCAAAATGGATTAAAGAACTAGACATAAGACCTGAAACCATAAAATACATAGAAGGAAATATAGGCAAAACACTACGTGATTTGCACATCAAAGACATCTTTACAGACACATCACCCAAAACAGTGATAGTGAAGACAAAGATAAACAGCTGGGACTACATCAAATTAAAGAGCTCCTATTTGTTTCTTCAAATGTCCGTCAGGTGCTGCATGCCTTGCAAGATATGTTGTTTGCAGGTGGGAATCCCAAGAGAGACCTTAGTTCTCACTGTTAGTAGGTGCAGTGGCTCTTGTTTCCCATCCCTTGTGAATGGGTGGCAGGAAATTTGTGAATAGAAACAGATGTTATTTTGTATGGAAGAGTAGAGAACAGCATTCAGGCATTCTACTGTGTCAAAAATGTGAGTTTTAGAATGAACTTTGGTTCAGGTATCAAGGTGGCAGATTCTTTGTGAGCAGCATGATCAGATAAGCATGTCCAACTGCCCATGGGAATCACTGCATGGCCTTTTTCTACAAAACATAAAATAAACAGAGAAGAATATAACAAATATACCCTGTAGTCACAACAGAGGTGGGAAGCTGCTAATGATGTTGGATACCGAACAATGAGATGGTACCAACTGAGATGAGGACAAAGAAAAGGAAACAGGCAATGTGAGTAGATAAGCACACTTGGTACTCAACAAGCCTGCAACAGTAAATGAACTTCCTTCAGTATTTAAAAAAGAACGGACGATTACTGTGGAGAGTGTACAAGAGTGTTTAAAGCTTCCGTTAGCTACTGAAAATGCTAATGAAAAAGTTTTGTTTAAAAAATCATAACTTCAGGGCCTCCCTGGTGGCACAGTGGTTGAGCACCGGGCTGCAAAGCTGCCCTCAGCCTCTGCAGCACCGGTTCTATCCCCGGCCTCTGGACGAGGATCCCACATGGCGCGCAGATCTCTCCTGCCGCTCCCGCTGCTCCCCTCAGCAGTGTACTTCATCTGTCTGCCTGTTCTGCTCCCCACTCTGGCTCTGGTGAATTCTCTTACCCTCCCGCGCTTCTGACTGTGCCCAGTGCTTGTATAAATAAATAAATAAATCTTAAAAAAAAATCATAACATCATATCATTGGCAAGGACTGGACTGTGGGTGGGGCTATTTTGTGTCTAAAGAAGTCAGGACAAAGTCCTCCTTCCTTGAAACCTCCCACAAATAATTCAACCAAAATTTAAATTGTACTCTTAAATACCCTCTGAGTTGATTAATTATGTATATGTCAACTTGTCCAGGTTAAGGGATACCAAGCTAATTGGTAAAACATGATTATTGGGTGTGTCTGTGTGAGGGTGTTTCTGGAAGAGATTAGCACTTGAATTGGTGAACTGAGTAAAGCAGATACCTTCCCCAAAGTGGGGGGACATCATTCAATATGATGAGAGTTCTGGTTGAACAAAAAAGCAGAGGAAGAATGAATTAGCTCTTTCACTCTCTGTACGAGCTGGGACATCTTCTCCTACCCTTAGGCTTTTGGGTATTTCTAGTTTTCAATGCTTCAGACTTGGACTGAATTATACCACCAGATTTCCTGTGTCTCCAGCTTGCAGGTGGCAGATTATCGATTTCTTGGCCTGAATGAGTACATGAAACAGTTCTCTATATAGATGTTAGACGACAGATGATAGTTGATTATAGATAGATAGATAGATTGATAGATAGATCGATAGATAGATAGACAGATAGATAGACAGATAAATAGATATCCTTTTAATTATGTTTCTCTGGAGAACTGACTATATACCTTCTTACCAAGACATACTACCTGTGATCTTTTCTTGCTGCAAACAAGAATAAACCAGGTGTATCTTGGAGGTCTTTCACTGTGAGGAACGAATTGAAAGTAGACTGCAAGTCTATTTTGATTGAAATTGGGAAGTATATTACCAAAGTCCTAGAGGAATACAATATAGGAAGATGGAAATTACCAGCAAAGACTAAGTTTCACCTAGAATTTTGCATCACACTAAACTAGAGTGTTGTGACTTATTGATTAAATTATCCAATTCAATAAAAGTATGGTGAATAGATGCAGGGAAGCTGTTTCTGTATGCTCTGTTTAAATTACAATTAAGTTTCCAGCTGGAGATCTCCAAAACAGAGTAGAATACTTGCAGGGATGGTATTTGCTTTGTTCTATTTTGAGATTCTTTAGCAACATCACCTTATAGCAACAGCTGTTTAGAGCCCTGGGATTGATAAGATTTTTTTTTTTCTCCTACTGCTGGCAAGTTGAAGAGCTGTAAAATACTTGCAGTTCATTTCAGGTTCAGGTATCCCTAGGAGCTATTGTCTTCATGTGATCAGAATGGAAGGTACTAAGATTTCTGAACAGAGATTCAGAAACTGAATGCAAACTGCTGTTGGTTGGAAACTCCAGCTGAGACTTTATTGCCAAACACCACACATCAGAAGATCAGTGGCTAAATTAGCCACAGTAAACATCCTGAGGTACAAAACCAGTGCCAGCTCACTGAGCTAACAGTAAGACATTGGTAGGTTGGCAGTAGGGCTGAGGAAAGGCCAAAATAAATATGAATGAATTTAGTATCCATTTCCATATTAAAGGAAACAATTTGAAAAAAAAGTATATTCAAGTTTCTATATAAGGATAGAAATGGAATTTTTGTAGATTTTTAATGCTCTTGATTAAAAATAAATAGCTATATTAGTATTTCACATTATACATGTGATTTAAACACTAAGAACCTTATAAAATCATTAAATAATTTGATTAATCTTAACACTCACACATGGGAATTTTATATCCCCATGGGATTATTTATTAGTTATTGTTTACTGTACTTAAATACTCAATTTTTAAAATTTTATTGTTAAAATGTACATACCAAAACTGAAAAAAAATATAATTTTACACTTAATTTTTTCCCGCACTGGAATGATCTATAGAACCAGCACTTAGATCAAAAAGACTGAACTTTGCCAGGACCATAGTGCCCCATCTCAGGACTACTTAAATACCTATCATCCAATTATATCTGCATAGAAATGGCACCCTCAGCCAAAACCAAGATGGATAACTGTAATTGTTATGATTATGATTTGTCATAATAATAACGGTCGTGGTGTCAAATGTAAAATATCTGGTCAATGTTAATATGTGAATATAAGGTCTATAAGATTACTGAAATTTCAAGCACCTGAATTTTAATTTTTTAAACTATTCTGATTTCCCCCAAAAACTATAGACCTTGATATTGAGTTTTCACCTAATCCCACAAGCAATGAAAAACTATTAGAGTAATGTCTGCAAGGAAGGACATCAGTCAATATTTTTTTTTAGAACATAAGACTTTCAGGAATATGGGTGATGGTTAATAAGAACAAGTAGAATGGGAGTCCAAAAAACAATTTAGACGTAAGGGAATAATCTAGATAAATTATAAAATTTTGAATTAAGGATGTCTCGATCTAATTGACGGTAATGGAAAAGATTTACCAATGATATAAAGAATCCTAATCATGTCTAGGTGACTGATTTAATGAGGAATCTGAGAGAAAGAAGAATCCTAATTTCAAATTCTTGTCTGGTGAATGGTCATCCTTGATGATAAAAAATATAAAGGGACAATGATATCAAAAACATATTTATATACATATAAATCATTGTAGAATAAAATTCCTCCATTCTTTTACTATCTTAATTTTTTTAAAAATAAACATGACAGTCACAATGCAAAATTCTTCAGAAGACTCTTAGAAAAATGTGTTTATGACCCAAGCATTGGCTCTTTAAATCCTTAAACTATTGAAGGATCTGCTTTTCATAAAACACATTTTCCCCAAAAAGTTGTTTTGCCTTTCAAATTAAACAGTTTAGTTTCTAATTAGTCATTTAAATCTTCACAAATATAATTGTATTAAGCTTTTTTTTCCTATTAACTATAGTCAGTTATGTTTTAAACCACCATACAATAATAACTGTTGTTCCCTGGATATCTAGGACTGAGTATATACAAAAGACTTTTATTTTCATCACTGTAATTGCCTGTATTTCTTTTTCCTTTACCGTCTCTCATTTTGTCCCATTATGTTCATATATTTGCTTCATTTTCTTCCAAAATTTCTAGTCATTAGTGACACAGATAGGCACTTTTTAACTTTACTTATTAAATTATTTCCTGTATTGCTTTTGTTTAGAGAGATGTGAAGTTTCATTTTGCATCAAAATTAGCATCATTTTCATTTATTTGATAATTTTCACCATGATTCATTTCTTTTTGATTAGAATGCATTTCACTGCAAATCATGTTTTCAAAATTATGTAAGCTGGAATAACACTTCCTCTCATTTTTTTTTAACCAAGGAAATATTGGTTTACAGCATTGTACAATACAACAATATTACAATGTTGTGTATGATTTAGAGGTATTGGATCATACTCGCTTTCATGAGTCTCTATTTCCTGGAACAGATTCTCAGCGTTTGTTTTTCTTGATGTGGTTTATTTTTTTTTTTTGAAGTAAAGATCAGTTATTTGAAGCATATTCCTCAATATGTACTTATGTGACTTTTTTCATAATTAGATTCATTCATTGTATACTTCTGGCAAAATGCTCTAAGATGACTTTTTTTTTCTTTGATCTCAATAATAAAATCAAGAAAAAATAATCCTGGTTTGTCTCAGTATCACCGGTTCTATATTTGGTCCCCAATGGACTATTATGGACAATCAAGGGTGCCTTGGTGGTGGGTGTGGTGTGGTAATATCATCTGGAGAGCTGTGACCTTTTGCCACTGAATCAGGAACAGTGTTGTAAACCAATATATCTTTTTTTAAAGATTTATTTTTATTTATGCATACAAGAACTGGGGTGTAGACCAGATGTGTGGGGGGTGAGAGGATTCACCAGAGATAGAGTGGGCAGCAGAACAGGGAGGTCTATTGAAATATATAGCTGAGGGGGGCAGTGGGCTAGACAGGAGAGGTCTGTACCATGTGGGTTACCTCCCCAGTCTGGGATGGAACTCATGCCACAGTAGCATGATAGCACTGAGACTTTAACTCCTGCACCACCACCATAAACCAATATATCTTTAATGAAAAAGATACATATATATATGTTAAAAAATGAAAAATTTAGATTTACATGTCTAATCATGATACAATATTAATATCATCCTTTGTTATTTATGTAGTATATAAATTGTAACACTTTGCATATTAAGCCACTATACATTATGTAAAATGTGGTTCTGGTATCAATCAAACACAAATTTGTGAATTAGATTAAAAATTTACTTCAAGAAATTCTTTCTCCAAAGATTTTCTAACACAGGAAATAATTTTTAAAAATATACCAGGACATATATATGTTAGGCTACCGAGATTTAATTGCAGGGCCCTTAAATAGATTAATCTCTGGTTCAAAGATGACCTTTGATAGTTTCCCTTCTACATTGTCCTGTTTTGCCCTGCTTTTCAAGAAAGTGATGGATGTTAAATGAAACTGCTGAAATCGTAAGTGAATGAAAAATTTTTGATGCTAGGGAAACCTATACTAGATTTTGTATGATCTTCATGCTATTCTTTTTGTTTTGTTGTGTTTTGTTTTCCTATCAGAGTAGCAGTCCCTTGATGCTAGAAGATTGGATTAAAATGCATTCACAATGGGTATATATTTTATATAAAATATCCGTACTTTAAATCAATCTATTACAATTTTAGTGTCTAGTAATATGTGAAATGACTTATTAAACAGGAAATTAGATTTTTTTATATTTGAGTATATTATTTGTCTTTGTCCTCAAGACTTCCATTAAATGTGTCATGTTTTAAATGTATTGAGTCTAAATTGTTAGAGAATAATGATGATTTCTGCCTGTTCTGTTTTTAGGGCCCTACTGTGCCAATGCGTTGCCTCTCATAGTCCTGCAGGTTACTTTTAATTTATTCCCTGGAAAAAAGGAACACCTACATAGCTTGTCCAAAAGTATTTTCCCCTGGGATTAAAGTATTGTCATTTTTATATGGCAAACCTAATAAAAAAGGAATAAAAATGAGAGAGATTTTCATTTTCCAAATATGGCTTTTGAAGTTTCAAAGTGACCCTTGATAGAGAATATGGCCAGGTGAAAATGCCTCTACTGTTTTGACCTCAGGAAGAAAAAAAAATGAAAACAGAAATTTCCTGTGGTGGTTCCCTTTTTGGAGAACTGATCATTAACCCATCATGCTGTTTGACATACTTTACAGAAATATGGCGTTACTTCTATTGGAGCTTCATTTGGGGGATTACCTTTTAAAAAAAGACACTGTAGCTTTAGAAAGAATGAAATAGGCCTTTTCATCATGACAGATGTGCTGCATACACTTTAAAAGATTATTTTCTCCTGGATCCCAATGGACTAAACTGAATTTGCTGTCACGTGGGAGCAATATTCCTGAATAGCAATGTCTTGGGCCCTGATAGACTTTCTTTTATTGGACTGCACTTTAACATTTTACCACCTGCTTATGTTCTAGGCATTAAAAGAAACAATCATAAGAAACTTGTAAACTTTCCTTTTATGTCAGTGTTATGGAGGATGTTAATCAATATATGGAGCAGCTTTCTCTTTAGAGCATCCCTAACATGAAATTTCTCAGGCTTTAGTATCATTACAATTTATATCTGTTGGGGGCCTCCCTGGTGGTGCAAGGGGTTAAGCACCACACTACAAAACAATCCACAGCCTCTGCAACACAAGTTCAACACCCCGCGGGCCAGGGAACAACCCACATGGTGCAGCAGACCTCTCTTATCTCACCCACTGCTCCCCTCAGCAGTGTATTTCAGTCAGTCTGCCTGTTTTGGTCCCCACTCTGTCTCTGGTGAATCCTCTCACCCCCCACATCTCCGGCCTGTACCCCAGCTCTTGTATGCATAAATAAATAAATCTTTGAAAAAATAATGTATATCTCTTTACACTGATTCTTCCCCCACCCTCCTCACCTAATATAGACACCCTGTCTTTTAAGTTTATGTTGATTGCTTTGATGACCAGGAAGTTTGAATATGTGTTTGGCATACCTCTGTACCTCCTCAGGTCTCTATAGTAGATATTTCCATCTGCAAATTTTAACCTTAATTTTTTATTTCCCTTCTCAGGATATCCTTTCTTCTATTACTAAACAGTTTGTTTTTAATCTTTTTATATTTAGCCACTTCACATATAAATACATAAAACAATTACTGAGTTAGAGTGTTTAAAAAGATGTTTGCCTTTTCATATATAACTGAAGCAAATGCTTTCTCTACAACTGATAACTGTTTAAGATAATGTTAATTTGTTAAACACTTTTCCCTATAGGGTAAAGGACAGGGGAGGATAGTGGTGGTGAAATGCTGAAATGCATTTTTTTAATTGTCTATTATTTTTAATTGAGATAGAATTAACATATAACTGGGCCTCCCCTGGTGGCGCAGCCTCTGCAGCGCCAGTTCAATCCCTGGCCACCGGCGAGTGTCCCACAAAAAAAGAAAAAAAAAGAATTAACATATAATTATATTAATTTCAGATGTATAGCATAATGATTCACTATACATACTGAAGCCTTGATTTCAAACTTTTCTTTAGCTTTTATGAATTCTTTACTCCTTAGTGGCTTTCTATTCTTCTCAAGCTATAATTTTCAGTGTCCCTACAAGTACATCTGGGTTTTTTGTGTAATTTAGACTTGAGGCTTTAAATATTAAATTGCCAAAAATTTAATTAAGGTAAACAAACTAATTGGATATGGTAATAAGTGAGTCTTTGTGTCAAGGGGCATATGCAGTATGCTACTGAAGTTAAACAGGACTACTTCTTGAATACATTTCTACCAAATGATATTTCAGCACATTTTTTTAATGTACAAGGAAAATCCTCATGGAAATTGCCAATTTATAGTGTTATTAGTTGACATATAAAATGATAACAAATGAATAAAATGAAGGAGTTGCGACGGTACTGACATTTACTGAATATTTGCAATATACCAGGTGCTGATTTATTACATTTGGATTTTTAAGGATCTTTTCCTTAGTTTTTGAAGGTCAATAAGATAATGTCTTATTTCTGGGGCAAGATGGTGGCAGAGTAAATATGTTGGGATTTCCTGCTCCATATATTTAGAACTAAATTACTGCAGAACAAAGTCAATAACCTCTAAAAGATAAACAGATGGCTACAGAAAATTGCAGGAGCAATGGTTCAGCATAAACTGGTAGGAAAAACTTTAACTGAACTTTCTTCATAGTGATATGGAGGCAATACAACTCATGAAAGGGAGGGGCAACTGCTATAATGAGGTGCTCTGCAATTATTGACACAGGGATGCATGCCCACAACAAGGATTTTGGAGACCAGTACTGCATGGGATAGTGACTGCATATAGTTGATATCCAGAAAAGAGTGTACTATTGGAGACCTATATAAACAGGGGTACAGAGGATTGATGACTTGTTACAGTCTGAGGTTCCAAATATAGAACAACTAGAGTCTAAACCTATGAGGAAAACCATATAAGATCACCCATGTTCCCTGATAGAAGAAGATATTATTTCTTGCCTGATACAATTCAGAACATCTGCCATGCCTTCACCCCCACTTATCCCAATGGTCAGAAAGCAACTGAACATTTTCATTAACTAGAGTTTAAGTACCAGATTTTAACAACAGGAATAAGCGCACAGGGTAAGTGTCTGTACGAGAAAAGCAAAGAGAACGACTCTCAGCTCCTGGCCTCCTCTCAACTACAGTCTGTAACCATAACTACATGAGGAGCTGGACCAAATATGCTTAATAGATAACTACAGAACACTGAACCCAAAAAGTACTGGAGACACATTTTTTTTTTTCAAGTGCACTTGGAACATTTTCAAGAGAAAACCATATGATAGAAAATAAAACAATTGTAAATAAAACTGGAAAGATGGAAATCATACCAAGTATTCTTTCTGACCATAATGCCATAAAATTAGAAATTAAGTATAAATAATAGGAAAATCTACAAATACATTGAGACCAAACACTATGCTCTTTAATTGCTATTGGACAATTAAAACAATTAAAACAAAAATTAAAAAAAAATTTCTTAAGGTAAACAAAAATGGGGGCCTCCCTGGTGGCTCAAGGGTATAAGCTACGCACTATGAAGCAATGTAGGCAGCCTCTGCAGCACGAGTTTGATCCCTGGCCTGCCAAGAAGCGGTCCACATGGTAGAGCAGAACTTTCTTGTGTTGCCTGCTGCTCCCTTGGCAATGTATTTCAGTCAGTCTGCCTGTTCTGTTTCCCACTTTGTCTCTGGTGAATCCTGTCATCCCCTGCATCTCTGGCTGGTGCCCCAGCTCTTGTATGCATAAATAAATAAATCTTTAAAAAAAAGATAAAAAAAATGAGATAGAAGTCACCAGAACCTATAGGATGCAGGAAAAGCAAATTTTAGAGGAAAGATAATTGCAATTACAGTCTCACATTAAGAATAACATCATACTTCTATAGTGTTAATTGTTTTCATAAAAATTATTTGTGGGAGTAAGGTAAGACAGCCATCATTAAAGTATAATTCTAGGAATGAACTGAAGCTAAGTCTAGAAAAACATACTATATTTCTTATTATTCTATTGTGAGAAGAACAGAACCTAAAAGTTTCCCTTTAGAGACTCCCATGAAGTTCAAATCTCTACCTTATTTCTATTTTAATTATTTAACTACAGTTATATATGATATTATTATTCACAAACCCTATTTTTTATTATTGTTTCTGTTGTTTTTTTTTTTTACACTGTATCTATATTTTCTTCTAGTCTAAGGTTGAGGCAAAATATGTATAGAATTTTTGTGGGTTTTTTTTTTTTGCTGTTGATATTTTTAGTATTTGTATGAAAAAGAATAATATGAGAGAAATATCAATGACTCTGGGTGAGGGATATCCTTACTGCTAAAAAAAAAAAAATGAAATAGGATACTCTGCTTTCCAATCCTAATCCTTTTGTTGCTTCAAATTTTTGGGATAGGCCTTGACTGCCATAACAATTTTTCTCTGTTCTTCCATCTTCAAAACTAAGTTCATAATACTTATGCAGGATAGCTTTTATATGGTGGATTACTTTCCAGAGTGGACAGGGGTTAATAAGCTTAATTGGACAGAGACAATGAATAGCTACGGCTTAACTAGAAGTTCAACACCTTGAATTCATAAATAAAATTTAATGTAGAACCTCAATATTCCTACCGTGCATATGTCATAATTTAGAAGCTTTATATTATTAACTTATTTGATAGGTTACTTTGTTTGCCTTGGAAAACAATGCCTTCCTTATGTCTAAAGATCAGCAATTCTAACTGACTCTATAGGTGAATAGTTTTGTTATATTTATGCTTATACTATACATTAAAATTAAAGTCTTTGTAATCTTTTGAAAATCCAAAGAAATCACCAGAGTTACTGGAAAAAGCAAAAGTTGTGATACAAGTACCCAATAAAATGCTTACAGAGGTTTGATTTTTTTAAATGTTTTTCCTACAGCATTGCACTTGCTACATCACAAGCCACTTCATGCAGACGTGCACATTTCCTTACACCTGGAATGTTCCCAAAGCATTATCTGTAGGAAGACCTTATTGTTTTAATTGTGCACTTATATTAAGCTGTGTAGATTCTGGGCAGCAGTGTTAAATTATGTGTCTCAGTAGCTTCAAGGCTCTATATCTGTAATTAGTGGCTTCTGCTCCTTATTACACTGATCAGTAATGCTGTTCTATTCATCACCACAGTCTCAGTTAATTATCCTTGCTAATGATTTTCATGGTGTAAAGAATCTATCTGCAGGACCCATTTGTAACGATATTTTGCATTGAGACTATTGGAAGGTGAGCTGATAAGCTGTTGGAGGGATGTTACCATGGGAGATTGTTGCTTTTTTTCCTATTGTATTTGCTTTGATTGAGAAGAAGTTACAGAAGAGGGAATGTAATTTAATTTTGCATTTACAATGTTATAATATTCCAGGTGCGCAAAGAGGGGGAAGGAGTCAACCAGAACACAAAGGAAAATTAAACTTCTTTAGCATGCCTGAGCCAGTGCCAATACTAAGTTAGTGGTTATCCCATCCAGTAGTGAAATTAAATATGCATCCCATTATGTAAAAGAAATTTCTACAACATTTTGTGCTTAAATTTTAAAATGTCTGCTAAAGAAAAAATAAAAACACATTATTAGTTGGAATTTTAGAATTTTCTCTTATAGATATGTCAATATTTAAGAAATTTCCTTTAGAAATATAAACTTTGCCTTAAAGGAACTTAATTTAGAAAAGCCTCAAAAATTTTTAGCCTCATTGTATGTAGTGAAGGTATTATATATAGTGAAGTTAATTTCATAAAATAATAAGTATGATATTTAGGGAAATTCTAGTCTTTACAATATTTCAATTTGCTTTTTGTAAAAATAATATGGCATGCACATCAAAGGATCTTCTACTGCCACAGACAAGCACAGCAGTGAACGATGAGGCCGTCTCAGGGTTGAGAGACTGTGCAGGGTGGTCAGGGATTCGGCTAAAGAAATGACAAACAGACGCACTTCAAGGGAGAGTGTAAATCTGAGTGCGCTTTATTTGAGTCAGTGGTCAGTATATATATGTTTTCTAAAAGCATAGAAACAGTGAACATCAATGCAATCAGCTTGCTCATAGGTTTAGCTTATCATTGACAGGGCAGTGATCTATGTCCAAAATACATCTGGACCTAGCCACATTCCTAAGTAGACAGGCTATTAACTCTTTCTTTTGTTCTATATAATTATATTCTTGTTGTACTAACTACTACTACTACCTACTCATTTTTACTCATAATTAATTGTCATGGGTGAATTTATATTATGATGCAGTTAATATCAAAGGTACTAATGTCAAGCACATAATAGAAAGATTATTAAACCAACAATTCTATTATAACACAGTGTTTAGTAATGTTTCATTTGCATTAGCCTAATTATTAAATTATGTATGTTTTTTTAATTAGCAATCAATGACCAGAAAAAGGAAAGATTTTAGAAAGACGGTTGTAGCAGAATAAAGTTTGTGGGCCTTGAGAAAGCGAGATAAGGTTCCAGGTGGTCAGCATTTCTTTTAACCATCTTTGTGGCGGCTTCTGGTGGTCGTTATCTCTTGGCAGGCATTCGGCTTCTCTGCATCTTAGGGAGTTTGCTGTTCTCCCCCTGTGCGCATGTTTCCTTGCCCAGCCGGACCTCAGGGACCATGGCGACAGCCATTAGCCCTGAGGGTCACTGCAGGGGGAGGTGCAGCATTCTACACCCTTAGACATTCTTTTAAAATTTGAAATGATTTTTTTAAGAACCAAGGAATAAAATGCCATAATAAATTTTTGAGTAAAAAAGGCCATTGAGATAATTACATCTCTCCATCCTTCAAAGTCAGTTACACTTTTTGTTGTTACTTTGCAACTCAAAATAATCACATTTGTAAATATCAAAGACATTTCTATTTGTCTTCAGAGTTTTATTCTTATTTTTTTCTTGCTTAAATTGTTTTATCTTTATATAATGCAATCTAATTTTATGAATGCATTCAACATGGGTGGTGGACAATGAAGTGCTCTGGATTAAATGGTAGATCTGATGTTTATTGCTAGATTCTGAGCTAAAACAATAGTTTACAATTATTTGTGCCCATATGAAGGAAAATGAAATTTAATAGTAAATGAGGTTGAATTATTTGGCTGTATGTATTAGTGACTTTCATGGAAGTTAATTCCAAAAAACAACAACAAAGTCACCTATGACATTGAGATCATAAAAAGGCAAAGCATGTTTATTTAGGATTAAGAAATTTTATTTTGTGAAGAAAAGATAACTAAATCTAGAAAGTAATCAATAGAGAAAGTGTGTAGTTTAGATTTGCATAACAACCATATCCCTGTTTATTGTGTCTTTCCTGTCAACTGGCCTCCCATAACTGGCTTTCCCATTCCTTTCA
The DNA here is from genome assembly GCF_964194135.1 of Talpa europaea. Lineage (NCBI taxonomy): Eukaryota > Metazoa > Chordata > Mammalia > Eulipotyphla > Talpidae > Talpa > Talpa europaea. The sequence continues at coordinate 125,816,343 of NC_140073.1, read as the reverse complement.
ACATCTTCTGTCTTTAGATAAAGGTGTTATTTTTGGTCCATTTAGGGGAATAACTCAAATTTTCTTAGGAACCTTCTGTACATGGAAACATTCCAAGGGAATGTTACATAAATTATGTTGCAGAAAAATCAAAGTTTACTCAATGTGCATAAATGCCAAATATATAACATTTAAGGCATGGGGAAAGAAATCACTTTAATATAGAGCTTAAAGAGCAGGAGGTAGAAACCACAGCTCTACCTTCCCAAAACCCCATTTTGGGAATCAGGGGTCAGGAGAACAAAAGAGCTGAATTTTAAAGGCTGGGAGTGGACTGGGACCCAGGTGTGTGGGTTTGAAAGGTCATTGGGTAAAGCAGACAAAGTGACATAAGAATTCAGAGGTGGCTGAAATCTGTTGGATAATCAGCCTGCATAGGGAAAGGTCCTTTTCAAACAACCAGATCTTCCTCTTAGTGGGCCTCTTCCTTCTAACTGTGGTCTGGGTGGTTCCTTTTCCCATCATTTTGGTTGACATCATTTGGGGTGAAGTGATCACACCCTGTGGCTTCCCTGAAAACTAAACAAACTCAAGAGATAGCCATACCCAACTATTCTTGTGAACAGTATGGATCACCCATGAATTCAATTACATAAAATTTACTACTCTGAAAATAAGAGACCAGGAAAAGATAGCCCCAAGTTTACAGAAATTAATCTGCTTCCTTCATCCAATTCTATCTTCCTCTTCAAGGAAGCACTTTAGAATAATGAAATTCTAAGATTAGTATTATAAGAAAATTACCAACATCTCTAAGATATTTTATTTTTTTTTTTTTTTTTTTTTTTTTTTTTTATTTTATTTTTTTTTTATAGAGGCATGCTTTATTTATTTAGTTTGTTTGTTTGTTTGTTTTATACATGCACTGGGTACAGTCAGAAGCGCGGGAGGGTGAGAGAATTCACCAGAGCCAGAGCAGGGAGCAGAACAGGCAGAAGGACCGAAGTACACTGCTGAGGGGAGCAGCGGGCGGCAGGAGAGGTCTGCGCACCATGTGGGACCCTCCTCCGGTGGCCGGGGAGCAGCCGGGGATCGAACCGGCGTCGCAGAGGCCGCGGGCAGCTTCGCAACCCAGCGCTCAACCACTGCGCCACCGGGGAGGCCCTCTAAGATATTTTAGACTCACTGACCACTTATAACCAAAAGGTGTCACAGAATGCTTGCCTGACCCCCTCCATCCCCTCCATCCATGTACCCGGCAGAAATCACCATTTGATTGTCAGAATCTAAGGGTTTGATTTGTTTTGTTTGTTCATTTGCTTTATTTATTATCTTCCACATGGATGAACTTTAAGGAGATTATGCTAAGTGAAATAAGTCAGAGGTAGAAAGACAAAGTCAGAATTTTATAAATATTAACCCAACCCAATGAGATAAAGATAACATGACAAAACAATTATAGGCACGCAGGGATTGCTTTCATTCACATCCCTGTCATTTTAATATCTAGTTGACCTAGCTTTCCTTCTTTTTTTCCTTACATCTTATTTCATTGAATTCTTTGTAAATTACCAGTCACATACTATATGCACTGAATTTTTCCTCCATTATGTTATTTATACTTTCATCTGTTTTAATACAGCTTGCCTTAGAATATTTAAAAATATTTAAATAGATATATCAACTTTCATATATTGTTTCTGGTTTGTATTTTTAATAAACATTTTTGCCCAATAAAATTATAATTAGGCAAAAGGTAGCCTGCCCTGAATAATAAAGGGTGGAGCTGAACATAAGGGGAAGTTAAAGGAGATTTGGAGGAGGCACATGGAGCAGAGCAGCATGTGAAGAAGGGTTCATTTACATCTCAACATTGGACTTGCTCCAGAGGAATGGGGGGGTGTGGAAGGAGACTTGTGAAAGAGGCCTGGGTGAGAGACCTCTGGGAGGCTGACAATGGCAGCCTTTATCTTGGCTTATACTTTGATTTTTCTCCTCACATCCCAGGCTTGCCTGTTTTTCCCCTTTTCTATGGTTCCCTGCCAGTAGGTGCCTTAGACGTGTGGCAAGTTTTTAGATCTTGGCAGCCCCATGTCAAGCCAACCTTATTTGTCTGGGTATATATACAATGAGAAGTTGGGTGATTCGGCTTGTTTCATTGGAAAACTCTTATCCTTTCTTTTCTCTTCTCTCTATGCACACTAATGCTTAAAGTTTCTTCACACTAAGAGTAAACTTGTATGTATGCGAAAGATGGCAGAAATCCCTTAGAGTGTACAAGTTTGGGGGTATTCTCAGCTTACACACTAATAATAGGAAGAATATTGAATAGATTGAATATATGAAATAGCACAAATGGAGATGAAAATGATTAAAGTCTTACTGAGAAGATTATGAAGAATGCATTTTGAAAAATATTTTCAAACTGCAAGACTGTGCATTTATAATGTGTGTCAGAGAATAGTGACTAGTTCAAACTGAGTCATTCATTACTTTATAACCTGTGGCAATTAACTGCTGGATCTTAACTTACTTATAATATAAAAATGTTGGATTCATTTATCTCTGGAGTCAATGTCATGCCTGAGATTTTATAATTAAAAAAAAAAGTGTCTAGAGACTCAAGTGACAAATGTTATCCTTGTCTATTAAAAGGGAAAAAAAAATGTGAACAAATGAACAAATACCAAAAAGAATGTGCAAGTAAATAATAGTGCATTATTTAGTTGAAAACCCTCTAGACTAGAGACAAGATTGTAATTGAAAGAAAAATAAGTCTGCGCAGTCAAAAATATATATATTCTAATGTATACTGCATACCACTTAACAGTGGATAGTAAATAATTAGTTGAGTAAGATGAAGCATTCCCTTTGCATCAAAAGCTTTTAACCTCAGCTGTACCTGTAAACAGCTTGAAATGAAAAATTCAGGGTTTGGGTTTTCCAAGAGATAAGATTACTTTCATCATGATGGTGCTCAGAACCTAGTTCTCCAGGAACGTAGTTTTTTGAAAATTTTTAAATTAGAGCTTCCTTTTAAATGACAGAGGCAGTTCCCTTTCAGCAAGCTGTGGCAAACAGCATGTCAAGGAAAGAGATGCAAATTTATTTCCCCTCACCAAACCCACAGATTTATTCATCTATCTTTAATCCTTTATTTTATACTCTAAAGTTTCTTTCTTTTCAATAGATATATTTAAATGAAATGCTAAATGAACCCAGCTCTTTCATATGCTTTACCTTAGCATTAAAATCATGAATATATAAATGATTTCAGAATGATTTCTCCATATTTATTCTAATGAAACCAACCTATGAATAAATGGAAATGTGAGATATTTTCTTAAAAAAGTAGTCTATTAATGTGTTAATAAAATGAAGGATACTTATATTTTGTACTGTAATTAAGAATATAGGTTACAAATTAGAAATATAAAAGTTAAAACTTGATGTGTTTTTCATGTCCTTGAGATTATATTCAATACTTTAAATGCATTTTATCATTTAATTCACACACAACTTCAATGAATGACTAGGTAAGGCTATTAATACCAGTATACAGGAATCATCTATATAGTGGAGCAAAGAATTTAACTGTAGAGCAACCATTTTTATAGGTCCATACATGAGAGATAGATCTCAGGATTTGCTTAATTATAAACCAAAGCTAGGGAGCTTTCCACAGTGGTGATATTTTCGTTCTATTTTATATTTTCAAGAATGTTTTCTTTACTGCAACTTTGCAAACATTTGTCAACCTTGAAGAAACCTGCTCAAGCACTAGGTTTATTAAATAAAAAAATAATATGAGTTACTATCCAACACCTGAATTCTTCCACTTGTAAAATATCAATTTGATTGTGATTGAATTTTCTCCAGGGAAAAATTTTGAAGTATCTACTCGTTGTTGGCAATAGACACCTTTATTTTTACACATCTTCAAAAAATATTCAGGTGAATAGTTCTCTTTATCTTTTGATATTTGAAGATTTCCATTTCAAGAATACTACTAGGTTTCTTGAAGAAGTAGAATATATATGTATATATATATGTAAGTATATAATAATAGTATGCTTTAAAATAGTGAAGTATAAAATATAGTTAGTAAAAATGCATACTTATATAACCTTAAATTGCACATGGACACATGTTAAGTTCACGAGCAATGAAATATATTGAATGGAATCATAAACATTTTATATATCATCAATCCTCCTAACATAGAAGTACTTTTATTAAGTAAGATTAATATAATAGAGATTATTACTTTGGATTGTTAAATGTAGGAACTTAATTTTTTCTAAATTTTATGGTATCCTATTTTAGAGCCCAGTAACAGTAAAACTCTAAGTGGCAGAATTAAATGGAATGATACAATACAAGCATTCTTTAATAATTTGAAAACTAAGGGCCTCCCCTGATGGTGCAGCGGTTGAATGCTGGGCTGTGAAGCTGCCCGCAGCCTCTGCAGTGCCGGTTTGATCCCCTTCCACCGGGGAGGGTCCCACATGACATGCAGACCTCTCCTGCCGCACCCCCTGCTCCCCTCAGCTGTGTATTTTGTCTGCCTTTTCTGTTCCCTGCTCTGGATCTGGTGATTTCTTTCACCCTCCCTCGCTTCTGACTGTACAAAGTGCTTGCATAAATAAATAAATAAATCTTAAAAAAAATAATTTGAAAATTAAAAGGTCATTATATAGGACTGTTTAAGGGAAATTTCTCAATTGCATTACTTCATTCTACATTATGAAAATGATGGAATTGGGACACGTAATCCAACCAAGAAGTATTTAACAGTGTGTGGTTTTGTGAATAATTTATATCAACCTGTGTTTTAAGAACCATAAAATGTTATTAATAAATATTTCAATTGAAAATAAAATCACTAAATGCTTTGATGATCTTTAATATTCTCTAAATAGTCAAATGCATAAGAAGAAAACATACTATTTAATGTTCTACATCAATGCTTCCCAATAAAAATATGTGAATGATATATTTTCTACTGGCTGAATTAAACAAGTGAATTGACTAATGCATTTAATTTAATCCAGTTTACCCAAAATGTTATGATGCCAACATTTGTTTAATATAAAGTATTAATGAATGAGATATTTTTATTTTGGGAAAGGTACTCAGTCTTACAATCCATTAAGCACATTATACTTATAATGCATCTCATTTTAGACTAGCCACATTTTAAAAACTCAATAGTAACTTGTGGCTAGTGGCTACAATAAAGGGCAGTACCATTCTTTAAAATAGTTTGCAGAACTAAAAATCCTTATTTATTTAATCCTATTCCTTTCTTAAAATTCTATTGTATCATTTATTTGCCTTTATCATAAAGATCCACTTAGTAGCTCGATATTATAAAAGTATCCTGATGACAGTCTAAGTAAAAACAATCAAATATTTATTCTCTTAGGGAGTTGATGAGGGGAGAGAACCTATATTTTCAAAGTGTAGGATTGATGCTGGAATTAGAGGACAATGAAGAAAACGCAATGCTCATTTTACATTTTCAAAATTAACATTATATGGAGGAAGGAAAATTTTAGGAATATTATTCATGTACTTTATATTCAAGGAATTGTTAGCACAGATATATGACTTCTTAAATATTGCAAAGAAATCATTTGGTACAGACCAAATGTGTATTTTATTTTCTTCCCATTATATGTTATTGCTGCAACATATAACTTAAAATTGGACTGATACTTGTATAGTCTAGTTGTTGTTTTTAAATAAATTTTATATTGTAGTGCCATTGATTTACATTCTTGTCAGCAATTTTTTTAAGATTGATTTATTTATGCATATAAGAAATGGGGTACAGACCAGAGGTGTGGGGGATGAGAGGATTCACCAGAGACAGAGTGGGGTGCAGAATCGACAGATTGACTGAAATATACTGCTGAGGGGAGCAGCAGGTTAGGCAGGAGAGGTCTGCTGTGCCATGTGGGTTGCTCCCTGTCCAGGGATCAAACTCGTGCTGCAGAGGCTGATGGATAGTTTCATAGTGCTGTGTTTAACCCCTTGTGCCACCAGGGAGGCCCTCCCCCTGTTGTCAGTAATTTTAAAGTATAGGATCTCCCTCTCCATGTGTAGCATACACACCACGAATGTAACTCTCGTTTTTTTCTCAGTGCATCTAATCAATTGCAGACTTTTCAAGTCAATTTATTCAGACTTTTAACTCAATTGAGGTCTTAAGTTAACTGAAGCAATTTGATAAATTCATATTTTCCCTTTTAATAGACAGGGATAGTATTTATCACTTTGAGTCACCAGAGACTTTATTTTTTCAAATTCTTATAGAATCTCAGACTTGGAATGGATTTTAGAGATAATTGAATTCAACACTTTCATATTATAGATAAGAAAACTGGGATTCAGAGAGGTTAAATGACTTGCCACAAGTCACAAAACTAATTAGTGACTCAGTCTGAACTAGTCACTATTTCCTAATGCACTACTTTGTTCCTTACAGTCTCTGCAAAGTACTCAATAAACCTCAGTGAATTGTATTGTCTTTCAAACTCTCCCTTATATCATTTGTAAAGAGGAAATTGTCTAATATACAGATGAATTTTTGTTCTGGAATTACTATATTTTACCCTAGTACCTCTGACACATCTTGATTAAAATATTCTGTGTTCATATAGCTTGCATAATTCATATTTAAATAAGAATAGATGTGATCTGTAAGAAAAACAATCTTTAATTAGAAGCTTGAGAATAAGATATTTAGAAATGAAAAGTCCTTATTAGAATAAGTGGAAAACATATTTGCTTACAGTTCAATAATATTTCGTCCTCTCAGTCCTCACCATCATCACTATCCTGGCATGGCTCTTGGAAGTCAGGAGGTCATATATATGTAGATACAGAAGTACATACTGTCATGAAGCAGGACACAAATTACATTGAAAATGGATATGATGGTTTGTGGTAGATAAATGATATGTTGAGAATAATTTTAAGCAATTGTTCTTTGTTCTAAGCTAGCATTGTGTCTTTTGATTCATCTCCTTTAGTTTTCTTTCCTCATTTAACAAATACTTGAGTATTTATTATCTGCTACACAAATATAGATGGTCCTGCAGTGGATATTCTAGAATATTATAGAAATGGAAGATAAATTACAAAGTACATGATTATCTGCGCAGCAAGAAAAGTAAAAGTTAGAGAGGGAAAGAAGCAATTAAATATAGTTTGATGAGAGTATACTCCTGTAGAAGATGAGCAAATTCACCAAGGAAATGAGGGAACATGCCATGTGCAGTCTCAGAGAAGACTGAATAGCATGAAATGAGCGGAGAGAAGAGCAAGACTTGAATCCTCATTAGAGAACCTCAGCTCCACCCTCAAGAAAGCATAAGAAAACCAGTGAGGCAGGAAGACATGGAATATGTGGGAAAATGGTAGGCCTTTGGGTCAGAGTCACCAAAATGTTTGAAAGTTCAGGTATCACATGCCTTTATTTCTGTTTTAAAAGAATTTGTCTGGCACTATGTTGAAATTCATCTCAGAGAGGACAAGAGAGAAGCGAGAAAGGTCAGATAGTGAGTCAATGATCTAGTGTAGATTATAGTGATGTCTTCTTGGCTATCATGGTATAAGGTGGAGAGGTGAGAAGATTTGAGGTTTGGGATACAATTAAGATGTCAAAGAAAACTTTAAAATTATGGCTTGTGTAGCTAGGAGGATAATAATTTTTATTGAGAATGAAATTACTTATGGTAATCATTTTCAAAGAAACAAGAAGTTAAGGTTAAATGTTAAATATGATAATCTTTTAGTATTTAATTAAACAAATGGGTGGAGATGGAATGTTGGTAGATGGACACATCTGTAGTTCAAAAGAGAAAAGAAGAATCTAAACAAGTCTTAAAATGATTTCTAACTGCATGGGATAGGATGATATGACATGAAGGGAAGATCATTTGTAAATATTTTATATGAATGTATATTTATGTACAATCAGATCATTACATAGGTATATGTAAATATATGTGCTTGCATATACACATACATGAATACATGTAAATGCATGTCTATATGTATTTGTTACTAGATATGTGTACATGTACATATATATATGTGAGTGTATATGTGTATACACACATGTGGAGAGAGAGAGTAAGAGATTTTTTTTTTTTTGCTTAGAGAAAGAAAAAGTTTATTAAGGAACAGAAATAAAGTAGGACTCCCTGGCTAGTGGAAACAGATCAGGGAGGGGCAAGGACAGCCTCTCAATCATTGCATGTTAAGAAGAGTATAAATAGCCAGTGAGGAACATATGAAGAAATGATCATTGTAGCAGGCAGTAAATCAAGAGATAGTTTTGTCCTCGAGGGTAAATGAAAATAGAGCATATAATCAACGGTGTCAAATAATGTTTATAGGTTCGGTATGACAAAGTCCATTGACTCTTACTTGGTCATAAGGTGATCCATGCTGAAGACTTGATTGGAATATGAAGACAATGAACATAGCCAACTTTAAAATAATGTTTATTTCCATTCAGAAAAGATGTATGAAGAAGTAATTACAGGTTAAAAGTACATTTTTAGAGAGGAGTCATGATCATCATACTTTGGTCATAGTAGATAAAACCTCTCAGAGAAAGTAATTATAAAATCTGAAGAGTGGGGAAGGGGTTACTATCAGAAGGTATTAGAGAGTGAATAAAGCAAAGACACTGGGAAAGAAATGGCATTTAGAAGAACAGGTGCTGGTGAGTTTTCCACGTTCACAGTGTCTAGCCTGAATCATATCTAAGTGTAGCTGGGCTGGGCAGTTAAATCTCTATAGGAAACCCATGGTCTTGAAGTTCTGAAGGCCTATGAGGACAGGGTTAGGGTAATTACAAATAATATAAAATCTTCATAGAATAATATCTATGACAGGACAGATTCAGAGAAAAGTAGCCCCAAATTCTTGCTATGGCAACCTATGACCCAAGAATATGTGGTATGTATGGGTAGTCTTCAAGCAGTTAAGAAGAAAAAGAACTAAGTGATAACTGAGGGTATTATTTAGAAAACACCAAGCAAGAGTAATATAAAGACAGTGACACCTACACACATTTGAAATCCAAACATAAATAGAAAAATTTAAAAGCAGTCAAGGGAAAATAAAAACCACATCCCATACAGAACAATGATTAGAATGACTATAAAATACTGAATGAAAACAATGGATACCAGAAAATGATGAATATTGAAAGAAAATAAAAACAGTCAAACCAGTATTCTATATTCAGCAACAATGCCCTTCAAATATTCAGTGAAATACATTTTCTAACAAAAACTAAGGGAATTTATAACCAGTGGATAAGAACTACCAGAAATGTTAAATTTTTTGAAGCTTAAGGAAAATGAAACCAAATGAAATGGAAATTCATCTCAGAAATAAATGAGGGATAGCAGGAGATGAAATATCTAGCTAGTACAATTATTATAATCCTTATTTTTCTTAAAACATGCATTTACTAAAGTAAACAGGACAGCATTACATTATGGAATAAAAACATCTGACAAATAGCAAAAAAAATTTGAAGGAGAGGTGGGGAACATTTGGTCTTAATTCTAATTAGACTGTGACTAGTTAAAAGTGTATTTTGTAGTTAGTAAAGTAATGGTATTAAACTCAGGAGTCATTTGGCAATATCTGGAGACATTATTGTCCCAAGAAGGGTGGCTTAATAACATTAAATGGGTAGAGGCTCTGGATAATGTTTAATTTACTCTTAATACTCAGGACAGCCCCTAAAAGGGCAACAACATGGATGGATCTAGTGAAACAAGCCAGACAAAAGGACAAACATCATGTTATTTCATGCACATATGGTTTATAAAAGAAATAAACAAAATAACACAATGTCACACAAATAACAAATAACACAAAAATAAGCTTTTAAACTATAACACCAATTAGTGATTATCAAAAGATAAGGGAAAGGGGATTGGAAAAATGGAGACAAATGATGTAGAAAATATTGAACTATTAATGGTGAACTTGTTGATTATCAACAATGTACACATGAAGTATGTTGTAATGTTCCTTCAATTAAAAAAAAAAAAAACTACAAAGAAAAAAAAAATAAAACAAAGCTTATTCCCAAACAAGGGAAGAAGGAGGAAATGAATATCACAAGAAGTTGGGAAAAGGAAATAGGAAATGATAGAATTAAATACAAGACTACAAAATAAATATAAGTATTAATAATTAAAATTTCCAATGAAATAAAAATAGTGACTTTTCTCAATGTAGCTATGATTTTAATAGACAGATAGGATTTGAAGAGTCTCTTGTTGGAGAAAGAGTGTCATTTGCTTTTGTGATATTTGAAGCATGTTATGTGAACAATTTTTGGAAACACATTTGAGAAGAGAAAAATTATTATGATGGAAGGTTAAAAATGCCTAGCATTTTCTTTCCATACATGATAGTCTTAGAAAATTCCTGTAGCCAAATAATTTTCAATTACTTATTTAAAGGTGGCAATTGATCTTGTCACCTTTGCCATAGCCAACTAGGCCAAGTAAATGCTTAATCTTAAAGAAACCAATCAACCTAGATTAGGACTAAGCCAATCAGGTAGTTACATAACAAATTCTGAATTAAATTCAAGACATTGTGTGGGATGAAGATTCACTAAAATTTTTGTTGCAGAACAAAAAGACCCATGAATTCTTTGCTGCTGTGATGCAGTTTTCTTCTTCCTTCCTTTCCAAAGGTCTACATATATACATGTTCTTCCTTAAAATTTATTAGATTCTGTACTGCCACACCCGTTATAGCTTGTGCGTAATGAGTGCACTTCAGATTAATGAAGAAAATATTAGGATGAGTTTCAGGGTTGTTAAAGTATGGGATTAAAACCTTTCAAATAACTTCTCTTTTGTCAAATAACTCTATCACCACTAGAGAACAAAATAGAATTAAACAAAAACAACTTGGGACTTGATTTCTGAGAAGCAAAATACTTAAACTTTATATTTGAAAGTAGAAAGCAAAGTCAATGTTAAATGGATTAATTTCTCAAACTTTATTAGGTAACTAAGTTGATTACCAGAATGGTGATGATATTTCAGCTATTAGTTAAAAAACTGGTCTAGTCAAATAGATCTGGAATTCATAGACTCTTGACAGTAATTTACCTTTCAAAAAAACTTTTGCTGACTTGGACTTGCAAACAGAAATCCTACCACTCACTAGAGAATTACATATATTTATGTAATCAATAAACTTTTCTTAGTATACCTACTCTGATGAAAATATTCTCAGATGGTTTTGTTTTACACCATGGCATGAGATAAAACTCTAAATTATTATAATTTGGGGACAGGATTTCTCATGAGCTAAATATTCTAGGCCAGGTGTTGCAAACTAATTTTGCTTACACTGTTGTGAACATGCGAAGACTGAAAGGAGCTAACTTTATAAATAGAAAATTGGCAAACAGTTGAAACAAGTTAGGATAATCAGAGCTAGAAAACAATAATGAACTTAATATTTTGTAACCAGTTGTTATCTGCAAAATAAAACAAAAGATTTCTGTACTGTTTCATTTTTCAATAAGCTAAGATAAATACAGTATTTGAAACTAATAGAAAATATTTGGAAAAGTTTATTAATTTGTGAAACTGGTTTTTGTTGTAAGAATTATAGTTGATGAAATTGAGTTTTTAATTTTGATTTTTTTAATATTCTGGATCAGCACTAATTTAGGTTGATTTAAGGAGAAGATAATTTTTCTAAACAATTTTATATAGTTTTCAAATAACAAATAATGAAGGTAACCAAGTACCTGTGATTATTTGTATGTTAAAGAAAAGTCTTAGAACTGTTAATGTCACATTTGCACCTCTCATATCATGTTGATTTATCCTTCTGTGGAAATTCCCTATTTTCTATGAACTTGAAATTAATATTGACACATTAGCTGTGAAATAAAACTACAATTCCTATTTAGAGTTTATTTAAATAACCTGAGAAAACACTTAGCATCAGTGAATCATAAATGGATTCTTACCCCATAATCTGCCTTCAGGTTTCTACCTTAAATCAGATTCACAAAACTGTCTTTGGAATATCAACCTAATAAATATGTAACTATTTAAAGCACATTTATAGAAGAAAATACATCAGAATACCAGCATGAATGAAAATCAACAAAGCAGTCAACCACTGAAACGAAAAAAAAATATATAAATTATAAAGTCATTATACTACAAATTAAATATGGATGCTTTCAATTCTACTCTAATTAAAAATAAGACACCAAGAAAAAAAGGGAACTCTATTTAATGAGAATTATGAGGAAAATATTTTCAAGAACCAAAGTAATTTCAAAAATAATTAGGATATTTTTCAACTTATGCACCAAACAGTTCAGTTGTGGACTATAAGCAAATGGCAAAGAAATACTTAAAATATGAGAAATTTCCAATTGCTATCCCACAGAAAGTAGAGCAACTGAACATACTAACGCATATCTTTCTCAAAGATTTAGACATATTAAATAAAAATTTTAAGACATCATAAGACTCATATGAGTGATATGTACCTTGCAAGTGATTGCTTTTTTGTTGTGACTGGAACTTTTTGCCACTTTGCTATGGGAACACTATGAGATGAGCAACAGTCACAGAGCAGGTTTGCAAGGCAAGACTCTGCTACTTGAGCAGAAGTTCTTGTGGCATTTCTTGAATGCATACAGGCTCGTAAAAACTCATCATGCCACAATGGAATGAATAATGAGATCCAAAGGGTGGGTCTGGAATGGGGGGCAGTTTTACAAGGAACAGAGAAGGGGACATTGTGACCATACTTCTAGAGATGTTGTGGCAGCAAAGTATTATCACAGGCAGAGTTATCCCAACACCACCATGGAGATAGTCACGTAATCAGGTCAACAGCGACCTAGGCATCCTGGGCATGCCTGGTGATGGGACTACACTCCGTAGGTAGTCAAGGGATGCTCTGCTGTGATTTGCAGATAGCAAATAGGTCCCAGTTGTCCATGAGTGGCCAGCTAATAGCCAGTTCATAGGAACCCACAATAATACACACATGAATGATAGGTACCTTCCAAGTGATTGCTTTTTAAGCTGAAAGATTGAGCAATTTATAAAATTATCATCCATCTAATTCTCAAAACCAATTTTTTAAATGAATAAAATTTACTTTTATATTCTGTCCGATGAATAATTTAATATTATATGTTAACTTTTTCCTCTAAAAAACAAATCATGGTTTTCCCTTAATAGATCAATCATTAGATAAATATTTCTCATAAGCTTCTTCCATTTTCAAGAGATCATAGTTTTGATTTATTTATTTTTTTTTAGGTTTAAATACCTCATTGAGGAATACTTTTAGAAATCGTGTATGTTTTCTGACTTACATGAGGAAAACACCAACAACATTTATTTGCTTTTATATGAAATGACATTTTGATAAGATAGAATTCTTGACTTTCAGCCTCTTACTTCATTGTTTTACCCCTGCAGTCTTACTCTGGAACTCAATCTGATTTATCCGGTAGTATCTTAAAATCTTGAAAAAGGAAAAGAAAAGGGCCTCCCCTGGTGGCGCAGCGGTTGAGCGCTGGGCTGCAAAGCTGCCTCTGCACAGTTTTGTTCCCCGGCAGCCAGTGAGGGTCCCACAAAAAAGAAAAAAAAAAGAAAGAAAGAAAAAGGAAAAGAAAGTATGAAAATCTCACCATTCATTTTCAAAACTTATAATGTTTTTTTTGTTTTTTGGCAATAATACAAAGGAAGTCAGAGAAAATATCTCCTTTCTTCTTTTATTATTCATGCCTGCTGTCCCAGTGCAAATATGTACTGTTACAGAAAATTTTCATATGCTTATAAATGTGGTAAAGCAAGGATTCCTTTCCAAAAATGTTTCTTTGAAAATCTTCCCTGTCATTCTAAGTCTAGGTGAGACATTAAATGAAAGAGTAATGATAAATGCCAAGCCAAATATGATGGACAGTATTATTTATATATATGGTTGTCTTAAAGAAATAGATTGTCATCCATGGAAGTGGAAAAGCATTTTATCTCTGCCATTCATATTAAATATAAAAATGAAATTCATATTGCAAGTTAGTGTTCTATCCCCAAGCTAAATTTATCAGATTTCAGCAAAATATAATCTTATCATGAAAAGAGTTACAACAGACTTAACAGATTGATGTCAAAATATATTTGAACAATACAATCAACTCCCTTTGTTCTGATTCATAAACTATAAACTACCTTCCTTTTAAAATATTTTCTAGCACCTCTTTTTTTTGTATGGATGCAGATTATTCTAATCAGAGGTTGTTTTTGAGTTACATTTGGCTATGTGACAAATATAATATGGCATCTTCATATAATGATCACTATTGAGTTACACAGTTTGAGACTATTTCAAAGAATTGATCAACAAAACAAGTGTTCTAAAATTGCAAAGCTAAAACTAGATTTTAAGTTATAATACAAACATATTTTTTCCCAAATGAACTTTCCTAAACATTCTTTTTTCTTTAATGCAATCCCCTTAAATTTCTGACAGAAGCAAAAACTTGAAAGTAATGGTTGGTTTATAATGATGAGATGAATTAATATGTCAATAAGCAAATTCTGAGAAAAATGCAGGTTGGTGATTTTTTATACAATATACATTATTCTTTATCATCCTTGAATGTAAAAGATAAATTTGTTTTGTTTAAGGAAATATCAATAGTTGAAATGTTATCACCAATAAGATGGCAACTGAGTTACTATATTATAGTCTTCTTAATTTTCCCACATATTCATTGGTAAAAATAATGTTTATATCCCATTGCATTCTACTTTAGGCAATGTTAGTATTTCTTTAAAATGATACTGTAGGGGCCTCCCCAGTGGCGCAGCGGTTGAGTGCTGGTTTACAAAGCTGCCCACAGCCTCTACAGCGCTGGTTCGATCCCTGGCTGCTCCCCGCCACCAGAGGAGGGTCCCACATGGCGTGCAGACCTCTCCTGCCGCCCGCTGCTCCCCTCAGCAGTGTACTTCAGCTATTCTGCTCCCTGCTCTGGCTCTGGTGAATTCTCTCACGCTCTCACGCTTCTGACTGTACCCAGTGCTTGTATAAATAAATAAATCTTTAAAATAAATAAATAAATGTTTAAAAGAAATAAAATGGTACTGTAATAGACTTCTGAAAGGTTGTATTTAATAAAACAACCCAATGACTTCATTTTTTGCCCCAAATGTTCTCAAGAAAGTATGAATGGCATATATAGTTCAAAAGGCATGTATACTTCAAAAGAGGTTAATATATTTCATTTTTTTCCTCAGAACTTAAGCTCTTTGACATATTTTATAATCTGACAAGCATTCTTTGCTTTATTTCTGTAATAAATTTTAATTTTAATGGCCAATCTCTTGTTTTAAAGAAGTCCAAGTTCTCCTCTCTCTCTCTTTGGTTATTTTGCCAAATATAAGACAGATATGTAATTATTATTTGATAGCATTTCTGAGTCCCCACATGGATTAAGTGCCTCACTATGGAAAATGTGTATATAATTCTTTATCTAAAATATTTCCCATTGCTTTTCTTCCTTAATTTTTCTTAGATAATATTTGTATTGTGAATATTCTCTTGTAACAAAATCATTTTACAGAATTTCATGATTACGGTACTATTGACATAATTTTGTCAACCTGTGTTAAGCGTTGAAAGGCAGAATTTAATTTGAATGACTTTTCCCTTTAAATACATAGATTTTATTGTGTCTGAAAATAATTTTAAATACAATTTGCTACCTGTCCATCATTTTAGAGTAAGCTAGTCTCACTGAACCTACAATTAGCAATTACACAAATAATTATATTGCTTGCAATTGTCAATAGGAAAATAAATTCAGGCAGATTCCCCTATACTGAAGGAGTATGTGTCAGTATGTCAATGGCTTGTTTTAGTCTGAGATATAGCATGGATGTGTTTGTCTGTTTCTAAGTTTGTTTATTTTATAGTAACGACTGGTTAATTACCAGTTTTGTCACCATGGTTTGCCACTTAGTTGCATTCCTAATGAATTTCATTGCTATTCTTTTCTTTTTTGCTGTCATTTAAAGTGGAAATTGATATTCAGATGCCAACTTTGTGGAATAAGGAAGTTATTTTTGAAGATACTTCACTTGTTAGTTGAGTAATAAATTTATGAGAGCAATTCCTTGATTTAACAGATCTTAAAAGGAAGATCTGTATTTCAAATAAAGTATCTTTCTGTTCAATTCTTATTGAGTACCTTAAATGTAAAATCGGACAGTTATTTTTTACTTTGCTTGAATCAGTGTCAGTTTGTTGAAATCAAAAATATACATTCTTTTTTTTTTGTAGAATCTCTATATTATTTTCATAGCAACTATATTGTTTCACATTCCCACCAACAGTAGATTCTAATTTCTTTACATCCTTGATAACATATCATTTTTTAAAACTAACAGTTGCCCTAACAGGTACAAGGTGATATAACATTGTGGTCTTGCATTTCTTTACATTGTATGCTCTGCAATGTACCTGTTGACCATTTGTATGTCTTATTTTCAGAAATGTCTATTCAAGTCTTTTGCCTGTGCTTTCTTAACTTTATTTGTTATTTTGCTATCTAACTACGGTTAAATATTTTAGATATTAGCTACACATGAGATATATGGTCAATCATACCTTTGGCTATATATGGTAAGAACTGAAATTAGGATGTCAAAGAGATACTTGTAGTTTCATTTCATCACAGAGCTATTTACAATAGTCAAGATAAGGGAACTACTTAAATGGCCATTAACAGGCAAATGGATAAATAAGTTGGTATGTACATACAGAAGAATATTAATAAGCCTATTAAAAAGGAAATGCTGTAATTTATAGCAATATGGATGAATCTGTAAGATATCATGCAAAGTGAAATAAGTTAGTCACAAAAGACAAATGCAAAATGATTTCACTTACATTGCATCTCTAATATAGTCAAGCTCAGACAAGCAGAGATGCAAATGTTGGTTGTTAGGGCTTGGAGGGAGGGAGAAATTGAAAATGATCATTCAATGGAATGTTTCACTTATGCAAAATAAATTCTAGAGACCTGCTATATAACATTTTACTTGTATTACAATAACATTTTACCTACAGTATAGCAATAATGTATTGAGCATTCAAACATTTGTTAAGAAAGAAAGTAGTCATATTAAATGCTCTTTATACACACACACACACATACACACACATATACACATATACATACACACATACATCACAAAGGAGAGTGAGGAAACTTTGGAATGTGATAGATATGTCTATTACCTTGATTATGGTGATGATTTCACTGATTTCTGTTTATAGTCAAAGATGTCAAATTGCACATATTCAATATGTGCAGGTTTTATATATCAATAATACCTCAATAAATTTGTCAAAAATACATTTTCCAACTGTCCTCCATCTCAATTCTTTCCCATTTCATTACAAACCACAGATACAAAGTTTGTGTATAGCTTAGGTGCAATCACATCCTTCACATAGACAGCAGATTAGGAATTCATTATATAAGACTTCAAAAATGTACTGGAGAGTGATAAATAAATTTACTTTCATCAGAACATTTATCATTTTCCTAAATCACAATGTAATTCTTAAAATAGTTTAAAGTTTAAATCACGCACTCTAATTTTAATATCTCAGTTCTAACTGTGTTATATAGATAACTAGAAGTTTCAGCCCCTTGTTAACTCCAACATCTTGCTATCTTTCATAGGAATAAAACCATTTTAATAAAAGAGCAGCTGGCATTACACAAATCCATCTGAATATAACTAATATAAAAAGTATGGCACCCACACATTTTATTTCTTGGGGGAATATATCAAACCTGTATTAAACCCATTAAAAGAAAAGTAAATAGCAATAGAAAAAATACTTTTGATTTTAATAACATTATCCGCTATACCTCTAGCCTCCAATAAAAGGAGTACGTTTTAAATATTTCTCCAAATTTCCTATATAAATTATTAAATGAAAATTAAAATAGAGATAGAATGCAGTGTATTGTTTAAAGTACAATCTATTGGACACTGATAACTTAAGACTTTTTTGAGTTGTGTTAACCTAAGTTCATTTACTTCTTGTGTCTTTTCTCGTTTTGCTCCTTCACATTTTTTAAGTCTTTACTTCTCTGAGGGCAGAGAAGTCATTTCACTCTATGGTCTATAATTTTGTAATTGTAAACTCTAATGAATATCATTTGCTCTGCTTCTATGACTTTTCAAATAACTACAAAATTTTACTTAAGACTTTCATAAAAAATGCTACATACAAATCAAATAATCAGAACATATTCCTTTCAACAAGACTCTTGCAAAAAGAGCTTTAGAAATGTATATAATAAAAGCATTAATTAACTATTAATTAATGCAATGTACTATAATGGCTACTGAAATGTTACTGTATTAAGTTTTCATATTTATTTTTGTTCAGGTAGGAAGAATTATTTAAATTATACAAGGTGTGCACTTTAGGAAGAGAAAGATTTGAAGAGAAAAAAAAATTTCTACTGAGATACTAATTTATACTGATTGCAAATTTTAGCAACAGCATAAGATGTTGATTATTTAAATTATATGTTAGGGACAGATGATAGAGTTTAAGTTATATTTGCCTGCATGGACTATTTCACAGTGTACAGTTGATTTTCATTTGGTAGAAAAGATAAGAGGAAAAATTGGAGAGGAACAGAGAAAACTAGAATAAGTGAATAAAAAATAATACATTAAAATGGGTCAATTCACATGCAATTAAAACTTCAAAGATAAATAACATGCAATATACAGAGTGCAGAAACTGGATTCCAGAAACAAATACATTTTTGAAACTTATTTTCCTGATTTTTGTGAGCTGGTCCTAATAATATCTTGATCCTTGTTGATATGTCCTTAGTAAGACCTAGCTATAATTTTGTCCCACATAGAAAAGAAAATTCATGTGTTTTAATTATTTTTTGTAGAAGTTAACTTAGTTATTGCATATTACCTTTTATATACACTTTACACAGTTTATATTTCTAGTCACCAGTCCTTAACATTCTTTCTAACATTTATTTGATTCACATGAATAAAATTATTGCTCTTCTTGAAAGTGTGTTCCATTATAATTACTTTTCTTTGAAAGTCAAAGTTTTCACAGAGGTAGGAAAGGGCAAACATTTGGGAGTAAAACTTGGTAACATTATACTGATTATACTCTATGTTCTTTTTATTTTTCCTTCAGCTTCTGACTGTGACAGGCTCCACCTTATTTCAGGAATGTTGAAATTTCTATTACATTTGCTGAAATATCTGCTCCCCTCTTCTTCCACTCCTGAGTTCACTTGATCACCTAAGTCATACCTTCCCCAGCTCGTCAGTTTCTTTCCATCTCTTATTGTAGCTCAAATGACTCTTTCTCAAAGAAGTCTTCTTATACCAATCCAGGCCAGGTCAGGACATTTTATCAGAAGCTCATGTCTCATCCTTCTCTTTTCAGATTATTTATCACAATTTTGCATGCTTACTGTCATGCCCTCTTAAGTATTCAAAATTGATCTCTTTGCACTGGGCTATATGTTCTAAAGGAGAAGACAACATGTTTTATTCATCATATTTTCCCCCTGAGACTAGAACAGTCACTTTTACATGGTCAGTATTCAAAACTACTTCTACTAGATAAATAAAGGGAACAACACATAAATACAATTTTGAAAAACTGATCATTTTATTTTTCTATATTTCACTGGATATAATTGATAGATATGCAAGTTGCCTTCTACTTTAAAACCTAAAGCATTTGTTAACAATTAACTAGAAGTTCTCCTTCCTTTTTTTAGAGTCACTGAGAAGTATAACACTGTATATTTCAGGATAGAGAACCAATCAATTGTAAATCCCCAAATGAGGCAAGCATCCAATACAGACTTGTTCCAACTGGTAAAATTCTGATGTGTTTGTTTATCTTCTTAATACCTTTAAACATACAGTGTGAAGGTCTGTTGGTTGTATTGATCACAGTATCCTGTGGAGTTTTGTGTTACTCCCTACCAAATAATAAGCTCACCTTGAAAATGTAAAGGTCATAACATGGTAAAGGTTAAAACTTCTTGATTGACAAGCATTTATTTCTTTCATGAGATTAAGGTTCCACTAAGTCATTGTCACTCATTTTCTTCTGCCAAAAGCTATAAACCTTGTCCAAAGCCCGTAGCAATTGAATAAAAATAAGGAATAGAAATAAATCAAACCAAACCATAAGAGAATTGCCAAGATAATCAGACTTATTTTGAAGGAATATTACATCTTACCTTATATTTGTTTTAAGGGCTCTCCCACCAGACATTCATATTTTCTAACATCCAAAAACAATTATTGTACTGACTTCTGCACTGTGACATATAATTATATGGGAAAAAAAAGTCTTTAAACATTGGTCATGTCAACTTCTTTCTCACAAAAGTACTGGAATGTCATTGTAAAGTCACTCTAGACATTACTTGATTCAGAAAGGACTTGCATCAGACTTACTTTAAGAAAAATAACTGGTATCTCAATGTCCTAAAGCTGAAATTAAAATAGAGTGACTAAAATAAAGCATAATAATAATTAACAATTTAGCCACATTTCCATTGGAGATCGTTGTAAGACTGTGACACTGTTTTGTTTGCTTGTTTTAGTGTTTGTTTTTTTAAGAATCAGTAAACATGGATAGTCATCTGATTGTCATTCCACATAAAATGATACACTCATATGACTGGAACTTTGTGTTCTGAGCATGCAGGACTGTGGCTAACTTCCAAAATGAATTATACAGCTATATTAACCTGATAGTTGTCATTATGGTGAACATATGTTTATATGATTACCGAAGTAGGAACTGTGATTTAAAAGTAAGTATAATCATGTGCAGCTTCAGATTATGTTCCGAAGAGGCTGATTAAAGCAGTTACTTTAGAGATTCATAAACACTTTAATAATCAATATTTTTAAAAGTCACAATATCAGAAACTTAGTGTACCTGCTGAAATGGAATTAAAGTAAATTAATGCAATATTAGCCAAAGTATTTGCCTTTTGCACAATGGAGTCTAAGGGTTTAGAGATAAAAAGAAAATCAAAGAATTTCTTTATTTGCTATCATCATGCATACAATTTGGTAGAATAGTCCTTTAATTCTTTCCAAATTTGAAAGTGCTTATATTTGCCTTCACAGACATCCCAAATTAAAATATTTATGCTGTCTAAATCACAGGAGAATGGATGGTATGTCTTTAATACAGCAAAAACTTCAACACAATTACCTTACCATAAAATTAAGGCTATACTGCATGACTATGTATTAAAATTCATCCAAGTAGCTTTGTATGAGTCACCCTCATTTCAAAACTCCACATTGATTAATTAATATGACCCTACTTATAGTCATTCATTTTTTTTATTTATTCATTCAAGTTTTCAAGGTAAATCTGTGTTGACTCCTGAAACCAACTAGGATAGGTGTTTAAATTTGAAGTTTGATTTCAATTTAATTATCCAACAGATTTACCTTTCACAAAGAGTGACAATGGTAAGATAATCTTTGCTTATAGTCTACCTACCTCTCTACCTACCTAGTTATTGATTACCTATTATTTGTCTCCCAAATAAGAAAAACATTCTTTTGGTAATAAGTGTTCTTTTAAATAAAATTATTGTCATTATCAATTCTGTTATTCTAATGTGAAACTTTACTAAAGAAAATGTTTAAGAAAAATTTAGTAGTGACTGAATTTATCACAAATCACATGTCTTATATTTTTACAAGTTATGGACATTATAGTCAGATGACTCAGCAAATTATATTCTTATTTGAAAAAGTGAAAAGCACTTTTATAGTATTAAGAACAAACGCTTTATTACAAGGCAATTACTAGGTTTAAGATTCAATTTGCCACAGTGTCTCAAATATAAGTAGAAAAATGTTACTAGATAAAAGGGGTACTTTTTACCCATACTCAATGGCTATCATTTTGAATCACTGATTATATGATAAACATTTTGCTGCATGTCTAAGTCTTAGAATTGTTATATATGATTAAGGTAAAAGAATGTAGAGTGATTTTTAAAATATTTATTTTCATTGTAAAAGCAATTATTTATTATTCCTTGCAGGAATCATATGGTGAAATGTGTTATGTTCTCTTCCATTTCACTTCTGCTTATTTGTACAGTATTGTACTTATTGTTGTATAATATAATTAATGTAATTACGTTTTCCTTGCAAGAGGCTCAGAATAGAAATAGTCAATACAATATGGGTTAGGAGATAATGAATGATTCGGTGAAAATTCTGCATTTTTTAGAAAATAAGACCCAAAGATTATGTTTAATTTGGTATCGTGTTCACCTATGTACTGGTGTTATATAGATATATGTTATGTAAAAATAGGCTCAAGCATCTTATATAAATTGCTCAAATTTATTTTAATTTTACAGAACTTAAAAAAATATTTAGAGAAGAAAAATAAGATAAACTTTGAAAAAGAACACATAAGTCTTGAAATATGTATCATACATGGTGTACTGCATTTGCAAAGTTATTTACAATATTTTTATTATTTATCACAATGGGTGAACGATGTTATATACTAAGGGACAAAGATTAATAATGTATGGTCTTTGTCCTCAAGGAATACATAATGTGATTTAATGTCTCCTTCATTTGTACTTGCTCTCCAGGCAGTTTTTCTCTTCCACTCATTTTAGTCCACACTCAGCACAAATTGGAGGGCAAGTAAGGACCAGCAGCAAGACCAGCAGTGTGGACTCCAAGCAGTCCCTAGGCCCACTGGTTTTCTTCTAAGAGTTGGATATTTATGAGAGAGGTCAACTAAGTTAGTGAGAATTCAGCATTAAAAAAAAAATGATGACTGATTTAAAGGAAGCATCAAAATTAATAGCAAACATAAAAACTGCTCAACTTATGTTAAATATTGTTAGTGGAAGAACTCTTCTTAGAATTGGAAAAGGATGAGAAGTTTTAAAATTATTTTACGCTAGGTAGCTCACACATCTTAACAGATATTTGCAACTGTGAGCTAAAAAGTGATAATGATGATAATGATTACTAACAGTTTGATGTTCAATATCCTGTAGACATTTCCAAACTACATTGCATTCAGAATATTTAATATTTCACAACCTTTGGGTCAAGGGTAATATATTTTTGTCAAACTCACTACTTTAGGGTTGGAAAAACCAAGACTTAAAAAAAAAACTAGTATAAAAACATAAATTTGAAATGAATTTCAATATAGAATTAACACACTGTCAAGTCAAATAACTTTTCTATACTTGTGTATACATATATATCCATATATACATACACATATATTTAGTTTTTTTTTACATATGTTTATCTGGTATACATATGTGTGCATGTGTGTTTATGTATGTGTGAGACTGTCTGTTCAAGATTTAATTGAGAGTGGTGTTACAAATCAGGATCTGATCAAAATCCTATGAGATACTCAGGCAATAAAAATGGACATTAATCAACATACCTTAAAGAATACCCAGTAGATATTATGTTTCACAACCTTTACATCTTTACTTAATCTTACTTCTGTTCTGAAATATAGCCTGCATTTTATTCTGAAAAAAAAATGTAGGTTATAATTTTTAAGTAGCTTGTTAAATGACAGTGTTCAATTAGTAAGGTTAGAATACAAACTGTCTGCTCTTTGCAAATTGACTGACTCAATCTCAGTCAGGTATTTGTCTATACCTCTTTGACACACTTTATTCCTTTGCCCTTTGGTTATCTCTCAGAATTTAATTTGTATAAAGATGCAGGGAAGAAATTAGTGGGACATTTTACCCTGTCATACCATTATATCCTATATTATCTCTATGTTAACACTCATGCTGCTTGATGATCTCAATTCTTTAGAAAAATGGAAAATAGCTGCTCAATATTCTATGGGATTATGCTGAAATTTTACTGCTTAAACAAAATATAATTGCTTACTTACACTGTAGAACAAACTCACATGTAAGTGTGGACAGGGCAGTACCTCAGCTTCACAGAAGCTGTGGAATTATCAGATCTGTAGTTGCATCCCACTATATATCTGGCTTCCTCTGTTGCCATGATGAGAAGAGAAAACTCATGGGCAATCAGTCATGATGCTTTCATAGTCCAGAAGTGATAGATGTCAGATTTCCTCATATTTCATTGTTAGGAATGTTTTTCAGCTTTCCCTATACTCAAATGACCTTAAAAGTGTAGTCTCCTTTGTGACAGAGAGAACTGGATTCTGCGAACACTAGTTATGTTTACCAAATTGTTCTTTCAAAAAGAGGGAATGGGAATTCATGAGATCATCTAGTAAGGTTAGTGAAAGAAGGGTTCGGGTTAAAGGGTTTGGGGTTGATGTGCTGAGAGCCAACATACCAAGTATTATGTAAACAACAGAACATAGTGTGAGATTGCCTCTAGACAGGCAAAAAGCAATATCACCCTTATACTCCAGATTGAATAGACCATAATGACACAATTTACCATTCCTAAGGAAAAACAAAGAGACCTGAGAGATTGAAACCCTCTTAAAAGTAACGGTTTGGTGATATAATATTTTATAATGGCTCATGGCTTTTATAATTGTTTCTCACTGTGCCTGAGAAAATCTGAAGAGTGCAAGGAAAGAAACAAAGACAGCACGCTGGAGTCATCAGTGACAGGCTCCCCACTGAGTGCCATGAGCTCCATTATCTTTTGTCATAGCAACTTCTCAATCAAAGCGAAATAGTGCTCCAGAAGCAGGAGATAGAGGAAAAATAAAACATAGCAAATTGCCCAAATTATACCACAAACTACTATTGAAGATACAGTTAAAGAATAATAGAAAAGAGCAGTCATTTTCTTCCAATTTATTTTTTAAATTCTAGCAAAAATTATATCCATTTACTCTGTTACATGAAATAGAATGAGTTCTCTTAATAATCAAAGATAACTCTCTCATTTATAACAGATATTACAGAGTGTTTTTGCCGGTATTAAAAACAGAAATTTATAATATCAATCTGCTCTCTGTGCAGAACATGACAAGTAACATTTTTTCATAAATATTAATCTAAACTTTTCAGATATATGCTTGAGTTTTAGAGTATATATTTATAAGAAGTATGACTAATGTGTTTCCATAGGAAAGACGTAAGGATAATACTTTGCTATTCCTTATATAAATATCTTTTATATGAAAACTTGCCTTTTTGTTCAACTGTGTGTGTATCTTTTTAGGTATTGAACAAATAAGCTAGAAAACACCAGTTTTGTATTTACCAAACATGTCAATAAATAATGAGTTAAACATGAAAGAAAAAAATCATAATGTAGATATGCAGCACAGAAACATTTCTTAGCTTTTATGTAAGGTATTAATGAATCTCTGTTTTTTGAATTATGAGAATTGAGGATATGGATTTCTTAATTATAATATCATGTTTTAAGAGCTACATAATCTATACACTAAACTTGGCTGGTCTGCGTTAAGGACTGTACTCTGTCTGAATGACCTGACTTCTTTTGTTAAAAGAATGAGAACAAAAGCATATATGTGTAAATGTATGTATATGTATGTTATATATATATTCAAAAATTTCCTTATGTTTATTATCTTAGTGTCCATAATTGATCCAAGTTCTACTAAGAACCATTCATTTAAATTTCTGTTCTTTTCATTGTATCATTGCTTTTAATTGTGCAAATATAAGAAGGAAGATAATTGTACTTCTAATCCAAAAATGAAATCATAATCACAAGTAAATCAAATATCAAGACACTGAGTGAATGGGAAAAAAAAATCATCAGTTGGAGCTGATTCCACCATTTCAGTTTTCATTAATGGTCTCTCAATTTAAGATTTTAAACAGGTTTTCAGTTCTATGTAAATTCTATATTGCCAACCTTTGTATTAGGCTGCTATTTTAGTGGCACTGTCAATTAACTTCACACTCTACAACTGTAAGCTTATAAGTATAGTTTGTCCATTTTAAAAGTTTTTCCAATATATTCAGAGTGTACTTTAAAGAGGCTTTACTGAATTCTTGGATTTTTTTAAAGAAAAAAATTTGAAATATGGGAACAAATATTATTATACTCAAGGTATAATGCCATCAGTGATATTTCTGTGTCTCTATAAAAAATTGACAATGCTTTGTAATTGTCATATAATTGATATTAATTAGATTTACCAACATTAGGCATTACAAAGTGTCATTTGAAAAGATTGTGAAAAATTTCTTTATTCAATTTTTTTTTAAAGGTAGAATTTTTTTTTTTGTATTTATACAAGACCTGGGGTACAGGCCAGAGGTGCAGGAGGATGAGAGGATTCACCAGAGACAGAGTGGGGAGCAGAACAGGCAGATAGACCGAAAGCACTGCTGAGGGGAGAAGTGGGTCAGACAGGAGAGGTCTGCTCCACTATGTGGGTATCTTCCTGGCCTGCTGGGAATCTAACCTGCTCTGCAGAGGCTGTGGACAGCTGCACCACTGGGGAGGCCCTATTCAAGTTTTAAAGGTTTCAAATCATGTTGATATAGTTAAAGATCAACAACATTGTTCATAACTCAATGGACTTTCACTATCCCCTAACTATAGGCAAATGGTGATGTCATCTTTGTTTTCCAGGTGAACAGAGAGGGTAGTAAATTCCCTAAAATTTCAGCCCATTGTAAATGATACCAATTTATCAAAATATTATTTTTAATACACTGATGTATTAATTACACTGATGTCTAGTAATTGGTCCAATAAAGAACATCCTTCTTTCTTTCTCAAATTGCAAAGTCATAAAGACAATAGGAGAACAAAATATCAATTTACTTAAAAAGACAATGTTCAGGGCCTCGCCGGTGGCGCAGCGGTTGAGCGCTGGGTTGCGAGGCTGCCCGCAGCCTCTGCAGCGCTGGTTCGATCCCCGGCTGCTCGCCGGCCACCAGAGGAGGGTCCCACATGGTGCGCAGACCTCTCCTGCCGCCTGCTGCTCCCCTCAGCAGTGTACTTTGGTCCTTCTGCCTGCTCTGCTCCTTGCTCTGGCTCTGGTGAATTCTCTCACCCTCCCGCGCTTCTGACTGTACCCAGTGCTTGTATAAATAAATAAATAAATCTTAAAAAAAAAAAAAATGACAGTGTTCATAGGTTAAGACGCAACCAATGAAGCTGTCCGCAACCTCTGCAAGAATTTGAAAGACATAATAACTTTCAGTGAGTGTTAGACTGGCCCAGATCTCACCCTGTAGCTTTATCCTGAAGGAGAGAAGGGGATAGTTAAGCCTACTACTAAGAGAGCAAAGCAGAGAGATTAACTTATATGAAATCTTCTAATTTCTCTTAAGACAGACTTCAACACTCTTGGAGGAGAGAAGCAGAGGTACAGAGAGAGGTTGTCTCTAAAGAGAAGAGACTAACAAGAGTGTGAAAGAAACACTCCCACTGACAATTTTTTTTTTTATGATGCTACTGCCAGTTAATAATTTAAAACACATAATGTGATTTGTTAATTTTATTTTCTTTATTTGAAGGCACCTCATAAATTTCTCCTCTTTTCTGCTGAACTGTTAGACCTCTGAGGTAACTGATCACACAACATAACACCTGACATATAATTGAGAAAGTATCTACTTACTAAACAAGATTAAGTAATTAAAATATTAAATAATTTTCACAAGCTCAGTGTTGGACATTTTACTCATTTGATCATTGCATTTTAGGAAATTTTAAGATATAACATACATGAAAGATTGCAAAATATGGAAAGTTAGTTGTTCCCACAAACATGCTTGTTGTTTGGTCTTGGAGGAAGAAGAACGGAGAAATAATTTAATAGGATGGCTAGGTAAATCTGGTATATGTTAAACAAGCAGCTACAGGGAAAAGGATGAGAACAATTATATGCACCGTTTGCTAAAATTTCCTCAGCATTAGAATTCCCACTGCAGCTGATTTCAAGTTACTGGTAAGAAATCTCTGAACAGAGAAACAGAAAGTGTTGTCCATAACAGACTCTTGGAAACCGGGGTGAGCATCTCCAGCACCCACTGGCTAGATGAGTAGTAACAGTGTGTTCTTCAGGTTTCCTCTAGGGATGAATTTCACATGGACCGCATTTTTCTGAACTTCCCATGGACTAATAAATATTATCGTGTATTGAAACCTCCCTAAAATGTATTGTGTCCATATGCCAAATCATTCTTCCTATAACTCCTGATACCATGGCTGTACATACACATATATACCCTGTTAAAAATATAAATGAAACTGATATGCAAGGGAGACAAAAATGTTTGAATAAGGAGGAAAGATTGAAGAGAGGTTCTTACATTGCCTGAGATAATTATGCATGATTGTAATTGCATATTGATCTAAGAGATATATTGTTTTAGTCAGAATGAACTGGAATGTCTGAAAATTACTTTCTGTTGCTGAATGGAAATGGTGTGAATAAAATTAATTAAGATTTATTAGAGAAATAGTTTTGTGGTACATTATCTGATCTGTGAGTATGTGTTGTAAGTTTTGTATATTATACAAGATGTGTAGAACTAAATTTCTCATCCCAATTCATTTCGATCTGTCACGATTTTCATTTCCCTCATGTTTATCTCTTTCCCTTTGAAAACCCAGTGTCCAAATCTAGCAAAATTTCTATTTGTCTCTCATCAGTCTTTTCTTTTCATGTCAATTCTCACCATTAGTTTATTCACATCTAATTTTTGCAACAGATTCCTATATGGTCTCCATATTTCCATTCCCATCTCATGTTATCTCCTTCCATATTAAAACACATAAAATACTTTTTGTAAATGTTACACTTTGCTTTTAGAATTCACACTTCAGCTGTAAATTATGGTGTGGCGGACATTGCCTATCCTTTCTCCAAGGTTCTGGAAGTTTAGTCAAACTGAAATGCTCACTATTCTCAATCATAACTCTATATTTTTACATTTACTGAACTGTTTCCTGTATCTTAAATACTCTTGCTTCAACTTCATATTTGTTTATAAATTGACCTGACTCAAACAATTGATTGATTAACTATGTCCTATTCTGGGCTTTTTTTTTTGTAAAGTTAATCAAATATTCCCTCTTTTTTGTACACACTCTCTTTCACTCCAACTGCCTGTTGACTGATTAGTCCTTACAGCATAGGGTAGATATATTCGTATTTGAATTTTGAAGTCTATTACACAACTGGAAAAGATAGTCATTAGAGAAATGTAAATGAAATTTATGTGAATGGACTATCTTAAAACATGTTATTGCTGCCCAACATGTTTCTCACAGTAAATCCAAGGCAGACTACAACTGGGCTAATTTTTAAAGATGATTTTTAAAGAGCTAATACAAAGAAATTCAAGACAAGGCAATGGTATTAAGTATAGTAGAGCTAAAAATATGGGATAGCATTTTTCCCTAAAAAGAGGGTGAGAATATGTAAAAGTCAACAGTTTATACATTTATACTCAATACAGTTGAAATTTTTAAGAATGTATCTTCTTAAATTCCCACTATGAGTGAGACCATCTGGTATTTTTTTTTTTTTTGTCTTTCTGGCTTATTTCACTGAGCATGATCCCTTCCAGCTCCATCCATGTTGCTGCAAATTGCATGAGTTTATCTTTTTTTGATTGCTGAGTAATATTCCATTGTGTATATGTACCACATCTGGATCCAGTCATCTATTTGGGGGCATAAGGGACCAGGAAAAAGACTAATTATAATAAAGTAAAAATCAAAATCAACAAGCAACTATAAACCAGAGACACACTACAGGGTGGGGAGGAGGGAGTAACATCAAAACAAGGGAGAGTGGGAATTATATGGGGACTATCACCAAGATGAATATGCATTCATTGTGCAAAAATGAAAAATGATGTAAAAATATATATAATTAAAATAATAATATAATAATAAATTAAAAGAAATATCAACCTAGGGAAAAAAAGAATGTATTTTCTTGTTATTTGTTAAACTGCTGTTTTTAGGGTAACTTTCTGGAAACTTAATTTAAAGGTATATTTCTATAAAAATCAATTTTAATTTATTGCTTTTTCATTGTATTATTTTTCTAGAGAGTTAACATCAATTTATAACAGTGCATATGAATTAGGGTTGTAGAGTCACATATACCACACCCCCTTGACAACACCAACAAACCTCTACCATAGAACATAGACCATTTGGAGCTCACCCCCCTTTATTTTGCACATTCTACCATCCTCCTCTGGTAGTCTCAATTCTTCAGTCATATTTCTAGGATAACTTCTATTCAGTAGGGGTCACTTTGTTTTAATGATGGCTTCTTTCATTGTGCATAAACTTTTTTTTTTAAAGATTTATTTATTTATTTATACAAGCACTGGGTACAGTCAGAAGCGCAGGAGGGTGAGAGAATTCAGTAGAGCCAGAGTGGGGAGTAGAGCAGGCAGAAGGACCGAAGTACACTGCTGAGGGGAGCAGCGGGTGGCAGGAGAGGTCTGAGCGCCATATGGGACCCTCCTCTGGTGGCCAGGGAGTGGATCGAACTGGCGCTGCAGAGGCTGCGGGCAGCTTGGCAACCCAGCGCTCAACTGCTGTGTTACCGGGGAGGCCCATGCATAAACTTTTAAATTTAATATATACTCATTTGCTTCTTTTTTCTTGAATATAGAAAATTGAGTTCTTGTGTGCACATGGTAGGAAATGGTAGCCATTTAGGAATGGGTAGGCATTCCTAAACAGTCCCAGTATTTACTGTACACTTTAAGAGAAATGAATTTTGAACATGACTATATGTATGCAGAGAATGCCGTATATGGATTTCCAGTCAGAATTCACTAACTCCTGGTAAGAACTGAGGGAATCACATACTTTGTGAATTGTAGTTGGCCAGCACAACAAAATCTATACTCAATCCATTTCGACTTCACAGGGGATTAGCATTTTGAAAGATTCAGCTAGACTTTTTAAATATGTTGACAGGACTACAGGTTGAGCAGTAAGAAACAGGAGGAAGTGTTACATTTCAGATGAATGCCAAGAATGTCACTAGGAATTTTACATTCTTTATCTCCTATTTAATGCCAAGAAGGTTGTTTAGAATTTTACAAGTACTGCAAAGTTTTCCTGTATGGGTAGACCATGCAAAACCTCTAAGCAAAGAAATACCCCCTGTAGGTTGTTCCTTTATCTGTTCATTGTTTCTCTTCCATTGGACTAAGTTTCATTAGCTCAGAGGCACCTCCGGGTTGGTTCACCATTATGTTTGCTATTCCAAGCACAGTGCTTGTAGCACAGTAACATATCATAACTCTAGAGAGAAATAATTAATTGCTCATACTAGTAAAGGAAGCAGAAGCCACCTGGAAAGTTCAGATGGGAATTGTATGTAGTCCCATGTCTGTATGAGCTTCATACTAGATCCCTCTAAAAAACAAAGTCCAGACTCTTAAGTTCAAGAAATTACAGAAAGGAAAGATTTATCCCTACCAAGTGAATTATGGGGTGTGGCTTATGCTAGAGTTTCCACAAATATACACTGAAAAGAGAAATTTTCTTTGGAAGAGCTATGGTCTCTCATGAAGTGGCCTCTCATGAGCACCTGTGACCTACACCCATTATCTAGTATTGCAACTGACCATTCCTGCATGACTGCCTACGGACAATGGCCCACATCATGAAGCAGACCTAGGGAAGCCTAGGTAGCTACATGACTTGCTCTACAGTGGTCTAAGAATAGCTCTCTTGGTGATAATGTCAACATAAATCACTGCTAATGCAAACTGCCCTTTGCCCAGAACAATCTATAGTCACCATGTCCTCTTTTTGTTCCCAATGAACTTTTATTCCCTGTGTCCTCCAAACCTTGTTCCTCATACCATTGTCACAGGATCAGCTTTTTGTAGACTGTAAGCTTTTACTAAGTAGCACAAGAACTTCTGCTTGGACAGCAGTCTTGCCTTGTAAACCTGCTCCATAACTCATGTGCTCCTCAGCTCAGCCTCAATGCAACAAAGAATGAAGCATTCAGAAGGAATGGCTTGTCTTGGAATGAAATACATGGCAGTCATACTTTTTTTTTAATTGAGGCAGCATTGCTTTATTTTACAAGATTGTATATGATTTAGAGGCATAGAATCACACCATTCAGGTGTATCTTGCCCCATCATTCCCAAAACACCCATAGTCCTCTACCATAGTCCCATATATCCCCTGAGCACTCTGTTTTTCCCTGACTATCATGTATTTTCCCATACTCTTCTGATAGCCTCGATTTATAGTTTGATTTCTAGGGTTTGTTATTGGCTTGGTTTTATCTGACCCTTTATTTTCTTTCTCTATATTCCCCATACAAGTGATCTATTTCACATAACATAATCCCCCCCCAATTCAATTCAAGTTGATGAAAATGACAAGTACGCATCTCAACAATACCCAAGGCAATTATATCGATGAACAGGGGCAACACTCTACATTACGAATATTTTTGAATAATATTCAGCAACATTTTCAGTCCCTGCCTTTTTACTATTTGGAGGAGAATACCATCGGAGAATACCATAGGAATACCATAGGAGAATACCATAGAAAAGGATTAACTAAAGGTCAAATAATCTAATTGGTGGGATTTTCTCAAAATTCCCATATATGACTTCTTTCATCCCAAAGTATAGAGATTGGGAAATTTATCATGTGATAATGTAGAACACTTATATATTCCAAGTCTCATAATTATTAGGGCTTTTGACAACTGTTCAGTTGAAAATAAGAAAAGGAAAGAGGTATTTTTTTAAAAAAAGATTTTATAATCTAAGACTTTGATAAAAATCTGCATTTTCTCTTCATTGATTTGAAGATACCTCTTACTCACTGTTGTTTATGGAGTTGGAAGAATGCATTATGAGTTAAACCAGAAATCCTATTGGAGCTTTTATATTCAACTTTTATTTCAGGACTTCAATCTAAATGCCAAATGAACATTATGCATACTATTAACACTTAGTTTTAAATTTTAGGGAGCTGATAATGTTTTTTCTAATCAGCAGACATTGAAAAACACATTGCATTTAAGTTTCTTGATTAGATACATTATTCAGGTAGTTAAGTCTTCACAAATATGTCATATGCATGCTAAATATTTAGCAATAGGTTTTCAGATTGGAGGCAAGCATTCCCTTTCAAATGACTGAGTTTTAGTAAAGCTGGGACCTTGTAAAATTAGATATTTGTAATCAATTTCCTTTGAAATTTATTTAATTCAGTTTAATTTATTATAAATATGAAAGCTAAAATACTTTGCTTATAATCTGTTTCCATATTGTTTACAAGATTTACTTTTAAACCAAATGTCATAAGATGTGATTCCTTTATAACCAAGTCATGTAATTCTTGTTCTTTACTATCCTAGGTTCCAAAATATTTTATTTTAAAAATACCTTCATAAAAATTATTAAATTTATATCAATATTATCCTTTTGGCATTACAGATTAAATACATAACATAAAGCTTTAATAAAATTTCAAAGAATGTATATGTATGTTTTATTTTCTGCTATATCCCCTCAAAAGAATAGAACAGTGAATGTGTACACATATACTCAAACACACACACAAACATGCTGACATATCTTTATTAAATCAATAGCCAGAATATTTTGGAACTTTCAAGTACAGCCCTTGGAGATAATCAAGATTTCAAAACATAGTCGTACAACTTTCTGGAAGGGTGATTTGAACAAGTTAACTAACAGCACTGTCTTGATTTCTTCATCAAAAAATGGAGATAATAAACAGGGTTGTAATGAGGTCTAAATGAGATAATCTACATAGTAAGTCTGCAATAAATATAAACTATAGCTGTTACATTTTAAAATATAATTACTAAAATTAATGAGAATCTAACAGTGATTTGTGATGTCAATAAAGTTTATAGATCATAATGATTTAGTAATTCATATAATTAGTTAAGTCTTTTAAATGGCCCAGTCCCATGGCATTTGAAAATCCTAAAAGGAACCAACTTTAGACACCTTTTAAGCATGCAAATTTTACCTCATAGTTCTATTTTAAATTATAGGAAGTCTTCAGGTATTTCTAAATTATAAACATGTTTGAAAATTTAATTAGTGGTTACTTATGCTCATTAAAGTCTTCTTGTTTTATATTATCTTTGTGCTTTTTATAACTTGTTCAATTTTGAACAAGAAATTGCTTCCCTTTTCTTTGAGATATGGTTACCAAATGCATGCGGATGCCTGAAAATTAGGGGGCTTTTTGTTTAAATAAATTAAGCTTGCATTTTTCCTATTAGAATTAAATGAGAAAAGTTTCTTAGCAGAAATCTTTTGCAGAAAAATAATGTAAGAACTTCTTTCGAGTGCAATAATTCAATGCATTTTCAGTAATTCTGTGGTAGCTAATAGTCTTTACAAATGCGTCCCGCTGCTCTACAATATTATAACTCTTAGTTGAGTATTAAACACTTGAAATGATGCTAGTGTGATGAAAAAACTGAATTTTTACTTTTCTTTAATTTTAATGAATTAAATTTAAATAGCCATATTGGCTAGTGGCATATGTAAGGAAACTTACAAATGTTAAATTCTGCCTGTATGCTGAAATGAGGTTTCAAATAAGTACTATTATAATTAAGAAATAAAACATTATACTTTTTACTTTTATATATATATATATATTTTTTTTGTAAATTAGAGCATACATTTTCCCTGAGAGATTATCTCTTTCTTTCTCTGTCTCTCTCTAATTTTGTCTTTTTTACACCTATTATTCTGTCTATACTTTTCTGTATTTACATGCTATATACTGAACTATGGACTGTCTATATACTATATACTGTATACTATTCTTCTGTCTATATACTGTGTATAGCTCTATATACTGTATATCTTTTTCCTAATGGTATATATACAGACCTGCTTAAAAGAGAGATGGCTCAAGAAGATCATGTAAATATATATTATAGAGATACAGTAAATTTTTATTCACCTTTGAATTTCTTTTCCTTGTTTCTTATTCTTGGTTATAGTACTACTTATTTTTCATTGACTAAGAAATATAAGCTGTATTATTTAATTTCAGTTTGAAATCTCCATGTCATGATATGTGGAATTTTTACAGAAGTATTCCTTTGATAATTCCCAAATTCACTGCAATATCATCTAATGTTTCAAGTTTTATAATCATTTAAGATTTGATCTATGCTACCTCAGAGACATAATAAATGTATCTGAAAGCTTTCTTGATTTTATTTGTTTACTTATTTAGTAACTGGAGAAGAGAAAATAAAAGCAAAATCTCTGTGAAATTATATCTTTTTTGTCTTGCAGTCTATTGACACAACATCATCCGAGTCTATAGATCCTATAAATTGTGTATATTTAGTACTGGATATGTTTGACTTTATCAGTCATCTAATCATACAGAAAATAGTGTCTTGATAAAAAATATCACCTGAAGTGGGTACAGTATTTGAAACAATGACAATCAATTTATATTCTTCTGAAAGTGATTTTTGAAAAGTTAAATCAATGGGAAGTACTAACTTTATGGATAATCTTGTGTAGCAGCAAAAGAACTAGAAAATGGAGGACACTCTAAGAAAAGTTTGAGTTTTAGACACAAAGGTTACTAAACTTTTCAAAATTGCATTTTGGTAGGATGTTTCCTAGTGTTCAGTTGTTTTTTTTTTTGTTTTTTTCTTTGCCACCCATCCCTAATACCTCACCTTAAATTTCATATATTTAAAATATGCACCTCCCTGGGGCCTCCCTGGTGGTGCAAGGGGTTAAGACACAACCTATGAAGCTAGCCTCAGCCACTGCAGCACAAGTTGGATCCCCCACCAGGGAGCTACCCACATAGCGCAGCAGAACTCTCCTGACTTTCTCGCGCTCCCCTCAGCAGTGTATTTCAGTCACTATGCCTGTTATGTTCCCCACTCTGTCGCTGGTGAATCCTCTCACCCCCCACACCTCTGGCCTCTACCCCAGTTCTTGTATACATAAATAAATAAATCTTCAAAAAAATAAAATTTGCAACCCTTTATAGTTTGGTATCTCTCGGGACCCTTCTGTAGCATGCTAACACTTAATTCTTATTTTTCTTTAAACAAAGATAAAGAAATACCATGTCTTGCAATGCAAGACTAACAGATTTATTTAATTTTTTTCCTCAAGTTTTTTTTTTTTAATTTGCTGCCAATTGAAGCCTATTGCTCCTGCATTCAACATATTTAATTAAGGCTGAAATAAGTATTCAGGCTCTTAAAACAATTTATTTCACATTAACCAAGTAGGAGTCATTGTTGAAAAATATTTTAGAAAAATACTCAAAAGTTTTCCACTGCTTTTTTTCCTAAGAAGTTCCATTTGTATGTGTCATTAGAACTTAAGACTGTGACTATCACCTGCATGAAAGCATATTATCACTTGTATGGTATATTCCAATATGAAAATTATTTGTGTAATTAATAAAGGAATATATCCTATTATAAAAAATTATTCACTTGTAACCTATCAAAGCTACTCAGCATTTACTTTATTTATATTACCGTTAAAGTAATATTGGTGTATACATATACCAAAGGTATGAGCATTAAAATTGCATGCAAGACTTTTGATACTTTCTAGTATTAAACTTTATACTATCTAATTCCTGGAAACTGTTATTATTTTTTCATGGAAAAATATGCAATTTGTGCTTATTGTGAGACTTAAAATATTTTTTCTGGTCTGATTGAACAATTCAGTGGGTGACTAGATAAAAAAATAAGTTAGACCTCAACTTTTAATCAAAGGATCTGAGAACTTAATTTTCAAAGGAAAGTAGTCAGACTGGATGAAATATACCTGTGAGCTTGCTTTAAAATAAAGATACTCTCTTCTACCATAGATGTGCTGAATGAGAATTTTAATGGCCAGGTCCAGGAATTTTTTTTTTTTTTAGAAAAATATATGCTGTGTCTTTGCTGCTCAAAATATGATCTTGTAGGCTAGCAGCATCAGCCTCACTTCTGAATTTTGTAGAAATTGAAATTCTTCAGCCACATGCTAGACCTACGGATTCAGAAACTGCACATAACAAATCCACAGGTGATGCTGGTGCATATTGTATTTGAGAAGCAGCACTTTACATGGTTTTGATGCCTAGTCAGATGTAGAAAACAATGGATTTTGAAACATTCTCATGCAGCATTAGGAATTGTGAATAGGGCAGAAATGACTGGAAGCAATCTTTCAGAGATATAATTCTATAATTCAACCTCTGATTTCTGTCCCTTTCATCTAGAAGAGCTCTCTGCTCTTCATTTCAAAGCATTTATCAAAACAAAGCATGTAAAACTACTAAGCCAGGAATTGCTGTCTGAAATCAACATTCCTTAAGTCTAAGCTTTTAACAGACATGATCTCTATCCATTTCTGCTTCTTAAAATATCCTACATTACTTTAATATAACGAAAATATATTCCTGCTTGCTATAGAATTTCTATTGTTTTTAAAAACTGAAATTTTATAGGATATCATTTTTAAAAACTAGTGGTATAGCAAATAGTTAGTGTTTGACATGTAATATAAATATGGTATTTAAGAATACTGTCTTTAACTCTACTAAAACTTCTAAAAATACTTTTTTCACTGACACAAAACCTACTTGCCAGGGATATTGTTTGGAATAATTAAGATCTTGATCACCAAATTAATCGAAATATCAGTTGTTTATTGCTGTCACATATTTTATTTTAAGGGGAATAAATCATTGTTTAACTATATATGGTACAAAAGAAAAAAGTTAGAATTCATAAGACAACATATTAAAGGTTATAACATTGATGAAAATTAAATCTATAAACATCAAAAGATTGAGTACAAAAATGCTTAGGCATATATACCAAAATTTGAATTTTCTATGTCATAATTTGATTTGATTTTATTTTTTTTAAAGACATCCAGTTTGGTTACTATCTTTTTTTTTAAGATTTATTTATTTTTATTTATTTATTTATACAAGCACTGGGTACAGTCAGAAGCACAGGAGGGTGAGAGAATTCACCAGAACCAGAGCGGGGAATAGAACAGTCAGACTGACTGAAATACACTGCTGAGGGGAGCAGCGGGCAAGACAGGAGAGGTCTGCTGTGCCACGTGGGTAGCTCCCTGGCTGCCCGGGGATTAAACTTGTGCTGCAGAGGCTGCAGATTTCTTCATTGTGCTGTGCTCAACCCCCTGCACCACCAAGGAGGCTCCTACTTGATTTTATTTGAGGTGAAGATCTTACTTATGAAAAAATACCTTTAAAGTACTATGAAATCTTAGAAGACCTTTAGACACCTTCATACAATCTAGAAAACAAATGCCATGTGTGGGGAACTAAACACACTTTTATTTTCCTATTTTGTATAAATTTGTTTGAAAATTAATTATGTAGTTCATTACATTTCAATAAAGGTCAGTAAATTGTTCAATTATCATTAGTGCTTTTATGATATATCAGACATATCACTCTTTAAAAAATCAGATGATTTTAACTCAATAAAAAAGGAAATAAATATAAATTGAGATTTTGATGATTTCTAAAATACCGTACTAAGCTCTTCCTTATGCAATTTTCACACATACTACCTGATATACACAAAGACTAAATATCTATCTCCTTAACTTCTTTTCCTGGAACTAGATTTTATATCATATAAAACTTGCTATATCAGAGTAAATATATGTTTTATTGAATGATTTATTTGACAACTATGGGTATTATTCTCAGAATATTAGTACGTGAATTTTCCCCATCAGTTAATTTTTGGAATGTTGTTGATTCTTTTTGTCATTTTTAGATTTCTTTAAAAAATGCCTATTCAGTTTTTTTTATTGCACATGGAAAAAAAGTGTCACTTTAGTAGCTGTTAGAGAGACGTGAGGCACACCTGAGAAATCATGGCATCAATATTTAGCATTGTCAAACACTTTCATAAAATACATAGAAGGAAACATGTCAAAAACGTCCATAAAATACATAGGCAAAACATGCCATATCACTGAGTTCAGTGATATCTTTGTGGATTCATCTCCAACAACTAAAGAAACAAAAGAATATA
Source organism: Talpa europaea (assembly GCF_964194135.1). NCBI lineage: Eukaryota > Metazoa > Chordata > Mammalia > Eulipotyphla > Talpidae > Talpa > Talpa europaea. Next base: position 125,777,163 of record NC_140073.1, on the reverse strand, counting down.
AATAAATGGAACTGCATCAAACTAAAAAAATTCTGCACAGTGAAAGTAACTATCACTAAAAGAAAAAATTACCCTGCTGAATGGGAGGAAATATCCACACATCATATATCTAATAAGGGACTGACACCAAAGACCTCCAACAAACTCATGGAACTCAAAAAGATAAAGGGGGAAAAATAATCCAATTAAAAATGGGAAGAAAAGCCAAATAGACACCTCTCCAAAGACATACAGATGCCAAAAGTCATATTAAAAATATACTTATTCAAAACCTCACCTCACACCTGCGAGAATGACCCATATCAAAAAGACGAATAGCAAGTAGTGTTGGAGAGGAGTTGGAGATAAAGGAGCCCTCAACACTGTTGGTGGGAATATGCATTGGTACGGTCCTGTGGAAACAGTATGGTGGTTTCTGAAAATATTAAAAATATTTACCATACCATCCAGCAATTCCAGTCCACGGCGCCTACAAGAAGAATCCTGCTACCCGCTGCTCCCCTTAGCAGCGTACTTTGGTCCTTCTGCCTGCTCTGTTCTCCACTCTGGCTCTGGTGAATTCTCTCACCCTCCCACGCTTTTGACTATACCCAGTGCTTGTATAAATAAGTAAAAATAAATCTTTAAAAAAACAAAAAAGAAAAATTAAGCTACTTAAAATTAATTTTTCAAACTAGTCAGATCAAAATAGTTTTTTTTTACCTTATAATTTTATTCACTTTTTCTTCTGATTTTAATCTATTATCTTTCTTTCCAAAAAATGTGGCTTTTTCTTTTCCTTTTTGCTATAGGATTTAGAATCCTGGAATCCTTTATTCAATTTTTGAAAAGGATATGAAGTAACACAGAGTAGGATGGATAGTTCAAATGTTAACTTGTCAGTCAAAACCTGTCACCATCAAATTGTAATGTTTAATGATGTATAATAAACTTTTCGCCAATCTAATACACACACACACACACATATATATAATATTTCATTAGATTCAACAGTATTAGATTTCATTAGATTCTACTGACAGTTGAAGAACATATAGTTTGGGGAAGAATATCTTAAAATTAGGTTTTCTTTTTTTTTAAGAAAATAAAATTCTGGTATGGCAATGATTTCAGTGGCTGTTAATGGATTTGTCAGAGACTTGCAGTAAATCTTGTGTATAGTATATGAATTTTTTTCAAAGAGTTATGAAAAAAACAATGTAGTCAAAGTTACAAGGATGCAGAAAATTAATAGTCCAAATGGCTTGCTTTGTGATGAGTCCAATTATCAAAATATGCTGATATAACAGTAATGGGAAGTGTCTGCTAACTTGCATTACGACTGTTATATAATCATGGAGAAAGTAGTGATATTTCTAATTTAATGGAATGTTGAAACTGACAAAATGAACTCTTTATGCTTGTGATATTTGTAAGATAAATTGCATAAACATACAATCCATAACATTGAGAAATTTTTATTGACATCTATATGTGTTAAAATTTACATACTGTATTCCCATTAAAAATCCTCTTATTTTAAAAATCTGAAGCTGCTTTCAAGAAACTTCTTCCTCTTTTAGTATGACCCTTTCTGCTTTACTTTAAGCAACAAAACATATTCTCAATATCTTCCCCAATACCTAGCTCTGAGATATAGCCCATCCCTATTCCTTGTCTTTCAGTATGCACCTATGGTACACTAGCATTAAAAAAAGATTGTATGCTCCTTCTTGTTGCAACATAAACATACTTTATGACTCTAATATGATATAAGTGATATATTAAGTATAGAATATGCAAAAATAAATTTCATAATATTTACTCTGACATTTTCATATTCCCTAATCTTTTATGAACTGGTGACAAGTTTGTCCTCTGATTTTCCTAAATTTAATCAATTTTAAGATTAGAAAATGAACAAATAGGGGGTTGTTTTCATCTTTGAGTTAAAAAAAAAACCTGGAAATTCAGTAACATCTTTAAAAGATTTTGTGACAAGCTTAACAGCAAAATTAAATCAAATGGCAAATACTAAAACCTGCAGGTTCCAATATTTAGGACATCATTCAGATGAATAGAACCAAAGTCATTTATATTTACTAAATGGTTGCTATATTCTGAGTATCTGTGTCCCTTCAAAATGTATGTTAAGTTCTAATTTCTAATATGATGGTATTTGAAAGTGGGTGGTCTTTGGGAGGTGATTAGTTCAAAAAGTAGCTTAAAAATCAAATTTCTTTAGTGTGTTTCATTTTCTTCATATATTATGAACTCTTGATATATGAAATCATTAATATATATGTAAGATATCAAAATAAGACACATCATATATATGCTAAGTACTAAGGCTTATGTTCCAGAATAAATTCCATTTTATGGAGTAATTTCCTAAATACAGTGAAAAATACTAAAATTAAGTAAATCTAGTCATAAAGTCTATAGGGAAATGTAGAGGTGAATCAAAGAAGGATGGATCATTAAGGGTAATAGTGCAAATTTATTTCGATCTTTTTATGAAACTGACAATATGTCAGTTAATTTATTTGTATTATTTTCATTAAACTTTATAATGGCATTGAATAGTAGGGACTTTTATTACTGTGGTTTACAAATACAGAAAAATGAAGTTTGACATTTTTATTAAAAATAACAGTTAATTTGATGGCAGAACGTAAGCCACCAATACCTGATTTCCTAGACCTTATTCTTAGTCACTGTTCAATATTTTCAAGAAGATTTTGAAATGATAGATGAGTTCAACCTCAAATTCATAAAGGATTATAGGCAAAAGGAGATTGGTTATTTTTGGAAAGAGAATGGTTATTGGACACTAAGAACTGGTGTTATGAAAGACTGATCAAGTAGAGATTTTGGCAACAACAGAAAATACATGTCATAGATTAGGAGGAGTATTTAGTTAGAGAGCAATCATATTTAAACTGGACAACATCTGGATATCAAAAGATTAATTTCTTCTATCTCCTTTATTGGATTTTTACATGTGAAAGAAATAGCACCACACAATAAAATATTGCTGGTACTTAAGAACATCTACAAACAATATTATTGTCTATGACAATATTTAATCCTTCCCTCAATCTTTAGTATCAGAACTACAATTTTTATTCTTGTGCATTCCTTGACAACCTTTGTAGCTGGGTGTGATTATAAGATTACATTCTGACCTGGAAAATGGAAGAGAAAATACTATGTTGGGCTATTAAAGAGAAGAGGGCATGTATTCCTCCCTTTCCTTCTTTCTGAAAATCTGAGTTGAGTGCTGCTTTACCAACCTCCTTTTCAACTACGAGGTGACCTTCAGAAACAAGAGAAACAATGTCCTGAGCTTAGCTGTGAGCTCTCTCTTCTATGAAATCAAGCAGCTGCCATATTAGCCTTGAACTGCCTACTTCTAAACTTTTTTACATGAAAATTAATTCACATTCAACTTCTTTAAGTTAGGTTTTTATTTGGCTTGAAGATAATCACATACACACTCACATGGTACTGAAATAGAAGGTTCATGCAATTGAAACTTTGTTTATATAGAAAATGCTGCATAATGCAAGCAAGTTACTGCTTGGGTAGTTTTAGCACTACTATTATGTGCGTAGTTAATCGTGCAATATTTTCATGATTGTGTGGAAAACAGGAAGCTGAAAAATGTAGTTGTACTTAGAATGGTTCAGAGGTATTTGAAATTATCATTATTTTGCAGATAATGGATAATGAACTATACACTGAAAGTTCTGGTTTTCACTTTATGGTTATTTGTAAAAAATTACTCGCATCTGTTAATTGTTTATTACCTTTGATTTTCACTCTTCAATTTTCACATCAATTTTACTGATTATTTCTTTCCTGAAAAATTTACATTTGAAATTATTTCCTTTAGCGCCTTCTTTTATTAGCACCTGCAGCATTTAGATGTTTTTCTAAACCTCAAACTCTAAATTGAGGCTAATTCATTTCATTGTTTGCAAACAAAGCATCAGTTGCCTGTGAATTCAAAATTAAAATGGTCTGACTATTCTGAAAATATAGCATAAGTCCACTAAAATACTTTTATTAAAACAGATGTCAGAATTCAAGCATACGTTCATATATTACCACATAATTTTGATTTGTTACCCTCCCTTTAAGTTTCAGATTGCACACACATAAAGTAGAATCTTTAAGCACTTACAAAATCCTAGTTGAATATTTTGGAAGATAGTACAAACGCATCACAGATGATTGAGCTAGAGAAAACTGCCTAGATGTTGGTTTTCCACAGATGTACTGAGAATCATTAGTACTAGGTTATGATGAGCTCAAAATGTTTCAACTTTTCAAAATATAAACATTGCTAGTAATGGTATGTAAATTACAGTAATAGTGGTAAAAAGTTTTAGCACCATCATAATATTCCATTTTAAAGTGAAAACATCTGCAAAATGCTGTAATTCATTTTCATCAACTGACGTTGCAATGAGTATTTCATTTTTCCTGGGAAGATCTATTTTGTAATGGGCAGCAGCTAAAAAGCAAATAAAATTAATGATATCATATTCTATGTTCTTGTTTCAGAGTTGTAGCCACTTTATTTTATTTCTTTAATTTCCTCTTTACAAGCAACAGAAAAAAATTATCATAATTTTATCATACATTATTTCAAGCTTAGGAAGGACCTAGAGGAAAAGGGTTAGAGTCACTTCTCTTTTGTTCTAAGCAGCTTAAGTTTTCCTTGATTAGGCAAAAAGAGCACTGGCTCATGAGACTTGGCTCTGCTCACCGGGACCAGAGGCTTCACTTCAAACTTTGGATACAGAACCCAAATTATAAAAAGCAGAATGGTCTTTTCCCCAGGATATCTTTTTCCAATTAGTCCTTCTAACTCTGTATCAATAGGAATATTCTTAGATTAGTCTGAGTCCTTAACTTCTGAGATATGATAACATTGTTCAGAGTGATTGGTTAAATACAGAATTATATTATTTTCCATTATTAATTTATATAATATAAATCAAGTTTTGAGCCATTGATATTTCTATCAGTGCAGTACAAAATTCAGCATTTTTTCCCTAACTTCTGACAACCAATGAAGAGGTATATTTTGAACATTTTACTTATACTCTGTCTGCTAGAACCCCTAAATAAAGCAATTATGAGAGGCATGTTTAGCTATTCCCTAACAATGCAGGGATGGTTCAAAACTAATCCATAGAGATGGCTATTGAGAAGTTTTTGATAGGCTATATCTCTTTTGTCTTCACAAACTGGATTTATTGCATGTATGCTTTCTTCCCCAACTTTGGGAATCACTTTTGAAATAATTAGGATTTTTTAATTATTATTATTCTATCAGCACTCAACATTGTGAATAGATTTCATTAGCCTGCAGAGAGGAAGAAGATAACATAGCGCAGTTCAGTATTTCCTAAATCTTGACAAAGAAAATTATCTGGAAACTACCATTGTAATATTGCATCTGCATTACTATGAGGGACACTAATCATAAAAATGGCATTTTAGAAGCACAATGGTGGAAACAGACATCCCTGCTTAAGAAGCAGACCAGCTTTCCTTCCTGGAGTGCACTGTCCTGACGAGGGTTATAAATTTCACCTTTGTACATCTCCATTCTAATTTTCTTGGCAGGTTGCCACAAGGATAGTCCCATTCATATCTAAGAAGCACAAAGATCTTATTGTTATCTTTCTCTGGGGTAGAGATAAGAATGTGAAAAGAAAAATCTAAAGAAATTCATTTTGCAATCTTATCTCCCAGAACTTTAGAAATCATCTTGAAATTTAACATGCAGCATGGTTAGCAATATAATTTCCCAGGATTTCGTCCTTGTAAATGAGGAAACAGTGTTTGATTTCTAATGGTGTTACAGGGCAGGAACCCCCAAACCTGCCTGCTCTAAATAGGTCCTGCCATCCACTGCATCAAGACAAAACATAAGACCTTTTATGGGAAGGAGCTTTAAATCAATTAGTGAACAATACAGAAAAGACAGAGAATATAGTTTCTCAATCAAGCACCCAAAGTACCTATCCCCTCATGGGTAAAGGTCCACCCATATGGGATTGGCCCAGAGCAAGGCCTGAAATCCTATTGCAAGTTAAAAGCACCTTCAGTCAGGGACCCATAGAAAGGGTCAGAAACAGCCAGACAGTCTGGGAGGAAAAGATAAAAATTAAAATCAAGATAAAAGCTGCCATTGTTAGCCTCCCCACAGGTCTCTCACCTACATCTGTTACAACCAGTTCTTGACCAAAAGACAAAGGTAGTTTCTTCACGAGTCTCTCTGCTCCATGTGCCTCCTCCAGGTCTCCTTCTGGCTCTCCATCCTGCTTCCTTCCTTCTTCAGTATCCTCTCCAGCCTCATCTCCTTCCTGCTCAGCTCCACCCTCCTTTGGGTGGGGCAGGGAACCAGGAACCTCCTCTTTTCCTAGGCACCAACCTGTTACAATAGGATATAATAGATTATATTCAATCATGCAGCATCTCCATAACATTGGATGTTTTTAATTTTTTTAAAAGGTCATTACTTAAAAATCTGAAAATGTTAAATTCTTTCTATGATCATTTTTTTTATATCAAAAATGGAGTTATCATAGAAATGCAGTAGAATGGTGAGTACCTGGAGCTGGAAGGTTAGGGAAGTGTGACAATGTTGGTCAAAGGGCATGATCTTCCAGTTTTCAAATGAATAAATTCTGAGAATCTAATGTCCATGATGATTATAGCTAATGCAACTTCATTATATGCTTGAAAATTTCTAAGAGAGTAGAACTTCCATGTTCTCACCACACATAGAAGATAGGATGGAAAGTTAGTTAATGTTTTGTTGACAATCATTTTGTGATGTGTAAGTATACCAAATCAACACAAGATACATCTGAAACTTTTTTTCATAAATTGAATTTTATTTTTATTTTATTTTTTATGTATATATTTTTTAAATTTTTATATTCCCCATACAATTGCAACCCCCTTATTTTGACCCCAATCCCTCCCCTCCCCACCCTCCACCCCCCATAGAGTGTCTCTGGTTCATAGTTGTTTGTTGATTTTGATTTTCAATTTCTTATAGTTATTCTTTTCCCTGGTCCCTTATTTAGGTTTTCTAGATTCCTGCTATGAGTGAGACCATCTGGTATTTTTCTTTTTCTTTCTGGCTTATTTCTCTGAGCATGATCCCTTCCAGCTTCATCCATGTTGCTACAAATTGCATGTGTTTTTCTTTTTTGAATGTTGAGTAATATTCCATGGTGTATATGTACCAGAAGCTTTTAACAACAACAATAAAAAAAAAGAACTAGCTTCAAGTTATCTTCTTAGAGGCAGCTCTGATCTGAGTGTTTGTGTCCCCCCTGCAAATTCATATGTTGAAATTCACTTCCTGTCCATGATGATTGTAACAGGAGAGGGAGATGGGCTGGGGGGTAAGGAGGGTGACTCTTACAAAAGAGACCCGAGAAAGGTTTGTGAGTTTTTAGTGAAGCAAACACGCAAAGACAATCTTCAAGAGACCAAAAGTGCCAAACGCATGGTTTGAATTCCCAGTTCCCAGAACTGTAAGAAATAAATGACTGGTATTTATAAACCATCCAATTCTTTTTTTTTTTTTTTTGGTAGTAACAGTCCAAACTGGCTAACACAAGGAAAAATCATCATTAAGGAAACTGTAACTCCTTATCAACCTGTAGGCATCTTGCACACATATTTCAAATAATTTTTATTATTAGTGAATGGTATTGATTTTTAATATCTTTATAAACTGTTTTGCTATATGTTTTCCAGAAATAAAGACCAATATTATAAATTAGGACAATTTCTAGAAATATATATATTTGCAATTCTCCTTATGTACAGGCATGCAAAAATAATTTTGAAAGAATATAAGCAGGCTAGCTAAAGTATTAAGAAAACTGCCTACATGGACTCTGTTACTCATTTATTATGGTTAGTTTGAGTTAAGCAAATTATAGTAAAAATGTGTTGATTAAAAATATTTACTTAATATAAATTAAAGTGATAAAACACTCTTTGGTACAATATGACACAATATTTAATTTTATCCAAATATTTTTATAAAGTTTATTTTTGTGTTGCCTTGCCTATTTGGCCAGTTAGATGAAATTATAATTAAAAATGTATTCTTTATTTCTAAATAAAACACTTGTTAGAAAATGATGAACGGAATATAACTTTTGCTTCTACCCATGAATAATTAGCTACTACGGGAATTAACAGCCCTCCACTCCAACAGCTAGCTAACTAGATAAAAATATATGAATCATAGATTGACCAATTTTTGATATAAGATACTACATGAGTATGATACGTCAGAAAAGAGAAACAAATGAAATGGACATATAAGCTCTTGCCAAACTTACTTCCTGGCAGGAATTTCCAGATTATAATGCAGGTAGTGAGAACTGAAACAGTCTTGCAGTCTCACCTGGGCTGAGGAGAAAGAGCTCAGAAGTCAGGGATGTTGAAAATGTGCATGACAAAGTAATAAAAAAAAAAAGCACGAAAGGGCTCTAGATTAGATGAAAGTGTTGGCTAAGAATTGATATGAATACTTGTGGGAGATGAAGTCCTAGCTGGGCAAAAGGACCATCAGAAAGCAGGGTGTTGAACAATTCTCAGAGTACTTCTCAGAGTACTTCTTACTACTCCTTTTGTAGAAATAATTTGTATTCCTAGAATTCAGAAATCTTGAAACATATTGGTACTGAGTAGAGTCCTTAAGAATGTGACTTCAAAGGAAGGGTAAATTAGACCCAGAATAAAAGTTGTTCTGGAACTACTATTAAAAACACTCCAGAAACCTTAAAAGTAAGCCTCCAAAAGATCAAATACATCTATAAGTGACTGAACTATGCACTTGAATAAAACAATACTCTTTGAAGGGATATAACAAATGCCTGCAGCCAACAAAATTCTGATGTCTGGAATCCAATAAAAAATGTCAATATGAAAAGAAGCAGGTAGATATGACTTATGAGGAGGAATAATAAGACACTTCAGTGATCTTCTTTCCCAAAGCCTGTAACCCTATCTAAACATAAAAAGATCAACAGCAAGTCTCAAGTTGAGAAACATTTCACCATATAACTAATCAAATTGATTTCAAAGCAGTAAAGATCTTGACAAACAAGGAAAGATCAGAATGGGGGGCTACAACCAGTTCTTGACCAAAAGACAAAGGTAGTTTCTTCACGAGTCTCTCTGCTCCATGTGCCTCCTCCAGGTCTCCTTCTGGCTCTCCATCCTGCTTCCTTCCTTCTTCAGTATCCTCTCCAGCCTCATCTCCTTCCTGCTCAGCTCCACCCTCCTTTGGGTGGGGCAGGGAACCAGGAACCTCCTCTTTTCCTAGGCACCAACCTGTTACAATAGGATATAATAGATTATATTCAATCATGCAGCATCTCCATAACATTGGATGTTTTTAATTTTTTTAAAAGGTCATTACTTAAAAATCTGAAAATGTTAAATTCTTTCTATGATCATTTTTTTTATATCAAAAATGGAGTTATCATAGAAATGCAGTAGAATGGTGAGTACCTGGAGCTGGAAGGTTAGGGAAGTGTGACAATGTTGGTCAAAGGGCATGATCTTCCAGTTTTCAAATGAATAAATTCTGAGAATCTAATGTCCATGATGATTATAGCTAATGCAACTTCATTATATGCTTGAAAATTTCTAAGAGAGTAGAACTTCCATGTTCTCACCACACATAGAAGATAGGATGGAAAGTTAGTTAATGTTTTGTTGACAATCATTTTGTGATGTGTAAGTATACCAAATCAACACAAGATACATCTGAAACTTTTTTTCATAAATTGAATTTTATTTTTATTTTATTTTTTATGTATATATTTTTTAAATTTTTATATTCCCCATACAATTGCAACCCCCTTATTTTGACCCCAATCCCTCCCCTCCCCACCCTCCACCCCCCATAGAGTGTCTCTGGTTCATAGTTGTTTGTTGATTTTGATTTTCAATTTCTTATAGTTATTCTTTTCCCTGGTCCCTTATTTAGGTTTTCTAGATTCCTGCTATGAGTGAGACCATCTGGTATTTTTCTTTTTCTTTCTGGCTTATTTCTCTGAGCATGATCCCTTCCAGCTTCATCCATGTTGCTACAAATTGCATGTGTTTTTCTTTTTTGAATGTTGAGTAATATTCCATGGTGTATATGTACCAGAAGCTTTTAACAACAACAATAAAAAAAAAGAACTAGCTTCAAGTTATCTTCTTAGAGGCAGCTCTGATCTGAGTGTTTGTGTCCCCCCTGCAAATTCATATGTTGAAATTCACTTCCTGTCCATGATGATTGTAACAGGAGAGGGAGATGGGCTGGGGGGTAAGGAGGGTGACTCTTACAAAAGAGACCCGAGAAAGGTTTGTGAGTTTTTAGTGAAGCAAACACGCAAAGACAATCTTCAAGAGACCAAAAGTGCCAAACGCATGGTTTGAATTCCCAGTTCCCAGAACTGTAAGAAATAAATGACTGGTATTTATAAACCATCCAATTCTTTTTTTTTTTTTTTTGGTAGTAACAGTCCAAACTGGCTAACACAAGGAAAAATCATCATTAAGGAAACTGTAACTCCTTATCAACCTGTAGGCATCTTGCACACATATTTCAAATAATTTTTATTATTAGTGAATGGTATTGATTTTTAATATCTTTATAAACTGTTTTGCTATATGTTTTCCAGAAATAAAGACCAATATTATAAATTAGGACAATTTCTAGAAATATATATATTTGCAATTCTCCTTATGTACAGGCATGCAAAAATAATTTTGAAAGAATATAAGCAGGCTAGCTAAAGTATTAAGAAAACTGCCTACATGGACTCTGTTACTCATTTATTATGGTTAGTTTGAGTTAAGCAAATTATAGTAAAAATGTGTTGATTAAAAATATTTACTTAATATAAATTAAAGTGATAAAACACTCTTTGGTACAATATGACACAATATTTAATTTTATCCAAATATTTTTATAAAGTTTATTTTTGTGTTGCCTTGCCTATTTGGCCAGTTAGATGAAATTATAATTAAAAATGTATTCTTTATTTCTAAATAAAACACTTGTTAGAAAATGATGAACGGAATATAACTTTTGCTTCTACCCATGAATAATTAGCTACTACGGGAATTAACAGCCCTCCACTCCAACAGCTAGCTAACTAGATAAAAATATATGAATCATAGATTGACCAATTTTTGATATAAGATACTACATGAGTATGATACGTCAGAAAAGAGAAACAAATGAAATGGACATATAAGCTCTTGCCAAACTTACTTCCTGGCAGGAATTTCCAGATTATAATGCAGGTAGTGAGAACTGAAACAGTCTTGCAGTCTCACCTGGGCTGAGGAGAAAGAGCTCAGAAGTCAGGGATGTTGAAAATGTGCATGACAAAGTAATAAAAAAAAAAAGCACGAAAGGGCTCTAGATTAGATGAAAGTGTTGGCTAAGAATTGATATGAATACTTGTGGGAGATGAAGTCCTAGCTGGGCAAAAGGACCATCAGAAAGCAGGGTGTTGAACAATTCTCAGAGTACTTCTCAGAGTACTTCTTACTACTCCTTTTGTAGAAATAATTTGTATTCCTAGAATTCAGAAATCTTGAAACATATTGGTACTGAGTAGAGTCCTTAAGAATGTGACTTCAAAGGAAGGGTAAATTAGACCCAGAATAAAAGTTGTTCTGGAACTACTATTAAAAACACTCCAGAAACCTTAAAAGTAAGCCTCCAAAAGATCAAATACATCTATAAGTGACTGAACTATGCACTTGAATAAAACAATACTCTTTGAAGGGATATAACAAATGCCTGCAGCCAACAAAATTCTGATGTCTGGAATCCAATAAAAAATGTCAATATGAAAAGAAGCAGGTAGATATGACTTATGAGGAGGAATAATAAGACACTTCAGTGATCTTCTTTCCCAAAGCCTGTAACCCTATCTAAACATAAAAAGATCAACAGCAAGTCTCAAGTTGAGAAACATTTCACCATATAACTAATCAAATTGATTTCAAAGCAGTAAAGATCTTGACAAACAAGGAAAGATCAAGAAAGTTGCAGAGCATAGGAGCCAACGAGATATGACTAAATGCATTGTGGCATTTATTCCAGGTTGGATCCTGTAATAGATGAATGACATTGCTTGTGAAACTGATGAAATCTAATAATGTTTGGAGTTTAGTTAATAGTGAACCACTATTGATCTCTGTTTTGACAACTGTACTATAGTAACATTAGATCTCAACTTTAGGGGATGAGATGAAAATTTTAGAGGGGCAGTCTGTACTATCTGTACTACTTTGCAACTGTTCTGTACTTTTAAAACTACTCCAAAATATATATATATATATATATATTATTTTAATTTTTAAGATCTATTTTTATTTATTGATGCATACAAAACTGGGGTGTAGACCAGAAGTGAGGGGGATTGGTGAGAGGATTCACCAGAAACAGAGTGGCGAGCTGAACAGACGAGCTACTGAAATACACTGCTGAAGGGAGCAATGGGCAAGACAGACTAAGTAGGTTAGCATTCTGCCTATGGAGCAAACTTATGCCAAAGTGGCTGGTGATAGCTTGATAAGGCTGAGAATTTAACCCCTGCACCTCCAGGGAGGTCTTAAAAATATTATTTTAAAACGGAAATTTGGGGGGAATATTGTTATAAAAACAGGTCATTAGATCAGAGACTATTGCCAGAGATATTGAGTTCATTTCTTATTTATAAAGGAGACATTAAATTCAGAGACCACAGTAATCCTGTGTTCTTGCATTTAATAATACAGTTCAAAATCTGTTAGAATTAAAAGGAGAAATAGACAAATTCAAAATATATTAAATGATTTCAATGCCCCATCCTAAAAATTGGTAGAATAAGTAAATAGATAATAAATAAAGAGTAGAAAACTTGAGTAACTCTCAAACAAATTGGCCAATAAATAAGTCATTTTCCCCTGCCCCCATTTTCAAAATTCTTAGACCAATATCTTGTGCCTTGATGGAAAAATATAAGGAGGCTGATGATACAGAATAGCTAATTTCCCATAGAAAAATTGTTAGAGTTATGTTGCTCTCAGATTCTTTCCTTATCTAAAAATGCCTTTTTATCTTTTGTTATTTGATACCTGTCTCACCCTCCATGTCTGAATGATTCTGCATATAGACAGTAAGTATGTGGAACTATTTATATTTAAATGTCAATTAAAATAAAATTTAAAATATAATTGCTTCATCACGTCACCCACATTACATAGAAATTTATGACTCTCTGTCTCAATACCCAAATGTTATTAAGTGGATACCATATTAGGTGAACAGAAAATTTCTATCATTGTAGAAAGTCCTATTAGAGAGTGCTGCTGCTGTATCTTGTAAGCCAGGAGATAGAAAATCTTCATCAACTTTTTTACTGGCATATGTCTATAGTTTAGAAAAGTTCTAGACACACAAGTAAGAGTACATCAGGATTTGTTAACTAGATGGTTAAGTAAAAGTCAGAAAGTTTTAGCTTCCTCCATAACAAGAAATTAAGCTACTTTGCAAATGAACAAAAAGCACAAGACTTATTAAAGGTATGAAATATATGGCAGTTCTTAGGTAAACATTTAACTTTCAGAAAATCAATCTCTCTTCTCTCACCCAGTTTCTTCCTCAAATAGATATAGTTAAGGTAGCAGGAGGCAATTATAAAAAAAAAAGAAATCTGTTTTATAGTCCCTTAAGAATATAAGAAGATGCTGCATCCATAAAAATAGAGAAAGCAGTTATGGAGAAAAATCAATTTGAGATTAAAGAGCAATTACATGTAAATGAAAAACATGATTGGTAAATGCACACCCTTGATTGAAGCAGTAAACAGTACACTGATTTGTACAGAAAACTGAAGAACCAAGTAGAGCACTCAAAGCTAGGACTCAAAAAAATAAATAAGTAAAACACTAAAAGTTTAACTTGTATAAGTGTAGAACATATGTAAGAGATCCTATCTCTTATAATAAGAAGTAGATAACAGACTAGATTAACTTCAATCATTTAAAAGGTTAAATTGCTTTAGAAGGAAACTATGTTGATTTGAAAGAAAATCTGTGTCTTCGGATAGAGCTTCTGATAGAAATTAATTAAAGGTGTTAAGGTTATTTTAAAAACCTCCCACACTTCAAAAAAAAGATATAAAAAATATCCCAAATCTCACACCCCTGAATACTCTAGCTCAACACACCCCAAAATACTTTGTATAGAAAGAAACTTAAGTTTTATCTGCACAATAAATAAGTGAGCAAGTAAAGCAAAATCTATAGAAATTTCCTTTATGGTTCAAGGGTACCAAGGAGGTAAATGGTAAGAAATATGGAAAAGGAATTCAATAGTGTGAAAGGAGATGTTGGAAGCAAACTAAACTGGGTATACCCTGTGTCAAAACTCTATCCTACTGAACTTCTAACCATTAAAAATTATTGACTGACAAGGATGGGTTTCAGCTAAACACAAACTTCTCTGAGATCTTTCTTAGTTAGCAGAGCCAAACTGGATAAAAGTCAATGAACTATAACAAATAAAATGTATAACGATCCTAATCCTTGATACACAACTTTAAAATCCTATGTATCCTTTAAAATCCCCTTTAATAGCTTGGGTTACTACCTGAATTTATATTCCATGATTAGTAAATCTAAGACCTCAAATAAATGTGATTGTTTTATTTTAGCTACTTTGTGTTTTCTCAATCAATAATAATCACCCAATTGTCTCCACTTATGGTGGCAAGTTGAAGCTAACTTTGGCCTCCAACCAATCTGAGACTTACTGACAAAGTCTTTTGTCCATTCTAATAAGGATTTAAGCAGAATCAACAATAAGAGGTAGTGATGGAGGATAAGGATAGAAAAATTGGAAAGGAGGTGCCACAGAACCAGAAACCTGGTTCACACAATGCCAGGGAGATGAGGTGAGGGTAGAAGTGATTAACATCGGTGGTAAACCAGGCAGAGGAACTGAAAATCCTTAGGCACCAACAGTCACAGACCCAAGCAAATTGTCAGATGCTGTGTCAAAAGTCACAGCCTGGAGGTAAAGATAAGGAGATTGAGGGCTATTGTAGATTCTCAGGTCCCTTTCAAATTCTACATAGTTATCCCAAATCAACAGCGAACAGAATGAGCTCCTCCCAAAGAAAAGAAGACTATGTCAGTGCAATCTCTGCACTGACACGGGGCAGCAGTCCTTCTGTCCACCTGTGCCTGTGCAGGGGCTTCTTTTCACCAACTCTCTCCCTCTGCAAGGCAGCGGCCTCCTGCCTGCCATGACCTCTACCAGCCTGGGCTTCTCTTCACCGACCTCCTTTATTCTTCTCTCCTTTTTGTAATAAACCTGCTCTTTAAATATAGCTAACGTGGGCCTCCCCTGGTGGCACAGCGGTTGAGCGCTGGGCTGCGAGGCTGCCCGAAGCCTCTGCAGCGGCAGTTCATTCCCCGGCTGCCGATAAGGGTCCCACAAAAAAAAAAAAAAAGATATATATATATATATATATATATAAAACGTCTCTCTGTGTCATGGAGAAATTCACCGGTGCCAGTGAAAGGGGAGCTCTGATGAAACTTTTCCCAGCATGGACCCAAGGGCACGAGTTTCCAAACCCAACAACTCCAAAAACAACTTCAGTAGTAGCACACGTCCCACTTTTGCCTGGGTGATAAGGTATAGGTGTGTATGTGCAGAGCTGGGGCTTCCATTTCTGTTAGAATTCTACTTGTTTCAAGAAGGATAAGAATTTTAGGTCTCTTACCATTTTATCAAGAAGCAGCCTCACAACACAACAGTAATAACAAATGCAGGTCCTCCCTGGTGGCACAAGGGGTTAAGACACAGCACTATGATAGAGTCTGCAGCCACTGCTGCATGAGTTTGATCCCCAGTCAGAGAGTTGACCCACATGGCACAGCAGACCTCTCCTATCTTGCCCACTGCTCCCCTCAGCAGTGTATTGCAGTAAATCTGCCTATGCTACTCCCCACTCTGTCTCTGGAGAGTCTTCTCACTCCCTACACCTCTGGTATACACCCCCAGCTCTTGTATGCATAAATAAATATTTTTTTTTTAAAGCAGCAGCCTCTTGAAATGTTTTCAGAATAGATTTAATATTTCTTTATACTAAAATTCTTAGGAGATTAGTAGACATATAGAACACGACTGATAGTGTCCAAGTCAATGGATTGTTGTATATATATATATTCTATGGGTGGACTTTCAAATATTTAAGAATTTATATTACCTTGTAAACTTTAGATCACCAAAATGGATTATAAATTAATATTTAGAGATTTAGTCTTCATATTTTAGCTATATTAACTTAAAAAGATCACTCATACCTAAACATGTTTAAAAACATAATAGATTTAGTTCCAAATGTGTACTAGGTTCACAATCAAATGATATGTCAAAATAGAAAAAAAGAACAAGCCATATTATGACTACAAATTGAAATAATTGCCTGTCTGTGACCTGTTAAGTCAACCCATTCAATAAATGAGTAATAATTACATTTGTTTTTATATACATTGTTTGCTACTATCATTTATCTACATGTCTGTTGGGATCTTCATGAACGAAATACAGAAACAAAGTAAACAACAAAACCCACCAATTTTATATACAGTAATTACAATGGTTTAGAAATTTGTAAATATTTATGATATTTATTAAGATTTTCAAAGCAGGGCCTCCCCAGTGGCGCAGCGGTTGAGCGCTGGGTTGCGAAGCTGCCCGCGGCCTCTGCGGCGCCGGTTCGATCCCCGGCTGCTCCCCGGCCACTGGAGGAGGGTCCCACATGGCGTGCAGACCTCTCCTGCCGCCCGCTGCTCCCCTCAGCAGTGTACTTCGGTCCTTCTGCCTGCTCTGCTCCCCGCTCTGGCTCTGGTGAATTCTCTCACCCTCCCGCGCTTCTGACTGTACCCAGTGCATGTATAAACCAACCAAACAAACAAACCAGCAAACAAATAAATAAAACATGCCTCTATAAAAAAAAAAAAAAGATTTTCAAAGCATGTATATGGAGGAAATATAGCAGATAATTTACACTTCTATTTATGGTAACATGTAATAACTAAAATACCAGTTTTGCTGTGTTTTGGTAAGAATTTCAGTAAAATTCTTTTCATTATTTAAAAATAGTTACTTATTTTTTTGTTCTTTTTAATAAAATACCTTGTAAAGAGGGCACACATAGTTCCTTCATAAAACCAGGCACCAGGAAGCCTCCTGGTGGTGCAGGGGGTTAAGACACAGCCTCTGAAGCAATCCACAGCCACCACAGCATGAGTTTGATCCCTGGCCAAGGAGCTACCTATATGGCACAGCAGACATCTCCTGATTCACCCGCTGCTCCCTTTAGCAGTGTATTTCAGTCAATTTGCCTGTTCTGTTCCTCACTCTGTCTGTGATGAATCCTCTCACACCCCACATCTCTGGTCTGTACCCCAGTTCTTGTATGCATAAATAAATCTTAAAAAAAAAATAAAACCATGCACCAAGGAAGGTGAAGTAAGTTGAATTGAATCAGAGATTAGGCTGACAACAGTAAACAACTTCAGCAGACCTGCCCTGGCTTAAACAACCCCAGCAGACCCCCTCCAGCAGAAGAGAACCCCTCATATACAACAAAAATTCCAGCAGTAGCCTAACCCTATAAAGATCCATCCTCCCATTTTGGGGCACGACTCTTGGCCTGAAGAATCGTCACCCCAAGGACTTTCAATGAAGCCTTTTTCAGGCTGATATTCTTGGCCTCCTATCTTTTTTAACACCTTGATAGCTAAAAATTACAGGTGTTTGACTTTTAGAAGTTTTATATAGTATTATAAAATATCTGAGTCTAAAGTTGCTTTATTTGACATTTCCTGAAGGACAATTTGTGTTTCAAAAAGTCACATTGATAAAACTTTATTTTCATGCTTTTTAATACTCTAAGTTTCTTAATGCAATTCATAGGATATATATTTGACAGAATTTCTAAAGAAAAGCAAAAAAAAAAAATAATAACTGATTTAAAGTATGACTTGGACAGAACTGTCCATATGATCCCAACATGTTTTGACATTCTTTAGTTTAACTCGCCATTTCTGAGTGGCATTAGATACTTAGAAATCAGTACAAATGCAGAGAAAAATCATTAATCTCTAAGAATGTCCTGTCCTTACAAACTGAAAGTGTCTATTATAGGGGAATATTTGACTGGTAGAGTTAAAAACCAGTGAGGTACTGTTCACTAAAAGTGATAATTTTTTAGAGACATCAGTGATCATAACCTTTTAGTGAGTTTTTATTTAAAATAATTTCTAAGATTGGTTGCATAAATATGTATATTTACATATATGTATACACATTTACATAAATATTATAAATATGTGTATGAATATGTGTGAGTGTTCTATATATACATACATATGTATAACATCTTGATACTGATAAAATCAATTTGTTGCAAAATTACATAATATGCTTAAAGGCACATTCTTGTTCTTTTTTTCAAGATTTATTTATTTATGCATACAAGAGCTGTGGTGCAGGCCAGAGAGGCGGGGGTTGAGAGGATTCACCAGAGACAGACTGGGGAGCAGAGCAGGCAAATATACTGAATGAAATACACTGCTGTGAAATACACTGCTGAATGGAGCAGCAGTTGAGACAGGAGAGGTCTGCTGTGTCATGTGGATCACCTCCCTGGTAGGGGTGGAACTCGTGCTACAGAAGCTGTGGATAGCTTCATAGCGCTGCGTCTTAACCCCTTGGCCTACCAGGGAGGCCCCATTCTTGTTCTTAAAAATTGATTCACTTCAGGGGTCTTCTTGGTGGCACAAGGGGTCAAGCACAACACTGTGAAGCTATCCACAGCCTCTGCAGCAAGTTCCCAGCCCACCAGGGAGTCACCCAGAAAGCGCCTTTCCTTTCTCACCTGCTGCTCCCCTCAGTAGTGTATTTTAGTCAGTTTGCCTGTTCTGCTCTGTCTCTGGTGAGTCCTCTCACCCCTTATACCTCTGGCCTATACCCAGTTCTTGTATGCATAAATAAATAAATCTTAAAAACAATTGATTCACTTCAATACCATTTAAATTGTGCCTGCGGGTATTTAAGGAACAAAATTAATTACATAGGTCCATTTCATGGCAGAAAGTAAAAAGAATCTTCTGAATAAAATTTATATGCTAAAATGCCTCATGTACTGCTATTTGTCTATATGCTAAAATTTTCCCCAGACTGGTTTCACTTATTTGTTGCATTGAGATCATTTTCCAGGCCAACAAAAAATAATAGTGTTTCACCACTCAACTCAATTCAATCTGATTACCTTTTCTGTACATTTTAAAGCATTGATATATAATTTGTCTTTGTTTATTACAGAATTGTACTTTTTGCCATGCTTTCAACATAAAGCTATTTTGATTATCTATGATTTTAACCAAATCCACTTATTCAGATATTATATAATTATTCAAATCAATATATAACTACTAACCTCTGTCATGTTTCACAACTGTATTGCATTCATGTAAAATAAAACACTATTTTAATTTTACTGTTATGAAAACATCACGCAAAGACAATGAGACTTGCCATGATATGCTAAATTCTATGATTTCCCCTTACTCTTCATTAAATCAAATGCATGTGTCTTATTTTTCATTATTTTAAGTACTAAACCAAAACCTTTAAATTTCAGAGTACAGAAAATATCTTTTTGTACCATGAAGCATGACTTTCAATGACATAAAATGGGAATTTTTCACCATGTTTTATTTGTAAGTTACCATGAAACAGAAAGAGAAAATAAAAATGCCTATTTTCAACAAGTACAGAGCAAATAAAATGTTATCATATTGTGTGCTAAATGATGCTTAGAATATTTTTTGCAAGAATTCTTTGAATACTCTCACAAATGATAAAATACAATAATGTTTTTATCTGTTTTTAAAAAAAGCTATGAAAGATGGGGCAGCATTCATGAATAATGCCCAAGTAAAGAGAGGAATTTAATTTGAAAAAAAAAAGTGCACTAGAAATGAATACATATTTGAAAAAGCAGGACTCACTTCAGGAACTGAAATTAATTCCATGTTACTGAAGTTTAGCATGGGTGGGTATAGCCAATAATAGATGGAGTGTACCAGAGAGGGTTATGAAGTCAATCTTCATTTTTAATGATATGAACAAGTAGACTAAACTTTAGTTTGAGTTGCAAACTACAGTGTACCTAATATCCAATTTTTGAAAATTTTGGCTTGCCTCATATTGATGCCTTAAGGAGCAGCCATGGCCAAATAAATGGTCAAACTGAAATTTTCAATATCAGTTGAGTAGGTCAAATGCCAGATAGAATCTAAAAGTGAAAGTTGACATAAAACAAGAACTATTTCTATTGAAACTTTTTATTTACTCCTTATGTAACACTAAATAAAATCAGCACTGTTTTCCCATTGTCTTTGCTAATGTCATCATTTATGTTAGAACCTTCTCTCTGATTATTGCTCACATTAGTTTATTAAATGTATGTGCACATATTATGCTTCCTTTGGAGACTAGAAGTTTGTGTGTTGGTTCCAAATCTTGCATTTGTCTTTTATTTCCCCTCTTTTAAATTTCGGATCTGATTTTATAAATAGGTGAGTGCATGAAAGTGTTTGTTATATCTGCAAACCCTTCTCTAGTTTCTAATATTAAATGAAATCTCTTTATTGAGATAGATATATTGGTGTTTTCCAAACACTTTAAAGTCTATTTTGTGAATTGTACTTCAACAGAAACTGGACACTTGATTTGACTCCCTGTTTGGGGGGTTCTCAATCTTTTACGTGTATGATCATATTTGGAGAAACTCATTAAACATACATATTTCTAAAACCTATCTCCAGGTACTCTCTTTTACTGTTTTCATTTTTAATGACATGAGCAAATACTCTCTTTTACTTTTATAGCGTCAGACCCAGGAATCTGCAATCTTATTTAGCCCTTCAATTAGTTCTACTTCATGTCTTTCACATGTCGTATTTTAAAAAAATCTATATATTGTAGGTAATGGTGTTGGGAAGAAAAAGATGTTGCGTCTCCCAATTATGTTTTGTTTTGTCTGTGGAAGTCATTATATAAGACTGGATAATGTTTAAATAACAAATAAATAAAATAATATAAGATAATAGATTTTACATTTGGTAAATTATATGGTACCAATTAGGATAGTGTTTTGTTTTGTTTTGTTTTGTTTTTTGTTGTTGTTTTAGGTGATAAATAGCTCTTCTACACTGCTCTGGGTGACAATACATATTTATGAATAAATAATGGCTGTATAAATGTGTTTGTACTGAGGAAAAAATTGAAAATAATTAGCTTTAATTGGAAGCTGAATTACAAGCTGATTTAGGTAGGGAGTGACAGTTTAAGCCATGTATGGTTTTATTGGCGGTGGTGTTGTCATTGCTGTTTTTGAACTTTTGCCACTCCCAGATGGGAATCTAATAACTACTTATTGCCATGGATATTATAGCATTGCTATTTTAGATGGCAGCTGAACTGTGATCTCAGAAACACGGATTCACTCTATACTTCTCTCTTCTGAAATTAACTGGGTTCATTTCATTTAAAATGACACATACAGGGATATTTATCATATAATAGTAGAGAAACTATCAAGATATAAATCACATTTTAAATAAATAAACTTGACTTGTTTTACAGTTTAAAACACCTCTAGCTGTCTCCCACTGCTTGTTCACATTGTTAATTGCATTTTTTTCCTCCAGGGGGGTTTGTAACTATTAAGGTTTATCCAGAAAAACAGACACAGATTTATGTTCTTAAAGAGAGATAATATGATGCAGGGGATGCAGGTCATGGAAAGCTGAGACCACACTGAGATTAATAAGAGCAGGGAGCTGCTTCTATCCTTGTCAACACAGGATTAAATGAGTTTTATGGAGGAAGTGGTAGGGGTTGGAGCAGGGAGGACAACAGGGGGGCCTCTTAGGGACTGGAGGCTTGGAAAAAGGATCAGGGTTCTCCGCAAGGGAAGGGATTCAGGGTCCTGGGGTATCTTTGCTATATCCCCTATATTTGAGGAAATTAGGAATTATCATCATCCCAGTTTTATTGAGTAAAACTGATGCACAGGGTCAGTTAGGTAAATGAAACAAGGCCCAAGCTCAGCTTGAGAATGTGCCACCCATTGATTTAGTCCAGATACTGGTATTGCAGATAGGCCTGAGGTTTGAAAGCTGGTCTCATCTCACCTGAGTTGGTAATCCTTAGTAGTGTGGCCTAAGGGTTATTCCTTCATATTTCTGGGATTCAGTTTTCTACTGACTTTGTCCTTCAAAGTCCCTCATGATTTCATTCTCTCCAATTTCTCTTGCTCAATCTGCATTATCACTCTGCCCTTCTGGAATACCCAAGTTCATCCCTGACTCAGGGCTTTTGCATATGTTCTTTCAGCTGCCAGAAACCTATTTCCTCTTACTTCTTTGTAAAGAAGTCATCGAGGTTAGTGTAGTGTGAAGTTGCTTTTTTCACATGTAGGAGATACTATTTTTCTAAGAAATTTTACAAATAATAATATATTATCTGAATAATCAATATTTTTTCCCTTTTCTATCAGAATGGTGAGAAAAACCATTGTTTCCCTTAAACACAAAAGCTCAGGTGGTTTATACTCACAAGAATTTCTGTTCTGTTGCTTAATGATGATAAATAGAAGGAAATGATAGAATTCTTAAAGCCATTCAGAAAAGTTAAGGAGTATGCCCAAAATTTTCTGTTCTTTTGCCAACATAAACATTGATAAGACTACTGAAAGACAACCTCTGGAAATATTTCCTAAACATCCATAAATGCTTCTATTTTATGGAACTTGCGGACTTTAGCAGCTAATGTGGGGCTGTGTACCTTTTTTCTTTTAAGATATATTTTCTTTTTTTTTTTTTATTTATGCATACAAAAACTGGGATATAGGCCAGAGGTGCAGGGAGAGAGGGTGTTAAAGGACTCACCAGAGAGAAAGTGGAGAGCAGAACAGGCAGATACACTGAAATACACTGCTGAAGTGAACAGCAGGTGAGACAGGAGAGGTCTGCTGTGTCATGTGGGTTAGCTCCTTAGCCAGGGATAGAACTCAGACCTCAGTGGCTGGTGATAGTTTGATAGCACTGAGACTTATCACCTGAGCCACCAGGGAGGGCCCTGCACCTTTTTCTTAAGAAGACTACCCTTAGTGGAACTAAAGATAATCTGGAAAATCCTGCAATCTTACTATATGGTTTTTAATTAAAGTGAGACAGATTTTGTTGGTTATTTCCTAGTGATATATAAGCACTTCACAAGTTCTGTTGTTCAAAAATTTTTTGCTTTACATAACTAAGTACAGAATATGCCTGATCTGACAAATTCTTTGTTCTGTTTTACAAGATCAAAACTGCTTTCTGAAATGTATGAGGAGTAAATATTGCTGTGAGAAGCCAATGTTTCTATATGTTTGTTGACTTAGGAATATTTAAATTGGCATCTTATCATTAATTTAATAAAAAATTATGTTTTTTTAAACATGGTGTTACAATAATTTATGTATGTTTCAGAACAAGTGCATATGCAACAAACTTCTCAAAAGATAAAAATAAGATTGGGGGCATCCCCAGTGGCCCAGTGGTTGAACGCTCGGTTGCGAAGCTGCCCGTGGCCTCTGTGGCGCCAGTTCGATCCCCGGCTGCTCCCCGGCCACCAGAGGAGAGTCCCACATGGTGCACAGACCTCTCCTGCCGCCCACTGCTCCCCTCAGCAGTGTACTTCGGTCCTTCTGCCTGCTCTGTTCCCTGCTCTGGCTCTGGTGAATTCTCTCACCCTCCCGCACTTCTGACTGTACCCAGTGCATGTATAAACAAACCAAACAAACAAACAAACAAATAAATAAAACATGCCTCTATTTAAAAAAATAAAAATAAGATTGGGAGAATGTGTGAAAATTGTCCATGGCTAAGGAATTGTATATCTATCTGATTATATTCCTTGAGTTGTAATTCTTCTGATTTAAAGCATGTTTTGAGAAATTGTATGAAATTTATTAGGAGGAAGAAAAATCTTTAAAATACATAGAATTATATATTACTGTTTTACAAAGGAAGGGTTTTAAGATAATCCTAATATTTTGGCCTGTGCAAAAAAAAAAAAGGTCAATATAACTATTTTCTGCCAGACAAACAAGATTTCCTTCTTACCCCTACAAATTTAATCTAATCTGAAGATTAAAGCAAATTCCATTCTCTATAATCTTAACGAATTAAATAAGTAAGTGAATACTTAATAATACTTAATAACATGGCATTTTTATCTAGTTTTGTCACTAAAAAAGTCCACGATGTAGTTGCAATCACACACACACATCTCAGCATGCTAGATAATAATTACCTAGTCTGTTATCTAATTATCTTGGAAAACACTTGTAACATTCTGAGAAAACAATTAATGTGTCAGTTTATAATATCAATAAAAAGGCAGAATATTGCTTTTTAAAAGATCACAAAAATGTGCAAATGTCTTATAGCAGTAAAATGCAATTATGAAAACTTTTTTATCATTATGTCAGAACATTATAAAATGTCATGAATGAAAACTGGCAGAACACTCTAGGATACCTTGGCAAAATTAATGCCAGAATGATCAATTTGACTGATTGTATAATACTCACAGAGAATCAAAACAATAAAATCTTCTTGATATTGAGAGGATATTTTGTGCCTTCAAAATAGCTGCCAAGTGAACCTATTGTCAGTAATTATAAGTTGACTGATTTATCACAAAATTTCTATATTTTATAAATTTTGATTTGGATATAAGATATGAAAGAAATCTATATAAATTTAAAAAAAATATTATAAAGTTTTAATATTTTACAAAAAAAGTGAATTATAGAATGATCTGTAAGTACCCTTCTTCGCAGGTAGTAGAAAGAAAGCCACCAGTAAGTGGCTCACTCACAATATATTAGCACTTTTCTTACTTGTCTTTTTTATTGCAGTACTTTAACTTTTGAATGTTTGATATTAGTAATTTGAGTGACCTCTTTTAAAAAAATTAAACCTCTCAACTGTGATCAAAATAAATGCTAAGTTTAGTTATAACAAATCTTAAATTGAGCAAGATAAAAATTATATGGTTCAATTTGTAATTTTTTTAAATATTTATGAGACAAGAGAGGTCTGCTGTGCCATATGGGTTAGTTCCCTGGCTGGGGATCGAACTCATGCTGCTGATAGCTTCATAGTGCTGAGACTTCACCCCTTGCACCACCAGGGAGGCCCAGTATATACATTTTTAAACTTAACATCCCTATTAATACCTTAGACAGATCTACAGATCACATTCTAGTAAAAAATCAATTAAGTCCATAAAAGTAGGAACAATAGCAACAACAAAAGTATCCAAGGAAAACAGAGTTTATTCAGAGAAATTTCCAGGCTGTTCTCCTATAACTCTTCACCCCATTTGCTTGCTTGTTTCTTTGGTGTCCACTTCTATATTTGGTTGAATGTTTTGTTCTTCAGTTTTTGCTCTTCATGTCCCTTTATATAACGACCTTAAGACTAGATGCCCACTCTTAATAGTACAGTATTGTACGGGCTTAAACAAATTTATTTATTTATTTATTTATTTATTCATTCATTTATTTATTTGGTGGTGAGGATGTGGAGAAAAAGGAACCCTCTTTCACTGCTGGTGGGAATGCAAACTTGTCCAACCTCTATGGAAATCTGTGTGGAGGACCCTCAAATTACTAAAAGCGGATCTACCATATGACCCAGCAATTCCACTCCTATGAATCTACCCAGAAGACACAAAAACATTAACTCAAATGGAAACCTATACTCCTATATTTGCTGCAGCACTATTTACAATATCTAAGAAGGAAACAACCTAAATGCCTCAAAACAGCTGAATGGATGAAGAAGATTTGGTATATATACACTCTGGAATACTACTCAGTGTTATTAACCGATGTTACCTCAATTTTAAAAATGTAATAAAAATTTAAAAAGATACAGTGAGAACAAAAATAAATACATAAAATATAATATGGATAAAATTCCCCTGATTTTTATAACACATGTATATAAGACTTACTGATCAAATTCGGTCATAAACAAATATGTATTCAAACATGAACAGTGATGAAGGGACAATGCCTTTTTGGATTTGGGTGGTGATGAGAAATGTATTTGATGCAGCAGCCAGTTAGACCACTTGGAACACCGGCCAGTTTTATAGGAAAACACAAAGCCACCAAGGGGTTGACATAGTAGGACACATTAAAAGTTAGTTTTATATGAAATATGTGAAAGAAAATAGAGGCTAGTCTTGTCTGCTATGTAGAAATTCATTGGAAACATCAGAATCAGTCTTCAGCTTCCTCTTCATATTATTTTTAGATAATCATGTTTATTTCCCAATAAAAACTTCTAGCAGGGGTAAACTTAAAAATGCATATTTGCTGATTTTCTGATTTTAAGATGGTTGATGATTAACATGTAAGTCAAAGAAAATTTCTTGATGTTTTAACATCCACCACAAGAGCAGAAGTGATATTACTATCATAGATTCAAAAGACCTATTTTACCATAATTCATAAAAAAAGAAAAATCATAAAATAGAAATCTACTGAAGAAATATCAGCATTGTCTATTGATACTGAAACACCATCCTTTTAAATAACTACTTAATATGTGCAGTTGCACAGGTGCTGTTAAATATCAGTAAGTAAAGCATATTAATTCATACAAGGGGTTTATTTATGCATACAAGAACTCGGGTACAGGATTCGCCAGAGACAGAGTGGGGAACAGAACAGGCAGATTGACTGAAATACACTGATGAGGGGAGCAGTGGGCAAGTCAGGAGAGGTCTGCTGTGCCTTGTGGGTCACCAACCTGGCCGAGGAATAGAACTCGTGCTGTAGGAACTGTGGATAGCTTCATTGTGCTGAGTCTTAACCCTACTTGGGCCACCAGGGAGAACCCAAGCATATTTTTTCATCTGGATCAAATAACTGATCTAGATTGAGTAGTTTTGCTATGCATGCAAACTATTTTACCTCAAGACAGGAACTTGTTAATAGTCTGACTCCATTAACAAGTTAAAAGGTGGCATTTTAAAAGCAGTTTGTCAGATGGTTCAAATAGAAAATCAGAGATTTCCAATTATCTTTTACTTTTTCATATAATTTATATAATGAAAGTGAAGCATATAGAATTGCATTCTGTTATAATTGAAACATCTGACATTAATGGGAATGTTATTCTACATTTACTTAAAAAGTTCAATATTGAAGAAAAATTGTTTTTCATTATTATAATTACACATGTTGATGGAATAGATTGTATTATAGTTTTCTTTCTAAATTATCAAACCTCTGGAACATAAATATATTAGGAATTACTTGTGCTACAAAGACAATATAGGATTGCATATAAAAAAGAGCAAAATTCTACCAATCTATATCAAATATATCAAAATTTACAAATATTTTTACATATACACAGATTAGTCAGATGTTTAGAATATTGTTCTGAAAAGTTGATATATACACATTCATTACTATGAATAAACGAGCTTCCTCTTAAGAAAGCTAACCATTTTCTATTGGGTCTTTAAAATATTAGACGTTTTGAAGAGCTATTTTATAAATTTCTTGTGTCCTCAATAAATGCTAAATGTCTGTAAATTTGCTTCCACTATATTCAATATAAGTCAGATATTTTTAGCAAATAGCCAAGACTACTAGATCCTAAAACTTCATTTTTTGACACCATTAAGAAATTTTAATAGGTGAAAACAAAGCTTACTCTAACCAATAAATCAAAATATTATCTGGATCAAGGTGTACTAAATATTTTTAAAGGTGTACAGATTAAAAACTCAGGAAAAGCTAGGAGAAGAAAGAGATGGAAGGAGGGAGAGACAGAGACTGAGAGAGAGAGCGCACACACTGAAGCATTAAGGGACACCTAAACATTTAAATTATGCTGGATAGTCAGGGGAGAATGGACTGTACAGCAAGGATAGAAGCAGGGAACATCAATGGGTTACTGCAGTAAGTCTGAAATGCAGGTGATTCAGAGCAGGATGACTAGAAATACTTCTGGTCACTTGGATGTGACTTCTGTGTCCCTTCATGATTAACTCTTTGTGTTTAAAACAAGAGGCATGGAGACCGGGCGTGCAGGGGAGTGCGTTCCCACATCGCCATTTTGCAGCAGGGACCTTTCTTTGCTGGAGACTGTGTGAACCCAGCAGAAGGCTCACCGAGGAGACAGAGGTAAGCTGGGAGGCTTGCCCATGCCGGGCGCCTTCTAGCCTGCAGTTCCAGCCCAGAGGGGAGCAGCACCCACCGCTGGGGCAGACTGGGCGTGCAGGGGAGCACGTTCCCGCATCGCCATTTTTGCAGCAGGGATCTTTCTTTGCTGGAGACTTGTGAACCCAGCAGAAGTTCCCCAGAGGAGCCAGTGGTGAGCTGGGAAGGTCGCCCAAGATGCCAGCCAGTACCAGCAACACAGTGTCACAAGGAATACGGCAAATTAGAAAACAGGCAGTAGGGAGTAGAAAAACCACATGCAACCCAGCAACTCCTCAGTAAAAAAGCACACCGCAAAAAGAAAACCATCTACCAGATTGCAACAACAGTAACTTGGAAGAACTTCTGAGCCTTCCAGATAGAGAATTTAAAATTGCTGTGATTAAAAAACTGACAGAAGTCATAAAGGAAAACAATGATAAGGGGAAAATAATTAATGACCAGAAGAATGAAATTGAGTTCCTAAAGAGGGAAGTAAAAGAAATGAAGGAGATCAAAGAATTAATGGAGACACTAAAGAACTCTGGGAAACGCAATGAAAGCAGAATAGATGAAATGGAAGAACGAATAAGTACTCTTGAAGACACAGAAATAAAAAGAACTAAAACAGAAAAGGAAAGAGAAGTACGAAGGAAAAGACCGAAGAAAGACTTCGGGAACTATCTGACTCCATGAGGAAAGGAAATATAAGAGTTATAGGAATCCCAGAAGGAGAGGAGAGAGATGTAGGAACAGAGAAAATATTCATGGATATAATTGAAGAGAACTTCCCAAATGCGAAGAAGGAGCTGAAAATTGATATACAAGAAGCAAGAAGAACACCAAACTTCCGTGACGAAAGGAAAAATACAGCAAGACACATAATAGTAAAGCTCCCAAGAATCCAAGACAAGGAAAAAATAATGAAACTAACAAGAGGGAAGAAACAGATAACATTCAAAGGGAACCAATCAGACTGACATCAGACTTCTCTGAAGAAACACTACGGGCAAGGAGAGAGTGGAGGGACATAGTCAACAGACTCCAAGAAAACAGATGCCAACCAAGAATACTCTATCCCGCAAAGCTCTCCTTCCTCTTTGAAGAAAGAATAAGGACCTTCCCAGACAAACAGAAACTCTGGAATTTTATTACGACTAAACCCCCACTCCAAAAAATACTACACGGAGTCCTAAAGCCAGAACCTCAGAGGGATGAATAACAACAAAAGAAGGCCAAAGAAAGGTATTAAAAGAATAAATAAATAAAATCAAAGGAAAGACAAACACAATGACAAATACAGATGCTAACATATCAATACTAACTCTAAATGTAAATGGACTAAACTCTTCAATAAAAAGACACAGAGTTGCAGGCTGGATTAAGAAACAAAACCCAACCTTTTGCTGTCTCCAGGAAACACATTTAGCTGCAAAAGATAAAAATAGACTCAAAGATAAAGGATGGAAAACAATTCTACAAGCAAATGGACCAAAAAAGAAGGCAGGAACAGCTATACTCATATCAGATAATACAGATTTCAAACTTAAAAAGATAAAAAGAGACGCCAGAGGTCATTACATTATGATCAAGGGGACAATACTTCAAGAAGAAATAACAATCATTAACATATATTCACCAAACGAAGGAGCACCAAAATATATCAGACAACTATTGGCATCTCTGAAAACAGACAACAGAGAAAACACATACGTAGTGGGAGACTTCAACACACCACTATCAACAATGGATAGATCAACAAGACAAAAAATAAGTAAAGACACTAAAGCTCTAAATAAGGATCTAGAGTGCTTGGGCTTAACAGA
The DNA here is from genome assembly GCF_964194135.1 of Talpa europaea. Lineage (NCBI taxonomy): Eukaryota > Metazoa > Chordata > Mammalia > Eulipotyphla > Talpidae > Talpa > Talpa europaea. The sequence goes on along the minus strand of NC_140073.1, from coordinate 125,746,940 downwards.
CATATATAGAACACTAAACCCAAAAAAATCTGAGTATACATTTTTCTCAAGCGCACATGGATCATTCTCTAGGATCGATCATATACTGGGGCACAAGACAAACATCAACAGATACACCAAGATTGAAATCATACCAACCATCTTTTCTGACCATGAAGGCATCAAACTAGAAATAAACCATAAAAAGAAGGCAAGGTACTCTCCTACCTCGTGGAGATTGAAACCCACACTACTGGAAATCCACTGGACTAACGAGGAGATAAAAGAAGAAATTAAAAAATTCTTTGAATTGAAAGACAAGGAGGACACCAATTTCCTAAATGTATGGGATGCAGCAAAAGCAGTAATAAGAGGAAAATATATAGCAATAGATGCTCACATCAAGAAATAAGAAAGAACTCAAAGAAACAACCTAATCTCGAAGCTCAAATATCTAGAAAAAGAACAACAAAAAACCCCAAAACCAGCAGAAGAAAAGAAATAATAAAAAACAAAGCAGAAATAAATGAAATCGAAACTAAAAAAACAATCCAAAAGATCAATGAAACCAAGAGCTGGTTCTTCGAAAAAATAAATAAAATAGATAAACCCCTAGCCAGGCTCACAAGGGCAAAAAGGGAGAAAGCACAAATAAATAGGATAGTAAATGAAAGAGGAGAAATCACAATGGACACAGCAGAAATCAAAAGAATAATTAATAACTACTATGAACAGTTATATGGAAACAAGTTCAACAATCTAGAGGAGATGGACAAATTCCTACAACTCTACAACCACCCAAAGCTAGATAAAGAAGAAATAGAACACCTAAACAGACCAATTACAATTAGCGAAATTGAAATGGTAATCAAAAACCTCCCCAAAAACAAAAGCCCAGGACCTGATGGATTTACAAATGAATTCTACCATACATTCAGAGACGAATTAGTGCCTATCCTTCACAAACTCTTCCAAAAAATTGAGAAGGAAGGTATAATACCTAACACGTTCTATGAAGCCAACATTACACTAATACCAAAACCGAACAAGGACAACACAAAAAAAGAAAACTATAGGCCAATCTCCCTAATGAACACTGATGCAAAAATCCTCAATAAAATTTTAGCTATCAGAATCCAACAGTGTAATTCACCACGACCAAGTAGGATTCATTCCAGGGACACAAGGATGGTTCAACATCCGAAAATCAATCAACGTTATCCAACACATCAACAAAAAGAAATATAAAAACCATATGATAATATCAATAGATGCCGAGAAAGCTTTCGACAAAGTGCAACACCCATTCATGATAAAAGCCCTTGAAATTCTTGGGATACAAGGAACATACCTCAACATCATAAAGGCCATATACGACAAGCCAACAGCCAGTATCATTCTCAATGGTGAAAAGCTGAAAGCATTTCCATTAAGATCTGGAACAAGACAAGGATGTCCACTCTCACCACTGCTTTTCAATATAATACTGGAAGTCCTAGCCAGAGCAATAAGGCAAGAGAAAGACATCCAAGGAATCCAAATAGGAAAAGAAGAAGTCAAACTATCACTATTTGCAGATGATATGATAATATACATAGAGAACCCCAAAAACTCCATAGAAAAACTAATTGAATTCATCAATCAGTTCAGCAAAGTGGCAGGATACAAAATCAACATGCAAAAGTCAGAAGCCTTCCTATACACTAACAATAAATCTGAAGAAAAAGAAATGAAAAAAACCATCCCCTTTATTATCGAAACAAAAAAAATCAAATACTTGGGAATAAATCTAACAAAAGAGGTAAAGGACCTTTACAAAGAAAACTATAAAACACTGTTAAAAGAAATAGAAGAAGATACAAAGAAATGGAAAAACATCCCCTGATCATGGATTGGAAGAATAAACATTATTAAAATGGCCATCCTACCAAAAAGCAATATACCCATTCAATGCTATTCCAATAAAAATTTCAATGTTATTCTTCAAGGAAATAAAACAATTATGGATGAAATTCATATGGAATCACTAAAAACCCCGAATAGCCAAAGATCTCCTGAAAAAAAAAGAAGGGAATGGAGGCATCACACTGCCAGATTTCAGGCTATACTACAAAGCCATAATCATCAAAACTGCATGGTATCGGAACAAGAACAGACACACAGACCAATGGAATCGAATAGAAAATCCAGAAATAAACCCACAGATTTATGGTCAACTAATATTTGACAAAGGAGCAAAGAATATGCATTGGAGAAAAGAAAGTCTGTTCAATAAATGGTGCTGGGAAAACTGGGCCACTACATGCAAAAGAATGAAGCTTGACTACTACCGCACACCATACACAAAAACCAACTCAAAATGGATTAAAGAACTAGACATAAGACCTGAAACCATAAAATACATAGAAGGAAATATAGGCGAAACACTACGTGATTTGCACATCAAAGATATCTTTACAGACACATCACCCAAAGCAGTGATAGTGAAGGCAAAGATAAACAGCTGGGACTACATCAAATTAAAGAGCTTCTGCACAGCAAAAGAGACAATAACAAAAACAAAGAGAAACCCCAGCAATTGGGAGAACATTTTTGCACCCAACACTAATGATAAAGGACTGATCACAAAAATCTGCAAAGAGCTGATGAGACTCAGCAACAACAAAGAAAATAATCCAGTCAAAAAATGGGCAGAAGAGCTAAAAAGAAACTTCTCTGAAGAGGAAATGCAAATGGCCAACAGACATATGAAAAAATGTTCAACATCACTTGTAATCAGGGAAATGCAAATCAAAACTACCATGAGATACCATCTCACACCAGTGAGAATGGCACATATTAAAAAAACTAGCAACAACAAATGTTGGCGAGGGTGTGGAGAAAAAGGAACTCTTCTGCACTATTGGCGGGAGTGCAAACTGGTCCAACCACTATGGAGAGCTGTGTGGAGATTTCTGGACCTACTAAACATAGAGCTTCCATATGATCCAGCAATTCCACTCCTAGGTATTTACCCAAAGGACACAGAAACATCAATTCCAAAGAGCACCTGCACCCCTATGTTTATAGCAGCACTGTTTACAATAGCTAAGCTTTGGAAACAACCCAAATGCCCAAAAATAGATGACTGGATCAAGAAGATGTGGTACATATACACCATGGAATATTACTCAGCATTCAAAAAGATAAACACATGCAATTTGCAGCAACATGGTTGGCGCTGGAAGGGATCATGCTCAGCGAAATAAGCCAGAAAGAAAAAGAAAAATACCGGATGGTCTCACTTATAGCAGGAATCTAGAAAACTTAAATAAGGGACCAGGAAAATGAATAACTATAAGAAAGTGAAAATCAGAATCAACAAAAAACTATGAAACAGAGACAATTTGGGGGGGGTGGGGGGCGGGAGGGGAGGGATTGGGGTCAAAATGGGGGGGTTGAAATTGTATGGGGAATATAAAAATAAAATTTATTATAAAAAAAAAAAACAAGAGGCATGTACTCGGTAGTATGTTTAAACTATTTTAGATCTATCGTTGCTTTTTTTATCAAAATAAAAATATTAATTTTGAAGTGATATTAAAATATGCACGGTTTTGGGCCTCCCCTGGTGGCCCAACGGTTGAGCGCTGGGCTGCGAGGCTGCCCGCAGCCTCTGCAGTGCCGGTTCATTCCCTGGCTGTTGGCGAGGGTCCCACAAAAAAAAAAAAAAAAAAAAAAAGCATGGTTTTACATGAGAAGAAAATGTAATATTTCTTTGCATATCAAGAAATATGTGAATATATATGCATGTGTATAATATATATTTGTAATGAAATAATTTTTTTAAACTTTTGAGATGAAATGGAAAAATGCACAACCAAAACTTGAAATATTTTTGTTAATGTAAAACATTAAATTTTTATGAGCTTTTGGATAGTTTTGTCACCAAGATATTTCATTCGATTGAAAAGATTTTTGAGAAAGAAAAAAAAATTAAATTTTTACTGAGTAAACATACAATATTTCCAGTATCTCATACTATAGTTCAAAATTTAGTAATTTTTTTTTTAATAGAGGCATGTTTTATTTTATTTTATTTATTTATTTGTTTGTTTGTTTTGTTTATACATGCACTGGGTACAGTCAGAAGCGCGGGAGGGTGAGAGAATTCACCAGAGCCAGAGCGGGGAGCAGAGCAGGCAGAAGGACCGAAGTACACTGCTGAGGGGAGCAGCGGGCGGCAGGAGAGGTCTGCACGCCATGTGGGACCCTCCTCCGGTGGCCGGGGAGCAGCCGGGGATCGAACCGGCGCTGCAGAGGCCGCGGGCAGCTTCGCAACCCAGCACTCAACCGCTGCGCCACCTGGGGAGGCCCAAAATTTAGTAAATTTTTAATCATAATGGCATGTAACATTTATATAGCTCAAACAAAATTTTCCAATCACTAAAGCAAAGCAACTACATTTGGCTTCTTGTATATTTTTTTTTCATTTCTTTCAAATGATCAGAGAAAGATTAACAAAATTAACCAGACATGAGAACTTTTATTATACAGTGAGATTTTTTAACACACCTTCCTCATGATTAAGTGATACCACTGTCAAAATTAGTCCCACACTTAAGGTTAAAAATAAAAAAGATAAAATTTGAATTAAACATATCATAAAAATACATTTCATCCAAATAGAGAAATGGAGATCAGCTTAGGTATAGTTTCAATCTTACTATGATGTCTCATTGCATAGTTGAATGGATGAAATATGACTATTATTAGAAAGTAAAGGCAGATATTTGTTTGGTCTTTTATGATCAGTGATGAACTATATATAATTTTTCAAATTAGAAATAACAACTAAAGGTGTGAAATATCAAATCCCAAATCAGGTTTCTATGGTCATATGGGACTAAATAAAAATGAAGTCATCTACTTTTACATGCTAGTAGAGATTTTTTAAATAGCATGTCAATATCATCTCACCATCAAGGGTATAGGAACACTATTTTGTATTCATCCTTATTTTCAAAAACACTTACACACTACTTTTAATGAATCAAGTGCGCAGTAAACATTTATAAAATTTACAAACACATGTTTGAAAATAAGCACTCCTGGGGTATTAATATAGTTCAATTAAATTCAATATCAATGGTTTAAAAGTGCAATATAAGTGTTAGTTTTCAAAAAAGATCACTCATGAAAAATATGCTTTATTTCTTGTTTACCCTTAAAAAATGCTTTCTAACTAACTCAAGCCATCTGTGACTATACAATTCCCAAAGTAATTTTAAACAAACTTAAAGCATTCTATAATTTTCTATTTATAAGTGTATGTATATGTATACAGCAAATGAAAAAAAAATCAGAGGATTAGAGAATTTACGAATTAAGGAAGTTTCTATTTAATCTTGAATATTCTCAAGAGACACTACTGACAATTTTTTCCCTAAATTGGAAATTTCTTCAAACATTGGGGAGGGATGATGATGTTTAACTATATTATTGAAAGATGTTTAACTTGCTGCAGAGGAAAGAAAGGTGAAAAGTAAGAGAATTCCGTGTGTGTGTGTGTATGTGTGTGTGTGTATGTGACATATACCAGTTTATTTTTATTTATTTTAATTGATGTAACATTGGTTTACATTATTGCTCATATTTTGCAAATATAGTGTCCCCCTTTCAGGTGTGGTTTTTGTAGTGCATAGTTCTTTAGTCAACTTTTAAGGGTTAGTTTTTAAGCTTTTCTTTATCTGATCTTTGATTTCTCTTCATTCTTCATATAAGGGACACCATTTGCTTTTCCCCAATTTGTCTTTATCTTTCTCTTGACTTATTTCATTTGCCATAATACCTTCAAGTTTCATCCATATTGCTACAAATGACCTGAGTTTATCTTTTTTACGATTGCTGATTAATATTCCATTGTGTATCATACCACATATATCTGTTTAAATGTAAGCTAAACTCAATGGACAGCTTACTTTGCTACCACCATCATTTGTTTATTTTTCTGCTTCCCTCTGTAAAGATATTTTCTTAGAAAAGTATACACTTGTGACAAACAATAAATACATAAATATTGTTTTCTCATATCAAATAAGACTTTCATGACATATTTTCCTAATATTCTATTCTTAATAAATTAATCATCAAATTACCTTGAAAAGGTAATAATATAATTAAAAGCAAAAGACTACATTTTGGGGTAAATTCTTAAATATTCTTATAAGCATTTTACATATAAGGATGTTACATCAAACATATTTTATTATTCTGGTGGAGAGGGAGGTCAAAACATTTTTTTTGTATTGAAAGTTGACTTGCATCAAACTGAAAAACTTCTGTACAGCAAAAGAGACATTAACCAAAACAAAGAGATACCCCACTGATTGGGAAAAAAGTCTTTGCACTCCATACAACTGATACAACTGATAAGGGACTGATTACAAAGATATACAAAGAACTCAACAAAAACAAAGTAAATAATCCAGTCAAGAAAAATGCCAGGAGCACTTAAAAGACACTTCTCCAAAGAGGAAATGCAAATGGCCAACAGGTATATGAAAAAATGTTCAACATCCCTTATAATAAAGGAAATGCTAATTAAAACTACAATGAGATACCACCTTACACCAGTAAGAATGGCACATATCCAAAAAACTAGCAACAGCAAATGTTGTCGAGAATGTGGTGAAAAAGGAACTCTCTTACATTGCTGGTGGGAGTGTGAACTGGTCCAACCACTATGGAAAGTTGTCTGGAGGTCCCTAAAAATGGAGGTTACTAAAAACGGAGCTACAATATGGCCCATCAATTCCACTACTAGGGATCTTCCCAAAGGACACAAAAACATTGATTCAAAAGAACACCTGTACACCTATGTTTATTGCAGCACTATTTATAATGGGTAAAACATGGAAACAATCCAAATGCCCAAAAATAGATGACTGGATCAAGAAATGTGGTATGTATACACAATGGAATATTATTCAGCAATCAAAAAGATAAACTCATACCATTTGCAGCAACATGGATGGAACTAGAAGGAATTATACTCAGTGAAATAAGTCAGAAGGAACAAGAAAAATATCGGATGGTTTCACTTATAGTAGAAATACAGGGGAACCAAATAAGACATTAGGGAGAAAAAAAATTAAAGTTCAAAATACAACAAAAACAAATAGACAATTATAAACCAGAGACATCCAGCAGGGGAGGAGGAGGGAGAGGGTTTAGAGGGAGGAGGAGAGGGAGGAGCACTGGGGACTGAGGTGATGGTGCACGGGTGCATTGGTGAAGGAAATTCTATGGGGACTACACCTGAGGGGTGGGGGAGCAAACATTGTTTAAAAATGAACAATGATGTAAAAAATATATAAATAAAAAGAAAATTAAAAAAAAAAAACAGTTGAATTGACTAAAGCCATATCCACATTTTATCATAGTGGTCATCTACTGATTGTACCTAAGTAAATAAATTAATTTGGAGGATAATATAACTATCAAAGAGAATTGAAAGACTTCATTAATATGTGGAGTTTGCATAATATCTAGACATCTAACTTTTATAACATAGTGTGGTTCTGCTGTTTAAATAAACATTCTGCTTATATAATAATGATATTCTCATTCACTGGAACTTCATTTTCATTTTACTTAATAGTTTTTCACTTTTTCTGCTTGTGATGTTAAAAAGATACCATTTGTTCCTGTGAAAATTTATGTTTAAATATAAGTAACTTTCACTGAACTTTCTGCAAGACAGACTCAGGACTAGCAAATCAATTTTGCCTCAAATATTTAAAGTGTTAAAGTTTTTTAAAAAGGTATGAACAGGGGCCTCTCCGGTGGCGCAGCGGTTGAGCGCTGGGTTGCGAAGCTGCCCGCGGCCTCTGAGGCGCCGGTTCAATCCCCGGTTGCTCCCCGGCCAACAGAGGAGGGTCCTACATGGCGCGCAGACCACTCCTGCCGCCTGCTGCTCCCCTCAGCAGTGTACTTCGGTCCTTCTGCCTGCTCTGCTCTCCGCTCTGGCTCTGCTGAATTCTCTCACCCTCCCATGCTTCTAACTGTACCCAGTGCTTGTATAAATAAATAAATAAATCTTTAAAAAAAAAAAAATGGTATGAACAGTGTAGGGCCTCCCCTGGTGGCCCAGCGGTTGAGCGCTGGGCTGCGAGGCTGCCCTCAGCCTCTGCAGCGCCAGTTTGTTCCCCGGCCGCCGGCAAGGGTCCCACAAAAAAAAAAAAAAAAAAAAAAAAGTATGACCAGTGTAAAGATTTTCCATTTGCATTAATTGAAAATGACTCTTTCCTAGTGAAAATTCTCAGAGCTTTCCTCCTACCTTAACATGTGAGATTTGCTTACCAGTTACTATTATTTAATTATAGAAACAGATTTTTGGTAAATATATAAATAACAATGATTTTCAGGTGTGTGATTCTGTTTGCTTTAATAGTAATAAACATAAATAAATAACAGTGAATAACAGTAGAAACAACAGTAGTAAAACCAACTAGAGTGCCTTAGGATTGTTTAATGTGTTTTGGAAAAGAATATCTAAAGTACAAACGCCTATCAGCTTAATGAAAGTGCTATGAACACCTTGATGCCCTATGGTTACCCACAAATAGAACTCTGCAATGAGTGCACAGTTTGCCTTCCACTCATACCTGGTCCATCATAAAATTCGACCTTAAAGATTTTTGTGAATTTTGATTTAGTCATAGCCCTAGTAGGTAGGTACTGCCTGAGTAGATAAACTAGATTTCGATTAAAGGAAACAGGAAATTTGTTATTTAAAAAGGGATGACTAGTTGGTTTCATTATTTTTTTAATTAAAAAAAAATCCATGATCCATTGGTGCCATTTACCTTTGCTCCCAATCTCCAACTTCTTCCCCTCTGGTAAACCCAGTTCCATTATTGAAATCCACTGGTTTATTTATTTCTATTTTTTTTCTGGTTATCTATTGTGTTTCTTTACATTCCACATATAGGTGAAATCATCCAATATTTGTTACAGTACCTGAACAAACAAACAGGTATTAGACATTGTGTTGGGATATGAGGGGATTGGCCCAAGTTGTAAATTAAGAGGGTGATCCCAGGGCCTCCCCAGGTAGTGCAGGTGGTTGAGTGCCGCGCTTTGAAGCTGTCCTCAGACTCTGCAGCGCTGGTTCCATTCAGGCCAGCCTGTGAGGGTCCCACATGGTGTGGCAGACCTCTCCTGTCTCTCCCGCTGCTCCCCTCAGCAGTGTATTTCAGTCAGGCTGCCTGTTCTCTTCCCTGCTCTGTCTCTGGTGAATCCTCTCACCCTCCCATGCATCTGGCCTGTACCCTGGTTCTTGCATAAATAAAAAAAGAAATCTTAAAAAACAAAGAGGGTGATTCCAGAGTCTGATACACTTTCACGTTACAATCTGGGTTCATCTCTTCTGACCTTAAGAGGTCTTATCATAGCTTCACCCAGTCACTGCTCTTTTCTTCACATTACCACCTCCTTTTGAACAATTCTCTTTCAGTGGGATAAGAAAGGGAAACAAAGGGGCTTGGAAAACTGCATAACACTTATTAAATTACATTCTGACCAAGCCACATCCCTAATGTCACAATGCCTTCAAAGTCTATGGCTCATACTGCTCATTACCTGGCAGTGACAAGGCAATCACTACTCTAGGAGAGGGACACTTCTGGAAAATTGTCATGCCCCGTCCTGTGTTTATGGTGGTGTTCTAGGCTGTCATCTACCTCCCATTCATTGGGATCTTCTCACATTCTGTTTTCTTGAGGGCTTCCCAAGATTTTGTTATTGTTGTTGGCTGGCTGTTTATTTTATAGTTGTTAATCACCTCTGAATTCTATTACCCTCTCGTTTCTGTTTCTATGCTATCACCAAGTTTAGATTGAGAAGACCCCACGGCCCTTTTTTTTTATGACCCCCCCACTTCAAAATTAGGGTCATTTTCTGAGTATGTTTTAAGTGTTCTTCTCCAGACTTGGCACTGTACTTTCTGTAAATGTCTTTTATTTATGATAAAAATAAAATGTATTGATTTTTGAAAGCCTGCTGAAGAACAGTTTCACAGCATGATCCAAATTCTCAAACTTTAATATTAAGAATTTATATCTTCAGGCCTGAAGTAGGGCACAAGTGTATGTAATTTTAAAAATTATCCTGGGTGATTCTCATTTACTTGGTCCACAGCCCACACTCTAAAATAATTGCTAAAGGCAATCTCAACTCAGTGAGTAAAGCACAGAAGAAGCCAAAGGCTATCTGTTAGGAATTTCCTATCACCTTCAAGGAAATAACCTAACTTCTTAAGAAATTGTATACCCCTTAGGCAACGATGAATAACATTTTCTAGCATTCTAGTTTACAAAAGAATTTCTGAGATATATTTATTCCAGTAGTCTTACATTTTTCTGACTCTCTATGTTAAATGCTGCCAAAAACAGTGTAACAATAGGCTTATCTGTCCCTGAGGGATTTTGTACCTGTGGGTTCCGGCCAAGTGTCCACATGAGGGCTAGTTCAGTATCTCAGTGATTACATTCTCTTCCTTTATTCAAATACAAGATATGAGCAACTACATTTCCTTTCTGTCCATTTTTATGGTTCCATGAGTTTCTGCTCCTTTGAGACACATGGATTTATGCAGGTGTCTCTCATCTGACTTGGCACTTTCCCAAGGTTTTGCTTCAATTACTCAAGATGATGTTAGAATTGCAGTTTTAAGTTATGACAATTTTCAAAACATTCAAGACAGTCTGCATGTCATGATTTGTGTTTTTGCTTTGGCATGTTTCTTCTTAAGGCTTTTTTGATTTCCTTTTGTTATGAGGATGATTTTTGTTTTGTTTTGTTCTGTTTCAATTTTAGAATTTTGATCTGTGCACTTTGAGCTATATATTTTCTCTGCAATCATTTTCTAAAAGTCAATTTCTGCTATCTTAATGCCCACCAGCAATACCATAGGAACTCATGCATGACCTTATTCATCCAATGACTTTTAGCACTTTATAGTTAAACCATTTTTCAGAACCATATTCAAATAATTGAGAGAAATCATTATTTATTACTCATGTAGTCACTGTAATATCCTTAAATATGACTTCTATATATTTGGTTTTCAGTAATTGATGTTGAAAAAAAATGAACCAATGAGATGAAACTATTTGAGCAGAATTTATTTCTCCATAATACAATCCCCTGGAATAGAATTGGGATGTAACAGTATCCAGACACATTTAGAAAGCATATAAGAAATCAAATAAAAAGAAAAAGGTTTTATCTCATTGAACTCTTCTGTTGAAATGTATATAGATGTTCATCATTGTTATGAAAAATGTGTACATTTTATATATGTGTAAAATAATTATAAATATATGTGTATAGATATGGTTATGTATATACACATTTATTGACAGGAGGAACTAACCTTTCATTTATTTAAGTACAGAATGTAAAGAAGCTTCATGTATATAAAGGAGTTTCATTAACAAATAAATTTATGATTATAAAGAAACTTATTTACAAATATTACATATCCACTTATTTATGACTTAGCAATTTTTCCAAACAATATCAAGTCTCTTTATTCCTTATTGAATGCTATTTAATATCTTTTTCTTCCTCCTTGCAAAATATATGAAAGGAAAACAATTTTAACAAAATGCTAACCTATCTGGAATTTACATTGGGAAAAGCCACTAAACTTTACTTTATTTTTTATTTCCCTTATGACCTAGGCATGAAATTCCTCAAGATAGCTGTTCTCAGCAGTAATAAACAGAATGTTGGCTCAAAACCAAGTATTAAAGAATAGGGGACTGCAGTAATGTCAGCCTTCAGCTCTGCATAATAATGTTGTGATTGATAAAATGATAGTTTGAATCCTAAGGCTATGATGTCTAGGATACATCTGACCATTCACCTCTAGCCTGGACAGGACTTTATTGTGATAACAAATTTATATTCAGAGCAAGAAACATGACAGAAGTTATTAAATAATGTTATACATAAATGTTTCAAACCACTATTTAGGAGCAACATATGGGCAGGACTCATTGAAGAATCCCTGCATCTTATCCATCCCAACATATCAGTCAAAGCAAACCTATTAACTACAATATTCAGAAATATCTGACATTTGTTTTTGGACACTAAAATTAAAATGTTCCTTTCTCTCAGTCCCTATTATTACAAAATAAATTTAACTATCTATATATTATTATATTTAAGTACTCTATTCATTTTAACTACTTCCCTTATCCTCTATTTTCCTCTTTACTCATATATTAATTTTATTCTCATAACATGTAAATAACTATATATCAACACTTTCAACATAGTTTTTTTTTTTTTCTATTTTAATCTTGTGTTACTCAAAACCATTCCCTAACTTTCCTCTATATGTAAGGAGGCATTCCTCAGAGTTGGTCAGGTATAAAGAGACATTGTTCTTTCATCAAGGCAGTTTGCAATTTGGCAGTTTGCTTTCTCAAGACCAGTAGGACAGCATCTCTATACACGCATATATACTTATTAAGTATATGCACACATAATATTCGTGTGTTACATATTATGTGTATGGCATGCATGTGTATAAAGCAGATTTACTAAATATATACATATGTATTACATATCCATTCACATAATACAACCTAATCAAGGCAGTGGCATTCCTATACCTTTTCCATATTCTATTGGCTAGTAATAAGTCATAAGAGCTCACATTCTAACAGAGGGAATTATACGAGAACATCAGTCACTATAAATCAACTTTGTGACATGCCCTCCTAGTACTTTAAAAGTCCATTCCCCCTAACATGAGGGAAGTGAGCACTGTATGTTGGTAGAATGAAACAGATTTTCTATAATTAAAATATATTCATAATTTATTAACTCTAAATTACATCAGTTGCTCTTATTTAACCAAAATGCTGGTGTGAATTTTTTGTTAAACTTTAAAAAAATCATACTAATTCTTTCTATGCAGGAAAATAAATTGGAGACATTTTCTGATACTTCATTTACTGGCCAATAAAAAGCAAAGTCTTATATATTGATTAAATTATTGAGACACAGAGATGTGCAATTCTTAGATTTTAAGAGTATAGATTTTTATTTAACCACAAAGTTAGATCATCATTAAAACACAAGGCATTGTAATTGGCAATGAAAAATATCAGGAATCATGGCTTATCTATATGTTTAATGGCATCTTTCTGAATGTTATTGTTATCCACATATTTTCAATTTCTAAGTGGTAAATTATTTCACCCCTGTAATGTCTACAAAATTAGTAGAACACCATATACATTTGCATTGGAATTCTTCATTTAAAATTTTTATGCCAGTACTTTACCTCTAATGCTCTTTCACTATTTCTATCCCAGTATAACAATGTCATTAAATTCCTTGAATAAGACAGAGCACTCCATGTGTTTCAGCAGTCATATTAACTGCTCTTTTTTTGTTGGTGCTCATTTCAATCTCAATACTCATGTGAGCTACAGAGGTGAGAAAAAGAATGAAAAAAATGATAGCACTTTCCTTCAACTAACAAATAGTTGAGTCAAGATAATTGAAACAGACAGACACAATGAAACAATTAAATTTTTATTTCTTTTTTTAATTTTACTTCTGGCACTCAACTAATACAAATTCACACACAGGCAAGGTAGGCTAGTGCCTGGGATAAAGAAGACTGAGAAAACTTGACTACAATAAAAAAAATCTAATTTTATTTTATTTGACTTTCAACCAAGAGACCAAGTGTTGAAATCAAAACAAACCCTAAGGCTTGTACATGCCAGTGGCTATAGTACTCAACAAAAAAACAACTTGCATTATTACAGTGAATAAACAAGTTCTTGCCTCATAGAGGAAATAAAGCAACAATTTGAAACAAATTTGGATTACAGATTTTGGTAAACAGAGCTAGCACCAATAATAAAATGAAAACTAAAATGAACACATACATAGAAAAACAAAAATACTTATGTTTATGATGGTAACTCCTAAATGTATTAAGATTTATGTAGGGATTTTGTATGGATGGATGGATGAAGAGAATGCCTCTCAAATCATTAGTATGGATGAAGAGAATGCCTCTCAAAAATTTATCTTAATGTGTTTATATGGAATGAAATAAAATAATTTTCATATAATATTTGATGGTACAACTGTCATTATTCTGCTTTTTTTCCATGATATTAGCAAATAGGCATTTTTCCACAGTAGTTTTTCCCATTCCTATTATCTCATTACTATCTTAAATCTCAAGGTTCATCATAGGTCTTGCATAAATACAAAATGGTTATCACCATAAACATATAGAATTTCCATCTATGTTCAAAATATGTATCCTTCTTTCGATGACCTATCTATATGATTTCCTATTTAAGTGGACATCATATTTTTGACTTGTGACAATAAAACAAATGAGATTATTAGAGGAAAATCTTTAAATCACTAGCTGGATAAGGTTTTTCAAAGTTTAAGGAATGAAAAGAAAGGAAAAAAATTTAAAAAAATGACATATATAACAGTAATGTAAAATATTAGGGAAAATAAGCAAACAGGACCTCCCTGGAAGTAAAGCAGGAAGTTTCCCAAGCCTGCTGCCTGGGAGAGTCTGGTGTTTAGTTTTGGTGGCTTTCCCAAGCCTGCTGCTTGGGGGAGTCTACACCTTTGATTCTGTTGCTTGCTGGAGCAGAGAAGTGTACTGCTGGGTGCACTGCTTGTTCACAGTGGTAACCATGACTACCTTGAACCACCTTCCTGAACAATATAAGAATGCTTATGATATAATGGATGGGATAGCAAGTTTCCTCACATACACTGTATAAAACCTTGCCGTTTTTTTTCTTGGGTGCTCAGCTCTTTGGGGAGTGATCCCACTGAGCCCTGAGCCCACTGGAGTGACAATTAAATCACTCTCTCCAACTCTCTGCGCGCCATCTGATTTCTCTGGGAAATTGCCAAAACAATAGTATAGGGGTTAAGTCTCAGTGTATAACCACAATGGTCTGAGTTCTACCTCCAGGCAGGGAGCTAATCCACATGTCACAGCACACCGCTCCTGTCTTTCTCCCTGCAACGCTAAGTAGTGTATTTCAGTAGATCTGCCCTTCTGCTCCCCACTCTGTCTCTGGTGAATCCTCTCACCACCTGTCTTCTGTCCTACACCTCAGCTCTTCTATGCATAAATAAATAAATCTTTTAAAAGAAAGAAAGAAAATAGGCAAACAACAAAAATTGAAGAAGTAAAAATAACTTCTCAAATTTAATGTATGCAAAATTGAACTTACAATCTTTTCATCTAAATGTGATCCTCCCCTAATGCTCCCAATTATGGTGAATGTCATTTGCATTTTTCATGCCTCTCATTGCCTCTCACATAAGCAATCTGGATATTATCCTTTACACTCCCTTACTATCAACAGTTACACTTTCTTTTTTTTTTAATGATATATTTATTTATGCATACAAGAACTGGGGGTACAGGCCAGAGATGCGGGAAGTGAGAAGATATACCAGAGACAGAGTGGGGAGCAGAACAGGTGGATTGACTGAAATATGCTGCTGAGGGGAGCAGCAGGCAAGACAGGAGAGGTCTGGTGCACCATGTGGGTCATCTCCCTGGCCGGGGGATGGAACTGGTGCTGCAGTGGCACCGAATAGCTGGATGACTTCAAAGTGCTGCCTCTTAACCCCTTCGCCACCAGGGAGGCCCCACCATTAACAGTTTCTGCCATTTTTTTTCTTCCACTTGTATCTCAAGCAGTCCTCTTGCCCCTCTCAATTCCCCCTAATATAATAGCCCTAGCTGTCATCATTTTTAATCTTATTACTTCACTGCCTAATAATAATTTTTCAATATCTACCCTTAACCTTTCTCAGACCTTGTTAATTTTAGTAAGCAAGGTAATTTTTAAAAATACAAATTGGTCTCTCTGCCGCCATCTTGGTTCCACGTTCTCACAAAATGCCCGGGGAAGCCAAAGAAACTCCCTGCTACAGAGCAGGATGTGCCACAGCCCCAGTCTGAGACAAGGTCTAGAACAGAATCTGATAGTGATGAATTCAAGGAACAGGATTCCATACAGGCAACCACACAACAAGCTCAGCTGGCAGCAGCAGCAGCAGCAGCTGAAATCAATGAAGAGCCAGTCAGTAAAGCAGAAACGGCCCAAGTGAAAAGAAATCACTGAAGGTTATGTCCAAACTGGGTCTTCAACAGGTTACAGGGGTTACTAGAGTCACTATCTGGAAATCTAAGACTATCCTCTTTGTCATCACAAAACAAGATGTCTACAAGGGCCCAGCTTCCCATACTTACATAGTTTTGGGGGAAGCAAAGATGGAGGATTTATCTCAGCATGCATAGCTGGCAGCTGCCGAAAAATTCAAAGTTCAAGGTGACGCTGTCTCAAACATTAAAGAAAAAAACACAGATTCCAACTGTACAAGAGGACAGTGAAGAGGAAGAGGTTAATGAAAAGGGTGTGGAAGTTAAGGACATAGAATTGGTCATGTCACAAGCAAATGTGTCCAGAGCAAAGGCAGTCCGAGCCTTGAACAACAGTAATGATTTTGTACTTGTTATTATGGAATTAACAATGTAGTCATCCGCAAAAGGGGACTTTTTTTTCCCTTTGGTGTTTCAAAAGAGTGACTGATGCTTGGTTTGAAATTTGTACTGTTTATATTTTTAATAAAGTTATGGCTTCTTGTTGGATAAAAAAAAAGAAATACAAACTGGATCATATTATTCTTTTTCCAAAATCTATCCACATCTTTACATATGTGTGTGTATATATATATATATATATATATAATTTAAATTAGGGTAAATAAAATTGATTTGGAAAACTGTATATGACTGAGAAATTTAGGATTCCAACTCTTCAGATGTGTGTGACCACACCACATCCACCACCACCAAGGCAGCCATAGTTTCCCACCATAGTCCAGTGTGCTTCTTCCTTCACTCACTCTCTACCTTCTCCTTCCTCTACTAAATGGCTTCAATTTCAAAGTAAAATTTTTTCTAGGGTTTTTTGTTTGTTTATGATTCTTTGGCTTGCTTCTTAATAATGTACAGATGAGCAAAACCATCCAAGTTGTGTCTTTCTCTATCAGGCTTATTTTGTTTAACCTACTTCCCTCCAGTTCCAGCCATGCTGTCACAAATGACCGACTTTCATCTTTGTATAGTTGAGTAATGCTCTACTGTGTGTCACCTCTTTTTAACATAAAATAAAAATATTTAATGACTCCTTAAAATTCTTGGTCATGTGTGAAGGCACCCGAATCAAATTAGTTTGATCAAAAAAAAAATGTCTAATGGAATCTAAGGAAAGAGTTAATGGAATCTAAGGAAAGAGTCAGCAATTAAGCTACAGGAAAGGCAAAGCTAAAGCAGGATATCAGAAATAACTGGACACCTGGACTCACACACCACTGAGCTACTGTCTCCTTCTTTGTCTCAGAGTTTCCTGAGCTATTGTCAAGATTCTACACTTTATAATCCTTTTGTAATAAGGAAGACCATTAGCTATCAATAAGTCCCCAGATTTACAATAAATAAAACCTTTTTCTTAAAAATGAGGTTATCATTATGTTTATAGTTTTCTAAAACATACTTTTGTTTAAATAATACCAGCCAGGACAATTGGAATCAAAGTAAAGAGATGATAGAAAAAGGAGTGCTTTCAAATTATTTGGCTTCAAATATAAATCCAAAGTTCTTAAGTAAGGACTTATGCAATTTAATTGGAGTAATGCATATATTACTGTCCTATTGTACTCATATTACAAAGTTTGTAGTTTATTTTCTCTTTTATAGTATAAATTGACTTGCATGAAAAATTGCAAACATATTTCAGGGAATGAAAATGAATTGTGGTTCCAAAAATATTTACAGAATTCCTGCAGTTTTGTTCAATAAAAGACTACTGTGTTGCTGTTTTTCAAGATGTGAAGTCAGTTTTTTCCCTGTTGTTGTATTGTTAGCAGTGTCATGCAATTGACAAAGGCATCCAAAAGAAAGTAGCATTTCTCAATAGTCCTCAATTTCCACATGTAGTCACAGAACTTTGCACAGTATGTGTTTGAAGCTAATTTGCTTCCATTCTTATTCGTACATAAAATATATGGTTTCTAAATTGGTTTAATGGAAGTAATTATCAGGACCATATTCACTGGAAGTGCTGTATGTGAGAGAACTCCATAGAAATAAAAAAAATACATTTTCTAGATAGACTTGTATAACCATTTTAGCTCAAGAAGCAAGCAGATCAGCACTACATGGTTGAACAGAAGAATCCTTATTAATCTTTCTTGAATTTAATGTGTTCCATTAAAATTTAAAATATTTTGAAGATTGCTAGGGCCTTGTTTTATTTAATATTAAATTTCCATTGTTACAAACAAGTAAAATTTTCTTATGACTTTATATATATATGTATTCATGCAAATGGTTACTGTATACTACATATGCATATCTATATATATCCTTACTGAAATCCATATTTGTAATTTTCTTTTCTTTTTCCTTTAAACCACTAACATTCATATTTAGAGTTATAAATCCAAAGCATTCATAGTGCCTGGATTGCAGAAAACTTTATATAAGAAGCTGGTCAAAATTAAAGTTATACCAAGGTGGTTTCTTCTTTTTCATACATCAGTTAACCCATTGGAAAAATAGAAAAAAAATGTTATGATTAACCTAGAAATTAAAAAGACAAGATAGCCCATAACAAATGGACTGTAGGGTAAATGGTTTTCAGACTTTTCTGCCCTCCCACCATTAGGATTGCCCTGCCTGATGGGGCACCTGCAGTTGTTACTTAGTTGTATTATTTACTTCTGTGGGCCACCAGAGGAGTATTGAGGTAGTCACCAAGAGAAGCAAAAGCAGGAGAGAAGCAGGGAAGAGGCAGGAGAGAGAATGGGGAGAAAGAAGGCCCGAGAACCCAGCCCAGGGTGAAGACTTGCTGGGGGCTTAGAGGCCTACTGGCCTCGTGGCCCCCTGGCACCCCTGCCTGCGGTGTACCTGGTAGCTGCTCTACATGTAACAACTCAATAAAAACCTGAGAAAGCCATCAAGGGCTGCAAGACTCTCCTTTATCCGTCTGCTGTATCAGAAAACCTGCACTGTGCCCATCCTGCCGCTACAATTGGCGTTAAGTCTACAGGATGTTCCGATGCAGATGGGTATGGAGCCCTCTGAAGACCTCAGGAGGGACTGAGGAGTAGCGGACTGTGTTTGCCTGTGACAATGCTGGACATGCCACGGGAGCACAGGTAATGACCAAAGTCCAGGAGCTGTGGAAAGAGCTGAAGACACTGCAGGAGCACAGGAGGTGTACAAGGTCCGGGAGCTGCAGGAGGAGACCTCTCGTGGAGGAGGAGACAGTGGGAGAGGACCAGCCCACTACCCCCGAGGCTGCAGAATTGTAGGGGAAGAAAGGACCACGATTCAGAGCTCGCCCAGTGCTGATGCAGGAAAAGACTGATGGCCATGGACTTACAATACCACCAAAAGGTGGAGGAACTTTGGCAGGGTAATGTTTTGGGGACCCTGGGGAAGGATGTTATTGTTTGTTAAAGGAGATGGGAATCTGGGGGTGGCCAGTGGACCACGGTGTTTAAAAGCAGCCTGTGTACTGTCCAGCAGCTAGGCAGAGGGTAAAAGCCAACTTAGGGAAAAGCTGCTGCTGAGATTGGGAAGCCATGAGCGGCTGTTAAGCAGCCTGAGCATGCTAAAGAAGGCCAGTGAGTCTCTTAAAATCACCTGTGGATGATGCCCTGCTCACGGTTGAGAGGATGAGGAGCTGAGGAACCCAACCTTGGGGGATGTGTGGGGAACGGGACTTGTGGAGCTGACAGCCAAAGAGGGGACCCAAGAGAGGCTGCATGTGGAGCTTGTATCCACAGATCCCCGACCCATGTGCATGTGCAAAGGGATGGCCTGAGTGCAGGGTTCTGTGTGTCGCATTGGTGGCTATGAAAGCCCAGTGTTGGAGTGACCACAGACAGAAACCCTGAGGATTGGGCGATGACCCCCAAAGAGTTGCCAGTCCAAGAGAGAGTGCATCCTGGGGGTGGATGCTGTGTTAGGCTTGTGACAGCCAAAAAAGGCCAGCAAGCTTGATGGCTCCTGTCGTGTGATGGCAGATGCCTGAGTGGTCCCCCCTCATTTGAGCAGTGCCTTAGGCAGCAGAAGTGGTGGATCATCTGCTGGTGACAATAATCGCCTTTTGCCACTAGGTTGGTGCCCTGCCTGGAATTATTTGTGTTCTGTAGTATTTTCTTTTGTGGGCCAGGGCTGCAGTGTTTATGTTTGTTAAAGGGTGGGTCACGCCTGCTGTTTGTGTTTATTAAAAGAAAATTGTATACATAGGTTGATTGTATGGCAGAAAACCCTGAGGGGGTGGATTGTAGGGTAAATGGTTTGGTAAATGGTTTTCAGGCTTTTCTGCCCTCCCACCATCAGGATAGATGATGTTTCCTTGTGGTCCTGAATGCATGCCTGATGGTGGGCACCTGGAGTAGGGTGTGGGCATAGGTAGATGGGATTCACCTGGGCTTTTTAAGGGTGGCGTCACGGGGACGCCAGCAGAAGCCGAAAGAGAAGCCAAGAAAGCAGCAGCAGAAGCCAAGAGAGAAGCAGAGAATGCTGGAGAGCCGAGATAGTGAGGATTTGCTGGGGGTTGGGAGAACTGCCAGCCTCCCGGCCCCCCAGCACCCCTGCCTGCCATATGCCTGGTGAACCCCAATAGAAAACCTGCTCAATGACCATTCCTGACTCTACAAAGGCTAAGACTGCAGATACATACAGTGATTTTCAAGAGAAAGTATTAAATATAGATAGAATGTATTTGAAAAATACTCTTCTGAAACTTATATTTGAAATATGCTGATAAAAATTGATAAATATTAAACAAAAATA
The DNA here is from genome assembly GCF_964194135.1 of Talpa europaea. Lineage (NCBI taxonomy): Eukaryota > Metazoa > Chordata > Mammalia > Eulipotyphla > Talpidae > Talpa > Talpa europaea. Next base: position 125,726,014 of record NC_140073.1, on the reverse strand, counting down.
AGTAGGGTAATTGATATGTACAATCCTGCTTGTTAATCTCTCATTTATTCAAATATAGGAATAGATATACAACCATTGCCTCAGAATTATAGTCATCACTACATTTTCAGTTCCCGTAAAAACTCAGAATCAAGTAATTTTTCATAAGTTTACATTGATTAAATCTAGAGGGATAAAGGAAATATTTTCTCTAATGAATCATTTTAGGCAAATGCCAGAAAACTTCAAAAGCTCAAGAAAAAATACAAATATTTTGGGATACAAATTTATTAGTAATGTAAGAACTGATAGGTAGTTTTGAAAAGTATTGTAGAATTCAAAAGAGCTTATTAAGGTAATTAAATACAAATGGCAGTAATAAAAATATAATGGAAAGATGACTCTGGACAATTCCATTGGCTAAAAAGTCAATAGGAAAGGCTGAAATTATTTTAGTTATATCAAAACTTCATTTTTGTTATGAAAATTTGAAAGCAGAAAATAGAAACTCTCCATGACTCTTGGTAAATTGTCTAAAAATGTATTTAGATATTCCCTGCAAGAGATCATGTATGGAAACTCTACCATATGTTGGCAAAGTACAGAATTTAAAACTATAGGCAGAAATCAACCTACAAATTAAACACTAAAAGTTGGTTTACAAGTAACAGAGAAACTAGTGATGAGAAAAATAAAGTTTATCTTTTATTATGTTAAAAGCCATCATTTCACTTCTCCCTTATATTCCCACATTGTCTGTTAAAAAACTATTTAGAGAGAGAATCCCTATAGTCAGGTTCTGCCAGTCTAATGGCTAAGTGTCTTCAATGCCAGTTATTTTAATAATTTACATTCCTCTATATAGACATCTTCTACTCAATTCTTTCTGCTTCCTTTCTTTTGATTAGATTTTATACATCCTTAATTTGTCCAATATCAGCATTTTTAGTGATCCCAAAAATCTTCCCTCCTTTGTTGAGTACTGTAGGGGTGGGAAGGGCACAGAGCATGATTGGAGTAGACGGGGTCAAGGAGGAGAGTCCTGGAGCCCTCCATGGCTTTTCCAGTCTTTTATTGGGTTTTGTCAGGTACAAGGCAGGTGGGCGGAGCGGGGTGTGGGGGGGGTGGGTGGCTGGCAGTAGCCTCCAGCGAATCTTCACTCTTTCTGGGCTCTCCAGTGTTCTCTCGTGGTCTTGTCTTCTCTCTTGTGCTGGTTCGGCTCTGCTGGCATCTTGTTCTTCTGATCATTCTCTTTCGCTCTGCAGGCATCACGGTGACGCCACCCTTATAAGCCCAGTCTTAGCCCAGGTGTAGCCACCTGTGCATACCCACACCCTAGTCCAGGTGTTCGCCATCAGGCATGCATTTAATCTGATGGTGGGAGGGCAGAAAAACCTGCCCAGAAAAACCTACTTATTTACCCTATACAAGTAGGAGGCAATTATGTTCTGATATTAATCTCTTTAAAATGTTTGTGGTTTGCAGGCCACCTATTAGATTATATATTTGTTAGTAATAACTTGAGTGTTGCTGTGAAATCTCTGCTACTAAATTTTAAGCTCCCTTGAAACATCATTTCCATTTTCTCATTCACACTGAAAAAGTGCCTTTTTCCCAGTAATGTTTTTAAAGTATTTCCTAAATTAATATGCTAACTATATAGGGAATCACCTGCTTTTATCAAATTCTAAAAATGTATAAGGAAAGATGTTTTGATTAACGTCTTTATTGATTAATTATTAGAACATTTTGTAAGTAATCTTGAAAGTAATCACTTTTTTTTAAGATTTATTTATTTATTCATATAAGAGCTGGGGTACAGGCCAGAGACGTCGGGGGTGAGAGGATTCACCAGAGCCAGAGTGGGGAACAGAGCAGGCAGATTGACTGAAGTACACTGCTGAGGGGAGCAGTGAGCAAGTCAGGAGAGGTCTGCTGCACCATGTGGGTTGCTCCCTGGCAGGCCAGGAATTGAACTCGTGCTGAAGTGGCTTTGGATTGCTCCATAGTGTGGTGCTTAACCCCTTGCACCCCCAGGGAGGCCCCTCAATCACTTTTTATTTACACTCAGAACTCATGTGGAAGGATGATGACCAGTCCAGAACTCAGAACTGGTCATCATGGAAGTCATTATAATTAACAGATTAACAGGGTGTATCTCACGAATTGTGTTTTTACTATTGGCAGCATTTTTTATGTAATCAAACCAAATTATGATACTTCACATTTAATCTAAGTAATTCTCAAGAGCTAGTTTTTGTCTACAATTTTTCTTTGCTTTTTAGTCACTTAGTAACTATAAGATGGTTAATATTGTTAAGTAAATTCTATATATAACACTTCATTTTAATTATATATCAATTATTTTGGGCAATGTGTTAAGATTACATGATGTTCTTTTTTGTGGATTAAATAATTGAAGAAATTTATTCAGTGTCATATAAAGTACAATACCAGTACATGTATAATTAGCATCCATAAAGGAAACAAGGAGAGAAGAAAAATATTCGAAGAAATTATTTTCCAAAGCATTCAATAAAATGTCGCTATAATATATATATTTTTTTAATAGAGGCATGTTTTATTTATTTATTTATTTGTTTGTTTTGTTTATACATGCACTGGGTACAGTCAGAAGCGCGGGAGGGTGAGAGAATTCACCAGAGCCAGAGCGGGGAGCAGAGCAGGCAGAAGGACCGAAGTACACTGCTGAGGGGAGCAGCAGGCGGCAGGAGGGGACTGTGCGCCATGTGGGACCCTCCTCCGGTGGCCGGGGAGCAGCCGGGGATCGAACCGGCGCCGCAGAGGTCGCCGGCAGCTTCGCAACCCAGCGCTCAACCGCTGCGCCACCAGGGAGGCCCAAAATGTCGCTATAATATTAAAAGACATACTTTATTTTATAACTCCAGAAGCATCAATGAATTAACATGAGAAAGATTATAACATACATGATCTTACATTTATAATTGTTAATATTTCAACTTGGGATTACATATATTACAAGCACCATCATCATTTAAGTGTTTATTGTCATTAAAAGTCTTCATTGAGTTCTTCTATTGAATCCTCAGATTTCAGCACATTTTCACTCCATCAGGTGAGTTCTTTCACTTGTTTCCAAATAAAAAAATATTATTTTCTGTCAAATACATATACTCACACTAAAACCCTAAGAGATAATTCACTTCCCTTTGGAGGAGGGCATCAGTAACAGATTTCATTTGGTTCTCTTTGTTTAAAAAAAAAAAAATGCAGTGAGGGCCTCCCCAGTGGCACAGCAGGCTGAGTGCCGCACTGTGACGCTGTGCGCAGCGTCTGCAGCGTGGGTTCGATTCCCTGCTGGCCAGGGCAAAACCCACATGGCATGGCAGACGTCTTCTGCCTTGCCCGCTGCTCCCTTCAGCAATGTCTTCAGTCTTTCTGCCTGTTCTGCTCTCCGCTCTGCCTCTGGTAAATTCTCTCACCCTCCTGCACCTCTGGTCCATACCCCAGTTCTTGTATAAATGAATAAATCTTAAAAAAAATACAGGGAGGCACCTGGTACAACTATCTGTTAATGTGACTTTAAGTCTGATTCCCCTTTAAGTCTGATACCCAAATCTGGATGACTAGTAAGTACCATTTTGATTTCTGTTTACTCGAATTCTTATCCTTACTCCAGCCCCATTAAGCCAGTCAGAAATGTATGAGGCAGGGGACCAAGAATCTTTGATTCAATAAGATTCCAACATAACTCCAGTGACCTCCCCGTTATAATACAAGGTCCTAAGCTATAAAGGTATGATTCCTTTTGAATGAATCAATCCATCATATTTCAAAAGGGAATGTCTGAGAAAAATATCCAGCAAATTCCTTGATCATTGAAGAAATGTGAAATTGATGGACAATTTTTCAGATAAGGCATCAAGAAATAACATTTTAATACTGCCATATAAAAGTAAAATCCAATCAAAATTTAAGAATTAATTTTGTCTAACATTCAAGAAGAATATACTGTTTAAATTTGAAATGGAACAATTCTGTCCTATAAATTACAATGTGGATATTATTTTATCGATAAAGTAGAATAATCTATAAATACTTGATATTTAGGTTTTACAAATTGTCAATAATTTTATTATATATATCATATTGCACTAGTCACTTGTCAACAATAAGAAAATCTATAAAATGAAACTTGTTGCACTACTTATCTGAAATGTACTACTTCTCTAGTTTAATCAACCATCTAGAGAGAAATATAATTTGTGTTTGTATTAAAACCATAAAAAATAGTTTCATAAAAGTAATTGTGTCTTGTGAAAGAACAGTTTAAGAAATCTACTCAAGATTTTTTTGCGACCCGGATTCTGTCAATTCTGGTATGCTTAAAACCCCTGTCTCAAAATCTTCTACTCCTACTTTGCTAGCATTTGCACAATCCTGGGTATTAATTGGCTAATGAATGTATTTGGATTAGGATTATAAATAAAAGGAAATAAATTTTAATACCAAGACTCTAATCTCCATACTAAAAAGCAAAAAAAAAAATTGTGCAAAGATTTGTAACATTTTCAATTTCTAATTTTTGGTTATTAATAAGGAACATAGATATTTGTATTGATGCTATTTCTAGGATTGACGGTGTTGTATAATTTTGACTAACATGATTCCCAATGAGTCTGAGATTTTAGTCTCTCTCTCCCCCATTCATTCAGTCTATTGCTATCTAAATATTTAGTTTATATGCATGTATTATAATTATTCTTTGCATTGTTCCAGGAAGAGTGGCATTTTGATATATTGCTGGATGAAGAATAGACTGTCTTAAACTTGTTGAAAAACAGCTTATCAAATGTTTTAAATATCTTTGATTTAAGAATGTGGCATTTAAGAACCTATTCTAAAGGGTGGGGGGGCTAATGACAGATATGTACAATTTTGCCAGAAGGGCATTCACTGAAGCATTATTGCCATAATAGTACAATATAATATATATATATATATATATATATATATATATATAATAAGAACTATTGTTAGGTTGCCCTATCAACAATGATAAAGGAACATAGACTTTGCAAGATGAATCTAAACATGTTTTTCTTCATGTTGCCATTTTCTTTCAAAGAATAAGGACTGCAATTACTTTCACCTCATCTTGGATCACATTCAAAGAAGTATCTGTTGACTCTTTTGAGGGATTCCTTGTTTCAATTTCTTCCATTTTCCTGTTAATTTCCTGTACTTCTACCTGCTCAGATATTGATACAGTCAGGTCTTATGGCTCTTAATGGGGCTTGTCCCTACTAATTTCCACTTTGCATTTTGAAAATTTGTTGTAAGTGTTGTCTACATATATGCTGCTTTTATGTTTAGTTCAGAAAATTGAAAAATTAGACTTCTGTTAACTGTCACTGTTCCAAGAAGTTCTGTGCTTATCATCCTAAACATGAGAAAAGTGATTTCATTTTGTGAGGGAAGTGGAGAAAACAGTGATAACATCTCCTTAAAAAAATCTATATCAAAAAAAAAGGAAAAGAGCTGTCATGTATATCTGTACTTTAATAAGATGTTATCACATATGTCTGAACTTAGATAATACAGGAGAGAAATTTTATTACTGTTAAAATAGTCAACATGCTTTTATTTACTGTAGATGCACTTTTAATCCTCCCCATTATATCTGATTAGCATAAACAAATTTTCTTTGGATGTTAACTACTTCCTGAAACCCATGTACCTAATAATCAATAAAATTGCACAACTTTTTTGAGAGGATGCAAAATTTTCTATAAAAGCCAACTAAGTGCTGGGAACAGATTTATGAAATAGCTGCCAATAATGAATGCAGGGATTTGAGTTAATAACCTAAATTTCCATTATGATTTTCAGCCATGTGCTGTACTCACAGGTTTTAAAGAAACTAAGTAGTAATTGCAATGTTAATAAATTGTAGGTTACTATTCAACTTTCTTTAACATGTTTGTTCAAATCTCTTTGACTGATGATACATCCATTTCAGTAAAGAACTGGCAATGATATGACTGGATTAATCTTCTAGTACTCTAATATGTCAACTATTAGTTTCAGAAATCAAGAAGAATGGTATGATAAGTTCATAATATTGCATTATTAATAAAATGACGATATTGGAAGTATAAACCAGTAATAACAGGATTAAGTAAAAACCTATTATAGTCAAGATCCTGTAATTTTTAAGAAAAGTTTTTGTCAATGCCAAGTAATAACAACTACATTGCTTTTTCATTAGTCAGTCTTAATCATTAGGATTATCAAAATTGAAAGCTTGGAGGTCTTAAACTGCAAACTACCACTACAGCATGGAACAGAAGATTGCATTAGCCTTGCAGAACTTTATACAGAGAGAGAACTTAATAAATGTGACTGCTTATGTTGTTAAACTGGGGCCTCAGAAGATAAGGAACAAAGGAAAATTCTAAGGCTTCAGAATTCTGGGAAGTAGGGTAAAGACCTCTAGTTTTAACTCAGAGCATGAGAGTTAGGATTTATGGTGAACTATGCTACTTGACTAATGTATGTTAACTCCTCAAGGGAAGTTCCATTTCCTACCTGATTTACTCAAGGAGAGACTCAAAATTCAAAATGATACAGTATAATACAACATGAAGGCAAGATAACAGCTGCCATTGTGTCTACCAAGGAACAGGAGTAACCTCCTCTTGTGTCTTTCATCTATTTCTCCAAGTATCTCTTCCAAGTGTCTCTAACATGTCTCCTCCATGTGTTGCCTCCAAGTTGCCCCTCTTCACATGTGTTTCCCTTCTTTTGTTCCATCTCCCTTTATATTCATTCTGATACTTCCCAGCTCCTCTCATTTTGAAAGTCCAGCTCATGGCAAACTAGGGCATATACTCCATGGTGGCTGCATGTTAGTGGGGGCAGGGAAAGTGAAGCCAGTTTAGTGTGCTGCAATGCTCCTCCCTTTTACACCAGGCTGTCTCTGTAACACCTGCTACAACAGTCACCTCCCTTATTATTTTGTTTTATTTGTTAAAATAGAAATATCAGTGCCTCCCACTGTGTGTATCACAGATTTAAATGTATTACACAATGCGAAACAGCATAACAGGTCTTATTCCTTTGTCAGATGAAAGGAAGTATAATGAAAATAATTCAGGCCCATAAAATACTGAATTTATTCATTTTTTCTTAGATATTTAATCATATGAAATATTCACTAGATTAAAAGCAATTCATTTAATTAGGAAACAACACTTTCAGGGAAAAGTGTTGAACAAACCTCATACATAATTAATGGTACATGCCATTGTGAACATTGTCATGTTGGGAAGAAGGTCATGATTAATGAATAGCTTAAACGACAGGGCAAATAATGGATATTGGCTCTTCAAAATTTAATGACAATTTCATTTGGGTAATTTATTAGCAGCCTGGTTTGTGAAGATTACCATTCATATAAATATATTTCTATTTTTTGTAAACTGGCTCTTCTATTCAGAAACTTTAAGAGGTATCTCTGAATATATCTGGACATACAAAGCACTGGGTATAGTAATTTGTGTCTATTTGTATCTTTAATGCATTATTTTTGATATTAAAATGAATTATCAACATGCAAAACTGCTCCAGGAATAAATTGTTCCTACTACTTTTGGTAGTTAAGAAAGTTCATTTGAAAGTTAATGTCAGTGACTGTCATAGGTTAAGTGCTAATGAATTAGCCTCAGGAAGGGACATGCCTTTCTTGGCTGCTTTACCTGAAGATTTTGTCAATGTGTGTTATGTGCCTTATGATTATGAATATCATTAGAAAGCCTAACATTAGAATTCATTGCCTAAATCATTTGATAGCTATCTATAAGACACCACTTTACAAATCCTTCAATTTGAACTATTTTTCCCCTTTATGTTTTTGATTATTTATTACCTATTTTATTACCTATAAAACTAAGCAGATTGACTAGTATTCACTATCATGTAGTGTATCAAAGGGTTAAACATTTATATAAGATCTTTTTATAATTTTGAGATTATGGAAGGGTCATACTCAAATATGTTGACATCCAGTGTAGCTTAAAATGGACATCCAGGGCCTCCCTGGTGGCACAACGGTTTAAGATGCAGCACTATGAACCTATCTGCAGCCACTGCAGCACAAGTTCAATCCCTGGCCAGGGAGGTGACCCACATGGCACAGCAGCCCTCTCCTGACTCGCCTGCTGTTCCCCTCAGCAGTGTATTTCAGTCAATCTGCCTGTTCTGTTCCCACGCTGTCTCTGGTGAATCCTCTCACCCCTCCACAACTCTGGCCTGTACCCCAGTTCTTGTATACATAAAATAATCTTTAAAAAGATCTTGCATTAAAATAAATAAATAAATAAAATGGACATCCATATCCCATCTTAATTGCATATGAGATACTAGTTTCAAACCTATATAGCCTTTCTTAAAATTCAGGAAAAAAATTATCATCATAAATACAAATCTTTACAGTATTTGCTTTTATAAGAACAGTTTAGGATAGAGGCATTTGGAAGCCTCACTTTAGTCCTTCTCTGAATTCTGGTGATTTATTGAACTTTTCCCCTTCTTAATGTTTTCATAAAAGTAATTGACTCTTGAGCAAACCACTTAGATGTTTTCTGACCTGCTATAACTTTTAGGAATTAGAGTGACACAAGGAGAAAAGAAATTTCAACCATCATTAATCAATGTATTGCTTTCTTTAAAAAGTCAAAGTAGAAGGCAAGCATTTAAAATTAGCAATGCTGTTAGCTGCATAGAAGTCATAAAGATTCACAGTTCTTGGCTTTTATTACATTTTCTCATATAAGTATGTATAAAAGTATCTGCTTATATAATTTTTTTGTAAATTGTGTAAGTACTTTAAAATTTAAAAAAAAAATTCAAGGGTTTCAAAATAGCTTAATTCACATTAAAAGGTGAATAGATCAAATAATCTGCCATATAAGCCTAAGTAAATTGTAACACTTTCAATTCTGATGAAATTGTACATATCAACCACTTACCTTACAAGTCCCAGGAAAATCTAAGACTAATATGTTGAAGTCTTGTTATTTTGTTTTCTTGTACGATAAAATAAGAGGCAATTCTGATACATTTTTTCTTATCATTAATTTAAAACTTCCTAGTGTTATCATTTCCCTTGTTACATGAACTCACAATATGATTGCAAGTTTTCTACCTGTGAGGTTATTTTGTTTAAGGGCAAACAAAAAGTCCCATTAAGTAAAGGATGACTCGATAGACACAAAGCCTTTAATTACAGTGCACTAGGAACACAGACCAGACTTGATATCTGTAGATAATTTTTTTTTAAACTTTTTTTTTTAATAGAGGCATGTTTTTTTTTTTATTTATTTGTTTGTTTGTTTGTTTTGTTTATACATGCACTGGGTACAGTCAGAAGCGCGGGAGGGTGAGAGAATTCACCAGAGCCAGAGCGGGGAGCAGAGCAGGCAGAAGGACCCAAGTACACTGCTGAGGGGAGCAGCGGGTGGCAGGAGAGGTCTGCGCGCCATGTGGGACCCTCCTCCGGTGGCCGGGGGTCAACCGGGGATCGAACCGGCGCCGCAGAGGCCGTGGGCAGCTTCGCAACCCAGCGCTCAACCGCTGCACCACGGGGGAGGCCCAGATGATTTTTTTTAAAGATTTATTTTATTTATACAAGAGCCGGGGTAAAGTCCAGATGCACAGGAGGGTGAGAGGATTCACCAGAGACAGAGTGGGGAACAGACGGACAGACTGACGAAATACCCTGCTGAGGGGAACAGCAGGTATGACAGGAGAGGTCTGCTTGCCATGTGGGTTGCGCCACCAGGGAGGCCCCTGTAGGTATTTTTTTTTTTTTTTAATTACAGTGGAACACATACTGACTTTGAACTTTTTGTCTGAACTTCAGTTTCCTCAGGTAGAAATCTGGAAAAAAAATATATCCAGCAAGCAAAATTGTTCACAAATTTTCTAAATATTTAGTCTGTGGTACATATTTTAAAATAATTTTATATTTTAGAATAGTTGTAGATACATAGTGTAGTAAGTTCCCATGTACTCATGCCTAGCTTCTATAATTCAGCTGTATATTTATGAGCCAATATTGGCAAATTATTAACTATAAAGCCCATGCTTTATGTATATTTCCTTTGTTTTTACCTAACATCTTTTGAATTGTTCCAGGATCCCATCCAGGACACCACATTACGTTTAGTCATCCTATCTCCTTAGTCTTGTCTTAGATTTCTCAGATTTTCCTTATTTTTTATAATCTTGACTGATTTACAGGGTAATACTTGAATATTTTGTGACCGTCACTTCATCATGATTTTTGTTGCTCAAACTGTTTGTTTTGGTGGAGAGTTTTTCCAGTTGGTGCCTTGTTCCTTTGACACACCTCAATTGTTTCATTTTCCTTTTATAGTGTTTTGGTTTTTAGTACTTTCTGTCTGCCTTCCAGGCTCATATTATATATTTTCTTTTCCAGTCTTATTTATTCCCTTACCCAGCTTTATTTAATCAGCTATTTCCATTTTTTTCCCAAGTGGCTCTGGTACCTTTCATTGGAGAATAGTATCAGAAATCAAGTTATGGGTGAGGGGGTGCCTGTTGCTATTTTAGTGTTCTTGATTTTAGGGTCCCTCAACTAATAGAGCAATGAGATATATGTAGGCAGACTAACCTGTGCATTCATACGTATCTACAAGTATTCTCACATGTATCCTTCTGCATTTATATATATATTTTAAATATTTTAAATATTTTATTTATATATTTTTGTGTGGAAGAACTGGGGTGTATGACAGAGGTGTGGGGGGTATGAGGATTCACCAGAGACAGAGTGGGGAGCAGAACAGGCAAGTCTACCAAAATGCAGCACTAACGGGAGCGACAGGAGAAACAGGAGAGATCTGCCATGCCATGGGTGTTAGCTCCGTGGTGGCCGGGGATTGAACTCAGGCCATTTTGGTGATAGAACTGACACTTAACCTTTAGGAAACCAGGGAGACACTCTGCATTTTTATTAAGCTAAAAATGAGTCCACATTGGTATCTCTACTCTAGTACCACATAGATCACAGCAGACTTCTCCCTTCACTTGTCTGTGATCACCAGAGCATCAATAAGAAGTTTGTTTTCCCAGCACCTATTGTCCATTTCCGTTCAATTACAGAAGACATGAATATTGGGGTTGAATTGTTAACCCCTGGTGAATAGTTAAGAACTTGACCTAGTACAGTTTATATATATATATATATATATAAATATGAGACCAAAGGCAAAAGGAAATACATATATATATGTATTTCCTTTTGCCTTTAGTCTTACAGTCTCCACTCATTTCTAAATTTTCTTAGGTCAGCAGCTTTTTCCTTGATTTCATTCAGTGAGGGTATTACATTTGTCATACAATTAGATTAGGTTGCCACAGTCTACATTCCATTCTGACATCCTCTGACATCTTAAATGATTTTTTAAATTGCATACATTAATGTTCACTCCTTATTCTGTAAGTTCTGTGGGTTTTGACAAATGCAGAGTGTCATGTATTCACAATTATATTATCATTCAGAATAGTTTCCTGCCCTTAAAAAATCCTTTGTGCTTCATCTATTCAACCTCTTCATTCCTGAGCCCTTGCAACACCGATCTGTTTATTATCCCTATAATTTTTCCTTTTCCACAATGACATACAAATAGAATCTTACAATATGTAGACTTTCCAGACTAATTTCTTTCACTTAGTACTTTTGTGGCCTCCTTTTATACCTTTTCATTTTTTTCTAGGTTTACTCCCTAAAAAATGCATTGTTTTGTCTTTTGTGTGTTTATTTGTTTTAAATTTCCTTTACAGTCTGCTTATTCTAATGTCATTATAGGTCCTTCAGCTTTCATTTGAATAATGTTTGCATTGTTTATCTTCTTATTTTTTATTTTTAAATTATATATTATTTAGTTTAAAGCAAATTACTTGTAGACAATGTACAGTTGGGTTCTGTCATTTATTTTAATCCAATATAAAACAAATTTATTTATTTGAGGTGTTTATGCTATCAATATTTAATGTGGTTTTAATATTTAATGTGGTTTTATATGGATGGAATAAAATCTATCATATTACTAGATATTTCTACTTGTTACTTCCACTCTTTTTCCCTTCATTTTCTGCTGCCTTCTGGAATGAATATTTTAATAACACAATTACATCTCTATTGTTGGCTCATTGTTTATATATTTTCTTCTAATACTTTCAGTCATTTCCCTTAGGTTTACAATATGTATCTTTCATTAAATCATCTATATCCAAATAGTACTCTGCAGCTTCACATATGGTGTCTTTTCACGTAATACAAATATTTAGTCAGGGTACAAAGCACAGAAGTCACAACTCCTGCTGTGATCATTTTAAGTGCAGTTAGGATTCCCTTTGGAAATGCTCCTCCTGGTCAGTGATAAAAAGATGTGAATAGCAATAAAAACAACTGTTTTGAATAAAAGTATATGAAATATGTTTAAATCTGAGATTAAATGATAAAATAGAAAAAAAAAAGGTAGCTCTCCTCCTTGCCTGCTTGTGACTATGCAGGTGTCTCTTTTTTCCTTTTTCTTTTCCCTAATAAACCTCTCCTTTTAAAATGTAAATCAATAAAATAGGGAGAAAACTTTGGCCAATTTTTCAGGATATCCATAATATTTTAATAAGTGAATTACTTACTATTTTGAAAATCATTAAACAAAGAGTAAAAGTCCAGTATTGCACATCCATTTTTCTATATTAACTGTACCTTAATATAGAAAAAAAATTATTGAGAGAAAAGTTATTTTTATGATATTATACATCTATGTCATATATTAAAAATGAGAATGCTAGTGTTAAAATGCTTCAATTTGGCTGTCCTGTATGAAATGCTGGTTCTGGTCAATAATCTAATATTGTAAATGTAGAAATAACTTGATATTATGTGCTTCTTGATGGAAGCACACAATAACAACTCTTGCTAAAAAACTCTTTCCAGAACCTAAGTAAACCTAAATTTAACTACCCACTTATAGGAAATAGAAGGGGCACAGAACTGTGTTAAGTTATACCTCAGGAATATCCTGTGCAAAAAGTTAGACTGGAAAGACTCAAACTACCTTATAGGCCACTGACTTTTCTAAAAAATTGCAAGGAAAAGAATGGAAAGAAAGAATGTTACATACCAATGGCAACCTATTGGATTTATGGGTACTTGATTCAAACTAGTGATTCCTAATCAGAGGTAATTTTCTTTCCCAGGGGATATTTAGAAATATGGGGAGAAATTTTTGGGTGGTGGGTGGAGGCAAGTGAGCAATATCACTAACAGAAACAAACACAATATTAATTCAAAAGAATTTTTGTCCATTTCATTTTAAAACAATTTTTTTTAAAGATTTATTTATTTATGCATACAAGAACCAGGGTACAGGCCAGAGGTGTGGGGGGGTGAGAGGATTCACCAGAGACAGAGTGGGGACAGAATAGGCAGATAGACTGAAATACACTGCTGAGGGGAACAACGGGTGAGACAGGAGAGGTCTGCTGCGCCAGGTGGGTCATGTCCCTGTCCAGGGATCAAACTCACTGCAGTGGCTGCTGATAGCTTCATAGTGCTGTGTCTTAACCCCTCGTAGCACCAGGGAGGACCTATATTGGTTATTACTGTTGTGTTGACAACACTGCACTGGCAAACAGGAGTCGAGGAGGCAGCTGTAGGATACGGGATACTGCCGAAGAGCAAGATTTTGGCCTTTTTATTGATAGAATAATCATACAGCATCAGTTGTGAGGGGAAGCAGGACAAAAGGAAAAGGAACTAGAAAATATGCTGTGTCATCTATAGCATCAGGGATTGTGAGTCTGCCCTCCAGGCACTTCTCATCTGCTTGATGATTCGGTATTGTAATTGAGATCAAGCCCAAGATGCCCAGCCATGATTTCAATCTTATCAACAAGGCTTTCCACTGATCAGCTTCTGGGGTCTCTTGTCATATATTGGTCCTCAGCCCCTCTCACCCACCCTCCCCATTGTTCCTGGTCATCCCTCATGATGTGTAAGTCAGGAATAAATTTATGCATCGGTCATCAGCCCCTCGGGTATTCCCAGTCATCGCCTTCCCAGAGTGATCAAGCCTTCTGCTCTTGGTTCATTTGAAAGGTACCATGTAAAGTTTGGCTCCTATGGCTGATTGACCAGGCAGTTCTGACCTTGTATAGGAATGCAGTACTGCAGGTAACAAAAAATGGTGGCCAAACAGGTGGCTTAGAATTAGCAGACCTACATATTTCCATAGAAACATGTTGAGTCCCAAGAGATATTCATTATTTTTAATTCTTAAAATATTTATATAAAATTAAATCATCAAACTTGCTAATGTGATCTGAGAATATAAATGTTTGTGAACATGGTGAATTATATTTTTGTAAAATATTTGTTCAATGCTTTTGCTTCTTATAACAAAGAAGTGCCTAGAAATTTCATTAAAATATATCACTGATCTCATCCCAAAAAACTATTATGAATCAATTGTAAAAAACAAACTTCTAAGTGATAGTCTCATTTCCATAGAAATGGTCCCATTATGACTAAATATCGAAAATGTATGAGGACAGTATTGTTTAGAGGAAGTCTTGCAGCACTTTCCTTCACACTAACTCATATAAATATCTTCCCTCACGTTTAAAATTAAATTATTTGAATTCATCATGCACACTAGGGGACATTCTCAGATTTTCACTCTGAACTATTAGTTCTACTATTTGTATAAATTTATTTAGGGCCTAAAATGACAATTAAGTAAAATGTTTTTTGCATGTTTTTAAATAAAATATGCTTCTTTTTAAGTTGTAAGCAGTGTTTGCATGTTCTTTCTTTTGATTTAATAAGTAAATGTAAGATGAAGAGAGTATCAGAATGATTATCAAAACTTCACTTTTTAATGTCTTTTGACCAACTCTCAAGCTTAATAATTTCTGTCAACTCATACACAATTACAGGAATAAATGAACATACTATACAAGGATATCTGCAGATTTATACATACTCATGAATAATCATTTTTAAAGATTTATTTATTTATGCATATAAGAACTGGGGTACAGGCCAGAGGTTTGTGTGTGGGAGTGGTGGTGAGAGGATTCACCAGAGACAGAGTGGGAAACAGAACAGGCAGATTGACTGAAATATAGGGGAGTAGCAGACAGGAGAGAGGAGAGGTCTTCTGTGCCATGTGGGCATCTCCCTGGCCTGGAATCAAACTTATGCTGCAGTGGCTGCTGATAGCTTCATAGGTTGAGTCTTAACCTCTTGTGCCACCAGGAGGCCCTTAATCATGAATAATCATGATGACTCACAAATCACATTACTCTCCCCTCTTCATGGTTTTGTAAACAAAATTTTTTTTATTACTTTGATGGTAAAGAGAATCACCAATTTATGGTACCTACAGCCAAACAATCAAAAACACAACTAGTAACCTGTTCTCTTAAAATTTGCATGTTACTACTAATAGCAGATAAAAATATTTTGAAGGGCCTATTAACAAATACCTAAGAAATGTAGAACATTGTAGAAAGGCAAAGACTTAGTACTTCAAAAGTAAAACTCATGAAAAAGACATAGTCACCATAGTATGAATATTGATAAAATAATTACATATTTATATTAACTTCCACTCATTTGAGACCTATTTCCTATAACTGTACTAAATACCTTACAAGTAGCAAATCAGTCCTTACAATAACATTCTGATCAAGAATAGCCAAAAAAATCACAGATTAAACAAATGGTAGATTTAGCTTGTCTTTGCCAACTTCATTTACTCTGAGAGTAATACAAGCGACAAAGTGAAACAAAAACAACGCATCTATACTAAGGAAACAAATTGGCCACATGTGATTGCAGTTGCAAGTTTCTTGATTGTTTAACACAAGCAAAAGGGTTTTAAAGGCAGTTTCACTAGGCATTGCTCTTGATAAATTAGGTTATAGTATAAATTGTTTTGCCTTACAGAAAATTGCTTCATTTATTTATGATAAATACCTGCCCCTGCAAGAAATTAAATTTCATCTGATAAACTTATATGAAGTAATAAAAAGTTTCTGAGATTCTGATACAAATACTTTTTTATTCTAATTTTACACGTAGTTTAACAAATATTTTTTGTTAGATTTCCAAGTTTCTGTCAAATTAAATATGTGTGAGAAGATGCAAGAGGTATTTGTACCCAGTTATCACAGTTAGTGAAAGCTATTAGAATATATATGACATATATATACCTATATATAGATACACTTACATATTTATATCATACACACATTTTTCATTATCCTTTTAAAAATACATTCTGCTGGCAATGAGCAAAATAGAAATTACGACAAAGGACATTTTATTTTAACATTATTTTATTTTATTTTTTAAAATATTTATTTACTTATGCATACAAGAATTGGGGTACAGGCCAGAGGTGTGGGGGGTGAGAGGATTCACCAGAGACAGAGTGGAGAACAGAACAGGCACATCGACTGAAGGACACTACTGAGGGGAGCAGCAGGGGAGACAGGAGAGGTCTGCTGTGCCATGTGGGTAGCTCCCTGTCTGGGGAACTTGTGCTGCAGAGGCTGTGGCTAGCTTCATAGGTTGTGTCTTAACCCCTTGTGCCATCAGGGAGGCCCTATTTTAATGGTTTTTAAAGTGAAATTTTTTTAAGTTATTTGCAACCAAATGCTATGCCTAGAACAGTAATTTTCACTTTAAAGCACTGCAAGACAAAATTTTACTTATTTTCAGCTAAAGGAAAATTTTTTCTTGTTTGAACTATTTAGTTCAAATTATTCTCTCTGCCATAATTTATATCTTGCCTGGTGTGTGTGTGAGTGTGTGTGTGTGTGTGTGTTTGTGCATGTGCAGTAATATTGTCTCCTAGTAATATCCAAAGAGAGACAAGAGAGGGAAATGTCTACTTTCCTTCAAGTCTATCCTAGTCATAAAAACTATGTAGCATTAATGGCTTTATATTCCTAGGAAACTTCATGACAAATAGGAAGAGCTCAATAAGCACAGTTACATTGTTATTGTGATTAGTTTTATCATTATTGCTCATGTAATTATTAATGGTATGCTGTGGAGGAGCTCCAGATAGACATGCAGGTGAGTTGTCTGCTGGATTTAAACAGGATGCTACCTTTCAAACAATAAATTTGATTTGTCAAATGATTTATTAATAAAGCTAATATTTAAACTACACTGCCCCTTCACTTCCGTAGAAATTTCAGGCAAGTCTTTAGCCTACTACCTTAAATTTATAACTCCATAAATAATTAGTTTTTACACTGGCATATTGAAGGAAGAAGAAAAAATTGCGCACATATACAAGCCATGTAAAAGTTCAGAGAGAAAATGCATATGTCAAGATAAATAACATAAAACTTATCAGGGACTGAATCAAAACACTAAAACAATGTATTTTTTTCTTAAGAGAGAAGCAGTCTGACAGAAGTTATGCCAGCAATTTTTGAAAATAAGATTGGTAATCATTTTGTACTTCTTATTTTAAAATATGTTCCCTGACAATAAGAAAGATGGTAAGACAAGACCTTGGTTATGAGTAAATGTGGGTTTCCCAGACTGAAGATCCCTCCGGGTTCAGCTCTTACAGCCTCTGCTAGCAGTGGTCATGCTTCAAAACTTCCTGGGATCAAATAGCTGTGCTGATGATATATTCTAAGACAGGACAAAATGCTATTGTGTAAAAAAGTCAAATGACAATTTTAAGATAAAGTTTATTTTTAGTTCCATAATATATTTGAAACAGTCTATAAAACAGTTTTAAGCATTTTAATTAAGAATATATTTAATAAGTAGTAGAGTTGCAAGCAAAGTGACCTCTAAAATATTCTTGAGACTATTTGAAAAAGAAATATTCCTTAACTTTCTATGCACAGTTACTAACCTTGGAAGTTAGAATTAAAAAAGAAAAAAAGAAAGATGTTAGTTTTCTGATTTTGTAGTTAGGTTATTAAAATTATTGGCTCTAAAGAAAAACATCCATGGTTCAAAGTCCAAACTTTACCGGCCTCCCTGGTAGCGCAACCTATGCTACCTATGGGGCCTCCCCAGTACCACAGCGGGTTGAGAGGCATGCTATGAAGCTGTCCACAGGCTCGGTGGTGCGGGTCCCATCTGGGCCAGCCAGCGATAATCCCACATGGTGCCCCAGACCTCTGCTGTCGTGCCCTGCTGCTCCCCTCAGCAGTGTATTTCTGTCGTCTGCCTGTTCTGTTCCCCACTCTGTCTCCGGTGAGTGTTCTCACCCTCCTACACCTCTGGCCTGTACCCCAGCTCTTGTAGAAAAATAAATCTTAAAAAAAAAAAAAAGATGCAATCTATGAGGCTGTCGCAGCCTCTGCAGCACGAGTTCAATCCCCTAGCTAGGGTGCAACCCACATGGCGCAGCAGACCTCTCCTGAGCTGCTCCCCTCAGCAGTGTATTTCAGTCATTCTGCCTGTTCTGTTCCCCACTCTGCCTGGTGAATCCTCTCACCCCCCCCCCACAACTCTGGCTTATACCCCAGCTCTTGCACACATAAATAAATAAATCTTTTTTTTTAAAGGAAAGTCAGGAAAAAGTAGTAAAAATATTTAAAAAAACAACCACCACAACTTTTCCACTTAGTAGATATCACTTAACTTCTGTGGATCTGTTGCCTTGGCTATATACTAGAGATGAGCGAGAACTTACATCAAAGAATTTTTTGTGAAGATTGAATAAACATGTTCTATAAAACACTAAGCATGGCACATAGCAAACTCTATAGAAATATTTAGATTTTCATGTATTTCTCACCTTATAAAAATAGCAAATATCAAAATGAGATAAAAGTTAAGTGTCTGTGTGTGTATTTGTATGCACATGAGTGTGCAATTGGTAGCAAATAAATTCCAAAAAAAATCTTTTGGTTTATTAAATTTATTTCCATAACAAACAGAAATAATTGAGAAATTAGAAGCAGAATTTTAGTGCTGCAAAATTTTCGAATTTTGTTTATCAGGACTTAGACCACTCTAAGCCCTTCTAGGTAGAGGACAACTGTGCACCAAACCCATTTCCTGTTCTTCTTTGACGTACAGCTACATTTCCCAGTCTCCCATGTAATATTATCAGGAGCCTTTTCATTGATTTCTCATTAATAAAAGGTAGACAAAAATAGCACCATTTCCATTCTTGATAATAAAACAACATCTCCCACTTACACACAATCCTCCATGCTTTATCAGTTAACTTATTGCAGACAAACTGAGAGTTTGGAATTATCTGTTAAATATATGATTATATGATATCAGTGGCCTTGATTCCAGAATTGTTGCTTGTAAGAGAATAAGAGAGGCATCCATTAATAAGGAACACTAAGTATGCATTTTTACATGACAGAGAAGTAAACATTTTTTGCAATGTTTTATTGTTAGAACTTAAGGAATGATTTTAATTAATGTATGTCTGCCCTCACTTCTGATGTGAGAGATGCCAGTGAAAACCAGTATTTTTCTGAATGAAAAATTTTTCTACATTTAGTTTATAGAGTTTCAGAATTTTGATATGCCCCAATTCCCCACCTTCACCAATGACAAATCAAAACAACTGTGTTTCAGTTAAATGAAGTCAGTATTTAATCTTTGTCTTCCACTAGTGACAAGAGCAATTGAGATTTTTTAAAGCTATCTAGTATAGCAGAGGTTATTAAGATTTAATTTTTTTCTAAAATATCTATTCTTGTCCACTTTTTCTGAATTTCTTGGAAGGAAACAAAACACATCTCAAGTCCTTGGACTGAACTGAATTTTTGTGGTTTAAAGATTCTTGTTCATTCACACTTAAATAAAACATCAGTTCACAATACTGAGTCAGTGGGTAACACACTTTAATTAACTACTTAAGGGAATAATAAAATTGTAATTTAGTCTACTGACTTTCACAGGATAAATTGAAATCACTGAGTGGATTTCTTGCTTATTAACAAAAACATAGATAAACAGTATTTTGTTTCCTTTTTTATTTGAAATTATTACTCATGATATTAACTATATTTTAAAGTTATATATGTGTGTGTCTATATACACATGTAAAAATAATTTTCAATAAAATGTTTTGGATATTGCTCGGTGAGTATTTAGAAGAAATGTTAAATTAAACACAAGCTGAAGATAACAAAATTGTAGTGGTGAGAGCAGCTTTCACTTTATGCAAAAACAAAACAGATGTGACTAGACCATGTTATCATGGTCTTAATAAAGATAATTGCCTTGAGTCTATACTTGAAATATGCTTAATATTTCTGAATTCCTATTACCCATACTTACGAAGAAGAGAACATGGAAACAAGAATGTCTGAGTGTTTTTTTTTTTTTTTTTAAGATTTATTTATTTATACATGCACTGGGTACAGTCAGAAGCGCGAGGGTGAGAGAATTCACCAGAGCCAGAGCGGGGAGCTGAGCAGGCAGAAGGACCAAAGTACACTGCTGAGGGGAGCAGCGGGTGGCAGGAGAGGTCTGCGCGCCATGTGGGACCCTCCTCCGGTGGCCGGGAAGCAGCCGGGGGTCGAACCAGCGCTGCAGAGGCTGCGGGCAGCTTCGCGCAACCCAGCGCTCAACCGCTGCGCCACACGGGAGGCCCTGAGTGTTTGTTTTCTTTGATAACTTTTTTTTTCATTTGCTAAAATAACAGAGGACAAAGTAGGAAAAAAAAAATGTGCGAGGGCAATGTTATTTTTTATAAACATTCTCTTACAATATTTTTGCTTTTTTACTTAGAGTAAGTACACTTAACCAAAGCATTTTTAAAAAGTAATCAAAGTATTTATAAATAACAAACCGCTAGGTATTTCTAATATCTAAAACAACCAGTTATCTGGTGCATACCAGTTATCTGTTTATTTCCCATCAGCTCCAAATTAAATCTTATTTGTTCCGTGAAAGTTGATAGAATTGTATTCCCATACTCTTGAATACAAATTTGTACATATAATAATTTATAAATTTGTAAGTATTTGCAAGTCATATTGATTTGTAGAAATAAGTCTAAATACATAATTTGCTGATGTATGGTGATTGAACATTTGGTAATATTCATGGTTGTATATATAACTAAGGTGAGAAACATCTCTAAAATTTGTGCAGTATTGTGAATTAAAGTTATATCAAAAATTATTTTAAAGAATACAATATATTGATAGCACTAGTGAAATGGTGGAAAATATAAAATAAAATAGAGTATCTTTCATGCATATTTTAAGAAATTGCAATTATCACCTATTGGAAAATTGTCTAATTACCTCCCTTTCTACCTAGATAGATAGATAGATAGATAGATGATAGATATTTGTCATGATTCACTAAAGTAATTGCAGTTTAACTTTACATAAACTTAAGGTTCTTCCACATATTTTCTTCTTCTCATAATGATGCTAGTTGTAGCTTACATAATATTCAATAGCTTGTATTCTTTCAAATTATATTAAATTGTTATTTATCAACACAAATTAATCATTATTTAATGGTAAATCCAAAAAAAGGCAGAGTAGAAAAAATGTAACTAAATTAAACAGGAGTTTGTACTACCACATTTTTTTTCCCACAGATTTATTTATTTTTATATAAGAACTGGGGTACCGGCCAGATTCGCAGGAGGTTGAGAGGATTTACTGGAGACAGAGCTGGGAGCAGAACAGGGAGACTGATGAAATCCACTGCTGAGGGGAGCAATAGCGAGGCAGGAGAGGTCTGCTGCGCCATGTGGGACCCTCGCAGGTCCGCTGGGATCAAACCGGTGCTGCAGAGACTGAGAAGAATAGCTTCACAGCGCAGAGCTCAACTGCCTGCGCCACCAGGGGAGGCCCTGTATTATCACATTTTAAAAATGAAAAAAATATGTTTTTTACAGGCGAGATAAATAAAAAATTCTGCCACATGCCATGAAACTCAGAGTGCTATTTTAGCATTTAATTTTTTTTTTGCAGTAAGCTCTAAGTATGAATAAATAGATAAAATATCAGGCAGCCTTAATTTACATAAAGTTTTAATAAAATGGAAAGAATTCTGGCCACTGGGGATTTAATTTTCATTCTGTTAGTATGCTAATGTGTTACAGAGGTAGCCATTATTCTCAGTTGTACTGGTTATTTAATCAAAGATGTCTGGGGATATGCAATTAACTACTGTTAATAGGGACAGTATCAGTGGAGATATCTATTGCAAAGATTTGAAAACCCTCATAGTGTTCTAAATTTCCATTTCTTGTCTTTCCACATGTGGTTAAAACATAAAAAATGTACTTTCACAACTATCCAGGCCATCCTTTCTCATTTCTAGTAAGCACAATTTTCTGTATCCTTCTATTAGCACATTACTGAAGATAGTTTAAATTTTTTCTCTCCAACTTAGCACCATTTCATAACAGAAAACACGGAATTCCCAAAGAAACATTTCTTTATTCACAGGGGTAATAGTTTGATGATTTTCATGCTTAAAAAAATGTTTAACTGCATGTTAACTCATGGCCAAAAAACCCAATTCTTGACTCATGTCCCTATTAAGAGAAATATTCACTACTAAGGATAGCATTTGCTATTTTTCAAGAAAGTATTTGTTGAAGACTTGTCTCTATGGGTGGTTCCACAAAATCGTTGCCCATCAGTATGTCCTTGGGTGCAACTAAATGACATTGGAGAGTATGTAGAACACTCACATGAGTTTGTGATCTATAAACTAAAACCACCATGGTAAGTAGGTCAAATGTAAGCTATAGAATATACTATCACTATCCCTCTTCTAACCAAGTTAAATCATAAATAATAGTGTCTTCTGATTGGTGTTGCAGAGGAAATTGACACCCTACTCGGGACTGTGTTTGCCATCACTGCAAAAGCTACATGGTTAATGGAAAATGACCATTGACTTCTGAAACTAAATCTAATCAAGTGTTAATTCCATTCATAGTTGCTGGACTGATGTCATGTCTGCATTTAAACTGTCACAGCCTTTGGATGTGGTATGTGACTATTGATCTGGTGAATACATTTTGTCAATACCATCAGAAGAGATAAAAATAGTTTGCATTCACATGGGAAAAAGAACAGAGAACAGAAATTTTGGGGGCTGTAAACCTGGAAATATTAGGAGGTCTGCAATTTGATGTACTTTTTAGATGTTGTAGGGTGAGGTAAAAGTATCAGGATTTTCTGCCCTCCAGCCATTAGGATAGATGACAGAACCCTGCGCTCCTGAATGCATGCCTGATGGCGGGCACCTGGAATAGGGTGTGGACATATGTAGATGGGATTCACCTGGGCTAAGATTGGGCTTATAAGAGCGGCATCACAGAGATGCCAGCAGAGCAGAATGAATGGAAGGGAGAACCATGAGAGAGCAGAGCAGCAGACACCACCAGAGAACGCTGGAGAACCCAGAGAGAGTGAAGATTTGCTGCGGGCTGGGAGGCCTGTCAGCCTCCTGGGCCCCCAGCATCCCTGCCTGCCGTGTACCTGGTAAATCCCAATAAAAGCCTGAAAAGCCACTGAGGGCTCCAGGACTCACTCCTCCTTCACCTGGTCTGCTGGATCAGAAAACCTGCTCAGTGTCCTTCCTGCCCCCTACAATTGGCGTAAGTCGGCAAGATGATCCATACAGACGGGTATGGAGCCCTCCAAAGACCTGGAGGGACAGGGGAGTAGTAGACTATGTTTTCCTGTGACAATGCTGGAGGCGTCATGGCAGCACAGGAAATGGACAAGGTCCGGGAGCTGCGGGACCAGACCTTGCCTGGAGGAGGAGACGCCCGAGAGGACCAGCCAACAACCCCTGAGGCAGCAAGAATTGTTGGGGAAGAAAGGACCACAATTCGGAGCTTGCCAGTGTGGACAAAGGGAAAAGCAGATGAACTTGGACTAATGGACTAACAGTCCCTCCAGAAGGTGGAGGATCTTGGTAAGTTTGATATGTTTGGGGGACCTCGGGGGTGGATGGTATCGTTTAAAAACAAGGCATGGCCAGTGGGCCTTAGTAGAAGAGCCCACAGTTGGCTGAGGGAGGAAGCCCTCGCTAACTCCTCTGCAGCCAGGCAGAGAAAAGGCCAACTGTGAAAGCAAAAGCTGTTACTGAGATTGAGAAGCCCTGAGTGGCTGTTAAGCACTAAGTAAGCTAAAGAAGGCCAGTGAGTCACTTAAGATCACCTGTGGGTGATGCCCTGCTCATGGTTGAGTGAGGGTGAGGAGCTGAGGAACCCGTCCTTGGGGGACGGATGGGGCAACATGGCTTGTTGTGGAGCCCACAGCCAAAGAGGGGACCCAAGAGAGGCCGCATGTAGAGCTTGTATCCACGGATCCCCGACCCATGTGCTTGTGCAATGGGTTGGCCTGAGTGCAGGGGTCTGCGTGTCGCATAGGTGGCTACAAAAGCTGAGTGTTGGAGCAACCAGAGACAGAAACCCTGAGGATTGGGCGATTACCCCCAAAGAGTGCAGAATTGCCAATCCAAGAGTGAGGGCATCCTAGGGGTGGACGCGGTGTGTGGCTTGTGGCCGAGACCACAGCCAGAGAAAGTCAGGAAGCCTGACGGCTCCTGGCATGTGACAGCAGATGCCTGAGTGGTTCCCCTCCCTCGTATGAGCAGTGCCTTTGGCAGCAGATTTGGTGGATCATCTGCTGGTGCCAATAATCTTGTATTTTTCCACTTGGTTGGTGCCCTGCCTGGACTTGTGTTCTGTTGTATGTTATATTGGGATGTATTTAATTTGCTTTTGTGGGCCATGGCTGCAGTGTTCATATTGCCAAGAAAAACGTACATGATTTGCATAGACTGTCTGGCAGAAAACCCTAAGGGGGTGGATTGTAGGGTAAGGCAAAATTATCAGGCTTTTCTGCCCTTCCGCCATTAGGATAGATGACGGAAACCTGCAGTCCTGAATGCAGGCCTGATGGAGGGCACCTGGAATAGGGTGTGGGCATAGGTAGATGGGATTCACCTGGGCTAAGACTGGGCTTATAAGGGTGGCGTCCCAGAGATGCCAGCAGAACAGAACGAATGAAAGAGAACCATGAGAGAGCAGAGCAGCAGAGACCACCAGAGAATGCAGGAGAGCCTAGACAGAGTAAAGATTTGCTGCGGGCTGGGAGGCCTGAAAGCCCCTGCCTGCCGTGTACCTGGTAAATCCCAATAAAAGCTTGAAAAGCCACTGAGGGCTCCAGGACTCACTCCTCCTTTATCCCGTCTGTATGGGATCATAGAAAACCTGCTCAGTGTGCTTCCTGCCCCTTACAGATAGTAATCTTTGTTATGTCAATGGCCCCTGTAAGGTTAAGAAGAAATACTGTTTAGTGAAAGAAACACTATTTAGCGAAACTATTTTAGAGGTAACCTAAACCACTTTTTGAAATATAGCATATATCTCTGTTAGAAAGCCCTTTAAAACATATATTTGATGACCCAAAACCCTTGTAGTATTGAGTGGCACCCATCCCATGAGAGGACCAGGTTGGGATTCTCCCACAAGTTACTTTGTCATTCAAGTCATGTGGATTCCATGATTCTCACTACAGATATTTATGGACTTGATGACAAATTCCTTGACCATCAAGGATCTACTCAGAACCAGACAAGTTTCCCCTGGGCTGCAAGACTCAAATACAGTAATCATGGGGCATCAGGCGACTACATAATAGAAGTTGTCCTGAGTTGGACACTTCTAAATCATTCAAGTTAAACATTCCCTGTAAGATGAAAATGTTTTTCAAGATTTGGCTTGAATATGGTTAAAGGGCTAAATTATACAAACAGGTGGTTTAGATCATGCCATCTACTACTATTGCACTAACAGCTTTTACTCAGCTCAAACCTTTCACCTGGACATGTTTCCTATGACAGTCTGGTAAAAGGAAAAAATAAAAAATAAATTGGCATGCTTTAGCTTTCCGTGATACTGTGAGTTTAAAATAGAATGTTGCTTTATTACAATCCAACTCATCGGTGAACTCCACTTCATCTTTTAAATGGTAAGAACTCTAAGTAATAAACATGGTTGTCTCCATGGAATGGAGGGAATTGTGCTCTCCCTGTGAATTAATCACTGTTTTGGATGTTTGGTAAATGTCTGAAGGGAAGAAACTTACATGACTGGAAAAAGGGAGATCTGGGACAAAGGCATATTTGTTTCCTATTGCAACTGAATCAAATTACCAAAACAATGATTTAAAGCAACATCATATATTACTTTATAATGGTGCAGGTCAGATATGTGAAATGGTATCACTGGTCTAAAATCAAGATATCGACATGGCTACATTTCCTCCTGGGGTCTTTAGGAAAGAATTGTCTTGCTTCTTCCAGGTACTAAAGATAGTCTAGCTTCTTGGCTTTCAAAACCAGGAAAGTCTGCCTAGTATTACATAGAATCACTCTGACTTTTCTGCTTCCTCCTCTATATTTAAGGACCTTTACAATTATGTTGTGATATATAAAGAGCAATCCAAGATGCTCTTTCTGTATATTAAGGTCAGCTAATCAGCAGACTTAATTCCATCTACAATTCTTCTTTTCTGTATGATCAAGTGTATTTGCAGGGCTTGGGGATTACACTGGACCTCTTTGGGTAATAATTCTACCTAGCAACCATCTGACTCTGCCTATGGAACTGGACACAAAGTGTTTACATATTGAAACCTCATATCAATGTCCAGATGTAAGCTTCCACTCCAGAGGAAGTCGTTGCATCATGGATACCCTGTCCCTTGAGGTCAACCAACTTGTATCCTAAGCCCCCTAGTATTTACATAGGTACCCAGAAGGTCGTCAGCAGGTAAAAGCCATTTGCCCAGAGCAGTGTTCTCTATTTCTTTTTTTCCTCTCATTTCAACTTTCCTCATGCCTTTATAATAATTTTAAAGCAATGCATATCATATTATTTTCCTGAAGTATAGTAATTGATATGTTGGGTTTAGGAGTCAGAGATACTAGTTTGAATCTAGAGTACTAAACTTAATAATTCTGTGCCCAATATGATTTGTTTCAATGTTCTGATCATTAGTTTATCTGTACATAAAATATCAGGCATGAGTATTTTTAGGCAGCTTATAGAAGTAAATATATGGAAAACTGAGAAGAGTAAAAACTGTAAAAAGTTTCCAATTAAGTGGTAGCTAACATTATTAGTAATACTAGTTTTGGATATCTATTGGAGATATAAATATAAATGATAGAAAGCCCTTAAAGGGCAAAAAACCAAAGTCATGGTATTTTCCTGCATTTTATACTTTTCTATATTTTGTATATTTAAAAAATGTATCAGACTCATTCACAATGAAATTTTAAATCTTACATAATAAAAAATTTCTACCTTAACTTTTGTTTAGTGATTCTCACAGTGTTCATGATTACTGAGTTACAGGCTACCATGAAAAAATGCATTGACAATGTAATTGCCGTATAAGTAATTATGCTGACCCTTGGGAAAATCACAGAGTGTTGGGGTCAGGATTATAGATGATCCGGGCCAAGATGAAGGTCAATAGGACAATAACAAATAGGCCTGCATAAAAATAACACAAGTTTGATGTAGTTTATCAAATATGACCATAGGGGAATGTTGGAAGGGTACAGTTTTAAGCAACACAAATGGAATGAGGCTGTAGAGACAATGGACTGCCCTCATCATTATATTTATGACTTTTAACCCAGGCATAAGACACCTTATTATAGCTAATGATGCAATTACTAGGTGTAATACTGCGTACTTTGAATAGCAAGCATGAAATGCTGAAAAAATGACTTGAGAGACCATAATTGTGTGAATGGGTTTTTCTAATGTTTTGCTCAATTCTGCCTTTATAGCTGAATCTGCCAAATCTCATGTAGGCATTCAAAAATTAAAGTTTGGCATGGGTGCTAATTTCAAGAGTCATCAAAATTAACAAAGAGGAATGAAGAATGAAAAACAGAGCTGAGTAACTTTTTTTTTTTAAAAGCTTTTTTTTTTTTAAAGAGGCATGTATTTTCATTTATTTATTTGTTTGTTTGTTTGTTTATACATGCACTGGGTACAGTCAGAAGCGCGGGAGGGTGAGAGAATTCACCAGAGCCAGAGCGGGGAGCAGAGCAGGCAGAAGGACCGAAGTACACTGCTGAGGGGAGCAGCGGGTGGCAGGAGAGGCCTGTGCGCCATGTGGGACCCTCCTCCGGTGACCGGGGAGCAACCAGGGATCGAACCGGCACTGCAGAGGCTGCAGTCAGCTTCGCAACCCAGCGCTCAACCGCTGTGCCACCGGGGAGGCCCCAGAGCTGAGTAACTTAACTGTTGAATCCTACCAAACAAGATGTTGCTGTCTTGATACTGCTTTAAAAGATCAGAAATATATTTTGATATATAAGTCTAGTGTATCTTAAAAATAGTATCTTATTTCACACTAATAAGCATCCTGTATCAGACAAAATATATATTTACATGCTTTGCACAGGCATAGGTTTGTGTTTGCGGAGACACTGAGCATGTGTCTTACAAAGATCCAACTGTTTAAAATAGTTTCACTTTCAAAGTAATTCTTAAGATGAGCAAGTGATATCAATTATTGCTTGCCTCATCCGAAACCTTGACAGTCAGTTTGTAGTCACATAACTACAAATCTAGAGAAGCCCAAATTATACTATATACAGTGAATATTCTTCTTGTTGCAACAAAAATTTGACTAACTTTATTTCTAAAATGACTTGGCTTGAGAAATAACCATCCTACTAAGTCAAGGCTTAATTTGTGCAGAACAAACAATGTTTTGCTTTCATTAAAGAGAATTACCAATAATATTTTTCTAACTGTAGATTTATGTGATACAGTATTTATAAAGTGTGAAATCTACAAATCTTCAATCTCTTTGTCACAGTTCTTATTTGCAACTTCTCTTGATTTTTCTTTCTCAAAAATGCCTCTCTTAAAGATTTTTTGTTTTTGCTTGTTTATCTTTGTTTCAGAGGGAGTGGGGCACCCTAGAACCCCCAAACCTGCCTGCTCTAAATGGGTTCATCCACCACATTAAGAAAAAAACATATAAAATATTATATACACTAGTATGGGTATATATATATATATATATATATATATATATATATATTAGTATCTGTGATAAAGTCATATTCACAATATTGTACACTCCAGCATACCAAAAAGTCCCCTTGTATTTCTTTTCAGTTAATCTCAAACCCTAACCCCAGACTCTGGCATACACTGATTGGTATTCTGCCTCTGTTGTTCTGTTTCATTAGTGTTTTATATAGGTGGTTTCATATCATATATTGTCTCGTGTGTCTATCTGTTTTCTTTTGTTTGACACAGTGTTGCCTATAGCTGTATTTTATAATCATTGATGAATAATAATCCATTTTATGTACATTGCTTGTACATTCACTAGTTTATGAACATTTGATTTATTTCTGGTTTTGTTTTATTATGAGTAAAGCTGTTTGTATAAGTAAAAAAAAGAAAAAAAAAATAAGACCTTTATTTTATTTTTTTAAAGATTTATTTATTTATGCATACAAGAAATGGGGTGTAAGCCAGAGGTGTGGAGAGGGGGTGTTGATAGGATTCACCAGAGAAAGAGGGGAGCAGAACAGGCAGATGTACTGAAATACACTGCTGAGGGGAGCAGCGGGTGCAATAGGAGAGGTCTGCTGTGCCATGATCCCTGGCCTGCCAGGGATCGAACTCATGCTGCAGTGGCTGGCGATAGCTTGATAGCACAGTTTTTAACCCCTGTGCCACAATATAAGACCTTTAATGGAAAGGAAATTTAATACAATTAGTGTGCAATACAGAAAAGAAGAATAATGGGGTAGAATAGTTTCCAAATCAAGTGCCCAAAGTTACCTATTTCCTCGTGGATAAATGCCCAGCTAAGCAGGGCTGACCCAGAGCAGGGCCACTGAGGCCTGAAAGCCTGCCACAAATCTAAAGCACCTTCTGCTGGGTATTCATAGAAATGGATATGAATTGGCCAGACAAGCGTGGAAAGAAAAGAGCAAAATCAAAATCAAGATAAATGCTGTAATTGGTAGCCTCCATGCGGGTTTTTCACCCATATCTGTTTCAGCCAGCCCAAGAACAAGTAATGAGCACAGCTTCTTCACATGTTACACTGCTCCATGTGGCTCCTCCAGGTCTCCTTCTGGCTCTCCATCCCTCCATCTCTCCTCCCTTCTCCAATCTCCTCTCTACTTCACCTTACCCTTCCTTGGATCAGACAGGGGATCTGGAATCATCCTGGCTTCCATACTGTGATAATTACATGACACCTATAGTGTGTGTGGCACACACCCCATTTAGTAAGAATTATTTATGAATCTGATTGTTTGCCTGGGTGTTCACCTTTACCACTTTCAACCTAGAAAGGGAATACCTTTACTTTTACTTACCAGATCTGCCCATAATTCATAACCCCTATGATCATTCTACAATCTACAAATAAACTTGCTGACAAAATTTTTAATCTATGCTTTGTTGCTTATTCCTATGGAAACTCTTATTTACTTCAGAGTAGATTAAACTACCTTTATTTTCATTATTTATTATTCACCAAAAACAAGCAGAACTAAACTAACATACTTATTTATTTTTTATTTAAATATTTTATATAATTCTTACATCTTTTTTCACATCTTTGCACAATGTATGAATTTTTGTTTTGGTTATATTCCCCATACAATTGCACCTCCCCCCCTTATTTTGATTCTAGTCCTTCCTTTCCCCGCCCCACACCCCCCCATGTGTGTCTGGTTTATAGTTGCTTGTTGATTTTGATTTTTACTTTGTATCGATGTCTTTTTCCTGGTCTCTTATTTAGGTTTTCTAAATTCTTGCTATGAGTGAGACCATCCGGTATTTTTCTTTTTCTTTCTGACTTATTTCGCTGAGCATGATCCCTTCTAGCTCCATCCATGTTGCTGTAAACTGCATGTGTTTATCTTTTCTTTTGATTGCTGAGTAATATTCCATTGTGGATATGTACCACATCTTCTTGATCCAGTCATCTATTTTTGGGCATTTGGGTTGTTTCCAAAGCTTAGCTATTGTAAATAGTGCTGCTATAATCATAGTGGTGCAGGTACCCTTTGGAATTACTGTTTCTGTGTCATTTGGGTAAATACCTAAGAGCAGGAGTATGAAAAAATGTTCAACATCACTTGTAATCGGGGAAATGCAAATCAAAACTACAATGATATATACCATCTCACACCAGTGAGAATGGCACATATTAAAAAAAACTAGCAACAACAAATGTTGGCGAGGATGTGGAGAAAAAGGAACTCTCCTGCACTGCTGGTGGGAGTGCAAACTGGTCCAACCACTATGGAGAGCTGTGTGGCGATTTCTTGAACTATTAAACATAGAGCTTCCATACGATCCAGTAAACTAACATATTTAATGTAAAACATGCCATTCAAAAACTTAGTGATTGATTGTGATACCCATGTTATTTGACTGGAGTCTTTCTGTCCGCATAATTTAGCAATAAGAAAGAACTGAATTTTTATATTTCAAATATATATGCCCTTAAATAAAATTTGTATTTTAACTAGAAAGTTAAACTCTACTTTAACTTGAAAGTCAAACACCGACTTTCTAATTTGGGACTCTCTTAACTATTAGTCTATAAACTTATGAAATGTGAATTTGAAATAAAATAGAAATATTTTAATTTCCCTAGGTTATATGTTAGAATAAATCTATGTGTATGGTTATACTACCCTAAATGCCTGATCTCATGTGGAGAGAATAAAAAGTGTTTAGAACGTAGCTGAAATTCATCAATGAAGAATATGTTATAATTTTGCAGTGTCCTCAGTATATCACACACAAGAACTTCCCTGACATACAAATTCACATACTCGTCTGCAGAGTTGAATCTGCAGAAGTTGGTTTCTTCACATGGCTGCTACTACTCAACCTTTGTGCATTGCTATATTCTCACTACCTAGATGGTCTCTCTGCGTAGAGTTCAGTGCTTGTTCTCTCTTGTTATCCACTTATTTTGTCAGTGATAACTTTGTTTCCTTTGTAATATTTGTCATAATAATTATTCTCAAGAATGTTCTCAGGTATATTACCTCTTTATAGGAGGTCATTCACTCCACAATTGGCCTATCTGTTCTCATTCAAACTCTGTTATGTTCTAGGTTAAAGATACTTTGGATTCAAAATGTCTTAAATTGTCTTTCCTGATTTCTCTGACATAACACCTGACATACCGTACTCTTTTAAATAATGCTAATTGAATAAAATATTTCAAATTGTTCTAGGGAAATTGCTACTCAATTGAACTGCTATAGGTCAGCAAATTCACAAGTCTAGAATAGTTTTAAACATTTTTGGGTTATCCATGGATAACCTAGTCTTGTGACAGAGATCCCCTGTTAAGTTTAATGTCAGGTACCTTGAGTATTCTGTAATTTTAGTACAAAAAAAGGCAACAAAACAACAGGTTGTTTTGTGACAGTCATATCACTGTTGATTTTTGTTCTGCTTTGAATGAGTGCAAGTTAGTTAAGAAGAGTTGTTGATATATCAGGAAAATTTTTGTGTTTTATAATGTTGGAATTAATAAAGGAAGTTGAAATTGAATGCTTCAAAGTTTTTGTAATATGTATGAAATAAGGGATGGTATATAAAGTGCAAAAATGATAATAAGCAACCAAAAAGTCAATTATATTCAAATATGCAGTTGTTTACATCAAAGAAGCACTATAGAAAATGTGCATTTGGAGAAGTGCACGGAAATTGTTTTTTAAAAGATTTATTTATGCATATTGGGGTACAGGGTAGAGCTGCGAGGATTCACCAGAGACATGTTAGGGAATAGAACAGGCAGACTGAAATACACTGCTGAGGGGAGCAGCGGGCGAGACAGGAGAGGTCTGCTGCGCCATGAGGGTGGCTCCGAGGCTGGTCGGAGACTGTGGATAGCTTCATAGTGCTGTGCTTAACCCCTTGAGCCACCAGGGAGGCCCTGCACTGAAAGTGTTTTGAGAGTATGTAGGACACTTATTTGCCCAAGTCAAAAAGCTATTTAATAGCAGCTGCTATGACATGAATTCAGGCATCTAATTCCCAAGTTTGGGAAATGTAATATTCAGTGCACAGAAAATTTTTGTGAAGATAATTCTACAAAGAAAGAGCTAAATTAAAAAAAAATGACAAAAAGGCATAACAACCCTCCTAACATCTGGTAGCTATTTCCTTTCTTAAATATAAAAATCAAAAGCTGTGTCAGGGACATGTTGAACCTAATAACATATAAATTTAATGTTCAAGTAAACTATTAAGACCTTTAAGGTCCACTTTGAAGAAGAATAGAAAAGTAACCTTGAATCTCAGGAAAGAGGGAAAAAATACTAAACATACTTACATGCACAGCTATTTTTCAAGATGGATCAGCTCGATAAAAATTATGACCTTTTTCTGTACCTTATTTTATTTTCTAGACCTAAAAATGTTGCCAGCGCCTGAGGCGTTAGTCAGAGTGAACCTCCATTAACACTCCAGAGACTTGGCTCTTTCCTCATTAAGCTCCATAGTATCTGACTGAGTGACCTTGTTTGGTGAGAAGACACAGATGGAGACTGTCAGTAAATCTTGTTAATGTAACAAGTATTCCTACTGTTAGATGAGTGTTGCACCTGATACTGGCATTTCTTCTCTTAGTAAACAACCCCTAGTCCCTTTCCAGCATGGGTCTCTTCCCTCACACCATAGGTTTTTCAGCATTAGCTTGTTCTAAGGATTATCTAAAAGAATGTCTCTAGCTGTGAAGGTGAGATGCTCTCCTTTCCCTAGTCACAAACTTCTGCTGGTTTTGAAAAAATGTAAAGTTGACATTAAGTGTGGCAAATATGAAGTTAAATCAAGTAGAGCATCTTTGTGCAAGAAAGCCCTTTATGTGAAAAATATGATTTATTTTTTAGGTAACTTCTGTTCTAATTTGTCACTTTTCCCTGTTTCATTGTTATACAATGTAAAAGAGCTTGAAGGAATGACCGATTTCTCAGTTCATTTTGGTTATTGTAACAAAATCACAAACTGAGTAGCTTATAAGCAATGGAAATTTATTTCTCATGGTTTTGAAAGTTGGAGACCTGAGATCAGTATGCCAGGATGGTTAAGTGAGAGCTCTCCTCTGGGTGACAGACTTGGGCTTGTATCCTCACATGGCAGAAGGAGTGGAGATGTCTTTGGAACCTCTCTTTTGTAAGATTTTACCCACACTCCAAAGGGTTCTATCTTCCTGACATAAAAAAAAAAGTTCTCACCTACAGTATCAATACTTTTGGGGGTGGGGGGACAGGACAGGGTCAGATTTCAACAAATTAATTTTGGGAAGACACAAGCATTCAAACCAGAGCAATAACATTTCGGGTCTAGTGTGAGAATCAAATCTTATGGGTTGAGATGAATTTATTTATAAATTATAAAACTCTACACTTAACATATGCTTCAAATAATGAATGTATAATACAAAACCAAACTGTCAATATATAGTTAGAAGTATTTTGAATGTTTTT
Source organism: Talpa europaea (assembly GCF_964194135.1). Classification (NCBI taxonomy): domain Eukaryota; kingdom Metazoa; phylum Chordata; class Mammalia; order Eulipotyphla; family Talpidae; genus Talpa; species Talpa europaea. The sequence continues at coordinate 125,691,423 of NC_140073.1, read as the reverse complement.
GAATATTTAATATGTAAATATTTTAAATGAAAATTTCTGAAACAAAATCAGAGGACAAATGTAAATTTGGCAGACTATAATGATTTTTACAAATAATAGTGATAACTCATGCAGAATCCTTAAACTTTTTCTTAAGACTTATTTACATTTCATTTAAGATGATTTCATAGCTATTAAGCAATGAAAATAATTATGTTTCCATACTTTTTGTGAGTGTCTAGTTCTATGTGTTGAATTGAAAGAATTTTACTAAGGGTTGCTTGTGAGGAGTTTAGTAAGGTGGATTTTTTTTTTTCAGTTTTTACAATGACTCAGACTCTGAAGTTAAAGGAAAAGTTATATATTTGAAAGATTAAAATGTTCTAGACCATATTTTAATAATGAGACAGAAAGTAAATCAAAACTCTGAACTATGAACAGTGATAAACATATCCTCCATAGAAATTTTCAGAAAATGTAAATTAATCAGATTGTGACAGACTAGGGCATTTAGCCACACTTCTAGGAAGTTTTTATATATGCTGAAATTTGAATGGGATTAAAGATACAAGAGGAAATAGATGCCAGGATATGAAATTGTATGTCCAATAGCACTGAACTATGAAAAATACAAATATGTTGACAAAAGAAAGCTAGAGGATAAAATGTTACTGGAGATGAGGCCTAGGCAGTGTTTATCTACAATTTATTATAACCCAAAGAGTATGAAATAGAAATAAAATTGAACAACTCACATTTTCCAAATTCAATGTTTACTACAAAGCTACAGTAATCAAGATATGGTGCTGTTTGAATAAGCATAGATATACCCATCTATAGAACAGAAGTTAGATTCCAGAAATGCACTTTTTCATTTATAATTATAATTTTTTGAGGAGTATCAACAAAGTTGAATGGTAAAAGAATAATCTTTTCAAGAATTGGAGCTTGAACAGCTGGATATGACCATATAAAAGATGTTATTGCTGATGTGTACAGGGTTTCTTTGGGGGATGCCCAAAATTATAATCTAAAATTAGACAGTGTTAATGCTTGTTTTACTTTGAATATGCTAAAAACCACTGAATTGTAGAGTTAGATGAGTTAAATATACTGTATGTGAATTATATCTAAAAGTTTTTTTTAAATATGGAGTCCTCTATTTAGTAATGGCTCTCAAGAATAAAGAAAGGTGAATAAATTTGGTGCAAAGCAGCATAAGTGTATAAATTTTAGTTAAAACCAGGAGTTGCCAGGACTGAATAAGCACTATAGAGAGATCATTTCCGGTGTAGTCTACTTTTACTATTATTATATATATTTTAAAGGTTAACGTAGAAATAATGTCTTCTTGAAACATATTCCTTCAAATTTAACTATGTTCCATATTTCACCTATATTTAGCTGAAGTCAATGAATAGCTGAGAACATACCTGACTGAATTCTGTCAATATTTCTCTGAGGATTTATTTCAAGTTGCATCTACATGGAAAGTCTGGAAGGCCACAGAAGTTATAGACATGTGATCTAGTTAGGCAACCCCATGTTCTATACATTGATGATATTTTTAGATAACTCTGGAAGTCAAACTTTGACATTTTGCTACAAACATATCTTTTCTTGGATTTTGAATTAGGGGTTGATCTCAATAATTTATTTTCTTTTAAAATCATCAAATGTGATGAATTTGAATAAATTGTCACATTTGTAGAATTTCATTAAAGTCCTTTAATATTAAAATGTTAGTTACAATTCTAACATTCTTACATACTTGGAATACTTTATTTAAAATTTAATTATAGTCACTGAAGGTTCACTGGGTATACTATCCATGTTCTTTGCATTGATGGTACCATTTTTCAAGGCAATAATGGGAAAGGAACTTTATGTTAATCAATCTTCAAATTAACCAGTGAGAAAAGTACAGACAGAAATGGTTTAAAATCAAATGAAAATCCTACTCAGATAGCTATAAGAAAAGATATTCTTACAACAGGAAATTTGCTGACTCAAAAAGATTGCTCACTGTAATTTTAATCACCTCAATCATCTCAAAATTTGAATAATCCTAGTATTAAAAATCAAACTTCATCTTTATACTTTCAACTTTAAATCTGTTCTTTGAGCAGCAAATAATATATTTCTTTTATCAATAAGTGCCGGAGTCCAGCTCCAGTGAACAGGGTTGAGAGAGGAATCTGAGAGAACAGAGGAATAAAGAAATGACAGACACAAAACAGAGTTTAAGAGAAGTGGGACCCAGGAGACACAAGGCCTCTCAATCCATGCTCAAGCATCTCTAGTGCCTGGTGCAACTCACTTTTAATGATGCAAACTGCCCCCATCCCCTCCTTATTAGTTATTAGATAATGAATCATTTTCTAAGTATTTAGCCTTGTCTGGGCACACATTCACTGCCAAGTTTCTGCGTTATCAGGTATATTCTACTCTCTAATTTTGCCTCTTCCTTGGGCTTAGCTTTGCTGATAGAAGAAAGGACATCTTGGTCTGGACATGAGCCAGCCTTCCAGCCTGTGTTGACCAGCCTTCCAGTCACGACCTTGACATTCTCCTTGTCTCAGCACCTCATGTGTTATGGGTCTCCAACAAATAATTATTTTAAAGCACCTACTAAACTCAAGGAATTGTGCCAATAATGTGATGCTGCAGCAAGCAGCAAGAGCAACAACACCACAAGCTACTTTCTGTTCCTGATTTTCTTCTTTCATCTTCAACTTTGCAGGAATTAATTTCAATGTGAAGCAGTTACAAAGGAGGTCCACAGGATACTTTCAGCAATACAACTCAGTCTAGAAACATTATATTTAATCTAGAATCTGAATTGTAGTTAAGAAAGTCAAAGGGAATGTCCAGTGGGAGTGCTTCAAAGCAGAAGCCTCAGGGCATGAGAAGAAATACACTTCCTAGGAAATGAGTCCAAACATAATACTTAAAGCATAAAGAAAAAAAAAAAGAAATTAAGAAATAAAAAGAAAACATATTGAACAAACAGCAAACAAATAGTAGCATGATAGACTTAAAGTCCCTTATATAAGATGGCGGGGCCTACCTGGTGGTACACAGGGTTAAGCACAGTACTGTGAAGCTATCTGTGGCCTCTGCGGCACGAGTTAGATCCTCGGCTGGCCGGCCAGCCAGTGAGCCATCCACACGGCACAGCAGACCTCTCCTGTCTCGCCTGCTGTTCCCCTCAGCAGTGTATTTTCAGTCAGTTTGCCTGCTCTGTCTCTGGTGAATCCTCTCACCATCACACCCCCCTGCACCTCTGGCCTGTACCCCGTTCTTGTATGCATAAATAAATAAATCTTTAAAAATAAGTACAGATGGCCTGAACTCCAAATAAGTTAGAAATTGACACCTTAAGAAAAAAATAGCCATATGCAAGCAACTATGTGTATTCTAAATTGGGAGTGAAAATGCCAATTGAGAATAAACATGTCCTAATCTGTAAAACATGTATCTGTATAGTATTTAACTCTGTCTTGAGAGTTAAGTGAATCCACATAACACAGATGTGGGCTCTGGTACTTTATGAGTGTTTAATAAATCGTACTTGGTATTATTGTCATTCAGTGTTATTTGTTTAGGGACAGAGATGCTATGTAAATTCTTTTGCATATCTTCTGTGGGATAGACTTTCTAGCCTCAGAGGGAACTGCATAATTAGAGATTACATGCATCCATTAATGACTGATAAATTTTTTCTTAGAAAATAGCTGTCCACATTTTTATTCCCAATTACAGAAAAATACATAAGGAAGCTTCAATTAGGATTATTGTTATCTTTTATAGCAGTCATTTTACTAACTTAGCAAATACTCTATGCAATAGGCAGTGGAGGAGCAAGAGTGAATGGGCAGGACATTTGTCTTCAAGATGCTCATGGAGTCGGGGAGGCATTCACACCTACCATAAGCCGTGTATTGCAAAGTGCTATCTTGTAATGATCTTGCACCACCTTGGACTTTTCCCCAGCATCCTTACTAAGTGTTATTCATAATTTTCATATTTAATGACTACTTGTTTAAAACAAACTCATCTTCATTCCTCAAAGTTACACTCATAAGCCATTTATTTGTTTCATTAGTGATTAGGTTGTTGTTAGTTTTTCACTCGAGTAAATAATTCTGTGAACAAAATATTTGTATATAAACTTTGTATGATTTTAAGATATATTTGCTCATTGACTCATTTAAATAAATATGTTTACTAGGTGATTTATTTGATGAATACATATTTATTGATAAATGTGTTTATTAAGCTATGGTTTAGCCTCTGTCAGACACCAAATTTTGAGGATAACAAATACAAGAGGAAAAGATTTAGAAAGCATATATCAACCTTAAATATTAGAAAATTTTATTGATTTTTATATGTAATCTAATTAAGAAATATGTTCACATTTAATCTGATTTTAACTTGTTAACTTTGTAAGTAAATTTATATTTGAGATAACTTGGATTGTCATAGCCATTTGATCTTCCCATAAGCATAAATGAAATGCAAATTTTCATCAGAGGGATCCCCTGTATGGCAGCTCAGACAGGAACTCATCCTCCTCCTTTGTTGTCACTACTCTGTGGTGACATTGAGCCTTCTTACAAACATATTTTGAAAATGAAAAAGAGTTAAATTTTGAATTGAGTTTTAGTGGCTTTCTCAACCAGAACACTAAGCTCTTCTGGGAGTTGGGAATTGACAAGTTGATTTTAAGTAAATAAAAATCAACTTGACAGGGAAATAAAAAGACAAGTGAACTCATGTTTGAATTACTTCAGATGAGGGAAGATTGCAGTCAATATATTTCTTTAAATTTATTTTTCTGCTGCAAAACATATTCTTTTGTTTAGTTTTAAATTACATTTAATGTGATAGAAATTCAGCTTTTTTGTGATAGGCAATGGGCAGGAGATAATGTACAACAGTTCTTTCAATACATGAAAAATTTAATGCAGCTCTCTGTTGCAATTACTCTGGTAGAAGACATTGCGAGTTCAGAATATGATAACATTTAAAATTCCTAGTTGTAGCAGATAATCTTTAATTTTGATCTTTAGTGTGCTATTTAGTTTTCCTAGGAGTAGCAGTTACTATACATAAACATAACATTTAACAAACTCATCTAATGTGGAAACTTGACTTTAAAATAAAGGAATTTATTTAATAAGTCAAAGTGCTGAATTATTTGTTGCTATTTGTAAGAACTTTTATAAATAAGTTTATTGAAATATCTGCAAAAAAGGAAGGGACACTTCCACTTTTCCAGAGAAGCAAGCATTCTTCTACTTACAAAGTCAATATCCAAAATGTAGATCAAAAAGAATCCTGGGCCTCCATGGTGGCACAGGGTATGAAGTGTTAGCACAATGAAGCTATGCACAGCCACTGCAGCAGTTCAATCCCCCGCCAGGAAGCTGACCCACAAGGCGCAGCAGACCACTCCTGTCTTGCCCACTGTTCACCTCAGCAGTGTATTTCAGTAGATCTTCCTGTTCTGCTCCCCACTCCCTCTTTGGTGAATCCTCTCACCCCCCACACCTCTGGCCTGTACCCTAGTTCTTGTATGCATAAACAAATAAACCTTTAAGAAAAATTAAAAAAAAAATCCTCTATACTGCTAGATAATTTGGCTATCAAGAGTATAAATAACATAATGCTTCATATTTAATGAAACCCATCACACACCTGTTTCTTTCCAAAACAGATTCTTCTGTTTTCAACCTATCAGCTTTCAACCTATATGCTAGTCTACAGCCTTTTCCAAGACAGGTGGTATCTGGAAGAAAGGGAATTTTGATTTCTCTACCTGCTATTTTCTGTACCATTGTTTTGTTAAAGATTATGCTGTGATGCTTTGATCCTTAGTGGATATTTCTGAACCTTTGTGTGTATCCGAGTTAGATTGAACAGATGCAGGGTACCCAACAACAAGTTGGTGATTTTGCTGATACTTCTTTCCCTGAAGAATATTTTTCTGAAAGTGAATGATTCTCATAAGTTAACTGAATAAATTGGAAAAGTAAAGTGTTTATCATCAGCAATCTGATGATACTCAAATTCATTCTTAGATGATTTTATAACATGTCTAGTAATAAAAATTAGAAATAATATTTACTGAATTTTCAGTGGCATATGCAGCATATTTGAAGCAGGTAATTTTTAAAATTTCTTTTTTGTCTATAAAACAAACTTTAATAATAAAAACATCCTGAATTGTTATTGTTATAGCAATTAATTGAAAAGAGCAGTTTTCACTTTTAAAGCTATCATTTAACATTCACATATAGACTAAAATGTACACACACCAAAACAAAATTTAAACCATACATATAAGGCTGTGATTGACATTTTTAAATTATAAAGGCAAGTAAAAATTTCAAATGGTCACATACTCTGCCATCATTTAAATAAACCAAGTTTTGTTTTTCATATTTATAGCCACTGTGCTATCATTATTTTGAAACCACTGCTTAAAATCAGTAATATGAGGAGTCATCGGAGCCTAAATGCAGGTTCAACTATTGCAACCTCTTAGAACTTAATCTCTAAGCAAATACAAATAGCTGAGTCTGTGTATATTTGGGATTAGTTTTATAACTGATAGTTCTTAGATTAATTGCCATGTAGAATACAATATTTATGAAAGGAAATTAAATAAATACAACATTTTGATAATAGCATATGTGTTATTAAAAGTTCACAGTAGCCACAAAGACTGTTTAGAAAATAGAACAATAAAATATATTTTCTGGAAAAAAGCTTATATATAACTAACACTGTTTTGGATTGCTGGTACATTACGATAATAAAAAGGTCATATTTTATTTTTTCTAACATTATTTGAAAATTCTATATAGACAGTATAACCCCACTTTTCTTGCTTTCCAGACAGACTACTCCTAGCCAGATCATTTTAATTGATGGTTTTTAAGAGGTCAAAAATTATTATTTTATATATATCATTCTCTTGTTCCAGTCCTACAACTGCCTAATAATACATTTGTGGGCTATTAATTTATCATTGAGAGAGAAATATTATCTCGCTTATGTTGATACTTTTCAAAGCACTCCTTCATGTTATGCCAATGAAAATGTCATCATTTTATAATACATTATGTTGAGTACATGATTTATTTTTTTTTAAGATTTATATTTATGCATACAAGAGCTGGGATACAGGCCAGAGATGTGGGGGTGGGTGGTGGTTAGAGGATTCACCAGAGACAGAGCAGGGAACAGAACAGGAAGACTGACTGAAATACACTGCTGAGGGGAGCAGTGGGCGAGACAGGAGAGGTCTGCTGCGCCATGTGGGTTACTCCTTGGCTGGCCAGGGATCGAACTCATGCTGAAGATGCTGTGGATTGCTTCATAGTGTGGTGCTTAACCCCTTGCACCACCAGGGAGGCCCCTGTTGAGTAAATGATTTAAAATGGTCTTTTATTTATTGTGTTTTTAAATTTAGATCAGAATTTGCAGAGATAATAATCATGGTGAGAAAACTATAACAGAAACAGTCAGAAGTACATAATGTTGAATCTAGAATTGTCCACTTAATAGTTTTCAAAAGAAGTGGCAAAAAAAAAATACCAAGATCAAGAGTTTATCACCATAAATACTAAGTGATATAAATGCTATAGAATACTTATTGTCAAGAAGTAAGCCCAGATTAAGTAGCGCATGAGAAGCAATTTTGCTGCCCTGAAAAACTACTAAATTTATTTGCAAATTTTATTATCTCTCAATAGTGTAAAATGGTAATAGTCACCAATATAAATTAATAATAATATTTTAATTTTTGATAGCTTATTAAAATTTTAGATAATAAAATATGAGGAAGGAAAATAATTTGTGACATGGCTGTAATGTTTGGGTAATACTTGGTGAGAAATGTAAGACTGATAATATAAGCTTAACAATTGAAATTAAACAAAATACAATACAAATAAGAACTCCTGATTTCAAATTAGTAAAGCTAATCTTATCAGGCAAATCAGAAGACACAAATGGGGTTAAACCAAGACACAGGAGAAACATGCTAAAGGGCCTCCCCTGGTGGTGGATAGGTTAAGCGCTGAGCTCTGAAGCTGCCCACAGCCTCTGCAGCGCAGGTTGGATCCCCGGCCACCTGAGAGGGTCCCACATGGTGCCCAGACCTCTCCTGCCACACCTGCTGCTCCTGGCTCTGGTGAATTCTCTCACCTTCCCACGCTTCTGACTGTACCCAGTGCTTGTATAAATAAATATATATATATATATATATATTTAAAAAGAAACATGCTTAAAAATAAAACACAAAATAGGAAAAAAAAATAATTTGAAATGCATCCCGTATGTTAAAAAGCATTCAACTGACACACATTTAAGCCAGAAAACTACTCCTATACTCCATAGTGCACTCACTAGTCCTGCTGTTCTATTGTCTCATAAGAATTGTTCATAGGAAACACGTTTATCAGACTCCCTAACTTATTTCCCAATTCTGCTCCAGGACATTGGGGTCGTGCACCCTATGAGACTGGCAGAATCTTGGTCTATGAAAGTGCATTTTCATTGTAAACTTTAGATTAGATGATTGTATCATTGCTTTGGGACCCTGAACAAAAAATAAGAACAGAAAAACTTATAAGGGAAAGATTGCTTTGATAAAGGTATCTGTCGATTTCTTTGTTTGCTTCACTTGAGAATATCCTTCCATTTCTTGTATAAATAGGTTGCCTCAGTAGTCAAGCTCTAAGCAGCAAGGTCCTGTTTCCATAACCAGGAGAGAGTCCAATGTATAATAAGACCTATTCCCTAAAACACCACATATATTTCCAATTTCTCCAACCATAATACATTTTCTTTTGCATCTGTCATGGATGTATCTACTTCTAAGCTTTCCAAGAGAATCCATGCCTCTTCCATGTTTCCTCTCTATAATCTAATTACTTGTGTCTATTTTCCTACGTGACAAAGCTCAGCAAAGGATGACTTAGAATTGTATTGGCCCTACAGAGATCCTGTCGAATTGCTAAACTGGTTCAATTTAAAGTTTTGATGGTTACTTTTATGCATAAACTTGGATAAGATACAGTGTCCAGTTTTTCCTGTCATATATCAGTCTAAATATTACTATTTTTAGGATGGTTAACAATTAAATTAATAGATTTATGTGTGTGTATGTTTCCATAGACTAGCAACAATCTACCTGAAAGAGAAATTAAGAAAGTGATCCCATTTACAGTAGCATCAAAAACTGTAAAATACTTTGGAATAAATTTAACCAAGGAGTTGAAAGATCCGTATATTGAAAACTATAAGACAGAGATGAGAGAAATTGAAGAAAACACAAATAGAAGGATACCACCTGTTTGTGGATGGGAAGACTTCATACTGTTGAAATGTTCACTACCCACTATGCAACCACTATAAGAGCTGCAATGGCATTAGTAAAGTACTTGGGTCTAATTCAATTAGTTGATATTCTTTTATTTTTTTTTTTGCTCTATCAGGCAATTTTATTGACTTCCCTTTCAACCAAAACCAGAAATGGGAAGGGTATCTACTACCCTCATTTGACAAAACCACTCAAACATATCACTTTCTAGCTCAGTGACTTTTTTTTTAATTAATAAATTTTATTTTTATATTCCCCATATAATTGCAATCTTAAAACAAAGACTGAGGTTTCATGAATTCTGCCTAAAGCCTTATTACAGAAATTAACTTGATGATTATAAGTACACTAAACTACACAATACAAAAAGGACTTGACTAGCCAAACACATACAACTTCTAAATGGAATTAAGATTTTTTCCCTAAGAATTAGTAGTGAGGACCTCCCCGGTGGTGCAACGGGTTGAGCGCAGTGCTGTGTAGCTATCTGCAGCCTCTGCAGGGTGGGTTAGATTCCCAGCCTGCCAGGGAGAAACCCACATGGCGTGGCAGACCTCTCCTGTCTCGCCTGCTGTTCCCCTCAGCAGTGTATTTCAGTGTATTTGGAGCAGGAAGATAGTGCTTCCTGCTCTATGTCTGGTGAATCCTCTCACTCTCCTGTGTGTCTGGCCTGTACCCCAGTTCTTGGATAAAAATAAATCTTTAAAAAAAAAGAATTAGTAGTGATTTAATTATTTTTATTTACTGTTCCATCATACTTGAAGTGTATATTTTTTGTAAAAATACAGGCAAGCTTCTTCAATTATCCCTCTTCAAACACATGTTTTCCAGTGGCTAGAATCTTCATAGGCTAGCAAATTAAAGGAATATTGGTCCCACCTAGTCAATTAATTCACCCTAGAAGTCTTATGAATCAGCAACACACTTTGATTATTCACAAAAAGTTAGAAATACGTAAGTCATAAATCTTAAATGCATATGGCAAATTAATTCACAAGTTTAGGTGATGGTTTTTAGAAATCCTGTGAAAATTTGAAAATCTGAACCCTGTATTTTTCTAAGGAACAGTAACATGGTTAATGTGCAAAATTTCTCTAAATTTAAACTTAGACTAAGGTATTTTCCTACCATTTTATGTAACTAGTTTGGAAAACATTCAATCTTTTTTTTGTACTTCATATCAAATTTCAAGCCAACACCAAGAATGACCAAAACATGCATTTTGAAAAGTGACATACTACTCAAGTGCTACAGTATAAAATATTTTAAGTCAGTTTTAATGTAGTTAAAAAATACAGATAAGTCAATACAATGAATAGATTCAATATGAGTAGATTCAATAATTAAATGCTTTTAGTACATCATATAGTAAATATGAGATAATATCTGATAATCTCTGTCTGTTCCAGATTCATTGAGTTAGTATAGTTTATCTGATGTACTACTGAAAGAACTTTTAGAGTAAAACCAGGACATTCTTAAAAAAGAAAGTCCAGGTTTTTCTATGATATCACAGTATTTTTGCATGTTATCACTTATATTTAACATTGATGATTTTTGTTACCCAGGGTTTCAAAAGTAATTTTTTATAATGAATATTATGTCTCTTAAAATAATTATCAAATCTAGGGCTTACTATATTTCAAGTAGGTAGGTATCCATAACCCAGGTGATTAAGCCATATATGAAAGATATTACTGAGTCAAGAAACAGACAACAATGTATAGACTTAAAAACAATAAAGGAATATTAAGAGGGTACATTTTAGGAATTTAAACAGCTACAAATTTTAAAGATCCTCCACTATTATCAGCAATATCCTTTACCTGTTACAGCAAATTGTTTTAATTAGAATTAACCATATAAGGGGTCACAAAATCCGTGCACAAAAAGAAGTCCATTGTTGTCTTACTGATTAAACCAATATTAATTTTTCTATGGTAACACCTATTTCATAAATTGATTAGATTGGACAAACAATAAAAAGATTTAAAAAAATCTTCAAAATACTGGTTAGAATATTTATATGTATCTTCAAATTATGTGTGCATTGTTCAAATTATATTGAAAATATAGTTTTCTATAATTGGACTTTGATACTTATGTTCACATATTATAAATATTCTTCAAACTATTCTTACTGTGGTAGGAGGGAATGGGGAGTTTGCAAACTTCAGCCACCTGTCCTATTGGTATCAGTCATCACGGATGAAACTCCGGTTATGATCTCACACCCATATCTTCCCAGGATCTTTATAGACTTTTGTGTGCTTTCATGTCAATGATTCTTTATTGCTCATTGAAATGTCAGTAAGTTCCTATTAATATTGTTCCTAACAAAAGCAAATTCCAAAGTTAGTCCATCTTCCTTCAAAGAAGTTCTTTGATGCTTATGTAAATTTTCTCCATTTTTTCCATTTTAATTATGTGAATTATGACTTTTTATCAAGGCATTGGCCTAATTGACATTGGTCTTTACTGACTTATACTTCCTCCAAACTTTACAAAGAAATGGTTGCTTACTTTTTTTTTTTTTAATTTCACTGGGCATCATATTACACATGTTGTTTAATACAATGCCATATTTTTTTTAATGGATGTGATAGACCAATAATCATTTCTATACTGCATTTTGTGGTATATGTTGAATAAACTAGTGATTGGGTAAATGAAATAGGTTTCATGTATTGACCACTTCTTTCTAAAAGACATAACCTTGAATTATACTTATAAATCTTGATTATGTGTTGATTTAAAAGTGGAGTTGAGACTATTCAAATTCCTATTTAGTGAAAATAAACAGTCCATATATTATTGATTTAAACAAAGCAATTTTATGCATATGACCTTTGCATAATCTTGGGAGACACTTTTAAAATGTTTAATATTTTATAATTCTTATTAACAATGAAATTACTTATCAATGTCATTCACATCTTTAGACATTAAATGTTCTCTTTTTTCAGTAAATATCTTCAAGATTAAGTTTAGAATATTTTTCTGAAAATTGGGTGAAAATATATGTTGCTTTTATTTTGTGTGTATTACCCAGCCATTTGTCCCAGCTTGAAGATTTGTGTTTTTATTTAAGTGTTACCGAGCTGAGTACATAGAAATCCTTTGGAATTTTCCAAAGCATTTTACTTTGGGTGGCATTGTTATACTTGTAAGCTGGGTCAGTAGAAAATGGTGGAGCAGGGTATCAAATCACGGACTAGATATTATTGATCTCAAGAAATTATTAGTCTGTAGTCAAACGTACATATTTCAAAGGGTGCAAAAATCCTAATCACAAAAAGAAGAGAAAATTAACCATGTCCCAAAGGCAAGCAGGTTCATATCCAGACTGCTAGAATTCTGTCAATACAAAATCTAAATACTTGAATAATGTCCTTTTCTTTGGTAATGCTCTTAATTTTTCTGTTTTAGAATCAATTCATTATTCTCCAAACTCAGGTACTTCAGTGTCTACATCCCTTCACCACCAATTATTTTGTTAAAATTCTGCTTACAGGCCTCCCTGCTGGCACAAGGGGTTAAGTGTCAACACTATGAAGCTATCCATAGCTACTGAAGTATGAGTTCTATCCCTGGCCAGGGAGCTGACCCACATGGCACAGCAGACCTCTCCTGACTCTTCAGCTTCTCCCCTCAGCAGTGTATTTCAATCAGCTGCCTGTTCTGGTCCTCACTCTGTCTCTGTGAACCCTCTCACTCCTGCACCTATGGCCTACAACCCAGGTCTTATATGCATAAATATATATATATATATATATTTTAAGATTTATTTTTATACAAGAACCGGGCAGGAGGATAAGAGGATAAGTCAGAGGAGGATAAGAAAATCATGATGAAATGTTTATTACAATTGACAGACTGCTTTCTAAGGGTACACACACACACACACATACACCCCCACCCACCCACCCACCCACCCCCACCACCAAACCCGCAGGGTGATTGAGGGTGACCAGCTTATGTTTCAGAATGGAAGGAGGGAAAGTACTCAAATGTCCGGAGCCGCCTGGAGCATGCGCCGTGTTGCGCAACACACGTGCCATTAATTAGTTTTCGCTTTACCGTTTTGCCTGCTGAGAAACCACAGGTGTTTCCTATTAATCAAATGAGACTGGGAGGTATGATGGGAGGAGCTGCCAGGATATAAGAAGAGAACCACGAGAAGGTCGAGAGGGATTGAGAGAGAGGTCATTTGCGAGAGGATTATTGCGAGAGAGGTTATTGTGAGAGGAGCAGAGAGAAAGCAGGGAAGTAAGAAAGTCAGGGAAAAGAAAGATATGTAAAAGTAATAAAAGGATAAAGGAAAAATAAAGAAGCAAACGCTAGCGTCAAGTCGTCAAGCCCCTCATTTCAATCCTCAGCCCTTCTCTTCCCGTGCCTCTGAACCCCGCGGGTCGGGACACTCAAATTTATCAAAATTTGGATATACTTGTTTGAGGAAGTTCATAACAAAATATTTCACTTCTAAGACCAAGTTGATGACATTTATCTATATAAGTTTATAGTGATTAAAAAAACAATATCTGAAGTACAGGTATTTTGTGACATTGTTATAGTTTGGTGTATGTCTAGTGGTGTGGATATTTAATAATTGTATGTAAAAATAAATCGTTATCTCATTTTTAGGCTCCTTAGATGTTTTCTGATTTCTGCATAGTTAATGTGCCATATATATCTCATAATGTCAGGGCCTCAAGCTAACAATGAGACTTAGCACTGTGATATTGACCTTGTTTTCCTGGTTAAGGTGATTTTTATCATATTTCTCCACTAACATGTTACCTGTTTATCCCTTTCTGTTTATTGCACTATAGAAGGAAGCTATTATGTGTTGCCCATACTTAAGAGGGGAATTATATTCCACTTAATTGGGGCTGGTGTACATGAATTATTTGGAATTCTTCTGCAAGGAAGATTTATCTTTTCACCCAATGATTGTTTAAATACTAAAGCAATCTTTATTACTGGGTTACCAACATTAATCTTGCATTACTAGCTTTGTTTTGTTATTTTTCTGTTAAAGAATTTTGAAACACTATTAATAAGCAACTTTATTCTTTTAAAAATGTCTTTGGTTTTGATATAGGGGATAGGCTATATTAAAAATGAATAAACAAGTTTAAAAGCATTTGTATAAAACTTTTATCTTTCCATCTTATAATATTTGGTAGAATTCACCAATGAATTCATCCAAGTCCAGAAATTTAAAGTGGGGGGGAGGCTTATTGCATATTTAATTTCTTTAATACATAAAGGAGTTGAAATTTTCAAAACTTTTGTTGATTCTTTTAAGCTGTTAAATGTATTAGCCTGAAGATTCTAAAAACATCCCCATTAATTATCTTACATGATGTCCTAAAAAGATCTATTCCTGCTGTTTTAGCTTCTGCTTTTCTATATATTTCTATGTACATGATCTATTTATCTAGCTAGTTATCTATATTCTCCTATCCAATCATAGCATATAAGAATACATGGTCATATATTTATATGGAAATAAAGATCTTACTCAGCTTTATAAATAATATATTAAATATAATTCTTATGTTTAAGCTTATTTTGTCCTTTGTAGCTTTTGATAGCAAAGAATAGATGTGTGACCATCTGCAAAATTCTGTTTAATTTTAATGAAAAGCTCTATCAAGTAATAAATGCCTTGATTATGTGATTAAACAAAAGCTCATGTTCTCATGACATTTTTATTTTTAGCACATGTACTTTTCTTCACAACTCCAAAGTTTTGGTACTTTTTAATATTGGAAAACATCAAATGTCAGTACAGCTAAAAAAAAATATCATTGAACAAAAAATTTTATATCAAATAGCATTTATTTTAAAAACATAATTCCCTAGTTATTTGAACTATTATTTATTTTATTTTTTATTAAAGCAACATCCTGGTTTTCTCTCCTTCTGAGTTTGTCAGACACATCTCTTAATCTTCTATTTTGCATTTGCTGTTCCCCCTATCTCGGAGGTCTTTTTCCCAAGTTACCTCTGCTGGAGTCCAGCTCCAGTGAACAGGGTTGAGAGAGGAATTCGATTGAACCGAGGAAATAAAGAAATGACAGACACAAAATAGAGTTTAAGAGAAGTGGGACCCAGGGAATGCAAGGCCCCTGACTCATGCTCAAGTGTCCCAAGTGCCCAGTGCAACTACTTTTTATTTATACAAACAGCCCCCCTACCTCAGGTTAGTTACTAGACAATGAAGCATTCTCTTAGCTTTTGGCCTTGTCCCGGCACACATTCACCGCCAAGGTTCTGCACTAGCAGGTTATTTGCACCCCAGACATAGTCGCAGACACAAAAGAGAACATCCCTGTCTGTACACTGGCTAGTCTTCCGACTTGTGCTGATCAGTGTTTCAGCCATGACCAGCCTTGTAGCCACAACCTTGTCTAGCACTGTATGCCTTAAGGGTCTTCAACAACCTTTTACATCATTTCTTCACTTTTTTTTCAGGTGTCTGCTCACATGCCTTCTGCCTACTGAGTATTCACTGATAAAATTGTATTAGAATGTGTATTTGTTAATGGTGTTAGGACTGAAAAATATATGCAAGTAATATTTATCTTTAATTTTTATTTCAAATTTAATACATCTACTTCATTAAAAAATATATACCAAAAGACTAGAAGCCATCCAGAATTTGCTGTTGAATATTTACTTTCATAATGCATTCACCACTTTTCCAAAATATTGGCTCTGAAATTACATAAATATAGATTTGGAGTAAGTGAACATTTTAAGTGAATAAAATCATGTTTAAGTGGGGAAAAATTGGCAAGCATAAAAAATAACAATATTAACAGAAGAATTACATTACATATGGTATGTTCATTTGATTTTCAGTGTTTGATTTACACATTATATCTGGTTCAAAGTAATTCAGAACTAAATTAGGAAATTAATTTTCACAGCTAAATATGACTGAGATGCTGTGGTCCATCATTTTGATTACACTCATAAAGCCCTGAGCTGCTTGGTCCCATCACCTGTCTTCTTCTCCCTCTCCCAAACTCCTGCAGGTGACTTATCAAGCGTGATGTATTCTGACCCCCATCTATCACTGTAACCTCACCTTCTATTCTCTTCCCTCCCTCCTACTCTCTGGAGACTTCTTTAGATTCTGAGGACAATCTGTTAGTACTTGCAATGCTTATTCCATCTGCTAGGACTATTCTTACATTGGCCGGTGCTGACACTGGTTAGTCATTTAGTGAGCAATTAAAGTATATTCTACTTAGAGTTCTTTTCTGATTATGCAATCAGTTTCTATTGCTTTACAATATATCATTTCTCTGCTAAGCAGCAAATACATTTTAACAATGTTGTTTGCTAAGTGAATTTACACTGAAAATAAAGAAGCTTAAGTTTTATGCACTTTCTTTTACTTATCTCTGTGTCCCATACCAGCCCTAATGATCTTGGAGGGATTCTATAAATGTGGTCATGTATTTATATATTTTTGTAAAATTTGCAAAACTGATGTAAAGGCTTGTTTCAATGTCTGTCACATGACATTTTGTATCAGGTGGGGTTGAAGAGACAACTTTCACTTGATACATTTAAGTGGAATTAAATACAATATATTTAATTTGGTTTAACAGGATATATCAGTGTGATTCCTAATAGTTTCCAAAGTATATGTGGTTTACCATAAACATCTGATGTAGAAATGACTTCTATAAATACTTTGCACAAATACAGACTTCTCCAGACTTATCAGCATCCTGCACTAACATGCAGGCCAGAGGTCTTTTCTACACATTACATGCCAATGGCCTCAAGTATGCAATAAACAAGAGCTACTTCTCAAACACATAATGTTTCCAAATGATAAATAAAAGATACAATTTCCAAACTGTAATGAGTTTGTTAAATGATTTTAATAAAGCAGATACTATTTCAGGGGATTTCTCTGACTGGATAAGCATGATAAGAACCTTCAAAAGGCATGAAGTTTCCATAGATCTCAGAACCTGGTATTTATTTGGATTTACTTAACCAAATACAATTTATTGAACAGGTTTTTAAGAACATATAAAGCAAAATATTCAATCTTATTTTGAATGTTTGAAAAAAATAGTTGTCAAATGCTAAATTTTTAATTATAAGTGATTTTTCCAAAATGGTGGTTTTCAACAATTTAATAAAATAAATGCTGAGTCTGATGAATTGTTGCATGAACAACAAAATTATAACAGGGGAAAAAGAGACTTATTTATCCCCCAAATATTAAATAATTAATCAATATAATGGAAAAATACAGATCAAATTAATACAATAAAATGACCTTGAATGGAAAATAATGACCAATTAGATACTGTTGCACTTCACTAATATAAAGAAATCTCCATGAAGGGCTTTTAAATATTTCATTAAAGAAAACTATCTGTGATCTGATTCAACCAAGTGAAACAAGTTCTGACTGATCATACCCTGCTTTGGATCAATATTCACTCCAAGTCAAGTGATAAAAAAGTTGTTTTGAAAGGTGACAAGAAAGGGCTAATGCACTTTTTAAAACCTTAATATTTATGCATAATATGTGCTATGCACAGTTCATTGCCTCATCTTACTTAAGAAAACACACAGCTCCTGAAGCTGTTGACTACTTTGGTATTTTGAAATGATTATGTGTTATTTTCAGTTCAGTAATAGATGGAGTATTTTAAATATACTTGAAGTTGAATTTTTAATGGGTAAATATATAGTTTGAACATTATCCAAGTCTTACAACATGTATAAAGCAATACTTTAAAGGTTCTAATCATTTTTTTTAAGATTTAGAAGATAAACTTAAATATGAGATGCAAAATGTTTTTTCAAGATGCTGATTAAGCTCAAAAATTTTCAAGATCAATTTGGCAAGGAATTTAGACTATTTCAATAAGATAAGTGGAAATTTAAGAATTATATTTCTATGTGTATATCTATGTATGAATGGTAGCATCTTCATTCATTGTTACATTTGTGTATTAAAGAACTGAGAGATATTTTCCAATAAAGATGTGAAGAATATGTAACAGAAATTATAAAAACAATAACATAAACAGGAATTATTTTGATTTTGAGGAGTAATTTTTAAAATCACTTTCATATCATACAGAAGCAGTAAAGACAAGAAATATATTTTCTTTTTTTTTTAAAGATTTATTTATTTATTTATACAAGCACTGGGTACACCAGAACCAGAGCAGGGAGCAGAGCAGGCAGAAGGACCAAAGTACACTGCTGAGGGAGCATCAGGCGGCAGGAGAGGTCTGCGCGCCATGTGGGACCCTTGCCTGGTGGCCGGGGATTGAACCGGCGCTGCAGAGGCTGCAGGCAGCTTTGCAACCCAGTGCTCAACCGCTGCTCCACCGGGGAGGCCCTTCATAATTAATATTGGAATAAATATAAAATCTAGAAAAAATTTCCTTTGTTGATGATTTAACACAAAATAATCACATCAGGAAGCAAAAGTCTATTATATAATGGAAAAAAATCAAGATAAACTGTTTAAAGAGAGTTGCCAGTTTCAAGAGGGTTTATTGCTACATAACATTTTTTTAAATACTCAATGTAATTAACATGAAAAAAATCACTGGACAGAGGTTGCCTTAGTCCCTGCAGACGGCTTAATAAAATACCACACACTGATTAGTTAATAAACTAGTATAATTTATTTCACACAGTTCTGAAGGGTGGGAAGACCAAGACAAAGCACAAGCATGGCTGGGTACTGCTGGAAGCCTTCCTCCTCATTCATAGCCAGAACTTCAGCTGTGTCCTCATGTGATAGAGGGGGACTTGCTGGTCCTTTTTAAAATAAGGACAATGATCTTATTCATGGGCATTCTGCCATCCTGACCTAAGTGCCTCACAAAGTCCCCACCTCCTAATACCATCACATTGGGTATTAGGATTTCAACATATGACTCTGGAGAGGACACCACTCTTCGGCCTGTGACAAGTTTTTCCAACATTTGTCACAATTGTAGCTTCACATTTACAATAGTGTGTTTTAATGTGGAAAAATCTGTCCTAAATTGTTGATAAAAAGTAATTTTCAATTGATGGCAGAAGGAAAAAGACTGGTTATTTTCAAGCCTGTTTCAAAAATAATATTAGAAAAAATTGACATTTATAAAGGCATTCAAAGAACATGCAGTCAACAATATTGGTGTAGGGAACAAAAATATGGTTGTTAGTTGCTATTGAGGGTGAGGATGGTGATATTAGATTGCCTTGCCTTTAACCATAAAAGCAAGATTTACTAATTCATTTTTTTATGAGAAGCTGTGGGTTGTTTTTGATACTTTTGAGCACTTTTTTAAAAAATAAAGTATTGTTAATTTTAGAGAAATGTGTTGGCCTGATAAAATATTCATATTCTTTTGCATAAACTATGAAATATTAGAATAAAAAATAAAAGAATAGAAAGAAGCTTAAAAGGACTGGCAGAGATGGGAAGTGGTTTAATGAAGAAAACAACATCAATGAGGGTTATGTGAGAAAAGAATCAGTGATTAAAAATTTGAAACTAGGGCCTCCCTACTGGCACAGTGGTTGAGCGCTGGGTTGTGAAGCTGTCCGCAGCCTCGAAGCGCCGATTCGATCCCTGGCCACTGGCGAGGGTCCCACATGGTGCGCAGACCTCTCCTGCCACCCGCTGCTCCCCTCAGCAGTGTACTTTGGTCCTTCTGCCTGCTCTGCTCCCCGCTGTGGCTCTGGTGAATTCTCTCACCCTCTCGCACTTCTGACTATACCCAGTGTTTGTATAAATAAATAAATAATTCTTTAAAAAAAAATTGAAACTAGATATAAAATAAAATGGTAGTAGAAGATAAAACAAAATAATAAATAAATGAAATAAATGTATTAAAAAAATGGAGTCAATGGTTCCTTGCTAAAAAATAATCACGATATGGGCCTCCCCTGTGGCACAGCGCTTTAAGTGCAGCACCGTGACGCTGTCCACAGCCTCTGCGGCGCCAGTTCGATTCCCGGCTTGCCAGGGAGAATCCCACATGGTGAGGCAAACCTCTCCTGTCGCTTCCGCTGCTTCCCTCAGCAGTGCTTTCTGTCCCTCTGCCTGTTCTGCTCCCCACTCTGGTGAATCCTCTAACCCTCCCGTGACTCTGGCCTGTACCCCAACTCTTATATAAATAAAAATAAATCTTAAAAAAAAAAACATGATAAATTGATTTAAGTTATAAGGTGTTAAAACTTTTATTTATGTAATGGACTTATTGTCTTCTACCAGAATTCATATATTGAATCCTTAACCTCAATGTGACTGTATTTAGGGTGAACTGTCTTCATGATAGTTGTCTCAGGGGAAACAAAACTTGGATTTCTCCACAACTGTAAAAAATTACATTTTTGTTTTTTAGCCACATAAATGGAGTCATTTTGTTATGCCTAGCCAACTACTACAGTGATAATCACTTTTGTTTTATTTAAATTTTGTTCTTTATTTGGAGGTATCTTCTGTTGTAACTGAAATATGTCCACTGGAATGTATTTCTTGTGTCTGAAGAACTAAAAGTTTTCCCTCTGTTAGTCTCTACAAAAAATAATCTAATAACTACAAAGTATTAATAACTATCTGAAAAGTGGCCCGATTGCTCATAAAATATATATATTTAGAATATTATGGTGAATTTTAGGGGAAAGATAAGCCCTATACGTTTATATATAAGTGGGAGAAAAAAATTGTGAGATATTTATATCTTTGACAAATGCAGATGCATTATGTGTGGAAAGGGACTTTGATTTATCTTTAGCTATTTTAAAGCTTCAGTTTCTTTTTCAAGAAATCATATTCCAATTGCAGAGATTAATTTTAGCAAAGCATTAAATAAAGTTTTATTGTTTAGTAGATTTGACTCACTTAGCTTGATATCGCTAAATCTTTTTAATGTTTAATATATTTTATTTTATATAATTCTTCCATCATTTTTTGTTTTTGCACAATGTATGCATTTTCATTTGGCTTATTTCAACACAGAATGCCTAGTTTACCTGAAGTTCTGACTAAGGTTTAAGTTTAGTAAGCCTTATGAGGGAAAAAAGATTCCTGGATGCAGGAAGTGAAATGCAGGCTGACACCTTAAGAACTCACCATATTACTAGCGATCTCTCAACAACAAACAAAAAATATACCTTGACTAATTTTCAGTATGTTAAGAAAAATAGTTTTATGATAAACAAGATGTGTCATTTTTAAATTCAGTATTGGATATTATGTTGATTCATGTTTCAATTTGATTTAAAAGTAAAATTCCCATGATACTTATGATTATTTGAAGAATTGATTAAATATTAAAGGCAATTCCCATACATTTGCTACAAAGTTTTCCCTATTAACATATGAGTATGGTGCATTTGCTATTAAAGGAGTCCAATGTTTACTCATATCACCTGGGTTTTATAATTTTTCTGTTTCAGAATCTCACTCAGGATATAACATATAATAAAGATAAGCTATTTATATTATATAGTATAAGATTTTATCATTAAACAAGGAGGTTATACCATAAGATAGTGGCATCAAGTAGAGGGAAATTAATTCATATAAACGTGAGAAAGTCTCAAAATAAAGTTCCAAGCAGATCTCACCAGGTTCATCTAAATGAATTTTTTTTTTTTATAGGCTGCAGATTCTACCAGCTAGAACCTATTCCTTATAAAAGTCTGATACATCATTTCTCTTTGCTGAGCTACAGGGAGCTACATAGATTTGTTGTAGCATGGATGAGAAAGGATTTATTGTTAAGAACTTTGAGTGTTGTAAGATAAAGTGCTCTCTTAGGCCACATGTACACCATCCTGCCACTTTACCTTTAACAAAAACCATTCTGATAGTCCACTCAAGGTTTTCTGAGGTCTGCAGAAGTGAAAAGTATTCTACACTCTCTTTATTTGCAGAGAGCACAGACCGTCAGGTATATTTGCACAGATATACCTTTAAGATTGCCAAATTTCTATAGCAAAAACTGTCAACTATTATCTAAAGAATACTATTAAGAAATATTTTAGAGTTTAAGTATGTGGACTTTTCATGCATACATATATTTAAATTAGTATCACTGTGTGTCTGGAACAACTCCATATATCATTACATGTAATGAGCATTTATTATTTAACAGCCATGCACATTATATCATCTATATAAGGAATTTATTTCAATTACAGGTGAAAATGTTTCAGGTTAATCAGTCTATCAGTTGGGATAACAGGTGAAGTATATTTTAAAATAACAAAGGTATCCAAACTTAAGGCAAATTGCTCATAAGAAATTTGAAAATATTGAGTTAAAGTAGATTTTGGGCCTCCCTGGTGGCGCAAGGGGTTAAGACACAACCTATGAAGCTATCCGTAGCCACTGCAGCATGAGTTCAATCCCTGGCCAGGGAGCAAACCACATGGTGCAGCAGACCTCTCCTGACTCACCTGCTGCTCCCCTCAGCAGTGTATTTCACTCAGTCTGCCTGTTCTGCTCCCCACTCTGTCTCTGGTGAATCCTCTCACCACCCCATACCTCTGGCCTGTACCCCAGTTCTTGTATGAATAAATAAATAAATCTTAAAAAAGAAAAAGTAGATTTTAAAAATGCTCAATATCTATCCTCAGTTCTTTGGTCATTGTTAATAAAGCAACGTAAAGATAGAGTTGAACCAAAACAGTTCTCTGTTTAAAGTGATTTAGGCTTTTATGTCTAAACATCATTCACATTATTCAAAAGTGAACATATTCTATTATAGCAACTTTTTCCTGCAATCAGTGAGATGAAAGAAGGCCATCTCTGAGAGCAGAAGGGTAGAGATGTTGTATAAATATGGAATTGCCATCACAGCCATCTTGTCTGTTGTCCAAATGATCTTGTAAAGCCCCATTTAGCTTGCTTTCCTATTCAAATGAGCTACTGATGTTGATAGCTCAAGACAATCATGAGCTTGAATGAGAACTATCACCCATTATGACCTCAACCAGCTATCAACACCCTCAGAGATGAACTCCAAGAGTGTGAGTGATATCTTGAAACCAATGTAGTCTATATTTCAGGGAGGTTGCAGTGTTAGAGCTATCTCCATTAAAAGGCCCTAAGGTACCATGTCTTTTGCCTCCACTTAATAAGTATGGGAACTGAGTAGCCAGGTGAAGTAATATAACCCAGAAGGTAGGTGGGATAGATGATATGTGAAGAAGGGTGTGCTTGCTTCTCAGCTTTGGATTTGAAACAGGAACTTGGAGGAGACATAGGGAGGAGACACATGTAGAGACACTTGAAAGAGACATATGGGTAACAGACATGTAGTAGATTAATAATAGCAGCTATTACCTGGATTTGCACTTCGGTTCTGCTCCTTTTGTTGCAGTTCTCTAGGACCTGTTCAGAGACCCTTCCATTTGGTTCCCCAACAGAAGGTATCTTAGACTTGTGGCAAGTATTTGGTCCTCGGGGCCCCAAACCAAGCATTTGGTCCGTGATTTTGTTGTTAGTTTTGTTGTTAGATGTTTGGCTGCATCTACCCATTGAGCAGATGGTAACGATGGGTGTTTTATTGGGATATTACTATTTCTTCTTCTCTCTCTCTCCACACACTAATTATATTCAAGTTCCTTTTCATTGAGTCTGTGGCTCTTTTTCTCTCTCTTTGCTGCTGCTTCTCTTTCTAAATTGTATTTTTATGTCTGATAAAATTTCAAAGAGAGAAAATATGTTTGTGCATGGATATATTTCATTTAAAAACAGTGATTTAAAAATCATTTACTTTATTATTTAATGATTGAAATACTGCATTTAGATCTCAAACTAGGAAATAAAAGAGTATTCCCAGACAGAATACTTTTCAAATACAATGTAAAAGACAAACTCCTAAGAAGTAGACCCAATACTAATAATTTTGAGATGCACAGGTAATTTATACAGTGCTGAGGTCTGGACAAAATTTGCTGAATAAAAGATCTATCTCTGAATATACTGTCAGTCTGAGTAATACATAAATTGCAACAGCAGCACATGATGGTTCCTTCAAGAAAGACACCTATTTGAAAGATTTTTTTCCAAATGGAGAAATGATTATGTTATGTATGAAGTGCATGACCCTGGTAGAAGTAACTTGATTTTTAAGCCCAGTCCCATAAAAACCTGAGAGCAATTAATAAATCTCTCTAGCCTCTTTCTTCTCTTCTTTTCCAAGTTTTATGCTTCACCTTATATTCTTCCCACTCCCTCAGTATTGCAACATGTAGGAATATTGTTGACATGCTAACATTATAGCCAATAGACTACCTACTAGAATTTTTTTCTACCTACTAGAATTTTATACAAATTAAAATTCTCTTTCAAGATGAGCAATGAATGCAAGCGTAATAAACTTTGAAGTTATTTTTGAGTACAGTATTTTCCTATGGGTATTAAAAAATGTGTCAGTCTTAATGAAGTGCTGTGTGGTAATAAGATAAGCACAATTGAAATACAAAACAAACAGAAATAATGTCCATGTAAAATGATCAAATATGTGCAAATTTGAGATTTGGGGGAAATATATAAACTTGTACAAAATATTGTTTTTTGCATAAAATGTTATAAAAGGCTTTTGTATGAAAATATTAATGTTAAGGTAAACACTAGAAAAGATTAAATTGTGAAATTTAGAACAAAAAATAAAATCACTCTCATAAATATAGTCAGATACACAAGAGGGAAATTTTCAAAGTATGTATTAGAATAACCATCATTTCAGGAAATAGTTTTTGGATAATACACAATCTGTAGGATGGGAGGAAGAATGTTAAATAACATTTTTGCAATCTTGTTCTAAAGAATTTCATATTCTCGTTCAGTTGAAAGGAATAATGATAAAATCTCCGGTTTCAATGATTATTTTATACACTTAAGAGTAAAACATTTTTTCCGTGTTTTTGTTGTTAGTCTGTATACTTTTCATGATTTCAAATCTATGTTTTTTCCTAATATTTAGATTGATTTTTTTTGTTTTCCTTTTTATAAAGTGTTTGTGTTATATGTTTCTGTTTTTAATATGAAAAACATAATGCTAGGTCAATTTCTTTGTCAGTAAAACCGAAAAACTATAAAAATTATCAAACTGCTCTTTCACATAATCAGCCAACAAACAACATTACACCCACTTATTTTTCATGACTTTATGTACATTGTTGTCAGATTGACTGACAGTTGTAATAATAAAACAACAAAGCATAGATAAATACCAGAGTGCAGAAACTGAAACAGGAAACCCATATTTTCCTGAGGCTCTCACAGGCCATTCAATAACAATAAGAATGATGAATATCATAACATGCATATCAATGGATTTCCAACAACACTTTGCTGTTTTGTTCACACTCATATTTATCCAGTTGATTAAGGCAATTTGCATAATTTAGAGGTAATTTCTTTCTGAAAGCCATGATAAAATGTTCTGATTGCAGTATGTCAAGCTCTTCACACGTGCAAGTTTTTTCAAGGAAGCCTAGAAATAAGCCTAAAAAAGGTGAAAGTATTTCTGAACCTCCAAAGTATTTTTTTGAAATCCACATTTGTTCATCTCCTTAAGTCTTTAAAACATAAAAGCTCATTTAACAAAGCTGTAGTTTAATGACATTACCATGCTTTTTATCTTTTCCTCTAGGGTTTGGACTGGAACTGGGTTTAGTAACTCATTTCCATTGAATTAAATATGGTAGAAGTTATGGGATGTCAATTCTCTGATAAGGTTTTGCAAAAGACTATAGTTTCTACAATCGTGAATTTCCTTGTGTCTCTTGAATTCTTTTCTCATTGGAAGAAAATAGCCATATTATATGCAGCCCAATGGAATATTCTGCATGACAAAGAATTTACATCTACAGTCAACAGTCAGAGAATACCCAATATATGCTGATTGTTTTCTGAATAATTTTCAAAATAGATCCTCCCCAATTAAGATTTCAGATAAGATCATAGCAACAGTCAAGAACTTGGCTGCAGTTTTATAAAAGTTCTTGAACCAGAAGTGCCCAGATATGCCATGACTTTTAAGAATTCCAGACTCACAGAAACTGTGATATAATAAAGGTTAACTGTTTTCAGCTTCTAAGTTTGGGGCTAATTTGTCACTTAGCAATAAGTACATAGATATAGATGATTGATAGCTAGCTAGATAATATGTAGCTACAAATGCATGGATATAGAGTGATTTTATTTATTTTGATATTTAATTTTGTTTTTATTTCCATTTCCAAAACTATGAAAAGACCAATAAATTATCTTTAAAATATTTGTAGCCTTGGAGAAGGGGCTGCATCATCATGCCTTTATGGTAATGAAATCATCTTAAACATTTCACGTTGGTCTTAGACAAATTTCTCATCTTAGAAATTTCCAGGTGGAATCTATCCAAAACAGATTACTTAAGATAGAAAATAGGTAGAGATCTGAATTGTAATGGTACTTATAGAATTCTCTAGTTTTTGAATCTATCAAATAGCTCTTCCAAAATATCCTTTTCAGGGCCTCCCCTGGTGGCGCAGGCGGTTGAGCGCAGCGCTGTGATGCTGTCCGCAGCTTTTGCAGCACCGGTTCTGTTCCTGCCTGTTCTGTTCCCCGCTCCGTCTCTGGTGAATCTTCTCACCCTCCCACGCATCTGGCCTGTACCCCAGTTCGTGTATAAATAAATAAATCTTTAAAAAAAATCCTTTTCAGAAATTTAGCACTAAATTAAAACATTTGGGATTATTTTTGTAGTAATTAGTCTCCAAACATTTGTGGATGGTAAATAATAGCTTATATTAGGATTTTGAAGTACCTATATTCCAGTATTGATTTATTGTTTTTAAATGTATTATTTTATTTTTGAAAATATCAACACTTTTCACACATGCTCCAGACTTGAAAAGAACTCTTGTTCCTGCCATTACCGTAGTGTTTCAGTCCACTTAAATTACTTGCTTCCTCTAAGTAAATCATGACCATTCTGTTTACAGAGGTATCTGATAAAGTCTCTTGAAGTATTAAAAACCAATAGTAGAGTATAATAGTTGCTTTTTCAGTCTTAACATTTTTTTTAAAGATTTATTTATTTATTTATGCAAGCGCTGGGTACAGTCAGAAGCACGGGAGGGTGAGATAATTCACCAGAGCCAAAGCGGAGAGCAGAACAGCAGAAGGACCAAAGTACACTGCTGAGGGGAGAAACGGGCGAGGCAGGAGAGGTCTGTGTGCCATGTGGGACCCTCCCCGGGGCCGGGGATTGAACAGGCTCAGCAGAGGCTGTGCCTCCAGCGGAGGCCCTTCAGTCTTAACATTTAATGACTACTTTAATATCTATTCTAACTACATATTAAGCAAACCCTATGGGTTTTAGGGATAACAGAAGCATTTTAGGAGAAATAATTTGTAGAAAAATATGAACTTTTTTTTTTGACATTACTCAGGTATCACCCATGATCTAGCTAAAACTGGAACTATGTAAAACATTATCATGGTCATTGTAGAAATCTGCAATAAACAGAAATATTTTCACAAATTGAACTCTTCTGTTTGCCCTAGCAACCTGCCCTACAGGAGCATAAAATATTATTATCTTTTTCAGTTAAGTTTCTACAATTATTGTTGCTCCATAGAATGTAGGAACTTATAGAATAGTATCTAAATTAAGAGAAATTATTAGTGAAATCAATCTTTTTAGAGATATTTGTAATTTAAGCAAGGACTAAAACCTCAGTTATATAGCTAAACTTCCTTAATATTCTGCTCTTTTAAAATATAAATTTCTCTTTATTAAAGATTTATTTATTTATGCATACAAGAACTGGGGTGTAAGCCAGAGGTGTGGAGGGTACGAGGATTCACCAGAGAGAGTAGGGAGCAGAACAGGCAGATCTACTGAAATATACTGCTGAGGGGAGCAGCAGGCAAGACAGGAGAGGTCTGCTGTGCCATGTGGGTAGCTCCCTGGCTAGGGATTGAACTCATGCCGCAGTGGCTAGCAATAGCTTGATAGCGCTGAGTCTTTAACCCTTGTGCCACCAGGGAGGCCCAAAAGATATGGTTCTTATTTAGTTGCTACTGTGTAAGAAAATTTTGTTTAGAGAAAAAATAGTAAATGCCAACAGGGAAGTAGCCTATAGATTTGAATGAATGTTGCCCAAGAGTTTTTAACTTGACCTGGCATCTGTTAACCAAAAATAAACTCTCAATGGTAGTTAGACAAAGAGTTATTAGATTATCAACAGCTGTTCCAATAAAACACAAATTTGAATTGTTTTATAGGTAGAAATAGTGAATCATTGACCTTAAGAACATAATTACTCTTGATAGGTGGGGCCTCTAGTTTTAAGTTGCCCTGGCTTAAAAATATGCTATGTTAGAAGGCAATGAAGACTTTATTTTTTTCTCCTTGCTAATGAATGCGCTACAGAGATGCAGGGGTTGGGTACCCATCCTTAAATCTTTGTCTTATCTAAAAAGAATGACTTTAACACAGGCAGAAGATTCCTGGTCTATTAAATGATTTTGCTAAGGCCAGAGGTAGGATGCCCAGAAAATGTTACTATATATTTACACATCTCACACTTTGGATACAGTGGATTAAGGATAACTCGGACTTCTTCAAGTTTATGCCTGTGTTTTTGATTAAGCTACTTTGCCTATAATCATAATTCTAACAATCAAGGCACCATGGAAACACCTCAGGTGTCACAACATTTAGAGAACACAACCCAAGGGGCTTCCCTGGTTTTTCAAGGAGTTAAGATGCAACCTATGAAGATATCCACAGCCACTGCAGCACGAGTTCAATAACTGGCCAGGGAGCACACTCATGGCGTAGCAGACCTCTCCTGACTCTCCCGCTGCTCCCTTCAGTAGATCTGCCTGTTTTTCAGTAGATCTGACTGTTTTGCTCCCCACTCTGTCTCTGGTGAATCCTCTCAGCCCTCACACCCCACATAAATCTTAAAAAAAAAAAGAACACAACTCAAACTGAAGGACTCTAGTTTTGTCTGAGGTCTCTTGATAATGCTGCTTATTTTTTCAAAAATTCATGTTTCCTTTCAAACACTCAGCGGCCTTTTAACATACCCCATTTTATTTTATTTTATTTTAAATATTAAATTTTATTTTTATATTCCCCCATACAATTGCAAACGCCCCATTCTGACCCCAATCCTTCCCCTCCCGCCCCCCACCCCCCAAAAAGTGTCTCTGGTTCATAGTTTTTTGTTGATTTTGATTTTCACTTTCATACCCCATTTTATCATTCATCTTCACTCTGTTATCTGAATTTACACAGTTTTGCTAATAGTGAAATTGAACTTGGAATTCTTTTATATTTTTTTTTCCTGGCATAAGTTTGGAATTTAAACTCACATGGAAAAGATAAAATCACATTTGTTTATATCCTTAGAAAGGTATATAACAAATTGAAATTCAGTAAAGTGTTTTGACAAAAAGGAAAAAAAATATATCAAAAATGGATTAGCATTAGGACAAAGTAGCTGGTCACCAGTTCTTCTGATCTCAACTATATTTTAGATCACTTTAAATAGTATCATTCAATAATACAGTTAGTTCTGTAGACACTCTCCTAGCCAAAGGATACTTAGCAGACAAAATGCATATGATCACTCTAAAGCAGTATATGCCTTGTTAAAATTGCAGGCTACTTTGGTTTGAATCTTGACACTGTCATTTAATATAAATTAATTATGAGTGAATTGCTAAAATTTTGTATCTCAATTTCTTCACAGGTAAAATGGGACTATAGTATATATGAATCTCATTGGGCCACTGTAAATGAAATATAAAAATAATATTTTATATTTAAGTGTTATAATCTGATAGCAATTAAAACAACCAATAATTGTCTCTCAAGAGGGGAAAGGGAGGAGGGAGAACAGGAGAATAGAGAGCAGCTGCGAGGAGAGTTTGGTGGAGGTTGGTGGAGGGCTGTGGCCAGTTTGCTGGTGGGAAAACTATGGTGACTGCCTCTGAGGGGAGAAATCCTATATTGGTAAAAAAAATAAACAAGGATATTTAAAACAAAAATTAAAATTAAAAAATAAAATGTGAAGAGTTAATAAACTACAACAAAAAGGAATATAATGTGTCTAGGGCATACTTAAGTGACTATGGAAGTATAAAACAGCTAGATAATTAAATTTGTGAATGTTTAAGGCAGCAAAAATTCTGACCCTTAAATATTTTCCTTCTCAGAATAAAGTTATAAAATTATTAACTACAGTTTGACATCCCATCACATAATACCATATGTTAATTTTATGGTATATGCCATGTACTTGTTCACTTCCACCATAATACAAAAAAAAGAAATAAAAAGTAAATAAACTAAATTTCTTTTAAATGTCCCATTTTAAAAAAATATATGCATATTTTTACTTTGTGTCTATATTCGCTACAGCATGTCTTCCATTTCAAATTAGCGATTGTATTTTCTTAATATGCAATAAACATTTTTGAATTTTTTTTATGCAATTAAAGGTTAATGGGAAATTATTTTGAACTCCTTAAGAAATCACTCTCATAAAAGGAAGAGTGGTATTTGCATACAAATTGTTTTTTTACACACTAATGAGTACTTGAGGTTGGATTATTTCATTTATAGTGTCTTTATTAATAAAACAAAAATAACATTGACTGATCCCTATTATTTCAATAGATCTTTTGTTATTTATTTTTAATATTTATATTTTAACTGTGAGCAACAAATTGTGCTGTTTGGGGTAATAGTTAATTTTAACTTGTTACTTAGTAATAGAAATATAACTTATGGGTGCACATTATTCAATTCCATTATCAAGATATATAACAACTGTATATGTGACAGCACTCAGTCATCTTTTTCCTAAAATGGATAGCCATAAGTACTTTCTCTTTTGTATACATTAAAACAGAATGATGGAGGACATGTTCAGCTACTTCAAAATATTTCTAAAACTTTTGTGGAAAAATAATTTAATTGGAAAAGAATCATTAGAGAATTATGAGAAAAAAATTAAAAAAAAAATGTGTGGAAAAGATACATGTGGCGTCATCTCATCTTACTCTCTAGTCTTGTAAAATATTCCTGTTTTGAACAACTTCAACCTCTTCTTTTTCCCGGAACTTCAACAGGTTCTTTGATCATCTCATTTCATTAATATCTATCAGAGACTATAAATAAAATATAGAGCATGAAACTGTTATAGTAAGACTATTACATTCAGTAAGTAATGAATTTATTTATCCTATAGCTCACTTCTGAAAATGTAATTCAAATAACAAGCCCCTTCATAGTATGGAGTTGGTCTCTGTGAGAGTCAGATGTGTTTTTCTCAATTAACCCAGGGTAGACCTCCTGGTACTTCGATAGGGTACCAGGCCAGTGGAGGTATGAGAGCCTGGGAGGTCTAGTGCTAATGTAGATTATTTAAGAGCCAACATGTGAAGAGAAACTTTGTCCTGTTATAGTAGATTATCTTTTTTTTTTTTTTAATAGAGGCATGTTTTATTTATTTATTTGTTTGTTTATGCACGCACTGGGTACAGTCAGAAGCGCGGGAGGGTGAGAGAATTCACCAGAGCCAGAGCGGGGAGCAGAGCAGGCAGAAGGACCGAAGTACACTGCTGAGGGGAGCAGCGGGCGGCAAGAGAAGTCTGCACGCCATGTGGGACCCTCCTCCGGTGGCCGGGGAGCAGCCGGGGATCGAACCGGCGCTGCAGAGGCCGCAGGCAGCCTCGCAACCCAGCTCTCAACCGTTGCGCCACCGGGGAGGCCCGAGTAGATTATCCTTTTTCTGAAGAAAGGAGCCATCACTTGGCCCCATTTTTTTATGACCTAGAAAAATATAGTTTGGGAGTACTCATCAAGTTGTTGGCTCATCGGTGAACATATCTTGTCTAAGAACCTCATCTTTACTCTCAGAGTAAGGATGATATAGATAACCCTTTTTACCAGTCATATATGAAATCTCCTCTTTCTCATTGCCCTAGTTTCCTAAACACATGATAATTATCCCTGGTAGTCTTAATTTTTCTTTAGAATTTAGAGCCATGTAAATTCTCCACGTGTTTACTATTAAGCTGATTTTTCATTTGCTGACCCATCTAATGTTTTGATTACTCCTCTAGCTGTAGAAGAATACAGACAGCTGGGGGATTTTCTCCTGTCCCTACAGCAATTTATTCCAAATAATCACAAATTACCTTAAAATCTAGGTAACATGGAGATTGATAAGACAAATGGAAAAAAAATGAGTATTTTAATTTCCCTAGAATAATTTTGATTTCCTGACAAGTTGAAAAGTGCACATCCGTGACCTCCCTGGTGGCACAGGCAGTTGAGCTCTGCACTGTGAAGCTGTCCGCAGCCTTTGCAGTGTGGGTTCGATCCCGTCTGGCCTGCGAGAAGCCCACATGGTGAAGCAGACCTCTCCAGACTCACCAGCTACTCCCCTCAGCAGTGTATTTCAACAGACTGCCTGCTCTGTTCCCCGCTGTGTCTGGTGAATCCTCTCATCTTTCCGGGCCTCTGGCCTGTACCCCAGTTCTTATATAAATAAATCTTTAAAAAAAAAAAGTGCCACATCCTTCTATCATTATCTGTTGAAACAATGAGCAACTGTTCTTCCCCAACTTGAATGTGTTTATTATATTTTCCTGTAGAGCCAGCTACTGTATTATCTAACTTAGCTTTATTTTTCCTAGATTTAGAGAATTTATCAGAGAGGGGACTACAACAATTAGGTTGTAACAATTAGGGGAACTACAATAATATAGTGAGAGGAAAATCTTCACAAATCTAATTGGTAGTTATTAAAATGAAAGTACTACTAGATCTATTTGTGGGGAATCTGTGATTTGTCAGAGCTGCTTCACATGAAGGCATGATAATCGAAATTTTATTGGGAAATGCAAATTACCAGCTTTTTAGATATGATATGGGAAGTTTTAGAAGTATCTAATTAGATTTAATGTGGGGACAAGTTAAATGTAGACATTTAGTCCATTGATAAGTATCAAACATGACTATGTTAATGTGTAGCGGCAGGAATGGACACAGGGCAGGTTTTCTATGATCCCATGCAGACAGGGTAAAGGAGGAGTCAGAGTCCTCAGTGGTTTTTTTGCAGGCTTTTATTGGGATTTACCCCATACACAGCAGGAAGGGGTGCTGGGGGACCGGGAGGCTGGCAGGCCTCCCAGCCCCCAGCAAATCCTCACTCTACCTGGGCTCTCTGGTGTTCGTTCTTTCTCTTTCGGCTTCTGCTGGCGTCCTGGTGACACTGCCCTTAAAAGCCTAGTCTTAGTCCAGGTGAATCCCATCTACCTATGCCCACACCCTATTCCAGGTGCCCGCCATCAGGCATGCATTCAGGACTGCAAGGATCCATCATCTATCCTGATGGCGGGAGGGCAGAAAAGCCTGACACCTTTTACCTACCCTACAGTCCACCCCCTCAGGGTTTTCTGCCATACAATCTACATATATACAATTTTCTTAGCAAACAAACAATGCAGCCATGGCCCACAGAAGCAAATACATCACAGTATAACAACAAAATACAACAGAACACAAATAAGTCCAGGCAAAGCCCCAACCTAGTGGCAAAAGACAATTATTGGTACCAGCAGATGAGCCACCAAATCTGCCGAAGGCACTGCTCATACGAGGAAGGGGGATCACTCACGGCATCTACTGTAACACACCAGGTGCCGTCAGGCTTCCTGGCCTTCTCTGACTGTAGTCTCGGCTACATGCCACACACTGCATCCACCCCCAGGATGCACTAGCTCTGGGACTGGCATTTCTGTTCTGTTGGGGGTAATCACCAACCCTCAGGGTTTCTGTCTGCTGTCGCTCCAACACTCGGCTTTCATGGCCACCAATGCAACTCGCAGACCCCTGCACTCAGGCCAACCTACTGCACAAATACATGGGTCGGGGATCCTTGGATACAAACTCTACATTCAGCTTGGGCTCCACCCCAAGCCACATTCCCCACCCATCCCCCAAGGACGGGTTCCTCAGCTCCTCACCCTCACTCGACAACGAGCAGGACATCACCCACAGGTGATTTTACGAGACTCACAGGTCTTCAGCATACTCAGGCTGCTTAACAGCCGCTCAAGGCTTCCCAAACTTAGCATCAGCACCAGCTTTTGCCTTCTCAGTTGGCTTTTCTCCTCCACCTGGCTGCTGGGCATACACAGGCTGCTTTTGGCCATCAAGGCCCAGTGGCCACCCCCATATTCTCAAAAAAACATAACCTGCCAAGGTCCTCCGCCTTCTAGAGGGATTGTCAGTCCAAGTCCATCAGTCCAAGTCTGTTGGCCTCTCCCTGCATCAGCACTGGCGAGCTCCGAATCATGGTCCTCTCTTTACCGATGATTCTTGCTGCCTCAGGGGTCATTGGCTGGTCCTCTCGGGCGTCTCCTTCACGCTAGGTCTCGTCCTGTAGCTTCTAGACCTCGTCCATCTCCTGTGCCACCATGACGCCTCCAGCGTCGTCACAGGGAAACAGTCTGTTACTCCTTAGTCCCTCCAGGTCTTCAGAAGGCTCCAATACCCGTCTGCATGGATCATCTTGCCGACTTACACCAATTGTAAGAGGCAGGAATGGCTACTGAGCAGGTTTTTGATGATCTAGCAGACCGGGTAAAGGAGTCCGAGTCCTCAGTGGTTTTTTGCAGGCTTTTATTGGGATTTACCCGGTACACGGCAGGCAGAGGTGCTGGGGGGCCGGGAGGCTGGTAGGCCTCCAGCCCCCAGCAAGTCTTCACTCTACCTGGGCTCTCCAGCCTTCTCTGCTACTCTCTCGGCTTCTGCTACTTCTTTCTCGGCTTCTGCCGCTGGCATCCCTGTGACGCCGCCCTTAAAAGGCCACTCTCTCAGCCCAGGTGTACCCACTTCAGGTGCTCGCCATCAGGCATGCATTCAGGATCACAGGGTTCCCTCATCTATCCTGATGGAGGGAGGGCAGAAAAGCCTTTTTCCTTGCCCTACACACATTTTCATTGTGTAATGATTACACAATATATACATTTGTGCAACTCTTGAACATTAAGAGGGTACCATCAGTTGCATACAGCACAGCATGAAGTTGGTGAAAAATGATATAAAACATTTTCAGAGATTAAAATGTATGCAGAAATAAAAATAGAAATAGAGACATAAAGAGGATAGAAATATTCAGGTGCTAAATAGTTTGACCCTATGTAAATAAATGTTTACTAAGTCCTTATGAAATGAAGTCATTCTGATTTGAAATTTCATTCTGGTAAAATGGTGTAGGGTAAGGTAAAAAGTATCAGGCTTTTCTGTCCTCCCACCATCAGGATAGATAACAGAACCCTGCGGGCCTGAATGCATGCCTGATGGCGGGCACCTGGAGTAGGGTGTGGGCATATGTAGATGGGATTCACCTGGGCTGAGAGACTGGGCTTTTAAGGGCGGTGTCACGGAGATGCCAGCAGAAGCAGAGAAGCAGAAGCAGAATGAATGGAAGAGCAGAGAAGCAGAGACCACTAGAGAAGGCCGGAGAGCCCAGATAGAGTGAAGACTTACTGAGGGCTGGGAGGCCTGCTAGCCTCCTGGCCCCTCAGCACCCCTGCCTGCTATGTACCCAGTAAATCCCAATAAAA
Source organism: Talpa europaea (assembly GCF_964194135.1). Lineage (NCBI taxonomy): Eukaryota > Metazoa > Chordata > Mammalia > Eulipotyphla > Talpidae > Talpa > Talpa europaea. Next base: position 125,655,382 of record NC_140073.1, on the reverse strand, counting down.
TCCTGAAAAGCCACTGAGGGCTCCGGGACTCTCTCCTCCTTTACCCGGTCTGCTTCCATCGTAGAAATCCTGCCCTCTGGTCATTCCTGCCCTTACAAATGGTTAAAATTAAAACACAGTGTTAAAAATGTCTAAGCATCAATGATTGATTAGCATCTTAACACGTCAAAAGAAATCACAGTGAATTCCTACTGTGAATGCTTAAAAACAATAGGAAAAAAAAAAACAAACTTTGTTTTGAACTGAATCAGTTAAATTACTCTTCATATTACTACCACAAAAATACACTTTTATACAGGTTTAGAGGGGAAATAAAACAGGCTGAATGCCCTTTCTTTTGCAACCATCCTATGCAGCATGGTTTCACGAAGGTTCTAGTGATTTGAAAGAGAATTGTGGAGTCCCTGGCATTTCACTGGCTTTAAGGGTAAGTCGGGAAAACAAGCCAGCAGGGAGACAGCAACTTCAGACCCCTGTGAATCTCTATATGCTCTTTTCTCCGGGTTTTCTCTGGCATTTTCTTGTGGTCTCTTCCTTTGGCCTAACGTCGTGACCTCTGAGTAACGCCACCCTTATAGCCCTGGCCAATAGCCTCACGTGTGCACACTTGCACATGCGCACACACTCATGCTCAGGTGTCCATAGTCAGGAACACATGCCCCACACCCATGCGCCTTTTACATTAACAAGATCTAGGCCACAGGTGATAGCCACAGAGGCCAATGGCGTAAAAGACTGACCAACTTGTTTTTATTTATCCTACACCCTTGTTAGAAATATTTGAAAATAATTTCCCATATATTTACAGTGAATAAAAATTTATGAATCAGGAAATTGCAGAATAGAAAATTTGGTGAATGTTAAAATCTGTTAAATGATTTCCATGCTTGTTTCAAAAGTCAATACAAATTTTAAAATACATTCTTAGAAAGTTTTAGTAGGATTTCAATTAATATAATCTGATTGCAAATTCCATATTATAATAAAATAATTTAAAATGATAATTATATTCATGATTTCATAATAAGACACAGAAGAAATGTTTTTTTTTAGGTCCACCATAAAAAATTACAACAACTAAGTGCTTTAAAGTAATAGAAATCTATTCTCTCAGATTTCAGTAGGGGAGAAGTATGAAATCAAGTGTAGAATCAGGACCTGGACACGGTGCAGGTTTTCTGATCCAGCAGACCAGGTAAAGGAGGAGTCAGAGTCCTCAGTGGCTTTTGCAGGTCTTTTATTGGGATTTACCCAGTAAAATGCGACACGCAGACCCCTGCATTCAGGCCAACCCATTGCACAAGCACATGGGTCAGAGATCCAAACTACATGCGGCCTTTCTAGGGTCCCCTCTTCGGCTTGGGCTCCACCCCAAGCCACGTTCCCCACCCATCCCCCAAGGACGGGTTCCTCAGCATCTCACCCTCACTCGAGCATGAGCAGGGCATCACCCACGGGTGATTTTAAGACTCACTGGCCTTCAACATACTCAGGCTGCTTAACAGCCACTCAGGGCTTCCCAAACTCGGCATTAGCACCAGCTTTTTGCCTTCTCAGTTGGCTTTTCTCCTCCACCTAGCTGCTGGGCATACACAGGCTGCTTTTGGCCATCAAGGCCCACTGGCCACCCCCAGATTCTCAAAAAAACATAACCTGTCAAGGTCCTCCGCCTTCTGGCAGGATTGTCAGTCCAAGTCCATTAGTCCAAGCCCATTAGTCCAAGTACGTTGGCCTCTCCCTGCATCAGCACTGGCGAGCTCCGAATTGTGGTCCTCTCTTCGCCAACGATTCTTGCTGCCTCAGGGGTCATTGGCTGGTCCTCTCGGGTGTCTCCTTCACGCAAGGTTTCGTCCTGCAGCTCCGGACCTTGTCCCTCTCCTGTGCCACCATGACGCCGCCAGCGTTGTCACAGCCAAACACAGTCTGTTACTCCTTAGTCCCTCCAAGTCTTCAGAGGGCTCCATACCCGTCTGCATGGATCATCTTGCCGACTTACGCCAATTAGGGCCAGGAATGGGCCACAGTGTAGGTTTTCTGATCCAGCAGAGCGGGTAAGGGAGGAGTCAGAGTCCTCAGTGGCTTTTGCAGGTCTTTTATTGGGATTTACCCAGTACACAGCAGGCAGGGGTTCTGGGGGGCCGGGAGGCTGGTAGTCCTCCCAGCCCCCAGCAAGTCTTCACTCTATCTGGGCTCTCCGGCGTTCTCTGCTTCTCTCTCGGCTGCTTCTGCTCTTCTCGGCTTCTACTGCTTCTGCTTCTCTTGCTTCTCTCTGCTTCTCTTTTGGCTTCTTGGCTTCTGCTGGCGTCCCCATGATGCCGACCTTAAAAGCCCAGTCTCAGTCCAGGTGAATCCCATCTACCTATGCCCACACCCTATTCCAGGTGCCCGCCATCAGGTATGCATTCAGGACCTCAAGGATCCATCATCTATCCTGATGGTGGGAGGGCAGAAAAGCCTTGACATTTATCCTTACCCTACATCAAGTCTCTGAATCATAGACCCAGATAAAAGTCATCTATAAATGTAGGGTAAGGTAAAAAGTATCAGGCTTTTCTGCCCTCCCGCCATTAGGATAGATCACAGAACCCTGCGGTTCCGAATGCATGCCTGATGGCTTGGGCAGATGTAGATGGGATTCACCTGGACTAAGACTGGGCTTTTAAGGGCGGCCTCATGAGGACACCAGCAGAAGCTGAGAGAGAAGCAGAATGAATGGAAGAGCAGAGACCACCAGAGAAGGCTGGAGAGCCCAGATAGAGTGAGACTTGCTGGGAGCTGGAAGGCCTACCAGCCTCCCGGCCCCCCAGCATCCCTGCCTGCCATGTGCCTGGAAAATCTAAATAAAAAACCTGCAAAAGCCACTGAGGGTTCCAGGACTCCTCCTTTACCCGGTCTGCTGGATCAGAAAACCTGTACTGTGTCCTTCCTGTCCTTACAATAAATCAGTCAGTGTAGCGGCAGGAAGGGACAGTACAGGTTTTCTATGATTGCAGCAGACGGGGTGTAGGAGGAGTCCTGGAGCCCTTGGTGGCCTTTCAGGCTTTTATTGGGACTTACCAGGTACACAGCAGGCAGGAGTGCTGGGGGGCCGGGAGGCTGGCAGGCCTCCCAACCCCCAGCAAGTCTTTACTGTATCTGGGCTCTCTGGCATTTTCTCCTGGCCTTGTTCTCTGCTCCTTTCAAGGTTCTGCTCTCTCTGCTCTGCCATTCGTTCTCTGCTCTCCTGGCATCCCTGTGATGCCTCCCTTATAAGCGCAGTATGAGCCCAGGTGAATCCCATCTACATATGCCCACATCCCATTCCAGGTGCCTGCCATCAGGCATGCATTCAGGACCACAATGACTCATCATCAATCATAATGGCGGGTGGGCAGGAAAGCCTGATATCATTTACTTATCCTACAGTGAGATAAAGGATCATTTTGATTTTAAACTGACAACTAATTATGATAAAAAATTTTAGTCTGGGGGGCCTCCCTGGTGGTGCAGCGGTTGAGCACTGGGTTGCAAAGCTGCCCGCAGCCTCTGCAGTGCCAGTTCCATCCCTGGTTGCCAGGCGAGGGTCCCTCGTGGCAAGCAGACCTCTCCTGCCGCCTGCTGCTCACCTCAGCAGTGTCCTTCGTCACTCTGCCTGCTCTATTCTCCTCTCTGGCTCTGGTGAATTCTCTCACCCTCCTGCGCCTCTGACTGTACCCAGTGCTTGTATAAATATATAAATAAATAAATCTTTAAAAAAAGTTTTAGTCTGGTGAGATAAATCAGCAATTTTATAAAAAAAGATAGAGATTTAAATTACAACCACATTATTGTCTAATAATATACTTAGGTAATTTTTATTCTATTATTTTAAATTGTTTGCAAATACTAAATCTAGCTGAATGTATTTTTTTCCCAAGATTTATTTATATAAGTGCTGGGGTAAAGGCTAGAGGTGCGGGAGGGCAAGAGGACCGCCAGAGACAGAGCGGGGAGCAGAACAGGCAGACAGATGAAAGCACTGTTGAGGGGAGCTGCTGGCGTGACAGGAGAGGTCTGCTGTGCCATGTGGGACCGTCGCCGGCCGGCCGACATCGAACCAGTACTGCTGAGGCTGCGGACAGCTTCAAGGCGCTGCGCTGAATCGTCTGCGCCACCAGGGGAGGCCCCAAAGTGTATTTTTAAATTTTAAACCTGAACCATTATTGCTTGAAGATTCGAAAGAAGGAAGAAATAAATATTATTTATATAATGATTACTTTCCTTCTGTTCTGACAATCAGCTTGTGCCACAGGACGCTCCGTTGTGCCCTCAGGGCACTGGAACCGTCCTTTATCTATGCTCTGTAGTGATCATTACATTGAGAATTGATGTTTGGATGAACTCTATATTGACCTTCCATTAACCGTGTTAAAGTGGAAAGTGAATTAAACATAATCTTATCATTGACCAGTCCACACACCTTGATCATTTCCTTCAGCAATAGCTTTTCTATATGTCACACCTGTAGGCACATAACTTCATCAGCCGCTCTTTCCAATAGAAAAAAAAAACATTCATTGAAAAATTTATGGAACCGAAGCACCCAAAAGTGGAGAAGGCCGGGGGAGGGGTAAGAACAATGAGGAAAGGAGGCACAATGGACTATGGTGGTGACTAAGGGTGATTTGATGATATGTACCCTATGGTGGTGATACCTGATGGAGAGAATCCTAATGGGACCACAATTAAAATAATACTAAAAGAAGCAAAAAAGAAAAGAAAAAAGAAAAACATTTAGAGAAAGGGGGGAAAAAGTAAAAAATAAATAAAATTTACGCTACGCATAGTCTCTATTTCTTTGAATATGGCCTTGGTGTGAACAAATAATAATGTAATTCTAAGGACTAACACATACAGGAGTAAATTGTGAGGAGTGTATAAAACATCTTTTATTTAAAAAAAAATGTATTTTGGGAATGAAGATGGGATTAGGGTGGAAGGGTCCAAGGAATGGTAAAGATTTAAAAATCTGTCTATATGTATTGGTAAATGTGTATATATGGGTAAAACATTGAAATATGTGTCCAGAGTTTATCTAAAAAGGGGAAACACTTCCCCTCCTTGAATTTATATCTTAACTATTTCTAAATAACAATTTATTGTGAATAGTCTATCAGACTCTTAACTACAGTAGAGCAACGTTAACAAGCATTGTGGGTAATGACTGCCAAATTAACACAGTAGTTAATTTTATTCAGCTGTTGTATATTTGTTTTGCTTAAATGTTTACACTTCAGAGAAATTTGTCTAGTTTGTTGCTTGAGTTAATAATTCCAAATAAGGTTAAAACTACTCTGTAATAAGCATACTAATGCCTTGTGTTTTGAGTTTAATTTGACCAATTATGCCTTTCATTAAAGGTCTCTGTCATTTTGCTTGAAGATACTTCGTGTTGTGACACTTATAATGTGGGTCAGCTGCCACAATGAAATAATATTTTTGTTGTATTAGCAAATTTGAGCACTTTTAACTTCTAAATGATTAAGAAAAAATATAAAAAGCATTAGTGCATTTTTATCCAGAACTCAACAACAAAATGGCAAACACTTAGGGTTACATAATAATCCAATATTATTGTTTATAAATACTATCCTCAGACAGCATTAAATAATTAAGTGTGGTAAATAGTAAGAAAAAAATAAACAGGATTAATGCTATGGTTGGCATTCTTAACTACTAGGAAGTCCAGCAACAATATACCAGTCTTTGTTAAGTAATTACACATTAAGTTAATGAACACATAGTTTCATCTAATATTTTGGGCTACTAAATAAAGGTAGATGCTTTTTAAATAAATTCAAAAACTACCGTAAATGAGTTCTGCATAACTTATGACACATTTCCACAATGATTTAATAATATGTGATGTATTTATTTACATTTTCAGAAACAGCAAACAACAGTATAAAGGTTAACCAACTTACACACTAACTTAATGTGTTTGTGGATCACCATCTAAGTTCTTTTTCAACATTGCTTTGTAAAATAAAGTACATATCATGCATTGACAGAAGCTACACAAGAAGCATCCTTGTGATAAAGACTAAGGATAGTACATTCTGAGAATTAATTAGATGTGAGTTTTTAAAAATACAGTACCTGGAGAGAAAAAGGTTGATATTCTTTCTAGTAGCCCTAAAACTTCCATGACCAAGCAGTGAAAAAGCAATAAAAAAGGCATTACTATTTACACTTCCAGCAGTGAAGTTAATGTAGCATTTACACATGTAGATTCTCAACAATGAACACCTGGATATTAATTCTGTAATGTTATAATACAATATTTCTATACAAAGGTATTGTCCAATAAGAATGTAAAGTTGATTATTAATTCTACTGACAAATTAGGGCCTCCCTGGTGGCGCAAGGGGTTAAGACGCAACCTATGAAGCTATCCGCAGCCACTGCAGCACAAGTTCGATGCCCAGCCAGGGAGCTTCCCACATGGAGCAGCAGACCTCTCCTTACTTGCCTGCTGCTCTCCTCAGCAGTGTATTTCAGTCAATCTGCCTGTTCTGTTCCCCACTCTGTCTCTGGTGAATCCTCTCACCCCCTGCACCTCTGCCCAGTACTCCAGCTCTTGTATGCATAAATAAATAAATCTTTTAAAAAAATTTCTACTGGGGCCTCCCAGGTGGTGCAGCGGGTTGAGTGCCATGCTGTGAAGCTGTCCACAGCCTCTGCAGTGCAGGTTTGATCCTGGCTGGCTGGTGAGAATCCCATATGGTGTGGCAGACCTGTCCTGTCATGCCTGCTGATTCCCTAAGCAGCGTATTTCTGTCGTCTGCCTGTTCTGCTCCCTGCTCTATCTCTGGTGAGTCCTCTCACCCTCCTGTGCCTCTGGCCTGTATCCCAGCTCTTGTATAAAAATAAATCTTAAAGAAAAAAAATTCTACTGACAAATTAGTAAGTATATGTACAATCATTTCCATTTGATATTATATATCTACACACAGAGACACAAATATATGTGTGTATATATACATACATACATACATATATATATATGTGTAGAACAGGCTGTGGTACTTAACTTACATAAGGTTCCATAGCCTACGGTATGTACTTGAGATTTAAATCTAAATCATATCTCTTATCTAAATATTTTCATAGTGATTGGGATAGAGCTATAATTAAACATCACAATTAAGCATGAACAACGATTGTGATTTAAAAAAAAGAAGCATTAGTACCTCTCAGTGAATTATATCCTTGGTATTCTAGATATTTTTTATATCAAATATGTTCTCTTAAGATTTATTTATTTATACAAGCACTGGGTACAGTCCGAAGCATGGGAGGGTGAGAGGATTCGCCAGAGCGGGGAATAGAACAGGCAGAGTGACGAAATACACTGCTGAGGGGAGCAGTGGGCGCAGCAGGAGAGGTCTGTCACGCCATGTGGGACCCTCGCTGGTGGCCAGGGATCGAACCAGCGATGCAGAGGATGCAAGTAGCTTCGCAGCCCAGCACTCAACCTTTAGCGCCATCAGGGGAGGCCCTCTCTTTCTTCCTCTTTAATCAGGTTTAGTGATTCCTTACTTCTCTCCATATTTTCACCTGAATTCCCCACACTGTATTTTTTTTTCTACTTGAATCCCTATTGTTCAGACAAATATTTGATTTGGAACTAACAAATAATAAGAGGGAGAAAGGCAAAATACTAATGTATGTATTACAAGTCATATGACAAAAGATTGAGTTTTTTCTAAGTGCACATTTGTGATGTGACATGATGCTTAGTTTCAGTGGTATTGTGAAGAACATGAAAACACAGACTAAAATTGCTGCCATAGTAAGAAGTTTTGTAAATGTCATTATCATCTCAATTATTTTGTTTTATTTCTAAAATCAGTTTTGGTATTACCGAATGCTCACAAGCCTTCGTATGGGCATTTTCCTTCAAATATGCCATGTTATCACACATCTCAGTCTTTTTTCCTCCACATAGAGGGCAGAAGACAATAATCTATTTTTATTTATTGTTTTTTAAATGTCCCTGCCTTACACTCATATTAATAATTTAGACCTAAAGATACAAGACCAGTTCTGCATAGCCAGAAAAACAATCAAGATGAATATTTTTCTTGTTGACAGTGACAAAAATCCAAGGAAACATTAATTTCTTAACTTGAACCCTCTCATTCTCTGGTGACACATGAACAGATTATCAATTCAGTCAATATGACAGCTACCTTCTTAATTGCAGGATGTACTGTAGACATGTCAGGCAGAATTTGCTGCCTTAGCAATAACACAGAAAATCTCTTCTGTTGTATAAATCCTTAATCATTAATTAGCCCAAAAGCAAGATTATAACAACTATGCCTGCTACCTTTCATAAACTGACATGCACCACTTTATATAGAGATAAGATGGCTTTTTAACCCTTTATTAGTAGAAAAATATGTTGTAGAGCAGAAATTACTATTGTATTTACTGTTTTTCTGAAATTCCAAAAATGTCAGTATGTATTAGCCAAGAGAAAAGTATCTAAATCTTATATAAACATACATAACCAACTCTTCTACCTTCCCACTTTTTGTAACATGCCAGCTTATGGAATAATGACTTAAAATGTAACTTTTTCTGCAAAACAGCTCTGTGATCTTTCAAAAAAGCTACTATGAATGTAAACAACTCATTTTCTTCAAATTAGCTCAATTTTACCACAAGGAATCAGACATACTATATGAGAATAAAAATATTATTTTTGTTACTAGTTTAACTTATGGTCATACGTTGTAGGGTAAAGAAAATGTCAGGCTTTTCTGCCCTTCCGCCATCAGGATAGATGATGGATCCTTGTCCTGAATGCATGCCTGATGGCGGCACCTGGAATAGGGTGTGAGCATAGGTAGATGGGATTCAGCTGAGCTAAGACTGTGCTTTTAAGGGCGTCACGGGGACGCCAGCAGCAGCAGCAGAAGCCGAAAGAGAAGCCAAGAAGCAGCAGAACGAACGCTAGAGAGCCCAAATAGAGTGAAGACTTGCTGGGCTAGAGAGCCCAGATAGAGTGAAGACCTGCCAGCCTCCCAGCCCCCCAGCCAGCACCACTGCCTGCCATATGCCTGGTGAACCCCAATAAAAAACCTGCAAAACTACTGAGGACTCTGACTCCTCCTTTACCCAGTCTGCATGAGATCAGAAAACCTGCACTGTGTCCTGGTCCTGCCCTTACATACGTTAATCAATTTGTTAATCTAAGAAAACTTGTATGGAATATTAAAACAGAAATAATATGAAGGAAATTAAAACAGAAATAATTCTGACCGTCTGTAACTCTGACCGTCTGTAACGCAACCAACCCATTCCAGGTTGTTTTTTTTTTTTTTCCCCAGGTTGGTTTATTAACGGTTCTCCGCGGTTGTTGGTAGTCGCCGCACTTCTCCATCCTGGACACCGCACTCTGCTGCGCCACCCTTATAAACCAGTCTCTCCGCCCAGGTGTACCCACCTACGCAGGCCCACACCCTATTCCAGGTGCCCGCCATCAGGCGTGCATTTGGGACTGCAGGGATTCGGTCATCTATCCTAATGGCGGGAGAGCAGAAAAGCCTGATACCTTTTACCTACCCTACGCCGTCGTATTCCTAGTAATCACAGACCAATACTCTTCTAAAAAGTTGAAACTGGTTCAGACTTGTTAAAATTGCATCCTTCCAAATAACACCAGATCAAACCAGTTGAAAGGAGTCTCTGAAATGTACAAACCAATTGTAGTGGCAGGAAGGCACAGAGCAGGTTCTATGATCCAAGCAGACCAGGGTAAAGGGGGAGTCTTGGAGCCCTCAGTGGCTTTCTCAGGCTTTTACTGAGCTTTTACATGTAGTGCAGCACCAGGTACACGGCAAGCAGTTGTGTCGGGGCCAGGAGGCTGAAAGGCCTCCAAGTCCCCCGCAAGTCTTCACTCTGGGCTTCTCTGGAGTTCCTTCTCCTCTTCTCTCTCCTACCTCTCTGCTGCTTCCCCTCTTGGCAGATACCTCAATATTGCACTCATGGCCCACAGATGTGAACAACACAGCTTACAACAATGTACCAACTGCAGGTGCCCCATCAAGCAGGACAATCCTAATGGGGGAAGGGCAGAAAAGCCTGAAAATCACTTACGCTACACTGATTTAAGCTGGTTTTAACCAATTCTGACTGGATAAAACTTTTCAAACTGGTTCTGGCCAGATAAAACTGATTGAAAACTCTTCTGACCTGATAACACTGGTTGAAACCAGATGAAATTAGTTTTGGCTAGATAAATCTGGTTTTAAATACCCCCTCACGTGATGCTAATGATGCAGACAGGGTTTATAAACACTTGACTGAGGCTTTTGGGTTAATGTGCACATTACAAAAACAAGAAGGGGAAGGAACTTTAATTTCTGCTACTGTTGGTTTGAGAAGAGCCTTTCTTCTGTTTCTTTCCCCAGTGTATCACTCTTTATTCTTCTTATAAGGAGATGGTCATATGTAGAAGGTTAGAAAATTATCTAGAGATATGGGAAGAAGGTAGTTTTGAGATAGTCTAGTTGGCCTTAGACAACATGCTTTAGTTAGGTATAAGGAAATTTTAAATGTCCCCTGTGTCACCATCAGTCAAATATGACACAGACAGCATCACAGTAGTTGTTTTGTTGGCCTCCAAATATATTTCTTTAGAACTCGTATACTTATGTCTAGATGTATACATCAATATAGTTAATATTTGACAAGAGATATTCATGGAATATTTGCCATTGTAATTATTGTTATTGTGATAGTCTTCTACTCAAATTGTAGTTATCATTTTCCTTTGGAACTCTCTGCATTGCCTTTTAAAAATACAGAAACAAATAAAATACAAACCTCTTTGTAGAATCAACAAAGGAAATCAATATAAAGCTTTTTACACTGTTTTGTAAAAGCAATTATGCTTTTAAATTTCACCTATATTGTAGGTGATAAATAATATATGAGGAGTGGTAAATAGTTGATCTATGTAAAGACTTAAAGTAGAGAAAACATTTTCATAGGAATTTTCTAAAAAATTGTATTTTCAGATTTCCTTGAGTTACCCAATGGAAAATATATTGCCCTATTTACTATTTTCTTTTCTGTTTCTATATTGTGCTTGATTAAACAAGAGACTAGATTTTTTTTTCTTTTTCTGGATGACAGATATAATAAATAACAATGTTCTTTATATCTGTTTTGATACACAGAGTGCCTATATACAGTAATAGAAGCAAATATTATAACACAAAGAGATTCAAATATATGTATAGCAGGTTGATTCCACAATGCTTGAAAGGTAATAAAAAGAAGATGCACCACTTGGATTTCTTTCAAGAGAAACTGCTGCTGGAAATATAGATATCTGACAGCTTCAGCTGATACTCCTTGGCATAAGGAGGAATTACTTTCCCTCAGCTGCATGAATGACTCAGCAAGATGAGAAAGGTATTGCTAGTATATTTTGACCCATTGTGGGATTCTCTGCATTGGATTGGACCTGTCTTTCTTAGAACTGCTCTGTGGTTTGAGACTCTCCCTACTCAATCTTCATTTCCTTACTTACTCATTTCATAGGTGCCAGACCTGAAATGCAGACTGAAGGCTCTCTCTGCTTATTCTTGTTCCCTCCCCTTTTATTCTTTTCACAAAAAAAAAAAAAAGTGCACATCTAAACACTCTGGGTGTTAAAATCTTGAAGGATTTAATTGATCCAAATGATCTTAGAAGTTATTGAAGAATATAGCCATTTTCAGGATTCTTTTAACCAGAGCTACAGACTTTCTCTAGGTTTTGGCACCTTCAAGAGAGTGATGTCAGTGCAAATCTGGGACTGAAACTGACTCAGGGCAGGTGCAAGAGAAAAAAAAATGAGAGATAATTATAGTAATGTTGATTCCCTCTTCATATTCTGGCTCACAGGGACCTTTCTTTTCTACTCCAATATCCAGAAAGATTGGCTTCTCTAGGAATTTTTTGCAAATCTTACTGCAACCCAGTTATATATCCAGTTTACCTTTGTGTCACAGCTGGGAAATAAAAGAGTTAAAAAGAAAGAAAAAGAAAGAGAACTTTTCTCACCTATATTGGTCTGTCTCAAATTTTCTTTCCTTCCCAATTTTCCTGTTGTTATTTACTTTTCAGAGTTTACAAACACCATTTGTGTGTGTGTGTTTCATTTTGGCCAGAGGTTTTAGTTTTAATCAGTATTAGAGGAAGACTTCAGAGAAAGTAATCCATCTTCCCTAGAATTGGATTTCCACTTTAAGGTTTTTTAAAATGTCATGATGGTTGTTTAAGCTAATTTCATAATAAAATAATGTCATTATACTAGATATTAATTATTTTATGTATTACTTCCCTTCTAGACTATAGGTTAATATTTAATCATTAAAAAGTTGCCCCCCAACCCTACAATATAGTGTTTATAAGAAATTCACTTTAAATATAAAGATAGGGGCCTCCCCGGTGGCGCAGCGGTTGAATGCTGGGTTGAAAAGCTGCCCGCGGCCTCTGCGACTCCGGTTCGATCCCCGGCTGCTCCCCGGCTGCTCCCCGGCCACCGAAGGAGGGTCCCACATGGCGTGCAGACCTCTCCTGCCGCCTGCTGCTCCCCTCAGCAGTGTACTTGGGTCCTTCTACCTGCTCTGCTCCCCGCTCTGGCTCTGGTGAATTCTCTCACCCTCCCACGCTTCTGACTGTACCCAGTGCATGTATAAACAAAACAAACAAACAAACAAACAAATAAACATGCCTCTATAAAATAAAATAAAAAAATATAAAGATACAAAAATGTTGAAAGTAGAAAATATGAAAAAAATTTATATCATGCCTATGCTTACCATAAAAACGTGATGTAAGCTTTAAGGCAAGAAATATTACTACATAGTAAGAACATTTGTAATTGCGAAGAGCCATTTCAATAGGAAAACAAACATTTGGGAAAATATAAGAAAACATATTTTTTGTATTTGTATCCCTTATTTCTTCTGATATTGAATATCTTTCCATAAGTTATCTATTTCTATTTTTGTGATTTTTGCCACATCATAATTTTCTACACCTCAAAGAAGAATTACATGTATAACGTCCACACTTTTCATTGCAGAAAATGAAGGAAACTTGATTTTCTGATTTATATGTCGGTTTTTTTTTATGTTTTAATGGGTTAGCAATGTCCATTGTTAAAGTCAAAGAGTACATTCTGTTACTTGTGCAGGAAGATAAGAAAGAACATGAAGGGCCACCCTGGTAGTGTAGGGATTAAACTCTCAATGCTATCAAGTTATCACCAGCCACTGTGGCATGAATTTGATCCGAGGCCAGGGAGCAACCCATATGGCACAGCAGACCTCTTCTGTCTCGCCCGCTGCTCCCCTCAGCAGTGTATTTCAATAGATCTGCCCATTCTGCTCCCCACTGTGTCTCTGGTGAATGCTCTCACCTTCCACACTTCTGGCCTGGACCCAACCTAGTTCTTGTATGCATAAATAAATAAAAATAAATCTTTAAAAAAGGTGGAACATTTGCAGTATTTAGGTGAATTATTAATACCAGACCTGAATGTTGGTCCTGTTAAAAGTGTTCCGGTGACAGTGAGGTACCAGTAGTAGGTGAGGGGACCTCCTTCAACTTGATTTCAGGATCTCTTGGTTTTGCACTGTATGCGAGGTGAAAATCTATGTCTTAACAGTTAACTGTTCCTCAGAATGTTGAATGTATTCCGTTTTTTCTACCCAGATATTCTTGGGAGGTCTGTACCACAGGGTATGGGTTTAGAAATCAACACCACAGATGTATGCATGTCATTTCCTTTGTAGCTCGAAGCAGTCCAAGAACAGCTTTTCTGCCTTATTTCTATTATAGGCACCAAACATATGCTGCTGAACCTGCACACTGTCCACTGGCTTCCCAGGGAGTTGTTACCCAGAGGCCCAAGTGTTGCAATCTGCACGTGTGGGGAGAGGGTATCAGTAGGGCAGGGAAAGGTAGAGGATGGTGACCTGCTTCTCCCGCCCTCCATTCAGGCGGACTCTGCAGCAGTTCTCAAAGCCTGACTGCGAAAGTGCCACAGATTGATCTGTGTGTGTCTCCAGAAAGAGCTGTAACGTACCCTAGCACAACTGTTCTCCCTCTCCCTGCCTCAACCCCCTTTCCTTTTAGTCTGCTTTCTTGAGATTGCATTATGCAGTACTTGGGGTAGAGTGTTGTTGAAATTTGCTTGTGCTCTGAACACTAGCTAAAGCAGTTTTTAAGTACACTCTCCATTTTATCTAGTTTTAGTATGTGTATTTTAAAGTATATTTCACTATTCATTTTTAATTGAGATTTTAAAATTGACTGCTTCCATTAATTTTAATATTATGACACAAACCAGGAGATAGTGAGATAATTTCCATTTAAGAAGTGTAATTTCTTTCAACTATATATTATCTATATAGAGATAAAATATATTAAATCTTGTCATCGGAGATCCTCCAGAGAGATTAGAAGTTTCTCATTGCACTGATATATTTAAATCTATAAAGTACACTGTCACAGAAAAGATAGGGCAAGGGAGTAGCAGATGATAGTAAAGGGGAACAATTAGAGATTTTTATTTATTTATTTACACAAGAACCAGGGTACAGGCCAGATTCGCTGGAGTGTGAGAGGATTCACCAGAGACAGAGCGGGGAACAGAACAGGCAGACACTGAAATACACTGCTGAGGGGAGCAGCGGGGCGAGACAGGAGAGGTTTGCCACACCATGTGGGACCCTCCCGGCCAGCCAGGATCATACCGGCGCTGCAGAGGCTGCGGACAGCTTCACAGAGCTGCGCTCAACCGCCTGCGCCTCCAGGGGAGGCCCGGGGAACAATTAGAAATTGAGTGAGTGTCAGCAAAGTCCTTCTACATGAACTTTGATCAGATATTCTTGAATCTAAGTGTTCTTTGCATGAATGGGGATTCATAATACCAAAGTCTGTGTACCAGACACACTGGTGCATCTATTACTTATAATCCACCTTTTAACGTCTCACATACTTCATGAAAATCAATTCATTCTTGGTATCGTCTATAAATCCCAGAGTCCCCATGAATGCCAGGGCTACTATGAAGCAGTTACAAACTACCATCCATCAGGAGTGTGAAATGGGGGCCTAATGACCGCTTCTTCTGCCAGGCGATATATTGGCATTTTAACAATACTTCTAAAATGCCAGTGTCTGCTACTCCTTAAATGTTAAAAGAGATCAGAAACTCTCAGTACAATGTATTTGGAACTGGGATTTTTCAAATTAGAATCTCACTTCGACAATGAGAAGCTGTGTGCCATAGAGATGTGACTTAACTTTCTTGTAAGAATTGTTTGATCCTAAATAAAACTACTCTGTATCTCAAATTAGGATTATCGTAAAACATTCTTTTTTTTTTTTTTCAAATCTAGGTCTAATTTTAGTACAGAATTAAGTGGAAGCAGAGAACAAGAACATAATAGCTATCATTCTCATAGCCTTATTCTTGAAACATTATTTGTATGATAGCTATTAAGTACAATTATTAGAACAGCTATAGAGAATTGAAATGGCCTGAAAGTAATTACATTGATTGTTAGATAACTATATAATGCATATAATTATAGCATACCCAAGATGTATAATACATGGTTAGTTTTCTCAGTTGAAGTTTTATTGACATATCTTTGGAACTGGACAGATGAAAGAAATTTTTTTATTGCAGATGATATTGATGATTTCATTTATAAAACCATGTTGAGATTTAGAAATGCCAAGCAAATTTTCTTATCACTTTTTCATTATTTAAAATGGGGAGAGGAATTTAAATTCTATAAGAATAAATAAATCATTTTTTAAATAATAAATTTTATTTTTATATTCCCCCATACAATTGCAAGCCCCCCATTCTGACCCCAATCCCTCCCCTCCCGCCCCCCACCCCCCAAAAAGTATCTCTGGTTCATAGTTTTTTGTTGATTTTGATTTTCACTTTCTTATAGTTATTCATTTTCCTGATCCCTTATTTAAGTTTTCTAGATTCCTGCTATGAGTGAGACCATCCGGTATTTTTCTTTTTCTTTCTGGCTTATTTCGCTGAGCATGATCCCTTCCAGCGCCATCCATGTTGCTGCAAATTGCATGTGTTTATCTTTTTTGAATGCTGAGTAATATTCCATAGTATATATGTACCACATCTTCTTGATCCAGTCATCTATTTTTGGGCATTTGGGCTGTTTCCAAAGCTTAGCTATTGTAAATAGTGCTGCTATAAACATAGGGGTGCAGGTGCTCTTTGGACTTGATGTTTCTGTGTCTGAATTCTCTCATCCTCCCACGTTTCTGATTGTACCCAATGCTTGTATAAATAAAATAAGTAAATTTTAAATAAATAAATTAATTAATTAAATTAAATGGAAAATATGTAAATGAGCAGATATTTGGACATTAAATAAATGTTAAAGTACTTTAAAACCAACTTTTTCATTGCTTATCATTATATTCCTTCTAATGCTAATTAACATTTGGATTATTTTTCAGTTTAACTACAAATAATGGTATCTCTTTTAAAGAAAGATTTATTTTTTAATTTATACAAGAGCTGGGGTACAGGGCAGAGGCATGGGAGGGTGAGAGAGGAGACAGAGCGGGGAGCAGAACAGGCAGACTGACTGACAGCACTGCTGAGAGGAGCAGCAGGCGCTGCAGTAGAGGTCTGTCACACCATGTGGGACCCTCCCTGGTGGCCGGGGATCAAACTGATGCTATAGAGGCTACGGGCAGCTTCGTAGCCCAGCGCTCAACTGCTGCTCCATCAGGGGAGGCCCACCATGGTATATTTCATAGAGAAAAAGAAAAAATAACTCTTCATCCTTTTGTCAATAAAGAAATAATCAGATTGAAATATAATAAAACTTTAGAGTTTCCAGCATTTTATCATGTGTATTTTGGTGACTTGCTCATTTTGTAAAATTTGTCACCACTACTTATTTAATTTTTTTCTTTTTTTATTCCAAGGTTCAATTTTATTTTTTTTATTTTTTTTAAATAAATTTTATTGTTATATTCCCCATACAATTGCAGCCCCCCCATTCTGACCCCAATCCCTCCCCTCCCGCCCCCCTAAAAGTGTCTCTGGTTCATAGTTTTTTGTTGATTTTGATTTTCACTATCTTATAGTTATTCATTTTCCTGGTCCCTTATTTAAGTTTTCTAGATTCCTGCTATGAGTGAGACCATCCGGTATTTTTCTTTTTCTTTTTGGCTTATTTCGCTGAGCATGATCCCTTCCAGCGCCATCCATGTTGCTGCAAATTGCATGTGTTTATCTTTTTTGAATGCTGAGTAATATTCCATGGTATATATGTACCACATCTTCTTGATCCAGTCATCTATTTTTGGGCATTTGGGTTGTTTCCAAAGCTTAGCTATTGTAAACAATGCTGCTATAAACATAGGGGTGCAGGTGTTCTTTGGAATTGATGTTTCTGTGTCCTTTGGGTAAATACCTAGGAGTGGAATTGCTGGATCATATGGAAGCTCTATGTTTAGTAGGTCCAGAAATCTCCACACAGCTTTCCACAGTGGTTGGACCAGTTTGCACTCCCACCAACAGTGCAGAAGAGTTCCTTTTTCTCCACACCCTCGCCAACATTTGTTGTTGCTAGTTTTTTTAATATGTGCCATTCTCACTGGTGTAAGATGGTATCTCATGGTAGTTTTGATTTGCATTTCCCTGATGACAAGTGATGTTGAACATTTTTTCATATGCCTGTTGGCCATTTGCATTTCCTCTTCAGAGAAGTTTCTTTTTAGCTCTTCTGCCCATTTTTTGACTGGATTATTTTCTTTGTTGTTGTTGAGTCTCATCAGCTCTTTGCAGATTTTTGTGATCAGTCCTTTATCATTAGTGTTGGGTGCAAAAATGTTCTCCCAGTTGGTGGGGTTTCTCTTTGTTTTTGTTATTGTCTCTTTTGCTGTGCAAAAGCTCTTTAATTTGATGTAGTCCCAGCTGTTTATCTTTGCCTTCACTATCACTGCTTTGGGTGATGTGTCTGTAAAGATGTCTTTGATGTGCAAATCACGTAGTGTTTCGCCTATATTTCCTTCTATATATTTTATGGTTTCAGGTCTTATGTCTAGTTCTTTAATCCATTTTGAGTTGATTTTTGTGTATGGTGTGAGGTGGTGGTCAAGCTTCATTCTTTTGCATGTAGCGACCCAGTTTTCCCAGCACCATTTATTGAACAAACTTATATCAGATAAAACCGATTTCAAACTCAAAAAGATAAAAAGAGACCCCAATGGTCACTACATTATGATCAAGGGGACAATACTTCAAGAAGAAATAACACTCATTAACATATACTCACCAAACGAAGGAGCACCAAAATATATTAGACAACTGTTGTCCTCTCTGAAAACAGACATCAGAGAAAACACATACGTAGTGGGAGACTTCAACACACCACTATCAACAATGGATAGATCAACAAGACAAAAAATAAGTAAAGAAACTAAAGCTCTAAATAAGGACCTAGAGCAATTGGGCTTAACAGACATCTATAGAACACTAAACCCCAAAAAAACGGAGTACACATTTTTCTCAATTTTATTTTTATTTTTTTCTGAGACTTAAGCCCTACATCACCAAGGAGGCCCTGCATTGGTTTCTTATTGCTACTGCAACAGATATCTGCAAACTTAGTGGCTTAAAACAACACAAATTTGTTATAGTTTGGCAGGTCAGAATTTCAAAACGGGTCTCATGGAGTTTATTTTTTAATTTTTTTTTACATCATTGTTCATTTTTAAACAAAAACATTGATTCAAAAGAACACTTGTATTCCTATGTTTATTGCGGCACTATTTACAATAGGTAAAACCTGGAAAAAAACCCAAATGCCCAAAAATAGATGACTGGATCAAGAAGATATGGTATACATACACAATGAAATACTATTCAGCAATCAAAGAAGATAAACTCATGCCATCTGCAGTGACGTGGATGGAGCTAGAAGGAATTATGCTCAGTGAAATATTTGTATTTTTCATCTGCTTCCTCTTTTCCCCTTTCCGTTTGTCCTGCAACTCCAAATGAATATAAATGGTAATGATTCATCATATTGCAAAAGTCTTTTATGCTCTTTTCCTTATTATCTATTTTTTCCTCTATCCAGGTATTTTCTTCTGATATCAGCTACACCACTTGTTTCCCTATAAATTGTGACCAATCTGCTGTTCAAGTCACTTCTAAACTTCTAAACTTTAAACTTCTAAACTTTAGTTATTTCTTCTTATTATATGCCTGCTCCACGGTAATTATTAAAATATTGTTATACACAAAGGAAATAAATTCTATTTTTATATATTGGCAAATTTTATCAGTTTGTCAACATATATCCGAATAGCCAAACATTAAATGTATAGAAGCCCAAAGCATCCCTAATTGTTCATAATAACCATACAACTCATATAACTCACTAACCTGACTAATTTAAAATTGCTCCCTTTGGCAATGTATGTTGTTCCTCAAGCTACTATAAAAATAATAAGTTGATTAGCCAGTAGCAATGACATGATTATAAATTAGTTATATAGTAATTTAAATAACTAAAAAATGCATGTGGAGATGTATACCTAATTTAAATTCTGAAGATTTACCCTAACAAAGGTAACTCTCATTAGAAATGGCAAAGGCAGTAGGTAGACAGTGCCAAAATGACACAGACAGCGCATTCAAATATAGACAGTATGCTTGTATTTAATAAGCACAGCAGGTGAACAATTGGATTTGAAAGGGAAATTAAATGGGCTGACCCAAGTGTTAAGACATTTATTGTGTAGCTTTGCACTTTCTATTCTATGATTACTGCAAAGCTCTTTTGTAAACCAATATGAAGGAACACTATTAGAGCAATTGCACATCAATTAAGAATTGTAGCCACAGGAGGAAACACAAATACGTTTTTAAAGGAAGTCAAATTCAATATGCTTTTATGTTCAAGCTATTGTCCTCTCTAATCTTTTATTTTTTATGCTGTGACTGTCTATTATAAATTGCTTAATCGTGCATTCAGACCATTTCTTGATGGTTGATAATACTGTGGAGTGAAAAGTTGCTCAGCTTTGGTATACCACACCTGAATGTGATATGTTTTCCTAAAGAAACATTTTGACCTTCTGGCTTCATTTCTATTATCAAGCATTTATTTGTTCCATTCTTTCATAAATTGTTTAACATGGTTTAAACTTCCAACAATCCCACTTTCCACTACCTTGTATATGGTAATTTCTTTAAACTATTTTTTTCAAATCTGTTAGTCACCAATATACTATAAACATGTTAACAAATCAAATGCTATGTCAAAGAAAAGACTGCTCAGTAAGGAAAAGAGCTGGAAAACTTGAGTGAATATAATGGGTTTATTTGTAGTTTTTTATTACTGGACATTTAGCCATTATACTCAGATGTATTTATGAGCACTAATGCAAATATCAAGGTGTTACCTAAATACATTTTGGGCATAAACCCAAATGAAATGCAAATACTTCAGGTTTCAAGTAGGATAAAATATTTGGAGTAAGAAGAGAGAGGAAGACATGAAAGCAGGACACAAGATGTCTTGAGTAATTATAAAGATGCATCTAGTCTCTAGTTACTTTTGACAAAGCTGTTTTTGTGATTTATGGCAGGTGCTTGTTTATAAACCCATTTCTGCATAGACACAGTGAAAGGCATTTATCATTCTGCTTGGCCTTTCTTATTAAATAAATGTCACATAAACATAACCTAAATCTGCTAGTCTGCTACATAAACTTGTAGCATCCCTTTGACTAACTTCATTTTTCTGTTGACCTCCAGGAGCCATGGAATATTTGACAGTGAATATCCTTAGCCCCTGTGCTTTATTTTCCAAGCAGGGAAAAAAAGTCATTGAGAGTGGTGGAGGTCATCAAAGAATTATTTATCAACAGCAGTCACCTCAATATTGATTTTGGTTTAAACATTTTACCCTGAAGCTGTTTTCAGCTAGTCTAGACTAACCAATATAAAAGCTTTTAGCTTAAGGAGATACACATTTTGAAAAAAGAAATTTATCAATAAAGGTGTCAGTCATCTTGAATCCAAGTAGCAAATAAACTGTCCAATCAAGATTGTGATATTAATTATAAATAATTTTTTGTCTTGAGAAATCTTATTTTCCCAAGATGATTTTTATTGTCACCTCTTCTTTGGAATATTTTATCTGTAATTGTTTGCTAATATATTATAATGTAAGAGTATTCAATGTGTGTTTTATTTAATGGTTGACAATTTATTATTAACAACATGAAAGTAATATGAATTTAAATGACTAAGGATATAGTGAAAAAATAGTAATGAAAATAAAGCTAATAAATCTGTACAATATGTGACAAATAAAAAAGATGAGTAATATATTATAAGCTTTAGAATGAATCAATTGTGCAAATGACACTGATATATTGCCTTGTTATTTATCCTGTTTAAAAATAAGCATTAAAATCTTGAGGGATGGATGATTGAGATCATTTTAAATGAGTTAATTCTCATTTTTTCAGTTAACATGATTTAATACATTAAACATGATGCATAAGTGTTTTCTAATATAATTGTTAAAGTATAAAAATTGATTTAAGTTGTGATTTACCTTTCCTATCCTATTTTTTTTTAAGATTTATTTATTTATTTATACAAGCATTGGGTATAGTCGGAAGCGCGGGAGGGTGAGAGAATTCACCAGAGCCAGAGGTGAGAGCAGAGCCGGCAGAATGACGAAGTACACTGCTGAGGGGAGCAGCAGGCGGCAGGAGAGGTCTTTGCGCCATGTGCGACCCTCGCCTGGTGGCCGGGGATCGAACCAGCGCTGCAGAGGCTGTGGGCAGCTTCGCAACCCAGCGCTCAACAGCTGCGTCACCGGGAGGCCCTCCTATTCTATTTTAAAAAGGGAAATATATCATATGCCCCATGATAACATGACAAAATAATTTTTATTTTTTTATCAGAAGCTATTTTCCACTATATACTCATAAAGTACACATTGTTGAAAGCTGGACAAAAAAAAATAAAATATATTTGAAAAGAAAAATAAAAACTTTGATATAAAAGAACATTTGGATTTTATGTATTTGCAACTATATAAAGTTATGTATGTAATGGATGATGTAAGTTATATATAATATATACTATGTAATATTTGTGTAGTCTACGGTATTAATAAAGATAACAATGTAACAACTTTTACATAAACAATCCTAATGCAATTATTTTATAGCTGCATATTTTAAATACATTTGAAATGAGTTTTTCCATCACTGAAGTAGGAAATGCATTACTTTGGTTTAGTCAAATTTCCTTTTTTCAAATATTTTGTTTATTTATGCATACAAGACCTGGGGTATACACCCTGGTATACGCCCTCTGTGCCATGTGGGTTAGCTCCCTGGCTGGGGATTGAACTCAGGTTGCAGTGGCTGCTGATAGCTTCACAGTGCTGAGACTTAACCCGTTGTGCCACCATGGAGGCCCTCCTCTTTCCTTTTAATATGGAGAAAGCTCAGGTAGCACCTCCTGTGCTCCCTGCAAGGCTGCTGAAGTCCTTGTAGCAGGCACTGGGCATCTCCTCTTGGCTCTCATCTGCTGGCCTTCACTCAGGGATGAGTGCCGAACACCAGCTCTGGGCTCCACCCCCTTTGAGCTTTGGCCAAGTGACATCCTGCTGACAGCCTGAGATCCTGGAGGCAGAGGGCATATGGGATAGTGGGGTCCCTGTACTTGCCCCCCAGAGTTGCCTGAGGCGCCTCCATATCCTGATGCACTGCATGGTCGACTGCCAGGAAGATTTCGTCCTGGAGTGTCTGGGAAGATGAGCAGGTTGCACAGCACAGTGGTACAGGAGCCTCCCCCTGCCCTCTTCAAACTGTGCTGATAAGTGCCCACCTGTGGAAGGTGGAGCTTTCTGTTCTACCCTATGACTTCCCGAATGAGGGCAGCTGGGAAAGAGGGGAGAAACAGAATGGCCCTGAAGACTTTAAAACGCAAGAACATAGGCAGGCTCATGCTCTTGGTGGATGGTGTTGCTCGCTCTCCAGTCTCTGGGTTCCAGCTGGCTCCCTCTGTCTTTGCCAGTGTTGGGTCTCAGGGCTCAGCTTCTAATAGGTGAACCACCCCCTTCTTTCATATTGCCAGTCTCAGCTGGCCCTGCTGAGCAGCCAGCTGCCTGCTTGTATGTGCAACTTCTGCTTCCTATGGTAAGTGGCCAGCTGCCACCTAGCATGGCAGGCTCCAGCTTGGATTCACTCTCTGCACCACCATGTTATCTGGGGTAGGACAGACAGCATCTGGCTTGCTGGCCAATACATTTTCTTTCTTTTGTTTTCTCTGTTCTTCCTTTTCCACTCCCCCTGTGAATAAATCCTTGTTCTCCCCTTCCCCATGGAAAGCCTCTTGCACTTTTAATATTTGATCACAAAATGCACTCACTCAATGTTACAGGTTCATTAAGTGTTGCAACAGGAACTTTGCAGAGGGAACAGGATGAGGGAGACAGCAGTTGTGGAGCAGGTTTGCAAGGCAAGACTCTGCTACTTGAGCGGAAGTTTATGTGTCATTTATTAAAATCATACAGGCTAGTGAAAGCTGATCATGTGACAATAGTATGAGGAATAAGGTCCAGAGGATGGGATAGGAATGGAGACAAGTTTTTACGAGGAACAGAGAAGGGATATTATGACCATATGTCAAAAGACATCTGCTTTAGTGAAGTATTATCACAGGTAGAGTTATCCTGAGACAACCATGGAGATAGTCATATAATCAGGTTAACAGCGACCTAGGCATCCCAGGCCTGCCTCGTGATGGGACTGTACTCTGTAGGCAGTCAAGGAATTTTCTGCTGTGATTTGCAGATAGCAAATAGGTCACAGTTGTCCATGAGTGTCCAGCTAGTAGCCCGCTCACAGGAAACCATAATTGAGTACATGTTCCAGTTCACTTTTTAAAAAATATATTTATTAAGACTGCTTTTGAAGCAATTTTAGATCCATAGCCAAAACTGCAAGGAGGTATAGAGATTTACTTTATACTACTTATCCTACACATGCCTAGCAACCTCATTATCAAAATCCCCCATTATAGTGGCACATTTGTTACAATTCTTTAACCCACACTGACAGTGGTAATGACACTATGAGCTTGCACAAATGTATAATGACATGTATCCATCATTAAAATGTCATACAGAATATTTTCAGTGCCCTGAAAATCCTCTGTACTTTGTTCTTCCTAATCATTTTCAGAATAACTTTTAAGGAATGAACTACTGTGCCTTCTCTTTCATAACTAAGAAAGCTAAGGCTTAGTTGCCTAGATCTCCAATGACTCATAAATATTGCCATCTAAATTGATCAGTGAAATGTAAAAGCATTATATTCCACTAAAATATGTTAACTCTTTATAATCACATTGTAAAAAAATTAAAAATCTTAAATTTCACAATGTTAATGCTAGGCAGCATCATATATTTATTTTTACTGATATATTTATTGGTCTGATACACTTATCAGACCATTTGATTTAATATATTCTATATATGGATTATATTATCTTCACCTTCTTTGAAGAAGATAAAGAACAAATTATATAATTTATTTAATATTATTGATTTGGAATTACCTAAACTGTAGGTATAAAATGCAACTCAAAGTTAAATTAATTCCTGAAAGTGAAGACATTGCATTCAATTGTTTTCTAGAGAAAATCAAATGTGACAGATTAGATATTTGGATTTGTATATAAATTATACAAGTCTCAAAGAAAAGAGCTACAAAGCTAGTCTTGTGTCACTGTGACATTTCATTTAAAAACTTACTAGAAAAACACTGGTAAGTACTTCAACTGCTTAAAGGATTATTAGTAGTTTCAAGTTAATTACCCCTAAATTTTATGGAACTTTTAAATTAAAGGTATCAGAATTCCCTTAACACAAACTTTTGGGTTGACTCTGATTTCTACATCAAAAAAATGCTATATGAATTCAACTATGGCTTGAAATTTCAGAATTAGTAATTCAAACTCTATAACTGCTATGAGTGATTTGCATTCCTTTTTCATGCACAAGAACAAATCATAACATATGGCTATCTACTTTTTAAAAACAATATGAATGGAAAGTAAAAACTCACTACGTGTTATTTCTATACTATCTAGATTTTGATCCATTATTTCATAGAATTCTCATTCTCACATGTTTAAAAAACATATTATAAGGAGAAGCATCCTTATTTTACCCTATAACATTTTGGTATATAATTTGGAATGAGATTCAAAACTGTATTTCCCATAACTTTTTCATTTCTTAGATTATCTCAGAAACATTTTTTCCAGTTATTAAGTCTTTATTGGAGCATACCAATTAGAGGCAATGTATTATCCACAATATTGTAACAACTCTGAGAACAATTTAGAAACTTTATAGAGAAAGTAAAGTGTGACATAGCTTCTTCAAAAATTATTACTATAAATCCATTGTTCTTCCATTGTTGATATAACTGTCCTTATATATTCCTTATCTGTCTTCACTTTAACCACTAGACTACAAAGATCTAAAAATTTACCAAGGAAAATTATTTGAGGGCAGTTCTCTCACTCTTCACAAAATACCTCTTGAAAAAAAACAAACAAACAAAAAACACAACAACTAAGGAAAGAGATAACTGCTCATCCTGCTCATTTGTTTAAGAACACTGATACTATTGGCCATTATTCATGATTTAATTTTCAGTTTATTACATTAATGTTATAGTCTGAATGAACAAATTGTATTCTAGGCTGCTACTATACCAAAACCCAGTTGGTGATACAAAGTTGCAGTCAGTTGTGTGTGTGTGTGTGTGTGTCCCTATGCCATAATATATACCATAAATTGGTATATGATATATTTGTAAATATTCCTTAGAGTATCTTGCAGGCCTCTCATTTAGTTACTCACATCCAATCATTTTCAATGTGGTTCTTCTTTTGGCAAGCTTTTTCAGACTTGTATGCCTGAGAGTATTTTTATCACATCTATCTGAATGGCAGCTAGCTGGATACATAATTCTAAGTTGTTTCTCTTCTATTAATATTATTTCAATGTTGTCTTGCAGCCTCTGCTATTGTGGAGAAACTGATGCTAATTTGATTTTTATTTATAACAGACTACTATGATTAACTACATATTACCAAATTGGACAAATTACAATAAATAGATGAATTCCTAGAAACATGCAACCTACTAAGATTGGATCATGAAAAAACAGAAAATCTGAACAGCTAATAATGCTAACAAGATAGAATCAGTAATCAAACACATCCCACAGGACTCCCAAAAAACATGGGGGAGTAAAGACATAAGGAAAATATCTCCCTGACCTCTTTCAGTAAACAACTTAATATCTCATCCATTTTTCCTTATCACTGGACGATGACTGCTGACCCATGCACCTTCACTAACCAAGAAGGTTCTCCGAAAATCAATGTGTTTGTGGAACTGGGAAAGCAGAGCTGCAAACACAATGGCATAGGAGTGCACAGTTACTGCAGGCTGTGTTGGATTGAGGAATAGTAGAGGAAGGTCCAGTTGAGGGGTTACGCATCTCTATAACATAACACAGAAGTGGGGAGGATCCATTATCACCCCACACCCCGAAACTAGAAGCCACGGTTAAACTTGGAATCCCTGTGAAATACACACAGTCTAATTGGGTTGGGGGCAGACCCTCTTTCTTGCCTCTATGAAAAACTGGGAGGTTTGTCCAAAGGGTACCGAGTTTCACCTCTATCAGCCACAAATCCCATTCTAATTCCCATCTGCACTTAGCCCACTGGAGTTGCTCTCTAAAAGAATACTAGCTACTGGGAGGGCAGGGAATTGAAGGACCCAGGACTGCTGGCAGTTACCTTGGCTATCCTGAGAAGCTGCCAGAATGGGAGGTGTTGGGGAATGGAGACAACACAGAGGGGCCTACTAGATTAAAATGGGGGATATTTGGCCCTGAAGTTGAGTGTGATATAATAATATACATTTGTAGAGGTGTGATTCCCTCAATCATATGCAATATTGAAAATGAAGATGACCTCATCAACATAATGACAAATAAAATCCCAATAATGCAATGTGTAGGACCAGAAGATTTCACAGGTGAATTATACCAAACATGTGAAAGAACTGTTATCAATCATTCTCAAATTTTTTCAAAAACTGAAGAGACCAATCACAAAATCATTTTATAAGGTTGACATTATTGATACCAAAACTAGATAAAGGCACTACAAGTAAAGGAAACCACTGAATAGTACATATAGATAAAATTTTCTCAACAAAACGAATGGTAATTAAAATCATACACCATGATGATGTATAATTCAGTCTTGGGATGAAAGAAAGCATTAACACACACAAATCGATGAATGTGACGTCACATTAACATAATGAAAGATAAAAATCACACATGATTATCTTAATAGATACAGAAAAAGCATTTGAAAAATTATTATATATTATAAAATAAAGGTTTAATATAAAATGAACTCATAAATAATAGGAAAACAAAAATAATTAAATAATTCAAAAGTATGATCACCTGTATAAACATGTTATTGTAAATTTTTATTAGAGATAAAGTTCATAATAAAATAGGTAACTATCTTTTATTCATCCAAGATACAAATGTTCCACTATGCAAATGCTGGGATTTGGCAGGCACTGGGAAAGAGGCACTTCCATGAACTGCTCCTGGGAGTGTGCATCTGCTGGAACTTTCTGGAGGACAATTTGGCAACACTAGAAGCTCTCTTGTCTGACATAATTTGGATCAGTAATCAGTAGGTTAATTGAATAGGTATTTGACATTCCTAACATTCGACATTCCTTAACAATTTTATTTTAGGCAAAAGCAAATAATGTGTTTATTCGCCAGCTCTTAGGTATAGGACCAAGGCTGCTGCTTTGTGTATAAATTCTTTGCAAATATAACAATCATGGGCCCTACCCCTGCTTTGCTTTCTCTTTTTTGTACAAAAATTACACTTATATGTAGGCTGTGATTCCTTTTACCAAACACTTTAAAGTATCCTGAAGCTGGGTCTCCCTGGTGGCGCAAGGGGTTAAGCACTGCACTGTGAAGCAGTGCACAGCCTCTGCAGCATGAGTTCGATCCCCAGCCAGCCAGGGAGCAACTCACATGGCGCAGCAGACCTCTCCTGTCTCGCCTGCTGCTCCCCTCAGGAGTGTATTTTAGTCCGTCTGCCTGTTCTGCTCCCCACTCTGTCTCTGGTGAATCCTTTCACACACACCCCCCCCCCCCCGCACATCTCTGGCCTATACTCCAGCTCTTGTATAAATAAATAAATCTTAAAAAAAAAAAAAGTTATCCTGAAGTTAAAGCAAGGAATGCTGGGACACTTTTAAAATTGTTATCAACGCTTTAATAATGTCTTTCCTGTAGATACTTATGTAGCAATTTTCTATTGTTGATTTAACTTAATAGGATTTCCAAGTCATATATCTTTCATAGTTACCTCACCAGTTTTGTTATTTTTTTCCTTTTAAGTCAGAGGAGATCAGTTGTCATTTATTAATCTTTACTGAGGTATCCTTGATATATATTATATTAATGTTAGGTTTATATCATGATGACTCTATAATTGTATATATTGTGAAATGGTTGGCAAAACATGTTGTTTATCTGTCACTATACATAATGCACATTTTTTTATTTTGTGATGAGAACTTCTGAGATATCTGTTAGCAAATTTCAAATATGCTCTTATCAGCTTTCGCTGTCATGCTATGCATTCCATGCCCAGGGCTAAATTATCTTTTAACTGAAAGTTTGTTCTTTTTGACTCTCTTAATCTAGTTCCAAGCCTCAGCCCTCAACTCTGACAATCACCAAATTATTCTCTGTATCTTTTTTTTTTATTTTTATATTTTAGATATTCCACATATTTTTTTAAGATTTATTTATTTATTTACACAAGATCAGGGGTACAGACCAGATGTGTGGGAGGGTGAGAGAATTCACCAGAGATAGAGTGGGGAACAGAACAGGCAGACTGACTGAAATACACTGCTGAGGGGAGCGGCATGCACGACAGGAGAGGTCTGCCGCGCCATGTGGGATTCTTGCTAGCTGGCCAGGATTGAACATGCGCTGCGAGGCTGCAGACAGCTTCACAGCGCGGTGCTCAACTGCCTGTGCCATCAGAGAGGCCCCAGATATTCCACATATAAGTGAGATCAAAAGATATTTGTCTTTCTTTGTATGACTCATTTCAATTAGCGTCTTGCCTATATATCCTTCACACTATTTCACCAGTTTTCTTAATTTTAAATATAATTAATTGGTTATTAAAAATATTATAACTAGAATAATTGGTATGGACACAAAGCAATAACTCACTAACTCCTAGAAATGTATGTACACATGCAGACTAAACAGCAACCAATTAGCCACAAACTTTTTGTTTAAGCATCAGCCAGTACTTACTTCAAGATAATTGAAAGCACCACTCTGTCAAATTAGGTGAAAGTCAATTAAAGACTTTCTACTGTGTGTATCACAATGTTTAAAATGTCATTTACATTAACAGAGTTAGATAACGCAAGTAAATTTAAAAATTTATAAATGATGTATATACAGAAGGATAATAAATAAAAATAAATTAGTTGAATGTATAATTAATTTGTCTTACCTTCTGGAATATAATATAACCATGTTCATCTACATTAAGGTCAGTATATAGAGATACTCACAGGAAGCTCTTCTCCCTGCCAGCCTGTGATTATGTAGGTTTCTGGGTTTTTTTTTTCCTTTTTTGTTTTCCTAATAAACTCATCCTTTTAAAATGTGAAAAAAAAACAAGAACTTATAAATTGCAATTGGTGTCTATGAGAATAAAATTATTGGTGATTGTTATTTTGAGTTTTCTTTATTTCTATTCTGAAAAACAAAGATATGACTATGATTTTTTGCAATAATAGCAATAAATGCATTTATATTTATATAAAATAAATTTTAAAAATCACTGAGTAGTATATGTCTTTGTCATCCCTCTGAATTTTGTCTTTCTATGAAATCAACATACCAGAAGAACCAAAATAGCAACTTGTCTTTTCTTCCTCCCTTTTGAAATCTAATGAGTTTTCTTCTTCTTTTTTAATGAAAGAAATGATCAGAAAATCCTTATGAAAAATGGTTGACTTCTGTGTAGATGCCAAGAAACTTACAAAGTAGCATTATTGCAAGTATCTACCTAAGTAGCGTCCAAGATGGTTTGGTTAAGCAAGACAAAAATAAGCTCATCATTCCATGGAATAATTACATTAAACAAATTCACAGAGATAGAAATAAAACAAAATGTCAACTTTTTATTTTTCAATAAAAAATAATGCCTACCAATTTACTGTAATAGTAATGTCAGCTTGATTAACTCTAAGTGGTTATTCCAGGGGAGGTCAAGTCATACCAGAACATTAATTGGTAGGAAAGAGTATATAGTACTACAGTTTCTGTGATGATGAATGGAATTATACTGGTTGTATTAATGCATCAACATTTTCAAGCAGTATAGCTTTGCAGATGAGATTGTAGTTCTGAAAGATGGCTGTTCTTCTCCAGGTTGGTTGACTCTACCTATCTGTGTTTTGCAATATCTCTTTTCTGTTTCTATACTCTGTAAAACATTTTTTTAAATAATGCATTTCTTCTATAACTATATTATTGCCTTTAGTGAAATTTTAGCTGCACTAAAAATCTCTCAATTAGAATTTCCATATCTTGTTTTTGTTTTCTTTTTGTTTTGTTTTGTCTTGTTTGACTGATGTCCTGTCTTGCATTGGAAATAAAAAATAGTGTTTTACATCAATTTTTCATATTAATATTATGGTTTAAAATTTAGAGTTACTTATTTACTTGGTACAGAAAAACAGTGAGAGAAAGAGAAAGAGAGAGAGAGAAAGAGGAAATACTTGTCTCTTATTATAAGGACACTAAATCTATGATAAAGACTCCATTCTAATAATCTCATCTAATCCTAATTATTCTGAAAACTCCACCTTCAAATACTATTACAATGTGCATTGGAACTTCAATACATAAATTTAGGAATTTAGGGGTGATAAAAACATTCACTCTATAATGTCATCCCTTAAACATATCTAAATAAATTTTCTTGTTTCATCATTATGTATTATGAACCCTAATCAATTTTATAGTGAATATAGTAGACACAGGGAGGAAAATTGCACAATGTGTTATATTATGTTTCAGGGGGAAAAAAGTGCTAACATCTTGATCTTTATACCTCTGGGGGAAGCACATAACAAAAAAGAAAGAAGAAATATTTCAAAGAAGAAAATACCAAAGATCAATTAACCTCAATTATAATCCCTTGTATGATACAAGGGATTTTTACACATTGTTATGTGTGATTATCGGTGATATCCCTAGACTACTCAGCTGACATTATTTTGTAGAGAATACTAACAACTCAAAAGGGAATCTGTCAGAAAATAATTACCAGGAATATGCCAATGCCAAATGGGTGAGTGTTATGTCAGTGAGTATGGTTATGGTCTAGGACCAGTTAATGGTGATACATTAATGGAAAATTGCAGTCAAAAGACCCTAAAGAAAATGATTTTGATTTTTGGGATGAGATGATCAGAAGAATACAGAAAGACCTTTTGGGTCTTGAGAAGACAAAAGAGGAAAACCACTATTGGAAGTTGGAAAATGTAGGGACACTTGATATGCAGTGAGAGAAAGTTCATAAACGCTGACATTATGTAAAAGGAATAAATACATTATATAAAAGAATACAAAGGATAATTATGGTACTTGTAGATTGCCTGGGGAAGTACCCATGCAGGATGTACAAACAGCCAACTGGCTTTTTCTAACATCCTATGATAAAATATGAGAAACAAAATCTGTGTTTATGTTAAAAAAAAGGATAGTCCCCCCTTTTTTTAGCAGAATCTAGAGGAAATGTAAAGCCACAATATGCTAGATTGAAACAAAATCATTTCTAAATCCTAGTCCTTCTAAATGGCAAAAGACTCGCTAAGTAAGAATTAGACTCAAGACTCAGATAAAAATTTGGACTCTTACAGTGTAACATCAGTATACATATTTACAGGCTGTGTGTCTAAGATATTTTACTGACACCTCTAAAAACAATAATGTCTATTAATATTTTGAAGCTTTGCAAGGTCACTGTCTCACAGTATGTGATTCAGATAAAAGTAGAGCTATGCCTGTTTTTAAAACATTTGTGCATGTAGCTTTTGTCTAACATGGTAACCCTTAATGATCCATAGGGAATCCTTAGGCTTTTAAGAGAATTTTCCTGGCAAAAGCATTATCTTTGGTTTGAAAGACAAATCAATCAAAATAATCCTGGATGCCTCAACCTTCTATATGTAGGAAATTGGCTGAGACAATGCTCCGATCACCTGACAACAGACCATTGTTTTGGAAAAGAAAATGTGACTCAGGGATTGAAGCCAAGATCCCAAGAACTGGAACTAAAATCAAAATTCATGCAGACCGATGAATGCTCTATTTCTTCTATGATCTTTTCTAAACAGTGGCGTATTTCTCTGTCTGCCAATTATATGTTGGGAATCATGAAAAAATATTCCCTCTTTAGAAGACAAGTTTTCCAAAAGAGAGAAATTTTACCTGAGGAACTCTACTTCACCTGTACATGGTCATGATTTAGAAGATGAATTCATAGAAAATGTACCCACAATTTGGTAAGATTAAACTTCAGAAGATTTTGAAGTGAATATTTGCATGTGGAAGAATAAATATTTTGTGACTAGATAGACGGCTGCATATTAAAATTGTCCTCAAATTCTTTGAGACTCTTTACATCAAATAGTAAGGTCTGTTTTCCTTTTCTAAGTAGAAGGACTTATTCAGAGACTAATTTGAATAAATTTGTTCAGGACCTAGACCTTTAGAAAACTAGAAACCTCTTATATTTACTCCAAAGTCCATATCAGATGTCAGCTTTCCTTCTAGAGAGATTATTTGAAAAGGCAATGACACTACAAGGATGGAGAGGGGCCTGGCTTCCACCGTGACCCGTGGCATTAATCAAAGCGATACCATTAGACAATTTCCACTCCCTAGCTGTGAGCTGATATGTGCTGATTCCTGTAGACACCTAATATAGGAGAATGTACGTGGCAAAATCTGCCTGAATTATACACTTACAAAAATACAGCTATAACAAAACTGTTATTACTTTCAACCATCAGATTTTTGGGTCATTTGTTATGAAGTAACTTGCAACCAAAACAAGCACCCGCCATCTCATTTCTTATATTCTCCTTGTCTCCAGAAAGCATTTTCCTTAAATATTGGAACCTATCTATCTATCTATCTATCCATCCCCCCACACACAATGTATATATAATTAAATCAATATATATTGACTAAATTATTAAAATTAGTCAACTGCAAAGAAGAGGGGTCATATTTTCTCCTACTACAGTAGAGTCAGGTTTTTAGTTTAGAGAATAACCCTTTCCTCTATTTCTTTATATGGTACCATTGCATTAACTACATTTCCAAATTCTCACATACAGTTCTTTCTAGGGATAAATCAGTTACTCTCATCTGGTAAGTCTAGTGTTGATTTTTATTTCTTGTCTAAAATTGGTAGTGTAACTGATTTAACAACCTGCTCATATAAAAGAGACCATTATTCAATATGATGGTACATGCTAGGAACAATTTCTTCAATTATATCACAAATGTTGTCAATGGTAAACTGTGGAGATGGTGACAGATGGAACACACAATTCACTGAAAGACATTCTTGCTATTTAAAATTGCATGTATGTTCCCCATTCCTCTGATTACATGAGGAAGTAAAGATCTGAATCTTGTTTCTGAATCTTGAGAATAAAAATCACATAATTTCATGATACTATTTTTTTAAATCTATGTCTACACTAGATCACTGTATTCACTGTATTCAAAATATTTTAAAAATAGGTAGTATTATTTAGCTCTATGACTCCATCTGGTTTAATACGAACTATAATGGCAATACCTATAGAGAACATTCCAGGGAGTAAAAATATCAGCCTGCCCTCCAGTATTCCCCATGGATATGTCATGTAAAGCAGATGGCCTGAAGTCACTTGATATCATTTACTATCCTTATTAAAATTTGAATCAAATTTCACTAGGAATTGAATATAGCATGCTAAAAATCTATAGTTGTGCATTTGACTCATAACAAAATAATTCTTTGCAGTATTTCCCAACTTCTTCCAGCTAGTGCTTATCTCAAAAGAATAACTGAATTTAAGAAATTGAAATGAAACTTAACTGAAATTTTAACTTCAGATTTACTTATAGCCTTTATTTTGCTAATAATCATATAAATTTCAGACAGGTTAATAAAAATACAGCACATTCTAAGGTGGCTGCATCTTGGTCAAACTAAGTCACGCAATATCTTTTCAACTAGGGTCTTTGAATAAATATTGATTTATTCATTTTTAACTTTATGGAATTATTTCAAATAATTTATAAGAAAAAATATAAAATATATCAAAAATAAGAGTAAAAATTTGTAGACATAAATAATAGCCAATATTGAATGAGAAAAACTTGGCAAACCACCCCCATGACGTTTATAAGTGATATGCTATATATATGACATAAATGCCTCTTGAGCAATGCAAAGAATAAGGAAAATGGCTTTATTTGTGAGCCCCCCTTACCTTGCCTTGAATTCATGCGTGGCTTTTCTTTTCTACTTCAGAACAATTTATACTATGGACACAGCAAGTTGCTGCACAGGGAAAATGTTACACTAACCAAAAAATGAGCAGAGAATTGCCCTCAAGTGGAGAGTCCCAGCAGTGTATCTGCCAGATGTCAGGTTCACTGCAGTTAAACTATGGGAACTACTATATTTTCACATTTGTAATTTGTGGTTCCAATACATGTGGAGTTCTATTTCCACACACTGCAGAAGAAATCATTTGTAGAAAACATAAAGTCATGAGTGGGGATGATATTCCTACTCTTTTTGAATTATTTTTATAATGACCTAATAATAGGACTTTCAGTATAAAACCTTTTTTAAAAAAATATATTAGTACCAGAATTTTTGCATTGAATTAGTCCGAAAGTTAGCTAAGATTTTTATTGCATATTTATTTATTTTGCTGAAAAGCTTATGGTTTTCATAATTGAATAGAATAGCTTAAATATAACAAAAAAAGTGATGTTTAAGAGATCTGGCTATTTTCATTGTACTTCATAGCATTTGCTTCTATGGCAACACAAAAATATTGATGATAAGAATAACTATTGAGTTTTACAAGTAGTGCACTGAAGCTCCTTTCATTAAAATAATCACAAGCTACAAATATATGTCTGACACTGGAATTTTATTATAATGTAATTTATCTGTTTGCAGTATCTTACAATGAAAAACATTACTTCAAGAATAACTCATTTTGAATATAATTATAAGAAAGTAGATCATTTCTTTATTTTGGAAGATAAAATCATAAAATATCGAATTAAGTATTCTGAACTAGTAAGAATAGTTTTCTTCTCAGGCGTTGACAACAATGCTAAGGCATAACCAAGCTGAGAAACATTAGAATATATAATTGTATCTAGGTTTGGGGATTATAATTAAAAAATCACATAGTGTCTTTTATTACATGGAAAAAGAAAGACAGTTAATATGTGAGGCTCCACTAAGCTGAAGATTGGCAGGAGCGTATCTCTCCCTGCCTTAGAAATTGCTCTGCTAGTCTCAGCGGCAAGCAAACCTCACAGGGCTTTGCACTGCCATCTGCCACGCAATTCCATTTAGGTTTTAAACTCAGGTAAAGTGAGTAAAACAGATTTTCCATTTTACTTCACATTGCACTTTGGACTCAGGTGAATAGTGATTTTCTAATAATTAAATATTATAGCTCAAACTATAGACCTTAGTCATTAATTTTATTATAGAATATTAGCCCACCAAATAATATCTAAAATTAATATGTATTTCACTGTAAATATCCAACACGGTTCATTTCAGTTTTTGGCAATTTTTTGAAGTAGATCAAGTAATCAATCAGTTGTCTTTAATACTAATACTACATAGATATTGGAAAGAAGGGAACGCACATCTTTACAAGTTTTAATTTTATTATTTTCCTTTGTTATAGACAAAAGTCTTTATGTTTTCCATCAGAGGAATAAGCTTCCTAGCAAGATTAGGGAACTAACCGAGGAAATATGACTCCCCCATTGATTGGTTCATTTTCATTTCCCCCATTTCATCTGTCCAATAGAATAAATATTATATTCATTATTTATCTGTCTGCTCATTTACCTGCCTACCAACATTAATTTAATTTCCACATGTCAGAAAAAAAAAATAGTACCACGCACGTGATTATATTCCAGTAAACAAAAGAGATGTCCTCAAGTAGTTTTTATTGTCACATTCTTATAAGACATGAAAAACAAGCATGAGGACAAAGCATGCAGTGATGCTCTGAATCAGGAGTGCTGGTGCACACATACCAGAAACATCGACAAACACATGCTCATTATATATAACACTGGCAAGACTGAATTGGAAGAAAATGTCAATCCATGTTCTTATTCACAGGAAAGTAGGCTTCTAAGGAGTAAGTAATATCTAACATTTTTCAATAATAAAGAAGTTATTTGGAGGGAATAGTGTAGAGATGCGCCAACATATATGTTGAGCAATTACCAGATATGTTTTGGCTTCTGAGACTGTAGTAATGGTTAAGTAAACAAGGTCTTTGTTTTCAAGAAGCATGCTAGTGGAGAACATTGATTGTTCACATAAAAATCTGTAATGCACGTGGAGAAAAAGTGTGATATGAATAAAGCATATGGGATATGAGAAACCAGGATAAGGCACATTAAATAGGATGACAGTCTTTGAACTCCTTTGACATAACCTATGCATTTCAAGCACTATCAGACTCAAAACACACTTCTCAGACACTCTGCTTTTTGAGTAGTAAATTGTATTAAGGTTTGGAGAGGACACACGTCCATGAAAGATTTGGAAGGCAGAAGTGCAACAGAGGCCATTTTCCTGCTGTGGCAATTGGCAACAAGTTCCAACATTTCAATGACTGCACTCCATATTCCAGCGCTTGAGCACAAGCGTCCTGATGGGAGAAAATTGTGTGGGTGCCCATAGCACCAGCAACAGTAACAATTTTCCAGCTACTGGAGGTAGTAATGCTGATTGACATCAAAGCAAGTATTCCACTGGTTTCCTCAATTCATGCCTCTCTCACCCTTGGCTAGTAGTTTTCATGATCCAATTCCTTGTATTAATTCCTTTCTTCTAAAATACCTAGAGAAAGCTTTTGTTTCAGTCACCAAATTTTGAATGTGATAAGTGGTCAAAAAACACATGGCTCCTATTTCCCCCAACCCTGGCAACCACTTTTCTATTTTTCTATGAAATTATTGTTTTCATTTTTTAAGATTCCATATAGAAGTGATACCATCCAGTATTTATCTTTGACTGACTTATTTTACTTAGCTTCATACACTAAACATCTAGCCTTCTTTTTACAAATGACAGCATTTCCTTCTTTCTCACTGTTAAGATTTCCTTGTGAGCATCTCCTCCTCACACCCTCTGCATATGTGCTCTCTCCCTCCCCCAATTATCATCTTCTTTATTCATTATTTGTTGACAAGGGGTTGTTTCATATCTTGGCTATTCTTAATGCTGCAACAATATGGAGGTGCAGATGCAGATACTCTTAAAATTGTTTTTATTTCTCTTGAATATGTACACAGAACTGGGGCTATTGTATCATATCGTAGTTTTAAATTCAGGTTTTTTTTCTGAGGAGCCTCTATACTTTTGCTATGGTGTCTGCATCCATTTACATTCTTACCAACAACGGGTAGGAATTCTCTTTTATACACATCCTTACTACTTGTCTTTTGTTAATGGCAATTCTAAATGATTTGACCTGATAGCTTATTGTAGTTTTATTTGCATTTCTTGATTAATCATAGTGAGCACCTTTTTTGTATTTATATTTTGTATGTCTTATTTTGAAAAATATCTATTCAGTGCCTACCTTATTTATTTTGTTGTTGAGTTGTATGAGTTCTTTGTATGTTTGTATATTAATCTTTCATATATGATTTGTAAATAATTTTCCCCATTCTATAGACTGCTTATTCATTTTATTGATATTTTCCTTTGCTGTGCAGGAGTGTTTCAGTTGTCTGTAGAACCACTTAATTATTGCTTACGTGTGTTGCCTTTCTTTTTTGGTGTTAAACTTCAAAAAATATCATTGCCAAGATTTATGTCAACGAACTTACCATTTATACTTCCCAGAATTTTATGGTGGAGAGTCTTAAATTTAAAACATTAATCCATTTTGAGTTGATTTGTGTGTGTGCAGTAAGATAATATTCGAGTTTCATTCTTTTACATGTGGCTGTCCAGTTTTCCCAGCACCATTTATTGAAGACTAGCCATTCCTAATTGTATATTCTTGTCTACTTTGTTGTAAATTATTTGACCATTTATGTGTGATATTATTTCTGGGCTCTCTGTATCGCACCAATAATCTGTGTGTTTGCTTTTATACCTATATCACACTTATATGATTACTCTAACTTTGTAATCTATTTTGAAATCAAAAAGTGTCATGCCTCCAGGTATGTTTTCTTTCTCAAGATTTCTTTGGCTATTTGGTGTCTGTGTAGTTTATATAATTTTTTTCCAATTTCTGTGAAAAACACTATTGGGATTTTGATAGGGATTGCACTGACACTTTAGGTAATTCTGTGTAGTGTGCAAGTTTTATTAATGTTTCCAATCCATGAGCATAGACTATCTTTTCATTTATTGTGTCATCTTCAATTATTTTCATCAATGTCTTACAGTTTTTGCTATATCAATCACCCATTTAAATTTATTCCTATGGAATTTTTCTCTTTAAGATGCAATTGTAAATGGGATTATTTTCATTTCTTTTTCTGATGTTTCATCATTGTGCATAGAAACACAACTGATTTTTATACATTTGTGTCCTACAACTTTACTGACTTTATTAGTTTAATAGTTTTGATTGGAGTCTGTAAGGTTTCTATATAAAAGACATGATCTGTAAAAAGATTATTTCTTTCTTTCTTAACCATTTGGATTTTCACCATATAAAGCTTTCCTTCTGCCTGCAGGATGCCCTTTAAAGAGTCTTGAAATAGGGGGCCTCCTTGGTGGCACAAGGGGTTAAGAACAGCACTGTGAAACTATCCACAGACTCTGCAGCGCGAGTTTGATCTCCAGCTGGCCAGGGAGATATCCATATGGCACAGCAGATCTCTCCTGCCTTGCCTGCTGCTCCCCTTAGCAGTGTATTTCAGTCAGTCTGCGTGTTCTGCTCCCCACTCTGTCTCTGGTGAATCCTCTCACCACAAGCACCTCTGGTCTGTACCCCAGTTCTTGTATGCATAAACAAAAAAATCTTTAAAAATGAAAAAAAGAGTCTTGAGGTAAATCTCTGCTGTTGATGAATTCTTTCACTTCTTGTCTTTGAAAACTTTATTCTCTTTGTAATATTTTAAAAAAAATTGCAGTATATGAACTGCTAGGTTGACAAATTAATCTTTAGTATTTTAAAAATTACATTATTTTCTACTTGATTGTTTTTTGACAGAAATATGTTTTAATCTTACATTAATTTATATTTAACATCCCTTAAAATTAAGGCTATGTATTAACAGAAATTTTATATCTTGAGATAAGTATAAATTCAGTGTCCTCCAAGGATATATTACAGATGAGAGCTTTTGTTCTGATACCAGTTTTCTTTGCTGTCAACATCCTGAAGAACTGCCCTAAAATATTGCAAACAGGATATTGATATTAATTGAGTCAAAAGAAGGAAATATGCCATGATCACAAAGATCCTTCAAGATGCTGTTTTATGACCACACCCATCACATGTCACCAAGTGGCTTTTGACTTCCAAAACCCACTACTCTCTTCTCCATTTCCCTAATTTTTTTTTTATTTCAAAAGTGTCAGTGTAAATAGAACCATATGGTATGTGACTTTGTGGGAATGCATTTTTTACTCAAAGTTTCCTGTGAAATTTTATATGTAGTTGTGTGTATTAATAGCTTATTCCTTTTTATTATTGTGTAATAGCATTTTATGCTTTATATATACCATAACTTGCGTAAATATTTATCTATTGAAGAATATCTAGGTTATTTTCAAATCTTGGCTATTATAAGTTAAATTGTCATAATATTTTGTACAGTAATTTTTTTGTGAACTTACTTGTTAGAGATCACTACACTCTAGTGTAGTTTGTAATGATTAGGAGACAATATATGTTTGTCACACATCTGATAAAGGAGTAGTAACTAAAATATATAAAGAACTCTCAAATCCAAATGGGAAACACGTAATTGGAAAATGGACAGTGGGTTGCATATTAGGAACTTTTGGTTGAAGTGTATTCTGGCACAGGCACCCCATATCCAGAGGGCAAGGAGGTACCAAAGTGGCATACCACTCCAGATTGCTAGTTAGCAATCTTACAGGACAGTCTTGTGTAATCGGAAGATGAAAGAGTTTTCTGAACCATCTGCTCTCCCATACTTCTATCAAAATCTCAAAGTGTTCAGTCACATATGCAGAATATTCTCAGCAGCACATGACACATTACGGTAGTTTGTCAAGACTAAGTCCTGGGAGCATACTCTGGGATTGCACATTCCCAGGTGCAAGGTTATAAACCATACTTCAAGGTAAGCAGATGAGAAACTCCTAAGATTGCCTGGTTTCATCTCTTGAGTCATCACACGGTCACAATCTTTTGATTGCCTTCCCTAGCAGGTAGTCACACACTTAGTTTTGTAAGAAACTATGAAACTATTTTGTGGAGTGCCTGTTCTATTTTAACTTTATAAAGCAAGGTACAGTGATCCAATTTCTTCACATCTTAGACAGCTCTTGGTGCTGCTATTTTCAATTTGAGCCATTTTGTAGGGTATGTGATGCTATCTCATGGTATTTTTGATTTGTGTTTCTAATGATATTGACATTCATACTTGCCATCTGTATTATCTCTTGAGTAAAAAGCCTGTTTTTGTCTTTGGCCCATATTCCAATTACATGTTTCCTGTTTGGATTTGAGATTTCTTCATATATTTTAGTTACTACTCCTTTATAAGGCATGCAACATGCATATATTTTCTCCTAATCTTTATCATACCATTCTATCTTTCTGTGCTCTTGTTGCAGAGCAAGTTTTAATTTTAACTAGGTCCAATTTATCAACTTTGTCTTTATAAACTTCTATTTTCAAATATTTGCTTATCCCTAGATTCCAAATATATTATTTTATTATTTTCATAAACTAACATAGTTTAACATTTTATATCTAAGTAGAGGTACACAAAGGATGTGCAATAACTTTCTCATGAGGTCTGTATTTACAAACTAGTTTGAATGGTCTCTGCAAAGTACTCTACCGTAAATGTTCAATTTCTCCAACACATTTGTTGAAAAGTTTCTACTTCTTTCATCAAATTATTTTAGTATGTCAGATATAGTTCTATTTGACCATGTCTTACCTTAGCGGGGTATATTTGTGTGGGTCTATTTTCGAAGTCTTCATCCTGATAATTTGATTAATGAGTTCATTTATCTACCAATGTCACACTGTCTTGGTTACTATAGCTATAGAATATGTGAGTATGTAGATGATATAGATACATAAAGATGCTAGATATAGACCTATAGGGAGATATATATAGTAGATACACATACATTCATTACTGTATATTCTGATTCTCCTGGTGCTGAGGAAGTCCAGGTTGAACCAGGGGAGGAATTAGCTTATCTATACTTCCTTCTGTTGCTAAGTTTGGGGACAGAAAATATAAATGTCAGGTTGCTTCTATTGTACAGGGGAAAGTGAGGACCTTCTGATACTGTTGCTCCTTTAGTCCTGAATGGCCTGATTTACCATCTTTCACAATTCCCCTTTGAGTGTATTTTGTGTTATTTCTGTGGTTTATAATTGTATGTAGCATGCTATATCATCTTGTCCATAAAGAAATAAACAAACTTTGAGTTATCTGGGTTGGCATATTAAGCTTCGATACATCAATTATTTGACTTTAATCAATTTATTTATTTATTTATTTAAGATTTATTTATTTATTTATACAAGCACTGGGTACAGTCAGAAGTGCTGGAGAGTGAGAGAATTCACCAGAGTCAGAGCAGGGAGCAGAGCAGGCAGAAGGACCAAAGTACACTGCTGATGGCAGCAGCGGGCCGCAGTAGTGACCAAAGTACACTGCTGAGGGGAGCAGCCGGCGGCAGGAGAGGTCTGCGCACCATGTGGGACCCTCCTCTGGTGGCTGGGGAGCAGCCGGGGATCGAACCGGCGCTGCGGAGGCTGCGGGCAGCTTCGCAACCCAGCGCTCAACCACTGCGCCACTGGGGAGGCCCTTTAATCAAATTTTGTAAATGAAGAATTGGAACTTTAAGAAAGGGCTTACTACACATACTTTACTTTGAAATATATGAAAATTAGTTTTCTATAAAAATGTCAGATTAAGTTCAATGTGACTTTTATCATATTGCTTCTCATTAGTTACCTTTTTTCTATATTTTTGAATTGAGGAATAAACATCTGATTTTAATGTAAATTGCCCTTATGTTAGTGCCACATTCAAAATTATTTTTCAATTTCCTATTAGGATAACAACATTTAATATCTATATATAATACAGATATTTATATCTCTATTACCTAGTATACAAACTGTGACTGAATTGATAATTATGAAATAGCTAATCTTCTTAAAGCAAAGTAATTACCATTATAACAGAGCATAGGAAAATATAACTTTACATGAGCAAAGAAAAAATTATTTTCTCCTATGATGAGAGTGTATTATGAATCTGGTATTTTTAGATGAAGCAATAAACAATATTCACAAGCTGCCTTTGAGCAAAAGAAACAGGACCATAAAGTGATTTTCATTAAAAACACTTATATGATGTCTACAACTGCAGGAATGATGACATTCTACTAAAGCTGGAGACATTACAGGTATGGAAATGACCCTCTTCATTTAAGTAAACTATTGTTTTTAAAGTATTTATTCTAAAAGGGCTCTCATTTAATAGCATTTGTGTCAAGCTATCTTTTGCCTGCCTGCAAGGAGGCATCATCAGTCCATTGGCCAAAAGTTCAAAAATAGAAGGCAATGTTTGCAAAACTATATATTAGAGATTCAATAATCAAAAAAGTCTTCCTAGTATTTCTCTTCGAAGTTATGCTTACCAATAAGTGCCAAAAATGCACTTATGCAAAAGTATTCTCATTCAGAATAATTAATGGTATAATATTATATAATTTCAGTTAATAAAATCCAAGCTCAATTTTATTCATTTATCTTTATGAATTTTATTAATGCAAAATTAATTATTTTTAAACTTTGAATGGCTTATACTTCAGAAAACTATTTCTAAGAAAATATTCTGCTAATAAAACTGGTTATTATTTTACATTAAACTATCTGTATTTTTTTAGTTATATGTTTTTTTTAGTGCAGAATTCTACTTATTTATGCACGACCTCTTGCCACAATAATTACAGACTCAAAGTATTTATTATTTCCTGGCAAATGGTTTACATACATCAGTGAGCACATAGATTAGTCCAGATAATCACAAGTGATTTCAGCTTGGCCACAATATTTCTGAGATTCAATATGATCTGATATTGTCAGTTACTAGTAATCAACAGAAAAAATAATGCCTTACATTGAATAGTAAAATTAGCATAAGTAAATAAAAGCTAAACAAAATTAAAAGGTGGCTCTTAAGCAGTCAACTGCCCTTAAGTATCATTTTTATCCCCTTTTATCATTTGTAATAGGCACGTAAATACTTTCAAAAGACTTAAGATGAAATGTATAACTAAAAACAGACAAATACTGCCTTATACTTAGACACTGAATGTAAGGTAACTTACAATCTCAAAACAGACACCGAAAGAAATTGGGTGGTAAAAAGGGAGATGAGAGTTCTTTTGAAGATTCATGGGAGAGTGAGAGGATTCACCAGAGACAGAGCGGGGAGCAGAACAGGCAGACTGACGAAATACACTGTTGAGGGGAGCAGTAGGCGAGAAAGAAGAGGTCTGCTGCACGATGTGGAACCCTTGCAGGCAGCCGGGATGGAACCAGTGCTGCAGAGGCTGCCCGCAACTTCACAGTGCGGTGCTCAGTCGCCTGCTCCACCAGGGGAAGCCCAGTAAAATATTCTTAATATAATTTTTCTCAACAGAATTTTACATGTTTCTATTTAGCATGTAATATAGACAATAGCAAAATACATTAAGTTTTCTATAATAGATTTTTTTCTATTTTATGCGGCATTGTATAGAATTCAGCTATTATTTTATTTTTCTTATTAATATTTTCTCAAATAAGGAGCTCATTCATTGACTTATATTTTGGTATAATAACCTTAACCTGGGTACCTACTTTAGAATGTTTTCCTGTCATTGAATTGCATTGTTTCCATATACTCATACAGTAAATTTAAACTTCATATTATATTGTTGGCAATAGATGCATTCAAATTTATAATTATTTTAAATTGGTGAAAAAGTAATCCTTTTTGTCTCTCAAGTTTTGCTGCAAAATCATTCAACTTCTCTAAGCAAACATGTTGATGTCATTATTGTTTGGTTTTGAAATTATGCCTTTTTATATG
Organism: Talpa europaea; assembly: GCF_964194135.1. Classification (NCBI taxonomy): domain Eukaryota; kingdom Metazoa; phylum Chordata; class Mammalia; order Eulipotyphla; family Talpidae; genus Talpa; species Talpa europaea. The sequence goes on along the minus strand of NC_140073.1, from coordinate 125,610,502 downwards.
TAAATTGCACTTATATTTGATGATTTTATTGCTTCATTAGTCAGTATGTCTCTGAAAGTACCACACTATGATTTTAACACTACAAACTAGATAACTAACAAAACTAAGCTTAGTATCTGAGGGATCATAATTCTGAGTAAATTGTTCTCTATTTCTTTGAAATTACTCTGTTATAATCATTTGATTTACTGCCTCTGCTTTACACAGAAAAGTAGAGACAGAGGTTTGTTTTTTTTTTTTTTCCCAAGATTTAAATTTAACTACTGGAGATGGGAATGATAATGTCTGAGACGAAAATACACTAGATGAGATATGACCAATTAAACACTGGGGAAGAAAATGTTACTGAATTTGAAGTCATGTTTAAAAAAAGGAGACACAATAGGAAAAAAGGATTTTGAAAAATGAAAAATACATCAGTGAGCCTTACACCAAAAAGCTAATACTACAAGTGGCGCTATTACAGTCTCTTTAAAAGCAACAGGGGACAAGAGGCAAAAACAAATATCTGAGGCTGTTACAGCCAAATGTTTTTCCAAATTTTGTGAAAACTATAAACTCACAAATCCAAGAAGTTCAATGAACCCCAACACAAGAGAGACAAGGAAAAATAAACTGCCTATGATTACTGATGCTTTTAAAATCAGATATAGAGATCAAATATTAAAAGTGGCCACATACTTTCTGCCAGATCTGATGATTTTATCTGCTGCTTCTCTCTATGAAATTCAAATATAAATCTTGGGAATAATGCAAGAGCTAAAAAAAGGAAAATTGTAAAAGGTGGTGAGAGGAAGGTGACCTGATTGGAGTCCCCAAGAACAAATAGCAGCAGGGGGTCTTATAATCTCCCACGCATGAGAAGATATTAGCAGGAAGGTGATGCTTCCTGACCCCTCAATCTACCAAGAGAATTTTTACCAAGTGGTCTCATTCTTCTCCAGGATCAAAAGAAACTTCCATGGACAACGCTAGGTGATCTTTGAAGAAATAGCAAGCTGGGTAGACAGAAAGTCCATGCTTGACAATAAGAGCCAGGAAATGCTTACTTCACTGCAAGTTTTAGGTTTGGGGGGACAAAGAAAATTTGTGAACTAGGCATTTGTTGTGGAAGAATCTTGCCTGTATACCCTTAATCTAAATATCTTGGTGGGGGGAAAGAATTCTCCAGATGTGGCTTAACTGGCCACATTTGCATATTGTGCTGAGATTTCCTTTGTAAGCGCACCAGGGTTATATGTGATCTCTGTGCTTGGCCAAAAGACGTGAACAGACATTTTACCAAAAAGGTTACAGAAATATCACATAATCTTGTAAAAAAAGAGTATCACCATTAGGTAAATGTGAACTAAAATTACCAGCAAATATGACAAACTATCTTTAATAACTAATATACAAATAAAAATGGTGAAAACACTAAAATGTTGGCAAAGATGTGCAGAAACTGAATGACTCATACATTACTGTAAAGGATACAAAATGACACAGACCCTCTGGAAAACTATTTGGCAGTTTCTTATAAAACTAAGCATATCTGTGCTATCTGATCTAGCAATTGCACCCATGGACATTTATTGAAAAGAAAATTTATGTTAACTCAAAAACCTGAACACAAATGCTCATTACAGCTTTATTCATAATAGCCATAAACTATGCAATAAACCACTATGCTATAAACCAGATGTCATGTTATCAAATGGATAAAAAAACTTTTATATAGTCATGTTATGAATACATTGCTCAACGATAAGAAGGAACAAACTATTGACACAATTATTCTGTATAGGGAAAAAAAGTTGCAAAGGGCACATTATATAATTTCATGTATAAATCACTTTTTCTAAAACAAAATTGTAGAACAGAAGAGCAAAGTGGTGATTCTCAAAGTGAGGGACCGCTTGGGAAACAGATGGGTGTGGTTATAGAAGGATGATGAATTTTCTGAGACCCTATTTTTATACTCTGAATTTAAATATACTGTACACTGGGGCAAAAGCAATAGCAACTGTTGCTTAACTACTTCGCCTCCTCTCTCTACATGTATCATCCGTGCTTGGTGTGAAGTGTTTCAAGGCAGCAAAGGCTGTAGAGCATTGTTAGTACAAAGAGAAGCAAGACCTTATTTCTCCCAGGTTTCAAACTCAGGTAAAGATTACATATCTCCTCTATCTATCCACATTTCCTTTCTGTGTTAGTTTTCATGGGCTGTTGTTACACATTATGGCAAAAAGGATGGCTTAAAATAACAGAAATTAATTTTCATAGTTCTGGAGAAGTATAAAGTCAAGGCAGTCGCAGGGCTATGCCAACTCTTCCTAGTTTATTGCCTTTTCCTAATTCCTGTTGCTCGCCAGCACTCTGTGAGATGCCTTAACTTAGGGTGGCATCTCTTTGACCTCTGTCTCCTTCGTTATATGTTCTTTCCTATGGTCAGAACTGTATGTCTTCACAGAACATTTTACTGTTTCTCTGTATCTAAATTTCCTTCTTTTAATAATGGCATCAATCATTAGAATAGGGCCCACCCTAATTCAATATGTTATAATCTTTACTTTATTATATCTGCAAAGATCTTATTTCAGGATAAGGTTAAAGTCAGATACTAAGGGTTGGAAATTGAACATATTTTTTGGGGGAACACAACTCAATCCATAACCATCTTTCTGTCATCCTATTACTAGGCAGGGTGAAGGCAACCCAGAATCTCCATACCAACCCTAAAAAGGTTCTGGCATCCGCCACATCAAGACAAAACATACACTCGTGCATAAGACCTTTAATGAAAAGGAACTTTAATCAATTAGTGTGCAATAAAGGGAAGAGAAAAAAATAAAGTTTCCAAATCAAGCATGAAGTTGAAGTTACTCATCCCCTCATGGGCTAATGTCCAGCTAAACAGGGTTAGCCCAAGGGGGCCACGGAGGCTGGAAAGCCTGCCAGAAGTCTAAGGCACTGTAGGGTAAATGGTTTTCAGGCTTTTCTGCTCTGCCACCATTAGGATTGCCCTGCTTGATGGGGCACCTGCAGTTGTTACATTGTTGTAAGCTGTCCTGTTTACTTCTGCAGGCCATGGGAAGAGTATTGAGATAGTCACCAAGACAAGAAGCAGGAGAGAGGTAGGAGAGAAAAGGGGAGAAAGAAGCCAGAGTAGCCCAGAGTGAAGACTTGCGGGGGGCTTGGGGGGCTTGGAGGCCTGCCGGCACCCCTGCCTGCCATGTACCTGTTTGCCACACTACCTGTAAAGTTCAATAGAAGCAAGAGAAAGCCACCGAGGTCTCCAAGACTCTCCTTTACCCGTCTGCAGTATCAGAAAACCTGCTCAGTGGCCTTCCTACCACCACAGGCACCTTCTGCTGGGGACCCATAGGGAAGGGATATTATGGGACCAGCACTTTCTGGACAAAAGGAGCATAATTAAAATCAAGATAAAAGCTGCCATGGCTAACCTCCCAACGGGTCTCTCACCCACATCTGTTTCAACCAGTTCAGGGCCAAGAAACAAGGGACACTTCACATGTGTCTCTGCTCCATGTGCCTCTACTGGGTTTCCTGGCTCTCCATCCTGCTTCCTTCCTTCTCCAGTCTCCTCTCTACCTTCTCTTCCCTGCGTTGCTTCACCCTCCATTGGGTGGGGTAGAGAACCTGGAACCTTCCATTTCCCTGTGGACCACCTTGTTTCAGTCCATCTACCCAACTATGTATTTGTCTATCTAGCCTCCATTGCTTTATCTCTTTATCTATCTATCTATCTATCCATCTATCTATAATTTACCTAGTATTAGAGTTAGAATAGTAGTTAAAAAATATGTTTGATTCAGGATTATATATTAATGCCTTTTTTGAAGTTGAAAATGAAGTCAGATATTTTCTTACCATAAATATAAAGGATTCATTTTACAATGAGAATTGACTTTCAATTAATATGTATGTATACCATCATGTGCTATGAGTTTAAATCTTAGTTTAAATATCTTAATAAAAACATTTCTAAAACATATTAGCAGGGAGACTATTCTATTATATTTTTGATGTTGCTCCTTCATTTGTTCTGAATAACGTTTACCACCCACACATCCTTATACCCATATTTTAAATATAACCTGTCTCAACCCATTTTCCCACTTTTTTCTTTTTGTATATTCATTTATCTTGATTTTCATAATCTTCAAAGAAAAAATTGTTATAATCTTTTTATATATTTGGCAAGGGAAACATTATTTTAATCATGTTTTTCCTTTGGATGTTTGGGGCTGCTATTCTTTTTCCTATGGTTGCAAAATTATTTATGGGATCCATATTGTCTTTTTATATTATGTTCCTTTCATTGAGCACAGATCAAATTAGATCTCCTCTCCCTTTTTATCTAGTGTTTGAGGAGCACCTTACTTTATTCCCTGTCCTCCAGTATTTTGCTGTTTAATTATGTTTGAAATCAATCTCTTTATATTCACCTCTCAGTATGGTTTACATATTAGTGACATATATCAACTAAATTTCTTTTTTTTTAAAGATTTATTTATATATGCATACAAGAACTGGGGTGTAAGCCAGAGGTGCGGTGGGTGAGAGGATTCACCAGAGAGAGTGGGAGCTGGACGGACAGATCTACTGAAATACACTGCTGAGGGGAGGAGCAGGTGAGGCAGGAGAGGTCTGCTGCACCATGTGGGTTGCTCTCTGGCTGGCCAGGGATCAAACTAGTGCTGCAGAGGCTGGCAATAGCTTGATAGCGCTGTCTTTAACCCCTGTGCCACCAGGGAGGCCCCTGAACTAAATTTCTGCATTTGAAGGTCTTTCAGAATTTGAAGGGGGATACACTCGAGTAGGCTTATTTTTCATGGTGTGATTGTTCTAGAATATGGTGCAGTTGACAACTCTGTTCATTCTGTTTCAACATATAAAATGCAATCAGGCACAGGTTTTTTCCCTTTCAAATGTCATGCTTTACAATTTTTTTTCATATAAATTATGAAATTTTAAATTAAATACCTCTTCTCCTGTGTCCAGTCATGTTTTCATCTAGATAACATCGAGAGATATAAAGAGGTTTCTTGAGTAGGTGTGACTCTTGCTGACTTTCATGCTACAGATGATTTAACATCTGATTTTCTGATCAGTGTTATGTCAGCCTTCCCCACTTAGGGGAGCTATTGGCAAGAAGTGAAACATTTCTAAACAAGCCTGCCCATGTTTTGGTTTAGAGGACAGAGTATACATAAATTATATACAGAAACACCGATGATGTAATCAATGAGCATTATTTTAGTTACTTCCCTGAAAGGACAGTTTCAAAAAATAACATTATCAACAGTCATGTAACAGAATAATACTTGTGAAAGTTTGTGTTATGATTCTACCAGTTTGCTACAATTTCAAAGCACTTATGATACTATATTTAGTCTTATTTCATGACGGACTTACGGACTTAAAATTGTGGATAAAAATGCTCTGATATTTTAAAAATATGAAACTGAAGAAGAAAATCCAGACAAGAAGAATATAAATAAACAGAGAAACTGAAGACCAAGAGTATGAGAACATCAGTATGCAGATTAGAAGAGCTAGCATATTTTACAGATCAAATTAAAGCAGAGTAAAATAATATTCTCAGGGCATAGTAATAATAGTGAAAAATAAATTTATTATTTTAGATGAAAATTTTTCTAATATTTGTTTCTAAATAAAACTTTCCATGCGTGACATTTTCAGAAAGGATTTCGGAAGACATAAGGTGCATTGTCACAAATCCATCTTTAAACAGGTGCAATAAGAGATTTCCTCTGGTTATTTTTGTCATATCCTGAACTACAAATCAAGGGAGCAGCATCAAAATAAATTTCCATAAATTACATTCTGAAACATATAATATTATTGTTTGAAACTGTAATAGATGTAGTAGGCAATTTCTCTATGGCACAAAATGTTTACATAAAAACTGGTACAAAACAGTTATTCCCAGCCTTACTGCCACTGATTAGATCAACATCAATATACTTTGGCCCTGTTTTCAGCACCTGAGATACTGGAGGAGGCATTTATACATTTATATATTGCACGATCCTTCCAGATTGCCTAGAACGGTACTAAATAAAGCCTGGTATCTCAACATTATTATTAATAGTCCCCATTTTATCCTCAAAAGTGCCCAGGTTGAATGATAAATTATGTTGTCATCCTCCTTATTGGTAGGTTTTCGATGTTGTCCTCTGTATCATAACCATCACAATCATAATATCAAGTAATTTTTCGGTATGATTACTGCTGTACCACATACAGGTATCTCCTTTCTACTGCCTTGTGCTATCACATCTGATTTTGCCCCATTTCCCATAAAATGACATAGTAAATCAGTGATTAACAATATGCACTGTGGAGCAGGCAACTGCCAGGGTTCTGATTCTCCTTTGACAAACTGTTAACTGTTGGCCTTAAACAACTTATTCTTTTTTTTTTTTTTTTAAGATTTTATTTTTTATTTTATACAAGAACCAGAGTACAGGCCAGATGCGCAGGAGGGTGAGAGGATTCACCAGAGACAGAGCGGGGAACAGAACAGGCAGATTGACTGAAATACACTGCTGAGGGGAGCAGCGGGCATGACAGGAGAGGTCTGCTCGCTATGTGGGACCCTCGCTGGCTGGCAGGGAAAGAACTGGCGCTACAGAGGCTGCGGACAGCTTCACAGAGCTGTGCTCAACCTCCTGCGCCACCAGGGGAGGCCCAACAACTTACTTATTCTTTCTGTAATAATAATCTACTCACCTATAAAGTGAAGAAAACATTATTACAGACTACAGCTGTAAAGGGTGAAAGGCACTCTGCCAGTGTGAGTTGCATCTGTGGTCTTCTTAGCTATACCCAAACTTCCTTCTTTGAGCCAATCAGTTTCCAGGTTTTGGTTGTATTGAAATATTTCCTAACCTATATTCTTTTTTCCCACTGTCTTTTCATGTCCCATCATGAGCCTGAAGCCCTAATTTTCTCTTAAAAAAAAAATAGGGTATGTTCTCTGAGGGAAATCAAAGCCTCTCCAGAGTTAAAAACACAACAACAAAAACAAAAACAAAAAATCCTCATCAGCACTATGCCGCATAGGAAAGGAAATTTTATTTTTCTTTCCACCAATGCTGGTCTCACAGGATGTTTACAGTTTTAGAGAGGAATTATTATGTTAAGGAAGAGAAAAATGATGTAGAACTACAAGGTGATAACCTTAATCAATATAACAAAAGAGATAAACAGGGGAGATATTAGCAGCCAAATGCTAAATTCTATAATGTGGATTAAACTTGACCCAAAAAATACAGGAGCTACAGCCAACAACATGTACCCTGAACTTTGTTAGCTGGTAAGGCCATTTAACATTGTGCTTGTTTGTTTTATAAGTCAGCGAGCTGATGATACCTGAATACAAAGTCTGCTAATTCCTTCATATGTGAAGTCTTAAGGAAAACACAAGCTGAAAAGTATTCTTTTTTGATCTCAAGGTTGTCTAGTTTAGTGCATTTGCTATTTGTTGACTCATAATAATGCCATTAATTTTTTAAAGCATATTAAAATAAAAATTAAAATTACATATGGAAAATATTTATAATATAAATAGTTGGTAACGGGTAATGATTTGACAAGTGAGAACATGGATTTGTAGACAGATTACACATGTATTTGGTTAGAAAAAAATATATTTACAGAAAGTTAAATAAACAAAAGGTGATACAAATGGATGAGTAACAAAAACCTTGTGAGCCAACATAGGGACAAGAACGTTATGTAAAATTTATTCACATATATTGCTGAAGTCATACTGCGCATGCATCCTGGGTGGGAATGCCTAAAACACAGACATGGGTCTGTTGTGCCATGCAGGGAACAAATAGTGGCAGAGACAACTATAGCAAGACTAGTCAGAATAAAGATGCAAGTTAGCCGTGCAGGGGAAAAAAAAAATTTTGGTGTGTTACATGCAAAATTTTGAAATACTTTGTCCCGCTTGACCAGCTGTGAGAATTCCAAACCCCTTTTCTGCCAAGAAGTTTGCACATCCAAGGAGACAGGTGACTCTTTGGTGACCTTGCTATTGAAAAGAGGTGAATAGCCTCTGGCAGTAACCGGATCTTGACACAGGAGTGAAAAACCTCACACAGCAAATCTCTAAGCCCTTAGCCCAATGAACTGCTACATTTATCAATTAGACAGAAATAGCTCATTCAGTCTGGCATTGTAAAAAAAAAATAAAGAAAATGAAAAGGATAAGCACACAATATAATAAAGGATTTACAAATTTTGTCACTGCTTAGTTATGATTAACCAAACTACCATAAAACACAAGTTATGATATTAAAATCCCTTTTGGGGCCTCCCCTGGTGGTGCAGCGGTTGAGCGCTGGGCTGCGAGGCTGCCTGCAGCCTCTGCAGCGCTGATTCGTTCCCAGGCCACTGGCAAGGGTCCCACCAAAAAAAAAACATAAATAAATAAATAAAATCCCTTTTGTTCTCAGACACAGAATTATTTCAGCAATGATTTTAGATCTAGGAAAGACTGTTAGCCCTTAAATTAGAAAAATGGACTGATGGAGCCTCCCTGGTGGCGCTGCAGATTGAGTGTTGCTTTGTGAAGCTGTCCACAGCATCAACAGCGCAGGTTCAATTCCTGGCCAGCCAGGAAGAGACCCACATGGCATGGCAGACCTCTCCTGTCTCGCTCGCTGCTCCCCTTAGCAGTGTTTTCGGTCTGTCGGCCTGTTCTGCTCCCCACTCTGTCTCTGGTGAATCCTCTCACCCTCCCAGGCCTCTGGCCTGTACCCCAGTTCTTGTATAAATAAATAAATCTTAAAAAAAAAAGAAAAATGGACTGATGAAGCTTATATAGATGCCATGTTTATTTTTTTTTCCCTAAGGTATGATATTAAATGGATTCTAAAACATCTATCATTGGCAATGAATGTAATAGCACTGTTCCTGAATGGGTCATATGTTGCATACTTTAACATTTGTAAGGGTACATTCAAGAAGCATACTTTATACAGTGTACACCATGTCTAATTGAATGCTAACATAACTAAGTTATATTCTGTTTTTATAGAGTAGGAAATATGTTCAAAAAGACATCAAAATTACTTACAGATGCAGAGATCTTAACTAAGTAGCAGACTCTATTTGAACCTAACTACATAGCAAAAATCAAAACCCATCATACCAATACAACAGACACTAAAGTGACCCAATGGTGACCCAATGGTCACCTTAGTGACCTAGTGTAAGCCTTTCCTGACACAGTAGGCATTTTTGATTCTAAAAACACACATGAAAGAATCATCTTCACCTAAAGGTGAGTCAATAGTCAAAGAAGTGAATCAGTTTCCAGTATTTGAAGATTAAATTATAAAAATAAATACGTCATATCAATAGTGGAATTACCTATTATTTCAGTTTTTAACTTATTGATATATAAACATATATGGGATCACTGCTTTGACAAGGGATGAGAAAGAAAAATATTTGTGTGAGTATCTACACAAAGACATGATGAGCACAAGAAAATATTAAGTGAAAAAATAAATCCTTGCTTTTTCTTACTCATTATTTTAACAGATAACAATTTGTTCAAAATAATAATAGCAAATATATTAGGCAATTAGCTTTATTGCTTATGCATAAATGAAATTAATTACAGTAATGATACAGTGATTAAAGAGGATGTGGGAATATATTACTATTATATACTAGTTCACTAGCTGTTGAGTGGTGCAAATATTTGAAAGTTGATTTGAATTAGTTGTAAATGCATATTGCTAAATCTAGGGCAACCACTAAAAAGAGAAAATGAGGATAATTCATATGCTATAAAAGGAGATAAAATTGGAGTAAAACAAAACACTCAATAAGAAAGACTGAAAATTTAATGGACATGATATAAAATGGAAATGCTAGAGATAAAATGTGTCATTACTGAAGTTAGGTGCTGAGTTTTGACTGTAGGTTTACAGAAGAAAATATATGTGAGTTCAAAAACAAGGCAATGGAAAGTATTTGTTCTCAACCACATTAAAAAATACATACATAATACCCTACCTTATATTTGGGACTGGGACTGCAATATATTACATATATTGCAATATGTAACATTTGCAATATTGCAATACAGTTCATATATGGGAATTCTAAAAATGGTATCTGAAAAAAATTGAAGACGTGGGAACTATTATTTCATTTAGATATTCGCAAAAATATCATGTAGAATATTTCAGTTATATTCTCTCCATATGATAGCATCAAATATGAAAGGAATGAGAGATTATACTTTCAGCTTTTTATGAAAGAAAAGGAAAATCTCTTCAAAAAATAAAAACAAAAAGCAGGTACACATTCTGTTTCTAAGTAAGCATCTTTGCCTCAAATAACTTAATGTTTCTGTTTACATTTAAAGAGAAATGTCCACCCATTATACCCAAATGTGAAGCTTAACCTCCTCTATACTTTATGCAGACAAAACCTCTGATGATTTCATTTGGTTCCAATAGACATATGTAACCATGCAGGATCCATTAGCAATTCTGAGCAAAGATATTATTTGACTAAGTGCAACAGAGGGTCCACGGTCCTATACAGGAGGGATTTATAAGCAGCAATCCATTTGCAATGGAGAACAGAAGGAGGTATAAAACTAAAGAACATTTATATTATATGAAGATTGCAAACACTTTAAAATCTAAATATAAAAATTGTCTCCTTAAGTTTAAATAGTAACAAAGGATGCAATTCTAACATTTTTTTGACATTTTAAAAATGAAATATTTATATCATTTTTTTAAGTGTACCAAAAATAATGTAAATAAAAATTTGACACCAAAGGGCCTCCCTGCTGGCACAAGGGGTTAAGTCTCAGCACTATGAAGCTATTTTTTTTTTAAATGTGAGATATCTATTTTTTTTTAAGATTTATTTATTTATACAAGCACTGGGTACAGTCAGAGGTGTGGGAGGGTGAGAGAATTCACCAGAGCCAGAGCGAGGAGCAGAGCAGGCAGAAGGACCGAAGTACACTGCTGAGGGGAGCAGCGGGCAGCAGGAGAGGGCTGCTTGCCATGTGGGATGCTCGCCGGTGGCCAGAGATAGAGCCAGCGCTGCTGCAGGCAGCTTTGCAGCCCAGCGCTCAACCTCTGCGCCACCAGGGGAGGCCCAGCACTATGAAGCTATTTGCAGCCACTGCAGCACAAGTTTAATCCCCAGCCAGGAAGATAACTCACATGGCACAGCAGACCTCTCCTGTCTTGCCCATTGCTTCCCTCAGCAATATATTTCAGTCAATCTGCCTCTTCTGCTCACCACTCTGTTTTTGGTGAATCCTCTCACCCTCTTGCAACTCTGGCCTACACCTCAGCTCTTGTATGCATAAATAAAAAAAATAAATCTTAAAAAAAGATTTGACCCTAAATCATTCATTTTCAAAACATGTGAGCAAGTTGTTTACCCATTCTTTTTGTTCCTTGAATTCTGATTTCCTTTCACTTCCCTCACATTAATGTATTTTGTATATTCATTCTCATATTAATCACCTCCATCATATTTGTTTTGTAATAAAACTATTTTCTTTATTTTACAGGTATATTAAAACCTGATGGTCTCTACAAATTAGAAAGTGAAAACATTCACATAAAACATATACAAGTCAATCAAGAATTGGATTTTTTATAAATACAACTAATACACTTTACCAAATTAAAGAAAGCAACATTAAATCAATCATCACAATATTTGACATTGGTTGAACAACCAATATGAAGTTGAACCATTGCTTTTCTTGAATCTATTATTGCTTTTTGTTCTATTTGAATGTTTCCCTTTCAATTTAATTAAAAACACAGTCTTAGTGCCTTGACTGAATACAATTTATGCAATGTACATTAGCACCCTATTAGCAGTATTTGAAGTAGGAAGCCACAAAAATTAGACTGTGACTATTACTGAAATATATTGTATAAAAATAACTCCCATGGCTATTAAAGATGTTTCTGAAATACTGAATAATTGTAAACATCTTAAAAGTGTATAAATAGTACATCTTTCAACAACTACTAGATAGTTTTAAATATGCAAAAGGCCAATATGCAATATGCCTGACCATCTTCTAGGTTCATTAACATTTGAATCAATTACTCCCACTTTTAGTCCATTAACTTTCCATTCCAGGTCTAAAGGTAACAGGTGATATTCATTCATATAATGGCGTAAGATAAATCCTTTTTCTCCTGATCCCTCTTACTTCCTCCCACTTCCCTCTCTCCCTTCTCCAAGGGGAGTATCCTTTCCATTAAGGCTAAGTGATTTCTAACTTCCACTGACTGTGTCTATATTTCTTTAAATGACTTAGAGTCACAGTAACCACATCTGAGGGGAGAAATCCTACACTGCCAAAACAAACAGGAATGTAAAACAATAAAAAATATTGAATCGAAATATAAATAAATAAATAATATCAAACCTGGAGAAAGTATATTCCCATCAAGATACAAGCTTAAAGATTTGGTGCTGATATATTTTAGAATCTCTTGCTCAAGTCAAGCTGGAAGTTAGCCAGCCAATTGGTAGATAGTGAAAATCTATCTACCACTAATTTATTGTTCATCTGTAGTCACTAAAGTCTTTCTTGGAGTCCCCCAGGTGGAAATACATATACCCAAAAGCTATTTAATCAATAGACTAACACATTTCCTCTGAAAAATTTTGTCACACCAGGGAAAATTGGAAATACTGACATCAATTCAGAGTTTAGAAATAGTAAGGAATATGGTACTATAACTTCAGTTCCTATCTCTGACTCCCTTTCTTAGCATGCTTAATAGTTTTAATATGATTAATAGTAAGGGTTCATTTAACTGTGGAAAAATATATTTTTTTAAGATTTATTTTTATACAAGAGTTGGGGTACAGACCAGAGGCGTGGGAAGGTGAGAGGACTCACCAGAGACAGAGTGGGGAACAGAACAGGCAGATGGCAGAAATACACTGCTGAGGGGAGCAGTGGGCATGGCAGGAGAGGTCTCCGACACCAGGTGGGATTCTCACCGGCCGGCAGGGATCGAACCCTCACTGCCGAGGCTGTGGACAGGTTCACAACACGGCGCTCAACCCACTGCGCCACTGGGGAGGCCCCGGCAAAATAAATTTTTTTTGGACAAAAGGATTGTCATTCATGATGGCGATAAAGTGGAAAATCATTCTCACACTTGTTAATTTTTACATGACGCATAGTGAAGCACAAAAAATTGTCCTTAAAGAGTTTTTCTATCCATGAATTATTGCTGCTGTCATTTAAAAGTTAATGTTGATCTCCTTTTACCAAAAGCTACTACCCAGGAGCTAAAATTCAAGAAACAAGTATCTTTGAATAGTTGATTATGTCCTTCTAAATACTAAGCATGGTAAATTTATGATTTTTTTTACCTGCTTTTCTCTCAAATATATTTCACATGAATTTCTTTTAGTTCACATGGCTTGCATACTTGTGGAAAATATTTCCTTCGTAATCAAAAATTAAGAGATAGTATAAGATTCGTAATTGAATACTGCTCGCTAACCCACTTAGGGGTGATTAAAACATGCTTATCAGCAGTGTTAGGCATTGGCACATTTTTACAACTAATTTCATCTGGGTAGAATGGTCCAATTCCTTTTGAATATGTATTAGTGAAGTGCTGTGCTGTTTCAAACAGAACAATAAAATATACATCAATTTATATAAATCACATATCTACTTTTTCTTGTTGTTTCCTTATTGTTTTCTATGTAGATTTTTAGCAGTAAAATCAGTTAAAGGTCAAATTAAAGACCATATAATTCATAGGATAGAGGAAAAACTTTGATCTAACTATCTTAGTTTGGGAAATGTTAAACCCATAATATAAAATTCTACTTTGAAGAAGTTTATTTTACTTTTGAAAACCAGGGATTTGCAAATTAAGGCAGAATCTATTTTCTAAAGGCTGTTTTCTTTACTTAATTATAATTTATACTTTATTTTCCTTTTTAGCAAATGAATCACTTTGCCTCCCGTTTCAGCAGCCAACCTTTCAACGAGCTGTTTAAAGATTGCCCACATTTGTCAGCCCACCAGCTTCACTATCATTAACCCTGTCTGATTTTATGCCAAGCTGCCACTTTTCTTCAGCCTGTGTAAGTACAGTTTGAACTAGTGGCATCAACTCTCATTGAAAATACCTATGTAGCAAGTGGGAGGATCAAACCTGTCATATTTTGTGAAGTTGTTTAAGTGCTTATTTAGGAGGTGACATGTGAGAGTTTATTCATGATCACCAGTAAAAAGGTTCAAATTCAGATGAAGAATACATTTTACTCTCAAAAACTTCACCTCTGTCTCATATCCTCCACCCGATCTCCTTCTCCCTCCCTTCCCTTTTGTCTCTTCCCATCTTCTTTGTCCTTCCTTCTACCTTACCTTCCTTTTGCCCTTTCTTCCTATCTGTACTTTTTTCTTTTTCTGCTGTCATTCCCTCTCTGGCTTCATTTTAATTCCCCCATCTGAAAATAAAGGAATCACATAGAATATTTCATCGTAATATATTTATATTATCTAATTAATTGTGTAGGGGTGGTGATTTTTCTTACCAAATATAAAATCTGTGAGGAATTTATATTGGCTTTACCTTCTTAATATCATACTCTTTTCTTTTCTTTTTTTTTTTTAAAGATTCATTTATTTATGCATATAAGAGCTGGGGCACAGGCCAGAGAGACAGGGGCTGAGAGGACCCACCAGAGACAGAGTGGGGAACAGAACAGGCAGACTGGATGAAATACACTGCTGAGAGAAGCAGCGGGTGAGTCAGGAGAGGTCTGCCGTGCCATGTGGGCAGCTCCCTGTCCAGGGATCAAACTTGCGCTGCAGAGTCTGCAGACCGCCTCATAGTGCAGTGCCCAACCCCTTGTGCCACCAGGGAGGCCCCCTAATATCATACTCTTAAAAACAACAACAGCAAATTTTTTAAAAAAATCCTAAGATTAGGAGCAAAAAATTATTTTTCCAGAACTTTCATTTGAGTATTTTTTGTTCATGGTAAAAAGATCAGGAAGAACAAGGTAGAGGAGAATGAGGAGGAGCACAGTAGTGTGCTCATAAGGGTCCTAATGATATGGGTGTTGGTGGTGGTATTAAACTTTGGATTATATAACCAAGAAGGTGTTGATTATAAGTGAGTTCCCAACAGGCACTCAATAAGGTAAACCTCTTTCCCCTATTTATCTGCTTGGTTTCAGATAATTTTCATATTTTTACTCAATTGCTCTTGTTTGTATCAAGGGGCAAATGTATTTCCTTTTGGAAAAATTCACATAACACATGAATTGAGGTTTAATGCCCCACAGTGCTGATCGAATTTGAAGATTAAGCTAAAGAGAGAAGATTAAGCTATGCTGAAGATTAAGCTATGTTAAAAAGATGTCTTCAGTCTCTCAATAACATGTCTCTAAATGTTATAAGACATATATATATATAATTGAATATATTTTTCTTCCTTTTTTTGTTTTTCAAGGATCAAAAAATTGAGATTGCATCTCAGAGATGACTGAAAATTTGTAAGGAGAGAATGTCAATTATTTTATTGTTGATATCCTAAACAAACAAGCCTATCATGAGGTACACATTCAATAAATATGTCATAAATGAAGAATAAATAAAGAATTACTAATATGTTTCACAAATACATTGATATTTCTCAGTGGAAAAGCCAGATTGATCTTTGCCTTTGCTCCATAGCCCAGAAGCTCTAATGATGTGGCTGATATCTGTTATTTTGATACGTTCATTATTATCAAAACGATTGCAAAATTATATTTAAGAAGACTGAGCACAATTTAATATTATGTATGAAAAAATTTAGATCATGACACCTGAAAATTAAATAGCAAATTTAGCTACATGAAAAATAACCTCTATTATGCACATGATTTATGATTTCAAAGTGCAAAACAAATTATATTCTATAAAGTATTTAATTGAAGCACTTCATTGAAGATATATTCATCTATTTAATTTTTATTGGATTTGATTCCATTTACCCTGAGAATTTGGACCTGCTATGTGCTTAAGTTATAATAATTCATGTGTTTAATAGAATTATATATTATAGGATAAGTTGTTAAATGAAAGATTTCAAAAAATGTATGCCCATATGAAGGTAATGGGCATATAACATAAAATGTGCGATCATGTAGGATTATATAACATATAAATATATAAAGAAGCTTGTTTATTATTTACTATTTTACTTATTTGTCACTTATCAAATTACTTCTACTTTCAATGGATTGGGAATATCTAGCAGAATGGAAATATAAAGATAGAAATATTTTATTTCTACACTGTCTAATAAATAAGTCAATATTGTCAGGTGATTATTGACTACTTGGAATATGATTTGTACAGCTGAAGAACTGAAGAATTTTAATTTTAATTTAATACATAGCCTTTACATATAGATTCTGGTTAATTAGAGATTCCTTGAATTCAGTTTATATCTGTAGTGTGCCTACAATATGCTGATACCTGTCTTAGATTCTGAGCTTTGAGGATGAAAGACAGTTACTATAAAATTCATAGCAGAGTTTAGTGGAGATTCTTACAAGTAGATGAATATCATAGTAAGAGAATTAAATACTTCCATGTCATGTGAAAAGATTAGTCTAAGATAACAGAGATGGGGCATCTATCAAAGACTGAAGAGTCAAAAAGATTTACCAGTGGTTAGTCACCTGAGGACAGAAACTACATTTATTCATTGGCATGTCCCTAGTTCTATGCAATTATTTATTTGAATCCCTTATTAAAATCTTACAGTGAAGTACATCTGTGTGAACATTTGAAGGGGTAACAAAAACTGGCATAAAAGAATGACGTTTCAAGCAGAGGAAAATACTGTGTTAAACACAGACACATGATTTTCAAGGGTAGTAGAGAATTTGGTAAGACTGGAAAAAAAGGGGAGGAAAGTGAAAGAGATGAACTTGGGTGGATAGGACTGAAATCATAAGCCTCCTGAAAAGAATGTCTGTAACCATTGAAGGACTTTATATTGCTGACTAATTTTCTTAAGGTTCAGATTTATTTCCCCAGGCCTTGATGCATAATGCTTTGCATGGTTGTAGTAATGATATTCTGGGGCACTGTATAATTTCAAGGTCATGGGTGTCAAGGAGCAATATCCCTATTAATGATGGGACTATCAAAAGCATGTGTATCTGATTTACAGCAACATTCAAGACTTATGTTGAATAATGAAACACTTGATGTGAAATAGAAGTGGAGGGAAAAGTTAATAAAAGTCAGTGAAGGATTAAGAGTTCAAAGAGAAGCATACTGAAGTCTCTTCACATAAACTAGGGTCCAACTCTTTGATAAGGGGTATTAAAAGATTTAGCTTTGTAATGAATGAATATAAGGTTATTTTTCCTTCTCAAAGAATATAAAATACAATAACATAAGAAAATTAAAATTTCATGAGTGTTCACTATATGTAAGATCATATTCTCACAAAATTGTCATATTAAAATATATGAATTTGCATATATCCATATATATGGTAGAACACAGAGTGAATGTGATAAGCATCTGGTCTGTGCTAGTTGCTTTCAATTTTTAACAAAACAAAGATTTATGATTTTCACTATTCCATTATATTTTTGTAATATTGAAATAAGCAGTACATCTCAATTTCAAACTAAATATTAATCATATTTTATTCAGAACAATCTTTTCAGAACAATCTTTTTGCAGAAAATGAATGAGCATATCTTACCTATGGTTGTACTGAGCAACACCATTCAAAATAAATGCACATACACTTCAGATAACATATGAATTATGCATCAATTTCTAAATATAAGGTGAACAATTTCACCTTTATGCTTATAATGCTGATGCTTCTGGGAAAATAAATTTAAAAACTCAATTTAACCATGTAATTACAGTATCAAAATGATAATGTCTATTTAAGGATATTCTTGCTTATGAGATTTTGAATGTTCTCCTTACTTGCCCGCTGCTACCCTCAGCAGTGTATTTCAGTCAGTTTGCCTGTTCTGCTCCCCACTCTGTCTCTGGTGAATCCTCTCACCCACCCCCTGCATCTCTGGCCTGTACCCTAGTTCTTGTATAAATAAATAAATCTTTAAAAAAAAATGTTTGTGCACTAGTTTTCTAAAATACATGATGTAGCAATGTCCTAAGTCTAATAACAAAATACATAAGATAAATGATTAATTTCCATAAATGCTATTAATAAACCATTCATAATTGCTTTCATAACCTAATACTAATTACAGGAACAATATTTGTAGGTTATATCATTATGGTCTCTGAAATGTCCTCTGATGAACTTGTACATAGGTGAGACCAGTGTCGTTTCATGTGTACAGACCACTTTGCATATAGATATGAGATAAAATTCTTTTGAAGTGTTATTTGTGATGCAGTTGAATTTTCTGGAAGTTTATTAGTTAAAACTCCTCAAGCTATGAGTTCCTCTATTTGTTAATATAATAAATAAAATTCTTAGAAATTTAACTTTAAAATATAAAATTGAAAAACAACCTTCAAGGTGAATCCATACTAGATTAAAAGAAGACAACTAAATATTACCTCATTTGGAAATTTTGGAAGTACCTCTTTATATTTTACCTAAATCTGTCCTTTATACCTAAATGTAATGACAAGAACTGGCATTGCTGCTATCCTATTTATATGAGCCTGATGTGACTGATTTGTTACCTGAAGTCTCTTCTACCTAAAATACACATGTAGTTTGTACTCAGCCACTATGGCCACTACTTTAAGACCATGATCAATTGCTACCTTAGAAGCAGCTTCTTTGCCTCACAGACTAAATGATTCACAGACTCAAAGGAACCATTCCATTTGAGATGACCGTATGACAGCATGATATGTCTGCTGCTGCCATTTCTCAGGGTTGATGCCTATGGGTATAAATCTATATTTTGTTTCAGTGTTTATCTGCAGCATATTTTTCTTCCCTGACTGATTGTAGTGTGCCTCAATTCTGCACACAGGCTTTACCATCATCTATTCTCTTTCAGACTTCAACTCAATAAAACTAAGGGGCCAGGAGTCTATCTTTAGAATTATTATTGAACAATTCCTCCCCAAAAGCAACTCCTTAATTTTTATGCCTATGATTTGTTCTATTTGATTTTATAGATCTTAGAATTACACAAATCTTTAGCAAATATCCCTAAGATATATGTAATATATGCCCAACAGCAAAATCTCAGGAATCTGGATTCATGAGTTTGTAATTAAGACACCTAATATAACAGGAGATTAGCTGAAATTTGCACTTACATGTTTTTATTTTTGAAAACAACTGGCATAGAGAAAATGTTTACTCTAGGGGGAAAAGGCATTTTGAAAAAATACTAAATTTACACATGTATATGCCAATATATCTAGAACTAGACTGATCACAAAAAACATATATCCAAATAATCTATGTTATAGTATTGCATAATGACATTCATATGCCCAACAAAATATATATTTAAAAATAAAAAATTTTCCTTCCAAATCATCAATAGCTGCTTATTTCTCAGAAAACATTTTACTACTATTACTCTGGATTCATTAATTAACAAAGGTATTAGCTAATTTCTAAATACTATTATATAAAATAATATTACATGATTCAATCATAAGATCAGTAGAGTCTGTGATAAAGAAAATAAAAAAATGACTGCAAATAAGGAGGGTAGCTCACTGAGGAAAAAAAGACTCATTCCTTTCAAAAGGAAATCCATATAACTCATTCCTTTACAAATATTAAGAGTACCCCCAAATGCCAAGTCCTGAGTGCAGAAGGATAAATAAATATACTCTGTACTCAGTGGAACCCATAGCTCACTGGGACCAGGATGTGATCTGAAACTTTCCATGTGTAAATTTAGAGTGCTAACAGAGATGTGTGCACATGTGGATATGCTTGTTTTCAAGGAAAAACAGGGGAAGGGAAGAAATCTTGTAATAGAAACAATAACATCTGGACTAGGTTTTATTTTGTATCCGTGGTGCAGTAGACTGAGCAAATACAAAAGTAAACACTTGAAGAAAAGCTTGAAGGCACAAAATAGACTTGCAAACAGGGAACTTTCAGTTTTACAATTTTAGGTATAAAGTATGGTTCAAAGGGGCTGGAGAGACAGACGTAGGCTGGTCATACAATGTCATGTCATTTAAAGAAAATCTGATATAGCCCAAGGGGAGTCATTAAATAACAAAGGCAGTAATGACTATTTTACTATTTTTAAACTTTAAAAAATATACAATCTAAAAATACCAATGGTTATGTAATCCAGCATTTGGGAAATGTTTACAGACAGCAATTTATTAATATTTGAGTGGTGACTAAAATATTGCTTATCCCCAAAATAGCTTTTTAATTATTCACTACATGCTAATTTTTAAGAAAATGAACTCAATAACTGTGTTTAATTTTAAATAACTTGACTGTAAGTTCTACTCTGTTTAAAAATGTGTTATTACATATTGTCATTTTACCAGATATGAATTTTGTTTTTTTACTTCTAAAATGCATTCAACAGTAAGTATATGAACTTCATTTTTACTGCTGCTTTTGGTACACTGAATTTCTCTGCTCTCCAGTTGATTGCAACGCCAAGAGATACACTCAAATGTGTTACCGGGTGACAACATGGATGAAAAACAGAATAAGCTATCCTCGTTTTATCGAGCTAAAACTCTCCAGAGAACCTAAACTCACAACTGATACTAAAAAAAATTATAGTAAGAGGGACTCCCCGGTGGCGCAGCGGTTGAGCGCTGGGTTGCGAAGCTGCCCGCGGCCTCTGTGGCGCCGGTTCGATCCCCAGCTGCTCCCCGGCCACTGGAGGAGGGTCCCACATGGCGCGCAGACCTCTCCTGCCGCCCGCTGCTCCCCTCAGCAGTGTACTTCGGTCCTTCTGCCTGTTCTGCTCCCCGCTCTGGCTCTGGTGAATTCTCTCACCCTCCCGCGCTTCTGACTGTACCCAGTGCATGTATAAACAAAAAACAAACAAACAAATAAATAAATAAATAAAACATGCCTCTAAAAAAAAAAAATATATATAGTAAGAATAAGTTTAGATAAGACATAACTAAGATCGGGCCTCCCCGGTGGCGCAGCGGTTGAGCGCTGGGTTGCGAAGCTGCCCGCGGCCGGTTCGATCCCCGGCTGCTCCCCGGCCACCGGAGGAGGGTCCCGTATGGCGCGCAGACCTCTCCTGCCGCCCGCTGCTCCCCTCAGCAGTGTACTTCGGTCCTTCTGCCTGCTCTGCTCCCCGCTCTGGCTCTGGTGAATTCTCTCACCCTCCCGCGCTTCTGACTGTACCCAGTGCATGTATAAACAAAAAACAAACAAACAAATAAATAAATAAATAAAACATGCCTCTAAAAAAAAAAAATATATATAGTAAGAATAAGTTTAGATAAGACATAACTAAGATCGGGCCTCCCCGGTGGCGCAGCGGTTGAGCGCTGGGTTGCGAAGCTGCCCGCGGCCGGTTCGATCCCCGGCTGCTCCCCGGCCACCGGAGGAGGGTCCCGTATGGCGCGCAGACCTCTCCTGCCGCCCGCTGCTCCCCTCAGCAGTGTACTTCGGTCCTTCTGCCTGCTCTGCTCCCCGCTCTGGCTCTGGTGAGTTCTCTCACCCTCCCGCGCTTCTGACTGTACCCAGTGCATGTATAAACAAAACAAACAAACCAGCAAACAAATAAATAAAGCATGCCTCTATAAAAAAAAAAAAAAAAAAAAAAGACATAACTAAGATCTAAGTATTTATATGAAACTTTCCAAATACAACATGACCTACCTTCTTAAAGATAATAACTGGATATCTAACTATATGGTAAGATAATGACCTGATGATTATCATACCTAAAATTGAAAAAAAAAATTTCCTTATGTTCCACGTACGTTTAACTTTATAAGTACTATCACTGAATAAATAGGTGTTTGCATTATTATTTCAATGTTGGCCTTTTTACATCTGCATTATCAGTAAAATAGTTGTATATGCATGCATGTGTATATCACCCAGTTACACCTGAAATCTGTACCTTGTAAAAATGACTTGGTAGACATGCATAATTCTATATAAATCCATTGTATCTCTTGTTTCACATATACTGAGAAACAAATCCTGAAAGTCAAATATTTGTTTACCACAGTGTCTATTCTCTTACCTTGCAACTGATGTCTTGTTAGATATTGTTTCTAGAAGCTTGCTATTCCATTGAGTGATTAAGCTGCAGCCTACTTTGCATTGTATTATATTTAAATCCTTAGGGCACAGCTTCTTAGAGCTTATGATTGAAAAAACATTTCCTGGACGCACTTTATATCCATTATGTATAGATTATAATGGATTTCCAATAAAGGAAGATAAGCCAACCATTAAACTCATGTATGACAAATATAAAGCAACTGTGCTTATTCTAGTTGCATACCATCACCATTTGTCAAATGTGGGTGATGAGCCAGTGCAAATTTCTTGTGTGGTACACACTAATTACAGTGTCTATGTTCAAGATCTCTGAAAATATTTATTTTTTTAAAATAAATATTTATTTAATCCCTATTATATTACATTCTAGTTAATTCTTTTTTAAAAAGGATTTATTTATTTATGCATACAAGAACTGCGGTATAGGCCAGAGGTGTGGGATGTGAGAGGATTCACCAGAGATAGAGTGGGGAACAGAACAGGCTGCTTAGGGGAGAAGCAGGCGAGACAGGAGAGGTCTTCTGTGCCATGTGGGTAGCTCCCGGGCCGGCTGGGGATCAAACTTGTGCTGCAGTGGCTGTGGATAGCTTCATAGTGCTGCAACTTAACCCCCTACACCACCAGGGAAGCTCTCTAGTTATGTCTTAAGAGGGCATTTTGTCACTAAAATATGTTTTCCTGTAAGCCATAATTAACTTTATTTTTTATCTTGCTTATTTTTTTATTAATATATCAAAATTTATATATAATTTCATGATAAAAAATGATAGTAAATCTAGCCCATATATACATATGTTCTATACAAATAATCTCAGTCAAATGTAATAATTTCCTATAAATTTCACTTCTGAGAGAGTTATTTAAACCAGAGGCTTTGTATCTTTTGAGAATTACTCTTAGACAATGCAGTGATATCACACACAATTGTATTAATAGCTCATGATGCTATTACCAATTCTATCACATTTTTTTACAGGTGCTCAATCTGAAGATTAAGCAGTTAGTTCAAAATCATGAAACTAGTGGGTGACAGGGCCATGTTTCAAATCAAGGTCTATTGACTTCAATTTTTTCTATTTTTTTATCTTCACAAGGAACCTGCCTCTCCGAACTAAAAATGTGAACTGAAATTCACTCATACCAGCCTTAAAATATCTTCAAGTAAAGGTAAAGATTATTCAAAAATTGCCAACACCAGTGCTTTGGACATATATAAAGAATTGTTCCTCCGGCATCTGGCTTATTGCCGGATTTTTCTCCTATAAACTCAAAGATCTATTCTCCTTCACTGTGAGAGATTTTATTACAAAGCAATCAGTAAAGACATCTTGATGCACCATCTGAAATTAAAGAAGACTAAAGGGAAGAAATGAGGAAAGTTTAAATCGATATAGTCAAAAAAATTGCTTGGGGTGGGATGTAATTGAATAAAGACATACATGGTGTAGATAACGTCAATGCAAGTTATTGCCTTTTGCACAATGTGTGTAATAGTTGAGAAGTCACATACATAGAGTAAATATAAGTTTGAGAGAGACAAATACTATACAAGAGTAGCTTTAGTCATTCTGGATTAATATATGTGTTAGACTAGGTACCCACGTGTTACAGAGCAATTATGACTTTAGTAACTTAAATAATAAAGTTTAATCTATTGTGGAACTGAAAGCCCTCAAACTTGCTATTTCATTGAATTTCTTCATACTATCTTATTACTTACTAAAGGTAAATTTTTAACAACTTATTATTTAATGAAAACATTTACATTGACATGTTAAAAAAACTCCTTATTTCTGTGTTGTAAATATAGCAAAATAGAGTGATAACAATACATGTTTTGTTCTTCACCATTCATAGGGGTACTTATGAACTCTTCTGGGTGATTTAATTTTGCTGTTTACTTTTTACTTCACAATGATTTTTAAAAGTTGGTATTATCATCTCCACTTTAGAGATGAAGAAAAAAATCTTAATAATAATCTTAGTAATTTCAAGGTCATAAGTATATTATATAACAGTATTTTTTCAAAGGTCATACAAATAGACAGTAATAGTGTGGCTTGAATCCAAGTTTATCTGACTTCAAGGGCTATCCTGAAATGTATTCAGCTGGTATGTCATTATCACCATGTTCTATTAGATGAGTAGTGCATGTGTAGTCCTCTGTTATCCATATGCCCTGGAAAAATGGCAAATATGTAATATTATGTTCATTTTTGAAGATCTCATAATTGAGATTACAAAACATGGTAGTTAAAGAAAGAAAATCATTTAGCACAAAGAAGAATGCAAGAATTTCATATAGTTCAGGCTGACATTAAATGCCATAAATGTATGGAAGTATTCTGAAAACCGTAATGGAGATAAGTCTTAAAAAAGGCCTATTAAATACATAATCAGAATCGGAAGAGAGGCTTTCAAAGGAAGTTGGTTGAGAAGGTGCTCATTCTGGAAAAAAAAAATGTTAACAAGGTTGAGAAGTAATAGAGCTTAGTATAGAGGACTTAAGTTCTACTGAGTAATTTGATCTTTGCTTTGTATGTATATTCACTGACAAATTCATTAACATATTTAACATATTTTCATAGATGGATGATATTGATTAACCTTTTCCAAGCAGTGTTCAAGAGAGACTGAGCTAGGAGAGTACAAACAGAAAGACTATTACAAAATATAATGATGTGAATTTAGAATAAAATGATAAATATGAATGGATATATGTGGTATAGTAAATAGATACTTGTTCCATTTTTGTCTGTAATGATTGCGATTAACCATTACAAAGGATATATTAAAAGAGTAAGTATAAGGGACAAAACTCTGGGATCTGTAATTGAGTGGACATGTACAAGGAAGAGGGACCAGTTAAATATTATCCTATCCGAGGTTTTGAAATTTTCTAGAAGTGCTGCAGAGTATAAAAAAAAAAAAGAAGAAGAAAAGCATAACAGAAGTAAAGAAGAGGAGGAGAAAGAATAGAAGGAAAGAAGGGAGGTAGAGAGGGAGGGAGAAAGAACAAAACTAAAGAAAAATAATGCAAATCTCTCTCTCTCTCTCTCATACACACACAGACACACACACACACACAAACACATCCTACTGACAAGTTGCTCTACTAACCCAAAGAAGTGAAGGAGAAAGTGGCTGCCTCAACAGCCAGAGATGAATTTGTTCAGATGTTTCAATGCTTCATGATACAATAAAAACAATAAAAACATGAAAATATTCTTAAGAGTTTAAACAAGGGCCTCCCCACTGGCGCAGCGGTTGAGCACTGGGTTGGGAAGCTGCCCTCAGCCTCTGCAGCGCCAGTTCGATCCCCGGCCACCTGGCGAGGGTCCCACATGGTGCGCAGACCTCTCCTGCCGCCCGCTGCTCCCCTCAGCAGTGTACTTCATCAGTCTGTCTGTTCTGTTCCCTGCTCTGGCTCTGGTGAATCCTCTCACCCTCCTGCACTTCTGACTGTACCCAGTGCTTGTATAAATAAATAAATCTTAAAAAAAAAAAAGAGTTTAAACAAAAAAGACAAATTTGAAAAGGATTTTGAATAAGAGAAGAAAAGTAATTTTTTCCTTTGCGTGAGTTGACTCTGAGGAAAAGAGTATCCAAATGAATATATGAAAAGGCAAATAGTTTTATTGGGGCTAATGTATATTCAAGGACTATTAACAGAGATTTGATTGCTAGATACTGGTAAGGTGACAAATCACATAAAAGTGTAATATAGACCAAGGACTGAAGTAAAAAAGAAAAAAAGAACTACTGTCTTCCTGGACAACTGAATACATATTGCATCAATATTCTTTTATTGAGGACAATTCTAGTTTTAAAAATGAAATGTACCAGATTAGGAGACACTAAACTTGAGGAGAATACACTATAGAAATCTATGTATTTGCACATATAAAACATACTGTAGGGAACAAGAGAATTATTTTATCCTCCATGGCCAAAATAGATTAGATTCCTCCAAATATCTGAAGTGTCCTTAATACTTATGTAATGAATTTCTGCTCCAGCCCATTACACTGATCTGCAGTGCTCGAAGAGTTATGTGACTTTCTAATTTTCAACTCAGAATTACTTGCCTATCCCACGAAGACAGGGTAAATAAAACCAACAAGGCTTATCTTTGTAAACCAGATTACAAAATGAGTCCTATACTCACCACAAAATCCATACTTGATTAACAGATGAGTAGAAACTAATATTATTTATGCAATGTCCACAATATTCCTAGGAATACATCATAACAAAGGTGAGTGATGATTTTAAAACACTATCTTTTTATCCTTTGTGTTTTCATCATTGCTATCAATAGGCAATAATTTATTTTTCAAAAAAAGAAATTTAAGGATGAAAATTCTAACAGTCATCTTTTTTCCACAATAATTACCATGGGACAAAAGACAAGATGATAAAGCCACAGATGATCAAACCCAACAAAAAGGAGTTAAAAACTAGCTTAATTCATGAAATTTGAAGAATGGTCCTTCCTGAATTATTTTCCTTCATTGGCTTGCATCTTGTAAGCCATTCTTCTATTGCATACAACCACCAAAGCTTGTCTTGAAAGGTAAATATAATTCCTGTACAGACTCATTCAACAGACACCATATCAAGGGAGGTAAATGAAATATTGTAGCTGTTGAACATCAACCCTCTCTTCCCCCTTCTGCGTAGCCTTTGACAACCACCATTTCTAATCTCTTTTTGACTAATTTAGATAATTCACACAAGGATGAATATATTGTAGATTACTACTATACAGTATTGTGCACCAATTTTAGGTGCATTGTGCACCTAAAAAAGTATCAAGAGAGTACATCTCAAGTTAAGTGTTCTTGCCATAATATCAAAAAGAAAAGGAAAAATACTACTGGCCTGGTAAGTTCTAAATTAAAAATTAATTATAGTAACACACATCTGAAAAGGTGAGGTCCTTTATTTTCTGAATCTTAAACAGTGTTGTAAACCAAAGTTACATTTATAAAAAATATACAAAGCCAACTATTTGTATTTGATATACTGAACTTGTTTTGTATATTCAAATCACTTTGTATATAAAATTTATATAGTTCTTTTTAACAAATAGCATACACTTTTTACTTACTATATGATTTGTGCTATATTAGAATTTGGGGATGATACATTAGACATTCCCTCCTTTCAAGAAGCATACAGTTCATTGTTGGGAACACATATAAATATATATTTACAGAATAATAAAATGGATGCTACAATAAGTGTGGACATAAAACTATAAAACTTCATACTAAATATAGTTCACCCAGGTGAAAGTGGGAACATGGTGGATGGAGCTTCTTAAAAATATATTCTACAAATAAGATGTGTAAAATAGTTTT
Source organism: Talpa europaea (assembly GCF_964194135.1). Lineage (NCBI taxonomy): Eukaryota > Metazoa > Chordata > Mammalia > Eulipotyphla > Talpidae > Talpa > Talpa europaea. Next base: position 125,582,832 of record NC_140073.1, on the reverse strand, counting down.
TGCATATGTATATATTTGCAGTGTATGATATGTTTAAACAACTGCTATAGTTGGATAACATGCAGAAGGTAAGCTTTAAAATAGTGATGAAGATAAAAATTTCCCCACTTCAATCCACTTCATGGATTGGTTCTATTCTCATGCTTTTAAAATACGAGGACAATTCTAATCTCTGAGATTGTTTTTAATTGATTTCTACTCCTTGTTATTTTCATCATTCTCCCAGGAAGAATAAACTGTTAAGGAGAAACAAAGCAATTGTTGTAATATTTTATAGAGCCCAGTGAAAAGATCTCATAAGCTATGACCTTATTACTTAATTATAAGAGAATTATGCTTGAACCCATTCTCTAGTCTTAAAAGAGCCATATTGCCATATTTTATTCATTATTCTAGCTAGAATAGAGAGAGAGAGTTAATTTTTAAGAGTCACAGCTTAGCACCTAAGGGGATGATACTTATAAATTTTTCACTCCATGTAGGGAATACTCATTGTGCTCTCATACATTATTTTAACAGAGACATTCATGAATAAGAAAAGCTGTTGATCCATGTGTCTCTCCACGTAGATGTGTTTATTTCTATATGCATGTATGTGTATGCATGTGCCATGGTATGAGTATATATATAATGAGTTCTAGGGGAAAATCACAGATTCAATTAATGATTCAGAGGTAGATTAAGTTGTTAAAATATTATTACATACAAAGATCATTTGTATGTAATGATTTGCATTTTTGCCCAATTATCTAGAGCCAGTAATTACACCTGTGAAATTTGTCATTTTTCTTTTTTCTACACATGCCTTCCATTTACCCTTCTTCTTGTTCAGATTACCTATGAATAAAAAAAATAGTAAAAAGATGGAAATTAAATTTGAAAATTTACTATATGTTTTCATAGAATTAATGATAGAGAATGATTGGCAAAATTGATATTTCTGAGTTATCTGCATATTCATTTTTCTATATGGTTTCCTCTCACTATAACTGGAGTTGCACTTGTGGAATAATACACAGATCAAGCATGTGCTGTACTTAAGCCATTACTTTTGAAAGACATTCCTGTAATTGATTGATCCATTAGGGAAGAAAAAGAGAATTTAGGAAGAAAATTTTAAAATAAACCTATATAGTTTATATACAGAATTTGAATTACTTTTTAATGTAAGTAGTCATGGATCTTCTGTATATTTTAGTCACAGTGATGATCCTAATAAAAAATACAGAAAAAAAAAGGATAAATTGTATTCAACAAAGAGATCATTGATTGAGTGGAAGGGACGGTAGTTTGGCATACACTTATAGTGACTTTGCTGGTCAGAATGAGAAATTTGAGTTTCCTTAATTGGTAGTGGTTGGTGCATCTTAGAAAATTTATGTGTATAATAACTTCTTTTCACTGAAATTTTAAGAGGAAATTAATTTGATCTCTAAAAACTTATTGTAATTCCCATATTTAATAGACATAACTAAGAAAGACTTAACACCCAGTAAGTATTCAATACATGTCAATAACATAACAACAAATGTGAAAAGGAAAAAAAAAGCCTAATAGAAGGAATATTTTGCAAATAGAATCTTACTATTATCAACCGATTGAATTGAGGGGAGATAAAGAAAAATGAGAGTGTTGTGAGCATATTCCATTTTCTGCCTAGGTTTCTGAAGTAATTAATACAAATATGTACATCAAAAAGATGATTAAATTAGGAGAAAAAACTTATATTTGGAATAAGCAAAAATTCAGTGGCTTAACAAGTAACAGTTTAGCTAACATTTGAATTTAGCAACTCTCCAAGGTAGCAATTTTCTGTGCAGTGCCACATCATTTAAGCCTGCTTTAATCTTACATCTCCGCATATCAACACAAGGTCTTTTCCCCATTATATTTTTAAGACAAAATATATGCTCTCCTCTACCCTACTATGAAATAGATAACTTGACCTTATTGACACTGGACCTGACCTATGCAATTTGTCTTAGGCAATAGAATGTTAACAGAGCAAATAAAGTAAGGGCCTTAAATGTACTTTTGTGGTTCTACAGGTCCCCTTGCTCTTCTAACATTTTAATTTGAAAGCATGCCCCAGGAGCTGTTGTTCCCTGAGAATTGATCCCATGCTGAAAGCAAAGAGCATGCAAGAACAGTTACTCTGACACAGTTTCAGCAATTGCATTGCAAATGTCTTTACATGAACACTGAGGCAATGGGTTATTGCACAGTATTATTGCTCATCAATGAATTGATCAATGCATAAATAAGAACACATAGGTAGGTTTTACACTCGTATTGAACTCTCCAGCTATAAGCTACACAAGTCATGTCAAAGCACAGCTTATTGATAAGATTTCTCTTTTTGTTGAATGATAGACACAATGATAGGGTAGTCATGCACTAATTAATTTTAAAACATTTTTGTCTTTTTTTCCAAAGAAACCCATGTTAGCAGTCACTGCCATTTTCCTTCCCAACCCTTTCAGTTTTAGGCAACAACTCTTTTATATTCTGTCTCTATAGATTTGACTCTTTTAGACATCTCAAGTAAAAGGAACCATATAATTGTGGTAATCTGTGACTGACATAATTTCACATAATTTTTAAAGGTTAATTCATATCATAGCATGTATTAGTATTTCATTCTTATTGCTGATAATATGTCATGTATGAATATACCACATTTGGCTTATCCACTAAAAAGTTGACAGACATCTTGGTTGTTTCCACCATTTAGTCTTTATGATACTATAGATATGAATGCATGTATGCAAACATCTGTGTGAATACATGTTTTCATTTCTCTCAAATGTATACCTAATTTCTGCAACATATGGAATCTCTATTTAACCTTGTGGAAACAACCAGACTGTTTTTCAAAGTAGATGCAACTTTTTTATAGTTCCACAAGCAGTATATAAGGGTTCCTTTTACTAAAGGGATACTTTCACTAACCCTTGTCAATACTTTATATTTGCCTTTTGATCTAGCTAGCCTACAGGAATGAAATGGCATTTTATTGTTTTTGATTTCCATTTTTTTAATTTTACTTGTGATTTTTATTTTTTTAATTTTATTTTTAAATTCCCCATACAATTGCAACCCCCTTATTTTGACCCCAACCCCTCCTTTCCCCACCCCCACTCCCCATAGTGTGTCTCTGGCTCATAGTTGTTTGTTGATTTTGATTTTTTCTTTCTTATAGTTATTCTTTTTCCTGGTCCCTTATTTAGTTTTTTTAGATTCCTGCTATGAGTGAGACCATCCGGTATTTTTCTTTTTCTTTCTGGCTTATTTCGCTGAGCATGATCCCTTCCAGCTCCATCCATGCTGCTGCAAATTGCATGTGTTTATCTTTTTTGAATGCTCAGTAATATTCCGTTGTGTATATGCACCACATCTTGATCCAGTCATCTATTTTTGGACATTTGGATTGTTTCCAAAGCTTAGCTATTGTAAATAATGCTGCTATAAACATAGGGGTGCAGGTGCTCTTTGGAATTAATGTTTCTGTGTCCTTTGGGTAAATACCTAGGAGTGGAATTGCTGGATCATATGGAAGCTCTATCTTTAGTAGGCTGAGGAATCTCCACACAGCTTTCCATAGTGGTTTGACCAGTTTGCACTCCCATCAGCAGTGCAGAAGAGTTCCTTTTTCTCCACATCCTCACCAATATTTGTTGTTGCTAGTTTTTTTAATATGTGTTGATTTCCATTTCTGATGACATCTATCCATGTGCTTGTTGGCCATTTTTCCATTTATGCCCTTTCACTATTAAGTCTGAAGCACGTCCCAATGTTATGTTTGATATGTCTTTATTCCTGGAGTTTCTATACCAAAATATGAATTTTAAATACTGCACCTATTTGAAGCACAGGTTATTTAAATAATAAGATGGGAAGTTCTGAGGATGTACACTATGGTGACTATAGTTAATAATACTGTACTGTATACTTGAACATTGCTAAGAGTAGATTGTGAATGTTCACATCACAAGAAAAATTGTAACTATGCGTGGTGATGGATGTTAGCTAGGCATATTGTGGAGATCATTGCATAATATATACATGTGTCATTATGTTGTATTCCTGAAACTAATGCAATGCCATATGCCAATTATATCTCAGTTATAAAAATAAATTTAGACAACCAAGAGCATCCTGTTGAAGAATCCCATATGAAATTTCCTTTGCTTGCTAAGTCTGTTATTAGCACATTTATAAGATTAGACTGGATTGACTGCCTTCATTCTTTCATAGAGGCACCCTCTCCTCCTTTAACAGGACACTACATCACAGCCTATTCAGCTTAATACTTTCCTTTCAGAATTTTGATTTTCCTTTATAACTACATCTCTAGATGTTACTCTTATTCTAATATTATGCTGACACTCCATCAAGAGTATTATACAAATACTGGGCCTCCCCAGTGGCGCAGTGGGTTGAGCACAGTGCTCTGAAGCTGTCCACAGCCTCTGGAGTGCGGGTTCGATTCCTGGTTGACCATGGAGATTCCCACATGGCGCAGCAGACCTCTCCTGTCTCTCCTGCTGCTCCCCTCAGCAGTGTGTTTCATCAGTTTGCCTGTTCTGTTCCCTGCTCTGTCTCTGGTGAATTCTTTCACCCTCCTGTGCATCTGGCCTATACCCCAGCACTTGTACAAATAAAATAAATCTTTAAAAAAAATTTTAAAAATGATGTCAAAATGTTTTGCAGGTTGCCACACCATTGGGGACATTGTATTTATTAAAGTTTGGGATAGACAATTAATATACCTCCAGAGTGCACAAACCAATGATAATGCAGAAAATAATTTAAACAATTAGTATTTAGATCAAATTTGAATGAAACAGTAAATATGTAAGATGAATTTTGATACATTATAGAATGATCTCATATACTAGAACTTTGTGAATTAACACATTCTAGGACTTACAAAAAGTCTGAAACATAAGTATGAAATGCACAAAATGCTTTTAGCCCTTAAATATAAAACATGTTTTTTTTCCTGCCTGTCTTTATTTCTGAAGACCAGTTGAGCTTAGGAAAGCTTTTAATGTTATTCCTAAATTTTCAGATCACAACTTACTATTTAGTAAACTTGCTTCCATTCTGGAAGTACAAGCTTCTGAAATAGTTGATATTTTTCTAAAACACAAAAAATGAGACATAAAAATAGCTATTTTCTAGAATTAGACAAGTTTGAGTTTGTGATGCACTGTTAGCTTGGGTTTGATTACTCTCCCACACCTTCTTGTCGAGAGACTCTTTTCCTGCTCTCATCAGCAAGACTCTGAAATGTGGGAATTTGGCTGAAACTGATTTCCTGTGTCTTGCCAGCATGTCTTAGAGATAGCACTATCGGGAGTGTGATGTAAAGGAACAGACAGCTGTCCCCCGTCTTAAAGATTCATCTGGTGTATTAGTTTAGAAAACCAGCTTAACATCAATTTAACCTTTAAAGTGCATATTTAAAAATAAATTTCTTATGCAGTTGTCTATTAAAAGTATGGGAATTATTTTCCTTCTAGAAAAAAGGAGAAATCTGTGCTTCAAAATTAGCCCTGTAGAGAGTCCATGTCCTAAGGGGGAACTAGTTGTTTCAGTAGTTAGGTTATCTGCACCACTGGGCTTCAACTAATTAATTTTATTTTCTAATAGTATGCCTCAAGGAGGTCACATTATTAAACTTTGATTGAATGAAGTAGCAAGACCAGAAAGCTTTGACAAGCAATAAAAATTACCTACTATTCATAGAATCCAGAAAATCAAATAATACTTATTCATTATTGTGAATGGGAGGCAGATGAGCTGTGCTTTAAAAGCATTAAAGTTATAGGTAGAGAAAAAAGGTGTATGCCAATTGTATCATTTGGCTTTGAGTGAATTATTTCACTTCCTTGAACTTCACTCACCTGCAAAATGGGGATAAAAGAACACTTGGATCATAAAGTATTTTTGATAATTAAAAGTAATACTAAATGTGAAAACAAATATTAAGCATCACAGAATATATCATATTATAGTCATTTTGTATTTTTAAAAATAGAACAGTAAAATGTCTCCCTTGATATTCTGTGCTTCTGGACATTGTTACACTCATTTTTTCCTACTAAAATAAATGTTATATATTATTCACCCAGAAATAATCAAAATACCAAAAGATCAGTGTAGAGAGCTATGGTTTAATGAGGGAGAAATCTTGTAAAGAAATGCAATTATTGTACCAAGGGATTTCAGTCATGTTTAATAGGATGCCTTATAAAGACCCCCTCCTTTCTGTAATAATTACTTTGTTCATAAACTCACTTGCTTTTCAAAGATATTTATCCATTCCATTCACCTGCAGAAAAGTTGCCCTTACACTTTCACTGAGCAGGAAGACCTTTGAATCCCGATTATAAGGGAATATATCAATAATAGTATCATAAAGGGGAAATGAAAGCCCATTAAGTGACTTTTCTAAAGATCTGTCCTTCTTTTCTTTGTCTGAGACATATCTTAGCCAAATGCAGAGAAGTGTCACAGCTCATATCCTGCCATTCCTCTACTATTATCTCATCTTGACTCTAGACATTGGGCCAAATCATAGCCCAAAGAAATCCCATTTTAAATACTTGGCATTTATGACACTGGTTAACTAAAACTCTCCAAGTTGGATTGTTCCTGAAACACAGCTTGGGAATTACAGAAATTGAATTGATGACATTCCTTTTTTTTTTTTGTCTTTATTCTAAAAGTGTTAATAAGAATATTATGGAGTTATCTGATGTCCTGATACAAATTTAGTGTGCTACCTTCTCAGGTGCAGATAGTGGGAATTCAACTTGACAAACATGGGTAACAAAGAATTGAAAAAAAAAAAAAAAAGACAGTTCCTTTTACATTACACTAATTACATTTTGTGTTTCCATTTCTTTGACTGTTAACAGAAATAGGAGGAGTTGGAAGAATAATACATATTTTACCCATTATAGAATTTGGGACTATATGCTAGGATCAGAAATGAGTCTTTAATATGTGCACATCTGGATTTCTCCCAGGCATCCTGAATTAGTTTGCAGAGATGAAACCAGGGATGCCTATCTTTAAAACATTCTACTGATGATTCTAATGTGAAACTATAGTTAATTATCAGTCTACAGATTTGGTCTCATGAACCATGCTATTCAAGAGAATATGTATTTTTTAGATTTATTTATTTGTGCATACAAGAACTGGGGTGCAGGCCAGAGATGCAGGGGATGAGAGGATTCACCAGAGACAGAGTGGGGAGCAGAATAGGCAGATTGACTGAAATGCACTGCTGAGGGGAGCAGTGAGTAAGCCAGGAGAGGTCTGCTGTGCCATGTGGGTTGCTCCCTGGCCATCCTGGAGTTGAACTCGTTCTGCAGAGACTGCGGCTGTTGTGGATAGCTTCACAGTGCTATGCTTAACCCCTTAAACCTCCAGGGAGGCCCATGATAATATGTTTTTATTAACCTCCCAACTCTTGCATATTTTCTTTGTAGGGAATGCTACTTTGCTGAGACAGGGCAGAAAAGTGGGGTGCAAGGGATTAGAGCTATCAGAAGCCTCTTATCATTGTGCTCATAGTACTTGTGAGAAATAGACCTGTGTAATCTGCAAAGTCAGTAAAATCCTAAGACTTGACTAAGTTGATGCTACTGGATTTTTTTTTCATAGTAAAATATAAATCTTATTAATTAAAAATAATAAAGGAACATGATAAAACAATGGTTGTAATTATTTTCCTAACTAACAACGTATCACTTAAAAAGGAAGTTAAGTTTCCAGATAAGTTCATGCACTAATATACTTTTGGTGATATAGAATTAAGACAGCATAGGCATCACTTAGTATATCTCTGTGACAAAATATATTAAAATAGTCATACAATATATTAAAACAATATATTTCACAACATATTAAAATAGTCTCACATTGGTTTATTCTGACATGAAACCCCTAGTTAAGAACCTCTTCATAAAACTAGGATTTAATTTGCTATCAACTGTCCACTGTGGTAAATGTCAGACTGTTTTTGAGATTTTGCATTAGACAAAATACTGTAATAATTTATCTTTATATATGTTTTCATGTAGCTTACAATTTATCCCCCAAAGAGTGATTTCTGGGCTAAAGAGTATTAATGTCATTTTAACATTTTAAAATTATTATCTACTCTTGATACAAAAAAAGTGTACCAGTTGAAATTCTATCAATAGCATAATAGTGCTTATTTTCTCATGCTCTTCTTAATAATGATTTTTATCATCTCTTTAATGTTTTAAAATGATGTAGATTTTTCTCTATTTAATTATCATCACTATCAATATTGAGCAACACAATGCTACCCCCAAACCCCCATCCATCACTCATTCACCTATTTGCTTATACAACATGGAAATCCTGTGGGATTCACAGAGCCATTAAAAAGGCATCAATTCCATTAAATTTGTTTCCTTCTCTATGAGTCATGCATTTGCAGTGGGAAATGCATATAGTCTGGCTATTTGCCAATAGGAAAAAATAACACATATTACCTACTCTAATTGAAAATATGTTCATTTTTGAAAACTCATAAAATCTGCAGCTTGGTTGGGAAGATTCTTGATTCTTTGGGGATTTCAAATTTACAATTTAATTAGGCTCAGAATATACTTCTGAGAGACTGTATTTTGGAGTGTGAGGAAGGAGATATGAAGACGTAATTTCTTTATTACATGAATAGACTCATATATAGGTATTTCAATAGCCGCCTTATAATCCATTGTTCTGTCTACATATGAAATAGGAAATTTAAAGAAACAAATTAATTGAAGGAGAACATAAGAACCCTTTAAGGACACTTGTGATTTCACTGGGTCCATCTCGGGTAATTCAGTCTAATCTCCTATCTTTAAATCAATTTGAAATAGATTATTTTAGCCTTCATCCAACAATGGCTGCTTTTCTTTTCAGTTCCCCTGGTTATGACTATGGAATGACAAAAGCCCATATTAAATACACCCTGAAGACAAACACTCTGATTATAAGGGGGCAGGTCTCAACCTGAAGCACAATTGCGTTGATCCCATCATTAACTTTGGTTGAAGCTTAAGGATATGGCAGGTAAACCATTGTTTTGATAATAGATAAAATATGATAAAATTAATTTCTTGCTATTGAAAATGTGTTTTACAAGCTGCCCCTTTATATTGATAACCTGAAATGCAGACCAATCATTTCCCTGTTCTGAGCAGAATTAGAAAAGTTTGTCACTTTCTCATAAAATTATTTCAGATCAAAACAGTGTTAAGCTCAGGGGACACTCAGTTACGAGTACTTGACAGTATAGCTCTAAAATCATAATCAAAAGATAGTGTTCCAGGGAAGGCTAAACAGGTAAATGCTTTAATGCATCTTCTGAAAAACACGTTGATTGTTAGAAAAGTTCTTTAGGGGGACAAGGTTTCAATTTTATGTGACATCAACTCCTGGCTTTAGAAACAGAAAATCTGTTTCACTGGCTTCTCCCTGGTCTATTTCAAGTATTATCAGTGGGGTTGAAATATTATTGGCTCAATTTCTTGATTTTACTAGGGGAGATGATGCGTATGATACTAGAAAGAAATAAGGGCTACTGTAACTAAGATATTACTAGCATAATTGTCATGGCACATGAAGTTCATAAACTTCTTTTCCCTTCTCTCATATTTAGACAATCACAAATAGAATGTTAAGGAATTTTCTGTGTGATTCCAAAGCTTAAGCCATAAATCTACTACTAGAAACATAATGTAACTATGTAAAAAGTATGTTGATTCTTTTGATTCTATTATATTTGATTCTATTCAAGGCAAGGCATTCAGTTAAAGAACAACATTTATATTAACTCACAGTTCAAGAACAGAGATTTTTCTGGGGGAATTCAAATCAATTAAATAAAAACATATAAAGTATCCAGTCAGTGTAAGAGGGCAATGAATATAGGAATGTTTGATAATAAAATGCTTTTATTATTAATGCCTGTAATCAATCAAAAAGTCTAAGTTAGTGAGGTTTGGAAAGATACAACTTTAGGCATTTATCTATTTATAAATATAGCATTTCTTAATTTCCCATCACAACTAAACTTTGTTTTATGTTATGTGATAAGAATTTAAACTTTATTATTTGTTTTAAACTGCACCCCTTTTGTAAGTCATTTTAAAAAGCCCTCCCAAAAAAGAAAAGAAAGAAAAGATTTTAAGCATCATAGCTTCAAAAGATTTATAGGTAGATTTTATATATAGAATTTAATATTCATATTATATGTATATACATATGTGGATAAAGATAGCTGATACATAAATAGATTTCAAATTTAAACTAACTTTGAAAGCCTAAAGCAGTGAGTGAAAATTATCAATTAAAATATAAAGATTTTCTTTTTTTTCTCTTAATTCATGACAGATAAAACTTAAATGAAGACATTATAGTCCATATCCAGGTTTGTTTTTTTTTTTTTTTTGGTACAGCTACTTTAAATTGCGGCTCCTAAACTTTTTTCTTTCAGGTTAGATCTTACAAAATTAGAATGGATGGGGGACTTTTTATTGTCTTTATACATTATTTTCATGGTTCATACTAATAGAGTTTACACTATAATTCCATGGGAAAAAAATAGTCTATGAAAACCTCAATCAATTAAGCAGAAAAATAGGAAATTAACCTAACAATATCCTGTTATTGATTTGATGCATTTAAACTAATTGCTTGAAAGCATATCCCTCTCTCTGAAGAACAATATCCTGTATACCAGGATCGGATCAACTAACATAAATAAACTAAGCTAACATAAATATATTCTTAATTTTCCATTCAGAATTGCCACTGCAGGGTGTCAAACTATTATTACTGTAATGAAAGTGTTCCAATAATGAATTAAACAATTTAATGTTTTCCGTAGTGTGTTAAAATAATTCAGAGTGGAATTTAATCTTTAGAAATACTGAAAATGTGCAACCATTTCCCAACTATGAACTAACCTACTTTAAACATGCTGTTTAGAGTTCACAAAATGTTTATACATGAGTTGAAGAACTTAACAGCAATAGCAGTATGATTTTACCTTTAAGATGAACGTCAGAGAAAGGTGGTTACTTTATTGATAAGTGTTTCTATATAATATATTCCCAACTGTGCAAATAGTAACGCTGAAGGATAAGCATCACTGTCAAAACATATTGAGTCATTCAGATATCTACTATAAAATTACATCTTTAGGCCACTAGGAATTTCTAAACAAATAAGAGATAAAGCAAATATCAAAGAAAAGGGAAAGAGAAAAGCAGGATAAAAGTTGCATTATGTAAACATCTAGAGTCAGCTGAGTGACACCTGGGAATACCATTATGTGTACCATAAGAATGCAAACTCAGAGGGTGTACAGACATGTGGAGGCAGCAGGAACAAGAGATATAGATAAGGACTAGGTAATGAATGCTATCACAATTTAAAGATTTTTATTCATTTATTTACCAGTTTTCGTCATAGAAATATTAAACTAAGGCATGTTATAGAGAAGTCTGTAATTTAAAGGATGCCCAGAAGCACTATGATCACAAAAGCCCAGAGAGAAAAAAATGCAATGGGATCTGAAAGAGAGAGGATGGCTGAGAAAATGAAGAAGCAATGACCTTTTAAAGCACTTGGAGAGTCTTTTTTTGTTTGTTTGTTTTTTTAAGTTGTGAATTATGGGGAGTGAAGGAGACAAAAGCATGTTCAATAATTTTCAAGATTACGGACTTTTGCAATTTGCTTTTGAAATGAGTCACCAGCATAGGATAAATATGAATTTTAGAGAAGTAAAATTTACCAAGATATCACCTATGAAAGAAGAATGTCTAAGAAATAGCGCTTAAAATAAAATGGGATATTTGGTTTGCCCCAAACTGTTATAAACTAATCAAAGAGATGTATCTACAATTTGTCCTATAGCAGTCCTTGTATCTGAAGTCTTTAAGAAATCAACCAATCAAACATTTCTACTATTGGTAGTCTTACTGCTTTAAATCATCTTCATCAGATAGACACACTGAATATCTTTTTTATTTTGCTAAATCTCTAGAGAGATATTTGTTTTAGTTTAAATTCTAAGTTTTGGTTAAACATTCACTTCACAAAGATTATTTCTGTGCTAAATAAAATTTAAGAATCAATAGTATGCCAAAGTTTCTAGCACACATGCCATGATACTGAAATATCATTCAGTATTATTTGGATATTAAGCTTTTTAATAGTGACCTCTCCTAACTTCAATTGTTTAGTTATACTTGAACTTCTACTTCTAGGAGTATAACCCCTAGAAATTTTACAAAGCTATCTTATTATTGTGGGCAAGTGAGCAAAGTGAAAAATATTGAATGTCTTAAGGAAGTTTTCTTGATTTACAGAGAAATGAGTATATGGTATTTATGAGTTTTTTTATTCTCTTTTTTTTAAATTTTACTTTATATATATTTTACATCATTTTTCATTTTGTACAATGTATGCATTTTCATCTTGGTTATAGTCTCTGTGAAATTCCACCACTCATTCACCAGTGAACTATCACCATGGTCCCTTGTGCTCTTCCCACCTTGTTTTGATCCTACTTCTTTCTCCCCTCTGCAGAATGTCTCTAGTTTATAGTTGCCTGTTGGTTTTGATTTTTACTTTGGTATAACTAGTTTTTTTAATGAGTTTTTTTAGGTTCTTTAGTATCAGAAAGCTCTGGACAAGTGCCTTGCTCCTCTATTTAAAGATGCTTATAATGATTGAGTAAATTATAGGAAAAAAAAAAACATAATATAGTTTTATATTAGCTGAATTTTCATTCAACTATAACTGAAACTGAAGGCATATGTAGGCAGAGAAAAGATAGTGATTTACTAATCTTTGATTTGATGCTCATTATTTTTAATTTTGTTTTATTTTGAGTTCATTGAAAAGGATATTTGCGCTAATGCCAAGTATGCTACTTCAAAATGAACTCAGGTATATTACTTCTGAATCCCTATTTTATTATACACAAGAGAGAACAGTTTGGTAAGCTGCTATAAGCAGGAAATCTTCATTTTGGAAACATAGAGAATACGAAGCAAATTGAATGGTTCTCATGAAATAGTGCTTTTCGTTAGCAACAAAATTATTTTATAGTGAAGATATGATCATTTTAATCCAGATGGTTTTGTCTCACTTGTGATTTTTAGAGCATTTTAGAAATTTCCCTTGGGTTCTGTGAAGTACTTCCACAATACTTGGTAACATGTGTAACCACATCACTTTTATTTATAACTGAATTTTCCCCATTACAACTAGTTCCTATTAGTGAAAAAAAGAAGACTGTGTAAAGGTGGTGGTAATAAAAACCATGAAGACATTCATTTTGTGTTTTCCAATGTGGGGAAGGGTAGCACATAAATTCGTCTTGTCAGGAACAGAAATATTTTTTGTTCAATTTCGATGCAATAGATTTTTTTTTTTTAATGAAAGTGGCAGGCATGTCTAAATATGTTCTGGGGAGCTGTCAGGAGTAATAGTTTTAGAGAAAGAACTGTAAATACAGTAATAATTGCTTTCAAAGACTTGCAAAAGTTTATGTTCCTTTATTAGTAGTTAATGACTAAACACTTAAAACATAGACTATATCATTATTATGTGTCCATTGAAAATCATTCTGATAAAAATAACAACAAAAGTAACATGGTCAAAATAGCCTCAGATGAGCTTAAGCTTTGGGGAATAAAGCTTCTTTTAAAAAAAAATAAACAACAAAAAAGACAATTTAGATGCATAGTTTACTGAAAAACTGACCATATAACATTAAGAGACCAATGAACTTTTAAGACCAATGAATATAAATTGTCTATCACTTTTACTTCAATAAGTATTTGTAGTACATCAGTTAGAGAATTGCTTACATATGTTGGCATGCTTTATTTTACAAAATGAAGTTTTTTTCTATGAAACTCCAAGAAACTTCTTGGGACAAATTAAAACCCAAGGATAAAAGGTTAAAAAAAAATAGCTATCAATGTAGTAAAAAATATTGGAAACAAGAGGTAGATAGAAACACTACAAAGGGATTTGTAAACACTGAATTTTACCCAAAGACTGCAGTGGCATCATGCAGCAGATGGCAAAGTGCTAACAGCACAGGAAGACATCCAAAACCACTGGAAAGTATAATTCAAGAAGCTATATAAGGTACCAAGGGACCAGATAGAAGGTACCAAGTGTGAGGCAATCATCTGCACAGCCATAAAATAACCTTCACCTTTCCTGGCAGAGAAGGAAACTGCAGTAAACATGCTCAAACTGGGGAAGGCACGTGGTACAATGTTACAGATGAACTCATAAACGAGGTGCAACTGTGCACTAAGTGTCCTTCATAAAACCTGTCAGTGGGCAAATGGGAAACAAGGGACTGTCCAAGTACCAGTGCAAATCAATCCACATAGCACTTCCTCTAACCAGCCAAACATGAGAGCGAGCAAAGCTGCTGAGCATCATCATTCTCATGTGGAAATACTAAGCTGCCAAGCATTGGGAGCTGCCAACAAGGAAAGGCAACCTGGGGGTCAGAGAAGTTGAGAACTCTCTCTGAGAGAGAATAATATTTCTGTTTTTTTCTTTTTTTTCTGCTGATATAACTCAATCAGATTTTCTTCTTGGATTTCACTGATTACAAAGTTTTTAGGCCATTGAGTGCAGACTGAAAGTGCCTATAGGATTTATAAAGATAATTTGAATGTAATGGTGTGGGTCATCATATTCCAGACACTGAATACACTAAACATACATTTAAAAGCAATCTAGTACATAGAAGAATGAAATACCTTACAGGATTATAAATTTGATTAAGATCTAAAGCCCTCCCCCAAAATAAAGCAAAAAATTATTCAAGAGAATTTTCTAATGATTCAGGCTTGTCACTTTTTAATAGATGAAATGAAAATTCTATGACTTTTCTCCTTGTCTCTGTTCACTCAGAACCCTGTATTTTTGCTTTTCTTCACTATGTGTGTGGGGAGATGAGGCTGGTGAGGACTGGAAACATGAAAGGTGTTAAAGTTTTGCCAATTCTTTGTAGTCAAAGACCAATTGAACTAGTTGCGTTTAATTCTCCTTAAAGGAGATTGAAATTTTCCAGGAACTGTGGGGCATTTCAGTAAGAAGGTGTCAGGAAGGACTCGTAAGAGTTGGGCTTATGTTAGGTCATTTGGGGGAAGTTTCATTAAAAGTTAGACTTTGCTTTAGAGGCAGGAATAATTCTGTCATTGTGTTTCTTAATAAATCTTAGCAAAAGTTTCCTAAGCCAAAGTTGTAAATGGTTAAAAAAACAAAAACAAAAACAAAAAACAAACAAACAACTGAGGGCCTCCCTGGTGGCACAAGGGGTTAAGACATAACCTATGAAGCTGTCTGCAGCCTTTGCAGCACCAGTTTGATCCCTGGCCAGCCAGGGAGCAAGCCACATGGCACGGCAGACCATTTCTGACGTGCCCGCTGCTCTCCTTAGCAGTGTACTTCGATCTGCATGTTCTGTTCCCCACATTGTCTCTGGTGAATCCTCTCACCTCCCTCCACATACCTCTGGCCTGTACCCTGGCTCTTGTATGCATAAATAAATAAATCTTTAAAAAATACAACAGGTCCTCTCCTGGTGGTGCAGTGGTTGAGCGCTGGGCTTCAAAGCTGCCCGCAGCCTCTGCAGCACCGGTTCAATCCCCGGCCGCTGGCGAGGGTCCCACATGGCATAACAGACCTTTCCTGCCGTGCCCGCTGCTCCCCTTAGCAGTGTATTTCATCAAGCCTGCCTGTTCTGTTCCCCACTCTGGCTCTGGTGAATTCTCTCACCCTCCCGCGCTTCCAACTGTACCCAGTGCTTGTATGAATAAATAAATAAATCTTAAAAAAAAAAATACGACAACTGAATCAGTCTTAACAGGATAGGGGATGTTGGTCATTTTTTGATGGCTTAGACAGTGATCCTATTTGGTCAGTGTTCAGAGATGATTATACAGTGGCCTTGGTTTTGTCTTAATCCATCTGGTCACAGATTGGGCTTGTCTGTTGTGGATGTTCTGTGAAATTATTTATTAGAGGAAAGCCACATGCTAGCCAGGAGGACTAGCTGACCCTGCAAGGCCCATACCTGGATAGCAAGAGTTGTTCTTCTCTTTGTCAGTGTTTCACTACGGATTCTGTTCAGTGAAAATAGATTGCTGCATTTTCCAAATACCAAACAATTTAATATTTTGCATATTCAGGAATACAGATGCTGGATATATGATCAGGTCCCTTATCCTACAAACGTTTCACAAACTTGCCACAAACACTTCAAATGCACTGATTCAAAAACAACTTTTCAAATTTACTCATCCTCCTAATTTTGTTAATCTCTTTAAGTACCATCATATTGACCTAAATTACTGAGCTGGAAACAGGAAAATTCTAAGTCATCTGTTTCCCTCTAACTACAACTAAATTTCATCAACATTCCTAAAAATACAGTGTTTTTATTAAATGACAACTAAATAATATATATATGAAAATGATAAATCCCACTGTGCTCTGAGTTTGAATTTATTTTTTTCTTTTCTGAATCTCCCTACTTATTCCTATGCTTACCCAGTAGTCACTGTTCTGATATTTATATTTTTATATTAGAAGAGTTTTAAGTTTTTTTTTTCATTTTATTACTGTGTTTTGTATTTGTTTCACTTATATTTTAAATTGACAGGCATTTTTAGAGTTCTTTAAATGTTTTCTCAATTTATCAATCCATCCTTTAATAAACTTTTATTGAGCATGTTTATTTATATCCCATCTATGGTAAGACCAATAGTCGAAGTCTTTACGGATTCTGCTCAGTAATGCATCCAGGATCTTTTCTATTTCTTGTTCTATGATAATTTGCTTTAAGCCTGTACAACCTGCAGTTTACCAGTGAGAATGTTCATGAACTTTTGGTAAGGAATCATTTTAACTATATATGTGGCTTGAGTTTTTTCATACTATGAATGGTATGATTTCAGACAGCAAGTCTGATTGAGGCTAATTCTGCTTACACAATGTCTGGGAAGACTTTTTTCTTTCTTTCTTCACAGTCCTTCAAGAGAAGGAGAGATGACAGGGAATGGATTTAATATATGATTTACCTTTGTGTGTTATGTTGCAGTTCATCTATTTGGTGGTTTCTCTTCTAAGCAGAACAGTTCCTATTAAATTCCCACTATTTTGTGATCTTCTGTCTTTCATGAATTTTTCCCCTTGTTTTTCTTGATTTTCAAAAAAAAACAAGGTCATATTGTTCTTATGTTTGATCTGCTTCTCAAATGTCTTGAAATCAATGATTTGCTTGTATCTTTAGCGTCACTCATTTATTTTTTGGACTTGAATACTCTTTATTAACATACACACACATACACATACATTCACACAAGCAGATTTTATAAATCTTTTATGTGTTTTTTACATTAATTTTTTTCCTCCAAATCGGTTGTTTTTAGTATTAGCATCAGTAAATTAAAAAGTAGCAGTTTACTATCCCTAATATATTTTAAATTTCTTCTCTCTTCTAATTCCAGCCCTCATTATTTTCCATCTGCAGTATTTGAAATATAACTTATTCTTTGTGTTGATGACAAGAGTTATCGTTCGCTAATGCATCCTGATTATTTCTCCAGTCCTTGTCTTTCTTAGCCATAAATATGACCTGTAATCTAGAATAGTGTCTATTATATAATAAGAAACAAATAAAAATACTGAGTTAAGTTTAATGAAATCTGACTTACCAGTTAAGTAAGCTATTACATAGTTTTTTCTTTTCCTATCTGAATACAAAAATCTTACCCAGATATAAAGGTCCTTCATAATTTAACCTGCACTTGTCTAGACTTTGACTTTAGCAAACAGGAGGTCTGTCCTTACCCTTTGTCCTTTTTAGTTTCCTCATCTACATTTGGGATCTACAAGAAAATAAGAGTTTGTAACAGAGTTTGAGGTGGAAAGAAACATAAAAATTCAAGCAAATGTGATTGTCTTCTCTTGTGTCTTAAAAGGGTTCTTGCTACAGTGGCAAATTAACATTAAATTGAGTATTTCACATCTCACATGAAGTATTAAATGGTTTCCCATTGTGATTAGTACAAAACTGAAAACTCTTAAAGTGGTTGGTAAGGACTTATACTTTCTAGACAACTTACACTCTCTTCTGCTTTCCTCATGCCATTTTCCCTGGATAGCCAACATTTCCACCTGACTGAATTTCTTTCATTTCTTGCAATTTGCATGCTTTTTATTACATTAGTGTATCTGCAAATTGTGCTTCTTTTGTATGAAAAGTTTTATAGTTTCTCTAGCTCTGTTTAGTTTCTTAGCCGTATTTTCTTAGTCTGCTCAGGCTGCTATAATTATATCCATAGATTCAGTAGCTAAACAACCATCAATTATTTCTCACGTTCTGGAGGATGAGAAGTCCAAGTTCAAAGTGAGATCAGATTTGGCGTCAGGTGAGAGCCCTCTTCCTGGTTTGCTGATGACCATCTTGCTTTAAGTCCCATATGTTGGAGACTAAAGGATCATGTCTCTATGTCTTTTTTATTTTTTATAATAGCACTAATTCTATCCTTGAGGACTCTGTTTTTATAATCTAATCACTTCCCAAGAGTCTCCAAATATTGTTGCATTGAAGATTGGGACTTCAAAGTATGAATTTTGGAAGTACACACATAGTGAGTCTGTAGAGCGACTTGATTTTCACAATGCTACTAATAGTTTGTTGATATTAATACTATATTAATATTAGACTGAATGAAGTTAATAGACATTGAAGCTTCTTGTAATGTTTAATTGAGAATGCCTATTGGTTTGTAAAATTGTGTGTATGACTATTTGATTAATATCTTTCTTTCTTAGAATATTATAAATTCTACTAAGAAAGTGTACATCTGCTTGATGGCCAGGGCCTGTTTCTGTGCCTAGACTCCATACTACATACAGTCAATTAACTGACATTAGGTAAAAGAGCCATACTTGCTTTGCTCCATAGAGTAGATCCAAAATCTCCATCAGATTCAGAAAGCATTATAAAAAAATAAAAAAATAAAAAGTCAAGGGTTATGTGGCTAGTTGTATTCTAAGTCTTCCTCAAACTCTAAAATCCTATTATTTTCTTATACTGCATGTCTATTATATACTATCCGTTCATGCCTGTGATATTGGTACATATTTATGTTATTTTATTTATTTTTTTTTTTTGTTTATACAAGCACTGGGTGGTACAGTCAGAAGCACGGGAGGGTGAGAGAATTCACCAGAGCCAGAGCAGGGAGCAGAGCAGGCAGAAGGACCGAAGTACACTGCTGAGGGGAGCAGCGGGTGTGGCAGGAGAGGTCTGAGCGCCATGTGGGACCCTCCTCTGGTGGCCGGGGAGCAGCCGGGGATTGAACTGGCGCTGCAGAGGCCATGGGCCGCTTCGCAACCCAGCGCTAAACCGCTGCGCCACCGGGGAGGCCCGGTACATATTTATGTTAAAGAAGATAAACCATGTGAAGAACATAGACTACAGAATCATCTTTTAATAAAAACTTCAATGGGGGCCTCCCTGGTGGCACAAGTGGTTAAGATGCAATCTATGAAGCTACCTGCAGCCAGTGAAGCATGAGTTTGCTCCCTGGCCAGGGAGCTACCCATATGGCACAGCAGACCTCTCCTGCCTCTTCCGCTGCTCCCCTTAGCAGTGTATTTCTGTCAGTCTACCTGTTCCGCTCCCCACTCAGTCTCTGGTGAGTCCTCTCGCCTCCTGCACCTCTGGCCAGAACCCCAGTTCTTATATCATAAATAAATCTTTAAAAAAATAAAAATAAAAACTTCAATGATAGCATAGGTATGTAAATTTGTTATTAAAATATAGGGAGAAAAACTTAATCTTTGTTCTACAATTTTCTTGTATTAGTTTAATACTTGATGTTATTTACTGCAATGAAAAGATCTAATACAAACATACTGATACATAGTTATATTTGTTTGAGACTGGAAACCAATTGAAGACTTTCCTAAAGGTAAAATAATTGTTGAAAATATATTTTAACATATTTGCCAAATATACATATATAGTAGCAATAAAATCATATTTTTTGTGTATTTTTTAAAATACTAAAAATAGACCAAAGATACCATTCTGCCAACTGTTACTAAGTTCAAAATACTAACTTAAAGTCAGTAAAGAAATAGATAAAAGCAGTTATGAATAGGTTAAAATATGTTAAGTTTCATTCAATGTATAATTACATTTGAATTTGATTATTTTACATGGAGGTGAGATAAATAGAATAAAGCCAACCAAGCATAATAGGAGCTTTATAAAAATTTACAAAGTCAGGAAACCACAAATAATTTCTTCCCTTCATAACAGCATAAGCAATATGTCCATGAAAGAGACATTTTGGCAACTAGGGTGAAAACATCCTATTAGATTTTTATTTTTATGTTCTACATTTTTGCTAAAGCATGTAGCTATTATGTTGGTCTCAGGTATAAGGTTAAATCATTAAAGACACTTTTTATAGAAATTTTACCTACTCTGAAGACTAGGTAAAGTCAGGGTAAAATATGATAGTGATAAGAAATACCTTAAAAGTAGTGAATTTAAAGTCCAGTCCATTCTTTCAGACAGGCAGGGCTACAAATGCCAGCATTAGAATTACTCTTCGTTATGACCAATTGGTCAGAAAATGGTTAAAACATTAGCACTTATTAGCCATTGACACTACCAAAGAATAGTAGTAACTAAGACTTTCGGTGGCTTAACACTACTCACAATTTTTATAGTTGTCTGGAAAATAACATATAGCATGATTAGACTCATAGAAATGAAAACCAGTCCAAATGTCATCCAAAACTTTTGAATAAACTTTTTAATTACATGAATAATAGATGTAGTTTTTATGACTTTTATAGACTAATGAGTTCCTAGCATTTAATTTTAGTTGCTAATATTTTTAATAAATTTATTTACTTTAATGAAAAGTAACACAACTAAATAGAAAACTATAATTTCTTCTTAGGTTTAATTAAATATGCCTGTAGGGAGTGAAGCTGTCCAAGTCATGAGATTTTTTTACCAAGTACCTGTACTTACATGTTGGCCTCATACCCTAATTGGAGATTTAAAAAGAAAATGAGAAAACAAATGGAGTTCTGAGGACTGGCATTTATGAGTCCAAGTTGATAAGTGATTGTAAATCCCTCTTTATTCTCTACTCTCATTCTAAATATTCTAGTTAAAATTTGAAGCAAAACATACTGAAATTTGCCTGCTAATCAAGTAGGATATACACATATTGTTTTCTAAATAACAAAACATTGCTTTGACACATCATTTTAAAAACAGAAAAACACAGCCCATGTTGAAAAGGCATTTATTTGTTCTCAATGCACTAGTGGGATATCAAATTTGTATTTTTTTTCTCATATAAAAAAACATCACTAACTAGATTTTCAGTGACTACCGCCTAGCCACTTAGACCATGATAATTATAGCTGTTTCACAAATTTTTTCTGGTAATTTGAACATTTGGGTCATCTTAGTGATGGTGCCTGTTGATTTTCTTCTTTCTTTGAGAACTGTTTATATTTGCCTTGTCTCATATATGTCAGGCTATCTTGCATTGTGTTTTGGGCATTTTCAATATTATATTATGGGATTTAGAATTCTGTGAGAATCATCTAGGAAATGTTGATGTAGTTTTGTTGTGTTCTGTCATATTTTGTTTTAGAATGACGTCCACCTGGTAAAGTTTAGACTTCAAGGTCCGACCTGAGTTCTGTGTTCCCAGGTCCTGGGATCCCGAGCAGTCACAAACACCATTATTCAGTTGCCAAAATCTTTGAGGCATGGATTCTAGCCATCTTCATGAATACGCAGCTTGGGGATGAACCACAATATAATATGTGATTTAAAGGCTGCTTTTCTCCTCTTCCTTCTGATATCCTTACCACACCTTCACATCCCCAAAAGTACATTTCTTTTTGTTCTGGCTAAAAAGTCAGGATCTTAGCCACACCTGACTATCATTTTCTTGCCACTTCCAGTGCTTCTCTCAGTAATGCCATCGATTTGTCAATGGAGTTCCAGAACACATTGACTTTAGGCTTGGGCATGCAAGTTTCTTTGGCCGATGTGATAATGTATTGAAAGTAAACATGGTCTACATGGTGGCTTAAGAAGAGATTTGACATTGGAACCTATGGACTCTTTTTTTCTCTGCAATTCTGGGTCCACTATATTATAAGGCGGGGGTAACATGCTCCGTGCTAATTATACACGGCATTTATGAGTTATAAATTCATTCTAGCTTTGAGTTCAAATCCACTTTTTGTCACCCGATTGTAGTCCCTGAGTTGGATTCCATAAATATTTCTTCTTCAACTGGCACAATGTTAGGCTTTGTAAAAGAGGTGATAGAAAGACACCACAAGAGGAAACCAACTCTTCCTAATCTGGTATCTACTCCCTATAGCTGGGCTGCCAACAGGTCATGTCTACGTCAGTGGCTTAGTGGTAATGGAGACACTCAGTGATACACATCCTGTACTGTCACTGGCATCCCCACACTCAACATCCTAACCAGTTCCTTCCAGCACTTCAGCAAGTGGTTTCCTACCTTTTTTCTTTCCTTCCTTTCTCCCTGCATTCTGTCCTCTCTCCCTCCATCCCTTTCTTCTTTCCTTTCTTTCATCCTCTTTCTTTCCTTTTATTTGCAAGCCTAAATTTGCCCTGCTTTAGCAAATGTCTCTTTCCCTCAGTGGGCCAGATCTTCTCCAGTGGGATTTTATTTTGAGAAAAAACTGCCAGATAGTGATAGGATATACTAGAGTGAAAGTGATTCAAAGAAGAGAAAAACCTTTCACATTTTAAAATATTATGTATTTATCATTAGATAAGTATATATATATATATATAAATCAAATGTTCACTTAAAATTATGAACACTACTGTGTGTAAATTATATCTTTATAAAAATATATCTATATATATACAATATAGAGATCCTTAGTTATCTACAAATACTACCAATCTATAGTTCATATTATGCTACCAAATGTAGAAGTATATTTAGTTTCCTTTCATTTGGATTCATGTCTCAGCTTCCTTTTTTCTCTCTTGACTTGTATGTTTTAGAATTAGGTAGGGCAGTTAATTTGTCATGTATTTTATCAGTTTGTGTTTGCTTGATATTTCTTCATAAATAAATGTATGCATTTTAGGTAGGAATATCACTTAGCAAAATATGTTTCAGTCAGTTTAAATAAAGCAAATCTGGAGGTGCTAACACGAGCTTTGACAGAAATAGTTAATAAAATGTACACCTACAATTCACTATAGAAATAGTTTTACAAATTATAGTTCTCTTATACATACTTGGAATGATAAATTGGTTGATCATGAACACTTCACCTTTTGTAGTGACTTTTTGGCAAGAACAGTCTCAATATATCAAATATATACTGTCACAGAGTAGCTTTTGAACAATGGTGTAAATTCTTACTTTTAAAGGATTACAATAATTCCTTGTACTTAGAATCATGGTGATTTATAAGTTGTCATTACAAAAGGCAAACATATAAATGAAGGAAATTAATCTTGGAGGAAACCAAGTATACGTAGGGTCAGAAACTTCAGCCTCAGTAGTCAGTCAATGTTAGAAATAAATCCCAGATTAATATGAAGTTAAGTAATGTTCAGGTGAATGGTTCAACTGAGATTATAGATAGATATATGCTCTCATTATAATTTGGTAGTCATAATATTTAAAACCTAATTTTTAATTTTTTTTGCTTCATGATATAAATCTAGAAATCTTTCTAGCAGTTTTTTGGTGCATTAAGGTATTTTCTACTAATGAAAGGAGTTTCTAGTTATCTATTGCTGCATTTCAAAGTATCTCAGAACTTAGTTGTTTAAAACAATTGTTTTATTGATATTTTATTCGTCATTTGGAATCGACTTTTTGAGCAGTGCTCCTCTGGATTTTTTCTCTGTCCTCCATGGGAGATGCCTGGGGTTCCAATGGCTAAGATCCACTACCAGGTGGCATTGTCCCTCTTGTGTTTGGTACCTTGTTTCTTGCTGACCTCTCTTTGTCTCCACATGGTGCCTCATCTTACAGGGAGTCTCAGAGCAGTTTTGGGTTTCTCACAGCATGCCAGGTTTAGCATAGTTACACTTCTTACATAGGGACTAGATCCCTACCACAGAAAGCAGAACTGCTTTTCAGTTAAAGGGTACATAATCAAAAGATTTATCCAGAATCCAGGTTGAAGAGCAGGAAGGCAGGGAAAGTTATACTGCAAAACAGAATTTGGGCTGGGATATATTGTAGTGACTATTTTTTTGCACAATCTCTTTCACGTAAGGCTTATTCAGAAGAGAAACCACTGTGGATTTTGTGGACTAAGACATTTGTTATAGGAATTAAACCTACACAGTTCAATGAGGAGTTAGTGTATTTATTTTTTTATGTAGAAGAACTGGGGTGTAAGCCAGAGGTATGGGGGGTAAGAGGATTCAACAGAGACAAAGTGGAGAGCAGAACAGGTAGATCTACTGAAACACACTCCCGAGGGGAGCAGCAGGCCAGAGAGGAGAGGTCTGCTGCACCATGTGGGTCAGCTCCCTGGCTGGGGATCGAACTCAGGCTATAGTGGTGACAGCACTGAGACTTAACCCATAGGCCACCAGAGAGAAGTTAGTGTATTTAAGATCCAAAATGCAGTTTAACAAAATAAATGAAGGGCATTATCCTGCACTGGAGAAGGTCTGTGATTTGGAGCTGGCTGGTAGGACAATCTGGAAGTTAAGCATATCCAAATGCAAGAAGACAGCAAAAAGAAATTAGTGTATAAGTTTTTAGATCTTTAGAGATGGTACCAGCTCTCTGAGTGGATGGTGAAACATCTGATGACAAATATGGGGTCTCTTGGTCAAGCAAAACTCACAGTTAATAAAAAAAAAATTAAACACAGAACTGACAGAGGAAAAGATAAACTGGAATCTGATGGCACCTGGTTTGTGTTTCACTCCCCATTAACTAAAGATAATTTCAGAGTATAATGGTTGCATACTTTAGTTCCACCTCCAAAAAGTATACATGCAGAATTTCACTTTTTTCCCAATATTAACCCAGAAACATATAAGAAACAAAATTCCATATATAAAAATCTAACCCTGGGGGAAAAGGTGTCATGTTATATTCTTACCAAATCACAAAACCTCCCTCACCACATATATTCTGAGTGTGTGTGAACCATCTGTTGAACTACAACATGTGTGTCTACAGCATACATGCAGACATGCATGTCTACACCATGTATCTCCACAGCATAAAAGTGTAATAATTAGGCTATTGATGTCAGGTTAATATAAGTGATTTTGTTCATTGTAATTTGTACAAGAAAAAATAGAATAGTAGGAAGAGAATTATATAATTTTGAAAGAAAGGAAAATACCTGCAGCATAACTAACCTTTTAGATATTATCTCCAAAATGTAAATGTAACCATTTGCCTTGGGTATCTGCCAAACCAGGAGCCAGCAAGGTGCATCCCCACTTTGTGAAACTGTCAGGTACTGGGAGGTGGCATTGTTTTTTGTTTCTACCTTAACACACTCACTTTTTCAGAGCTCCAAGCTCTGAAACATCCACCAAACCTGCTTTATTTATTTTAAAGATTTATTTTTATTTATTTATGCATACAAGAACCGGGTGTAGGCCAGAGGTGGGGATTGAGAGGATTCACCAGAGACAGAGTGGAGAGCAGAACAGGCAGCTCTACTGATACACTGCTAAGGGGAGCAGCGGGTGAGACAAGAGAGGTCTGCTGCGCCATATGTGGGTTAGCTCCCTGGCCTGGGACTGAACTCATGCTGAAGTGGCTGGTGATAGCTTGATAGTGCTGAGACTTTAACCCCTGCACCACTTTAACCCCTGCACCACCCTGCACCAGGTTTGAGGGAGGCCTCAAACCTGCTTCATGTAAAGTGTGCCCTAGGACACTTCACTGGTTTTATTGTTTTAAATGTTTGCATTTTTAATATCTGCTGTGCTGAGAGTCAGCCACTCTGAATTTCCTCAGCTACCAACTTATGTTTATGTGCCCTTGCATATGTTTTGGTCTCTGCTCCAGTCTTATTTCTCACATAACTTTGAATGTAATTTTATAGAATGGATTTTTACACCCCAGAGAACATGAATCATGTCAGAGTTGACATAAATGCATAAAAAACATAAGTATATATGAGTTTGAAGTGTGACATTGCCTTCTGGCTCTCTCACCTTTCTTCATGGAGTAATGGTACTTTAGAAAGAATGTTTATAGAGTTTATATAGCTTACAGAAAAAGTCTTCACCTCATTTTATCTTCAAACTGTTCGTATAAAAAGGGTTTTATCATCTCATTTTTTTAAGTAAAAGGTATAAAGGTTTAGAGTGGTTAAATTAGGAGACAAAACTCAAATATGTATAGGCTAAGGTCATTGAGAAATCTGAATAGGAGTTATAATGAACAAAGAACCTTACAACTTTTCTAATTATGGCATCTGTTATGCAGTGCCTTCCAATTTTTATAGGTTTATCACAAAAGGCCAGAAATGATGATTTTTTAAATGTATTATGCTTTTTAAGTATTTTTGAAGTAACATAAATTCACACTGTATAGGGTTTAGGTGGACAGTTTCTTGCCTCAGTAACTATATATATCACAGTACACCCACCACCAAATGTCCAGCCAATTACATGGCCTTTGTCTTTCTCTGTCTGACTTATCCCACAGCATAATCACCTCAAGGCCCACCATATTGTCATAAAAAAAAAAGCTTTCATGTATTTTTTATTTCTGCATAATATTCCACTGAGTTTGGACCTTTGTTGCCTATACTGATCAAAGTTATACTGCTAGAAGTTTCCTGGGTAAAAACTATATTTCAATTCCTCTGTTTCGACTTTCAACATCAGCTAGAGCAATACCATTATTTTCCTTTCTCATCATTTTATCCTAAAATCAAACAGAGAGGAATATTAATAAAATATTCTATAAATACTCATTTTTACATAGCATGGCCATAACATAGAGTTCGGACCAGTATGAAATTATTAAATAAGACAGGTGCATAACATTTTTAAATAAAATATAGGAAAATATATGTTCAAGAGTATTATATATTAAAGCTGCAAAATCAAAATCTTATATTTAAATTATATATGAAGTCATTTAATTTTGTGTTGTTTCCCAACATTATTTTGATTATCAGTTTTACCAAAGATGCATTTCAGAATTTTTAAATAGGAATTTCTGGTTAATAATGTCATTTTATTTTATGTGAGCACATCAAAGGCAATAATTTAATTTCATCATTAAAAATAATTTAAGTTGATGGAAGTAAGTAAAGCATCTTCTATAATTATATAGGATTTACATTGAGTTTCAAGCATGGAAATGTGTCATTTCCATTTCAAATAATCATGTGGAGCTGTTTAAACATTTAATGTTTTGCTATGACTGACTTGTTACTTCCACTGATGCAGATTTGTTTGAAACATTTGAAGAAATGATGTGTTGATTTTCCCTCCTTTTACTCCTATAACAAGAGCATAATAAATGAGATCAAATAATATCAATTTTCATAATGAATTAAACATTCATCAAGACACTGAATTATAATTATAATGTGGATTTATTTCCTTAAATACGTTTCAGTCTGTATATTTATTTAGATATAAAGAGATTGACAATAATACACTTTAGAATTATGAATGTCTCCACTGGTCACTCTACTTCTTTTTAATTCAGTGAATTTCTCTCAATTGTAAAATCCAAGTTACCTCAAAGTTTAAGTTTTAAAAATATTTGTTGTATGGAAAGAAATAATGACCTCTCCAATATTAAACAGATCCTTAAATTACCACCAATAAAATTAATAGACTTGGTATAAATCAAAAGCAATATACAATTCCAGCAGAAACCAAGAGGCATTATTGCAATGGAGAACACAAAAGAACATATGAGTCACAGTGACAGAGGGCTTACTTATTTGCTAACTAGTTTAACTACACAGAAAGATGCGTAACAAATTTAAAAAACATTTTTCAATTAAACATAGCTGAAATACATCTTTTTCATAGTTTAAGGATTTAACCTGTGGATATTAAATATATTCGATTATCTAGAATACTGGATTCAACTTGAGGTCAGAAAAGCATTAAAGGAAAAATTCACTTGGAATCTCACAATTTTGTGATGTAGATAAAATGCAGCACTCTTTGAAAGACACAATCTAGGAAAATTCACACAAAGAGGAAGGAATAATTTGAATATCTGTCTTTTATAAATAATTTGACTAATTATTAGTGACCATATGAAACAGAAAGCATCAGACCCACATATGCTTACTGGTGAATCCTAGCAAACATTTATAGAAAAGAATTACACCAATTTTCTACCATCTATTCCAGAAAATAGAGCAAGGGAAACACTTCCTAATCATTATGTGAGGTGCATAATATCATAATACAAAACCATATAAAGACGATATTAAAAATATAAACTGAAGACCGGTAATATATCATGTACATAAAGGCAAAAAATTATCAATAAAATATTAGCACATTAAGTACAAAAATATGTAAGATTATTATAGACCACAATGATATAAGATTTACTCCAGAGTGTGTGCCAGATGGCAAAAGAATAAAGACCATAGGCATGCCTGCCCCACATATTCACAACTAATTTACAATAAGGTGAATCACCCCCCAAAAGCAAAAGGGACAAATACCTCACCCATCAGGAGCAATGATGCAGTGGAAAGAGGTAGAAAAAGCTGTAATTAAACTGTGTTTGCAGAACTACCAGGATAGTTTAAATCTATAGAAAGAGGGAAAGCTGCTTTATGAAGAGCTTCTGCTGTTTTTTATTAAAGTCACAAGCCCATACCAGAGACTTTGAAAATCCAGTACTACACTGGAAAAAAGGGCACACTTAATTGTCATGTACAATAGCCATTCATGGAGAACTAGAGGAGTTTGAGACTCTCAGCAGTTTGGAATTTGAATTGCGGGGGGAGACACAAATCAGATCACCTATGTTTCCTCATAGAAGAGGTTACTACTTGTAGCCTGAAGCTTGATATTTGAAATACCTGCTTTACCCCGACTTGGTAACAAAACCAAGGCAATTGAAAACTCTCAGTAGTCAGAGCTTAAACATCTGGATCTTAGTAAGCGGAAAAAGTGCCCCAGGATAGGACAGTGTATGGAAAACAAAAGAGAATAATTATCAACTTGTGACACTGACTCAACTGTAATCCTCAACTACCACTACATTGAGTACTCAATGTCACCTAGAGATTTAGACTGATGCAACCAGACTAAGATTTTTCTTTGTGCAACGATCAAGACAGTATGGTATTAGCAAAATGACAGACAAATATATCAAAGGGACAGAATGGGAAACCATTAAATACACCCACACAAATACAGTTAATTAATCCTTGTTAAAAGCGATTGAATGGAGAAAGGATGTCCTTTGGACAAATAGAGGTAAAAACAGCTATAAACGCATATGCAGAAAAGTGAATTTAACACTGACTGTGCTTTGTGCACAAAAATTAAGTCAAAATCATAGACTCAGATGTTAACATAAAGCTATAAAACTCCTAAAAGATAACATAGGATATAATCTAGGTGACCCATGTGATTGATGATAACTTTTTAACTAAAGTAGACAATTAAAATCCATGAAAGAAAAAATTGAGAAGTTGGACTTCATTAAAGTTAAAAACATCTTGGGCCTCCCTGGTGGCACAAGGGTTAAAGTCTCAGTTATATCAAGCTATCGGCAGCCACTGCAGCATGAGTTCAATTCCTGGTCAAGGAGCTAACTCACATGGTGCAGCAGACCTCTCCTGTCCTGCCTGCTCTTCCCCTCAGGAGCGCATTTCAGTAGATTCGCCTGTTTGGTTCTTGGTCTCTGGTGAATCTTCTCATTGCTCGCACCTCTGGCCTACACCCCAGTTCTTTTATGCATAAATAAATAAATCAACCTTTTTTTTTTAAAGGAAAAATCCCAGCAGGAATTATGACTTCTAGGTACCCCCAGAAGAGTGACATATCCACACAATGGAATACTATTCAATAATAAAAAATGAAAAGTCATAGAGAAACCACAAATTCATATTGTTCAGTGAAATTAGATAGTCTGAAAAAACTGTATACTATTTCATTCCAACTATATACTACTCTGGAAAAGGCAAATATATGGAGACATTAAATAAATCAGTGGTTTTCTGGGGACTTAAGAGGAAGGATGGAAAAATGAATAGGTATAGCCCAGGGTGTTTTTCAGGCATTCTATGTGATACTCTAGCAAAGAAACATGTTATTCTCCTTTTGTCAAAACCCATAGGATGTACAAAACAAAAAGTTAGCCCTCATGTAGATTATGGACTTAAGTTAATAATGTATCAATATTGGCCCATCAGTTATAACAAATGTACCACAAAAAATTCAAGATGTTACTATTAGGGCAAGTGTAGAAATGAACTGTGGCAGTATATGGAAACTGTATGATTCCTGTTTGATTTTTCTGTAAATTCAATTAATTAAAATAGATTTGTTTGGATTTTTTTATTGTGAAGTGAAATGCATTACTAGCTAAAATTAGTTCCAGGTTAAAAAACAGTTAAAAATAAATCCATATTAAGTAAACACACACATTTTACATTTATTGCAACATGTTCTTATTACAAATCTATTGAAGTGTTGTTTTAATTTACTCTTTTATATTACAAGTATAACAGTACTTCTATAAATACTTTTCTATGAATCCCAGAAGAGTTGCTCCATTTTGCTACTTAGCCTTGATTCATTACCTTTTTTATAGTATTTCTTATTTAATCAAATGATTCTCTTTAAAAATGCTCATGAGAGTATTCTTTCCCTTCTTTCATGATGACACTTTAAATGATAAATATTTTATAATTCATTTAAAACACAAAGGAAAATATAGTAAAAAATAATAGCAAATTATATTGTATATATTATTCACAGATTGCACATTTAATATCAATTTACATTTGGCATACAATATTTCTAAAATAGTTTTATCCTATGGAATATTATAACCACTCTTTCAAAGGCCATATGTGAAGGAAGAGGTATTATTTTAGAAATATTATTTAGAAATATTGTTTTAGAAATCCCATACCTTTAGCTACATTCTATTTAAAAAAAAAATATTCACTAAATCCAGCAAATATTCAAGGAGAGGGGACACTATAAATAAAAAAGTGAGTTTTTAAAAATTATTTTTGATACATACAATGGAATAAAGAACATGATGCTATGAAATAAACCAGTCTTACAAGGACTAATACTGTCCGATTCCATTTATATAAAGTACACAAAATAGTCAAACTCACAGAAATAGAGAATATAATGATAGACACCAAAGACTAGAGGGGATGGGAAAATGGGGAGCTCTTCAATGGCTATAAAATTATAGTTTTGCAAAACAAGTTTTAAAGATCAGCTGCATAAGTTGGTGCCTATAGTTAACAACATGTCATTGTTCATTAATAATTTTGAGCACAGTTGCATTGGTGAAGGAAAATTCTATGGGGACTACATGTGGGGGAGGAATCAAATATTGTTTAAAAATGAGCAATGATGTAAAAAATAAATTTAAAAAATCATTAAATGGGTATTGTGATATATGATATATATTTATTTGATCATTCAGATGACCAAAGTTTATTTCTTATACATTTTCAATTTTCACTCACAGTTTCTGGCTCACAGCTTCTAATACTTAGAATTTCTTGAGCCATTAGATTATTGGGAATATCTTTGTCTCCCAGCAGTTTCAAAACCTTGGAATTTCCTGAGTGATATGGAAAATGAGAGCATGTTTTGTCATAGTATCTGATCTCTTGTTCTTGGCTCCAGGGGATGATTTAGAGCCATAAAAGTTTAAATGGGTGTCTTGTTATGCTTGTGTGTCTATGTCAATGAAGGTAACTTTCAGAAAACATCTTAGGAATGGGGTTGGTTGCAGGGAATATCAATATGAATAGAGGGCAGGGTGGGGCTTTCTGTATCATCCTGATTCTCTAGATGGGGAGAGGGAATAGTGAGATGTTCAATTGCAAAGACTATGAATGGTGTAATCATGCCTAATAAGCCCATTAAAAACACAAGAGGGGGCCTCCCTGGTGGCACAGGCAGTTGAGCTCCACACTGTGAAGCTGTTTGCAGCCTCTGCAGCGTGATTTCGATCCCAGCCCGCCCGCGAGAAACCCACATGGTGAAGCAGCCCTCTCCTGTCTCAGCCACTGCTCCCCTCAGCAGTGTATTTCGTTAGTCTGCCTGTTCTGTTCCCTGCTCTGTCTCCCAGTGAATCCTCTCACCCTTCCATGCATCTAGCCTGTACCCGGTTCTTGTATAAAAATAAATAAATCTTAAAACACACACACACACAAGAGGAGGGAGTTTCAGGTTGGAGAAATAAGAGTGTGTCCACATGCCATGTTTCCCCATCTCAAGCTTCGCAAGGATAGGAACTCCTTTGTTATGAGGCTTCACCCTGTTTTTCTTCTTTTGGCCATTGATTATTTGTATCCTTTTTAGTAAATTGGTGATCTAGTGAGTAAACAGGTTTCCTGATATCTGTACGCTGTTCTAGCAAGTTAATGAAATCTGAAGAGCCATTCATGGGAACCTCTTGCATGCACTCTGTCTGTTAGAAGCATAGATAATGATCTGAGCTTGTGACAGGTGCCTGAAATCTGAGGAGGGGGTCATGGGAACATTTAATCTGTGGCCAGTTTGGTTAGAAGTGCAAGAAAACTACTTGAGACTCGCTGGGTCTTCAGTTGTCTTGAATGCAAGGTGGTCTTGGGAGATTGAGCTCTTATTCATTGGAATCTGGTATCTCAAGGTAGGTAGTGTCAGAATTGAGTTGAATTTTTGAACAACCCTCTCCCTCTGGTGTCTAATAATTTAGTGATATGGGGAAACCGCCACACACCCACATTGGAACAACCCTCTAATAGATTAGGGCTCATGTTAAGTGTTCTTAATACAAAAACTTTTGGAGGTGTTGAATATATTTGCTACCTTGATTGTGGTGATAGTGTCATAGGTGAAGACATATGTCAAAAATCAAATTATGCACATTTATATTTAGTGTTTTATATATTAATTTATACCTCATTTAAACTTTAAAATTAGGGCCTCATTGGTGGCACAAGGGGTTAAGCACAGCACTATGAAGCAATTCACAACCTTTGCAGCATGAGTTCGATCCCTGGCCAGCCAAGGAGCAACCCACATGGCACAGCAGACCTCTCCTATCTCGCCCACTGCTCCCCTCAGCAGTGTATTTCAGTCAGTCTGCCTGTTCTGTTCCCCACTCTGTTTCTGGTGAATCCTCTCACACTCCTATGCCTCTGGCCTTTACCCCAGCTCTTGTATGCATATATAAATAAGTCTTTAAAAATATATATGTTTTTAAAAATAAACTTTAAAATTAAGATGAGGCAGTAAGGTCAATTGCAGAGAAATCTCAATTTATGTGCTCCTTTCAGAATTCCCCTGACTAGGTGCTGAATATGCCATTTCTTATTTATAGTTAAATGGATCTATTTTTATGAATCAGTGGATCATACAGCTTTCAGTAATTTTGGACATCTTGAGTTACATTCTTAGTTGGTATTCCATGGTCAATGTCCTAAGTTAACCAGGGACTGTAGTATTTTTCACTTTCACAACTATTGTTAGCAGAGAAAATTATGACATATTCCAAAAGTTGAAGAGTCCACCAGTAACTCTGGGAGGCTTGTCATAAACTTCATATAACAACGATAAATGTTCTGTCCCATTCCAGAAACACTGGGTCTTCTTTATTCTGAGGATCACTTTGGAGGGCAGTTTGATACTCAGCAGGGATCTATTGCAGTGCCTCCTCATTCTCAAAAATAGCAGTGGCTTTTCATTTTCTGGATAACAAGATCACCTAACTTTATTACATATGATGGCTCCAAAAATCCCAGGTCTCACCAAGTAATATGACTCTTGTTTTGGGCAAGAGGTATGAAGTGTTGTGATAACAATTCATATCAAAATTTATGAGGATTTTCCCTAGTAATAGATGTGTCAAATACTGATTTTTCTTGTAGTGTATACCCCATCCTCTAGCCAATAAGTGTTTTTCTATGTAATGGAGTGATTCTAGCTCATAAAACCATTAATATTATGGGCCAGGTTGAAATTTTGTAAGTATTGGGAAAATCAAGGTCTCTCCACAGCAATATTTGTTATAAAGCAAGACAGTTGATAGAGACAGCTCTGAAAGACTAGCAAACTGGCATTCTGGTGGGTAGCATATTGGTCTCTGCCACATGATGTGAAAATATTTTTAATGGGAATGGAATATAAATCATTTTTCAGGATAATAGGCTCTTTTCAGGTGGCTAGGTATCATCTTGCTCCATCAAAATTACATATTTCTGAATCATATGCTGTGCCATAAACCAATGTCACCCTAATAAAAAATATTTTAAAAATCATCTTAAGAATTTCAGCTTTAATTTACCAAACTACACGATCAAATTTCCATCCATATTTACTCCAACTATGACATTTACATCTAATTTTTTTATGTTCTGATCTTTACAAGTTCTGTGGGTCTGGAATCAATGTGACTTCTAAATTCTTTTTCTGACCTATTAAGCATTTTAGAACTTTGACAATAAGCATAGGATTGATCTGTGGCACCAATGATCCCACCATTAAATGGGTTCAAGCCAAGTTTCCCTCTATCATCTGCCCACTGTGAGCTGCACTTTGATTTGTGACCCATATGCTATTTTCATTCTTCAGGAATAGCAACCATATTGATAGTATCTAATGATCTCCAGACAGTCAGAGTTCTTCCCTTTTTCCATAGTATGTTTCCCTAATTGTACCCATAATCTATGTTTCTGGGAATCTATTATCCCCAGTAGATCAAGGAATTTAATTCCTCTTCATTTTCATCATCACTTGCCCATAAAAAACCAAAACAAAACAAAACAAAACATTGCTTTTCAAAAATTCTAGCCTTCTCATCATACAGATGCATGTCTTAGTCATTGGTGAAGATAATATACTCTGAAATCCTATGACTTTGGTTAGAATTAGATGAGAAGTTTGCACATTTTAGGTCTATTATAATTTTTTTGAGAAATCATTTTTATACTCCTCCCTTTTCTGTAGGATCAGAATTCCCAAGATATCAATGATCATTTACTTTAGGATGTAATTGAATGCAACCTTTAATTACCCAATCTAGCAAATTATCTAGCAAACTATTGACACCAGTTTAGGGATTAATGCTGACACATCATTATGATTCAAAAGGCCAATCATTGAACTTCACACAAACAGTTGAGTAGTCCAGGAGGATTCTATAGGTAAACTGACAGGCTTCTAAGGGAGCTACACACAGAAGTTACAAAACCTCCTGTAACTTATAACTGAAACAAATCCTTTAAAACTTCTCCCATATTCTATAGCCTAAAGTAAATCAGGAAGCAAATGTAAATTCAAGAGCAAGAACAATGAATTCAATTTCTTGATATAAAGTTACATTGAAAACTATGCAGAGGGCCTCCCCTGGTGGCACAGCAGTTGAGTGCTGGGCTACAAAGCTACCCGCAGCCTCTGCAGCGCTGGTTTGATCCCCAGCCCTCGGAGAGGATCCCACATGGCGCAACAGACCTCTCCTGCCGCATCTGCTGCTCCCCTCAGCAGTGTATTTCGTCAGTCTGCCTGTTCTGCTCCCTGCTCTGTCTCTGGTGAATTCTCTCACCCTCCTGCGCTTCTGACCATACCCAGTTCTTGTATAAATAAATATATAAATCTTAAAAAGAAAGAAAGAAAGAAAGAAAACTATGTGGAAGTCTGTGAATATAGGGAGGAGTGAAGGATTGTAGAGAGCTTGCAATCTACCACAAGGGTGTCAAAGAAAAACAGCTAACTCCTCTATTCACTATTGTTGTCATAGAGACCACATTCCAAAACCTGTGATTGTTCCTTTGCCTTTCACTCCACTTGCATTCCTTCTTACACCAGCAATCTTGATAATTTGTGTAATTATGATATCACCACAAGCTAGAGATTTCTTATGCCGCTTTTCCTCCAAAAAATATCCCCAAAAAAGGGGGATATTTTAGTAATCTTCAAATACGCAAGCGATCCAATTCTATAACCACAAAGGTACATTTCCGAGGGTTACTCCCGGAAAAGAAATCATCATTGTGAGCAAGGTCCAGGCAGGCATGGATAACACACTCAAATTTGAGTAATTGAGGAGAGTTTAATAAAAGAACTGTTTAGAATAATGTGTCAAAGCAGTAGGAGCAGTTACCTTGGGGAACACAGCCACCTACTATTACAATTTACTGATGCTTTCTTGACCTCTCAGGCCCACTTGCTAGGTAAACACTATTTCCATTTTACAGAGGAATACTGCTGAGAGTGTTCAATTTTACCTTACTTGAGTGATAAGTGAATGGATAAAACAGCAATTTACAAAAATAATTGAATGGTCTATTTCCTCACATTAAACAAAACACATCCTTTCTTTTCTTCCTCATCAAATGCAAAAATCTAATATTAACAAAATGAATGTGATCTATAAGCTAATAAGCAGTCTTTTATAAAAAGCTACTAGTTAGTAAATGAAGAAAATACTTAATCTGTCTTTATATTCTATGGCTTAAATATATATTCAAATACACACACTATGTAATGCTTATGAATTCAAGTTGTTTATTCTCTGGTTACGATACTACTACTAATGATTGATTTTTTTTTTTGATTAGTGTTTATGACATACTAAAACTATTCTAATCATCTTAGTTGTTCAAACTGATATGTGTTCAGGTCTAGTCTGGCTTGAAGACTATATCATCAGCTGCTATCCTAGTATCCAAAGAACCATCACACAGAACAAATCAGGATGATGTAAATACCTTACCACTAAGATGATTTTTAAAAAGTCTAATTATCATTGAAAATATCTTACTCCCTAAAAAATTTTCTTTGAAATGATAGACTAAAGGGTGAACCATCAATAGTTCTAGAATTACAAATATTTGTATTGTTTTTTAATCATATTCAAGCAAAATTTCATGAGAATTACAAATAGGATGCCTTATAAAATCATGAAAAGAAGAAATAAAATGGGAAGAAGTACATTATTCAAACTAATGGTCCCATCTGAGAGGACATATAAAGGTTACCTGTCTGTCCCTTGGAAATACTTGTTATATATGAATAAAACTGAATACCATAATTGACTCTATTCTTTGATGTTTTGCATATAGAGTTTGCTTTTTTAACTATGAGGACAAGTTATTCTTCAGAATAAGACCTTTAAGAATAACTGGAAAGAAAATACCCATTGAATTGAACACATTTATAAAGTCCTGATTTCAATGGAGTTTAAATGTTGAGTGGTCATGCAAAGTTTGAAGAAATATTAATGCACAGCAGATTATTAATGAAAAAAAGAAAGTTCATTTCTTCTGTAAATCTTGAAGAAATTGAATTAATTTTATTTACCAGGATTGATAGAACTTTGTTATTATGACTCATACATAGACAGTTATACATTCAGGTTGTAAACACACCATTAAAATAATTCATTATTTGAATTTAAATAGTGTTTGATAAGGAATTGTTGAGCAGGTGTTCAGTGTGTTAGCATTTTTTTCAAGAGCATATGGAAAACTTGAGTATACTTTTCTGGTATGTCTCTCAACAAGAGTCAATGTTTCAAAAATTCAACTGGAA
Source organism: Talpa europaea (assembly GCF_964194135.1). NCBI lineage: Eukaryota > Metazoa > Chordata > Mammalia > Eulipotyphla > Talpidae > Talpa > Talpa europaea. The sequence goes on along the minus strand of NC_140073.1, from coordinate 125,544,926 downwards.
ATATAAAACAGCGAGGAATGTTTTGTTTTCTGAAGCAAATCCTATGTAAGGTCGATGATGATGATGACATCACAAAGAGAAAAATTTTAGCTGATATAAAAGGACTTGAATTAAAGAGTGGGAAAGATGGGAGCTTACTGTGGCTTCCATTCTCTATCCTGCACCTCACTTGGGGTGAACACTTAATATTATAAACATGACACCTACAATAGCAAAACTATTTAACACAGGCATTCTAAGACTTATGGCCCAGACCGTCTTTAATTCATCCTGTCAATATTCTATTATTAGAATTCTACTTGACAAAACATTAAAGTTATAAGCCATTTACCTTTACTGCTTTAAAACCTTTTCTCTGGAGAGATCTCCAGTCTACCCAGAGGCTGGAGATTATGGAATTTTATTATTTTATCAGAAATTCAGCATGAGTACTAGCTTTCTCAGGGGTGAGTGACACTGGCGTTTCTACCATGTGCCCTTTGCTCGTAGAGCCCCTTATAGGGTGTTATTGCCCATAGGTAACACCACTTGATCTTGGTGGTTACACAGTAAATGTAGGAGAGATTGAGTGTGTTTCACTATTAATAGGAATGGGTCATTCAAGAATAAGTTTTTGAAGATCTAGACCAGAGTAGAACTTCCTGAGAAGTTGAAAGACAACAAGATGCAGAACTTTTCAAAGGGACTAATTTAATTTTTGAAGAAATATAAGGCAGCAATAAATTTTGTGAGAATACCAAAAGGAAATTTAAATTGTGCTGAAATGTGGTGCTTAAGGAGATCAAAAGGCAAAGAAAGCAAATTGTGCTTTTTAGGACTTGGTTTAGTTAACAAAACACAGGCAAAGCGTGGAGGGAAGTTAGGGTATTTCATGAAGGATTTTTAGAATGATGGTCCAGGGAAACTGAAAATAATCACTGGTAGCAAACTCAATAATCTTATAAAATAGTTAACTTTATAAACCCTGATAAAATACATCCCTATAAATTCTTATTTCATTAGCCTTAATTTACTTCATCTATGAAGCAGTTATGTTTTCACCTAGAAAAAAATTTAAATGGTCTATCCTAATCCCTTTAATTTTAGGAATATAATTGGCAAGTATGAAACCATTTTCAGATTAGGCTCCTTTTATGAATGATTATTCATATGTTGAATTATCCCAGTATCTTATTATTATAAGATAATTGTCTTATAATAATTATCTCAGTATCACAGAATGTCACTGAATTAGGAGATATGTCATTAGAGAGATTATTAAGACGAGTGAGGATAAGGGATGTGCACACAGAGGGAAAAGACCATGTGATGACATGGTAAAACACCTACTTCCTTCAAGGCAAGGAAAGAAATGTCAGAAGAAACCGAACACCTTGATAACACTTTGATATTGAACTTCTGGCCTCCACAAATATATGAGCTGAGTCATTTCTCTAAGACATGGCAAAAATTTATTAGTTACTCATCAAGCTAAAAGTATATTTAATTATACAGGACTTAAGTTTCCACTTGATTGAAAGGCTGTTAAAAGAAAGATTTTTTTTAAATTTCATCCAAATTCAGATGCTGATTTAAAATATGATTTAGTAGTTTTTATGTCATACAAAGGATATCAGTTGCAAAGAGCATGTTTCATTATATTTAGTCTTCTAAATAGGTTCTTCTAAATAGGTTCTTGCTCAGATTTCATGACTATGTAAACTTTTTCAGAATCCACATCAGTGAAGAACAAGCTTGATCATTTAAAACAACATGGTTCATTTTCTAATTATTCTGCCCCATATAATTGAATTATCACACTTGAACAGAGTATATCATGGATTGATAAGAAAAGAAGTACCCAATGTGAGCCCAAGATACTCAATAGGCATTTAGAATGCTATTTTAACAACTGAAAAGCAATGACTATAACTTTGAGTTTTGTGTACATAGTTAGAAAAAAGGAATGCATTAAAGCTACTCAAAAGTTACATCACCTAGCATTCATTGTTTTTAATGTTTACAGTGAAAAATATGAGGGACTTAAGGAAAGAACAATCAAAATGTCACTTCATGAGGAACAATAGAAATTTAAGATTTTTACTACACCTACACGAACATGTATCTATACATTATGCAATTTAATCTTCTAAAATAGATGCCTAAATGAAATAAAATAATGACGATAATAATACCTTCATAATGATCGTAGCTCTTTCAATCAAATTGAAGCAGCAGTGTCATTTTCTTTAACTTTGCTGATCATTACAATCTTTTAAATAAATCTTTCTGTCTAATCTTATGGGAGCATAGCCACGGCCTGCACAAGAGTGATATTGATTTCTGTGCAATTATTATAAATTTTAAGTTGCTATTACTGATGTATGTAGTAGTAATGCTTTATTTATCTCCAGAAAAGGAGAAATTATGTCTTTGCTTCAGAGATATGCACATAAATGATGAAAAGGAGATTTTTCAACTGTAGGAGAAAATGAAAGAATCTCTCACATTGAGAAATGCAGAGTCCACAGCACACACCTGTACTGTTGAATACCACCACACCAGCTATGAAAGAGCCTTCAAGTAATGTGTCAGACTTCTAATACATGTGAGATTAGAAATGCAACATTCATGCTACAGGGATATTGTGCATGCTTAGCAATTTAAAGGTAAATTATCAGAAAAGAGACATTTGATTTCTCTTAAATTTAGGTTAAAGGCAAACAATCAACATTAATCAATTATTTAAATAAATGTGCTCTTTCCATCCTTGCTTCTCTAATTGATGACCTATGATCATTTTGCAGCTTATCATAAAGATTGTTGTTTAAGCTGTGTTATCTGTGATGGCAATTTGACAAAATCACACCTGAAACAACAATTAAATTGATTATAAAAGATAGTTCTAAAAGATTTCTCTGTAGATAATAGTATAACAGCTGTGGAGCTGTATCTCTGAAAAAGGAGTATTTACAAGGTCGTCCTTATTTAGTTTTTGGAAATTTACAACTTGAGAGAGTTCTACCATTTTTTAGTTGATAAGAGATTCTCCTTGTGCCTAAACTTGTTTCTAAAAACCACATATTTTATGCTGCTTATGCTTGCTTTTCTTCTGGAAATTTGACATTCTTGTATGTGCTAGATAGATGTTACCAGTTGACTAGCCTCTAATAAAATCCTTGGGCTCTGAGTCTCTAATGAGCCTTACTAGTAGACATTTCCCACATATTGTCAGGATTTTATGTAGCAGTAATGCTACTGGAAGAAATTAAGCACATTCTGTGTAGCTCCATAAGACAGCATGCTTGGGAGCTTGCTTTTGGTTCCCTCCAGACTTTGACCAAGTGCCTTATTCTTTATTTAATTTCTTTAAACCATGTTAAATAACAATCAACATTAATCAAAAATTTAAATACAGAGATATATACTCTTCCCATCTTTGCTTTTCTAGTTGATGATCTACATGTATCTTTTTTATATGGTAAATTATGTCATGGATATAATGATATACTAAGTCCTGTGTGTTCTACCAGCACTTCACCTTGTGATGGTCTGAGAACCCCGGCACACTTTCTTTTTTCTTATGTTAACAAACCAAATATATTTATTTTCATAAAACAATAGTGATATTAACATTTCTAATGAAGTTGAGCATAATAAATGTTACTAATTATGCAGCTACTATATCTCTAAATAATTTATTTATAAAATAAATTTCATACCTATTTCTTTCAAATTTGGAAGCTATAAATATTTTTGTGGCACTACTACAGATTCTTCCAAAATCAGTTCTTTGAAATATATTGAAAATTGTTTATTTATTAATTGGGATAGCATTGGTTTACAAGACCGTATGTGATTTAGAAACATAGAATCGTATGTCTTCTTATGTATGTCACCACACCACACACACTACCAAGACACTCATAGGTTTATTTCTCCCTAAAGTATATTAAAAAAAAATACTTTAAGCTTGACTACATCCACATGCACAAGATCATATTTATTCTACAATAAAATGATCTTCCTATAGGAGAGAATTGCAAGTATTTCTTGATCTTAGATTATTGCAATTGCTTTTTAAAATTATCTCTATGATTAACACTCTTATATTAAATTTACACAGATGATTTAATAATTAAATGCTAGTATCAGAAAACTCTGTCATTTTGCTGCTTCTCTCCTACCCATATTCCACCCCCTGAAACTCTATCTTTAAAATATTGTGTTCTTAGTGAAAACAATGTATAACATTTTCCATAAAGAATTAATATTATGAAATCATTTATTGGAAGATCTCAACCATATACACCCAGTTTAGCTCAGTACTTCAGTGTAATAACAAAATGAATCTAGAAAGTTTCCAAGCAAATTACTAAAGTAACAAACCAAGGAAATAAATACAATATTGTCTACTTGGGAAAATGGGAGAAAATACTACTCTTCAGTGCCTAAAGGGTGAAGTTCCTCATCATATGTTTATATGATTTATAACTTTGGTCTGTAAGGCAGACAGATCTTGGAATATGACAGACAACTACAAAGTTAACCAAATTGCAGTCAGTGACTCAGATTTAATATTTTTAATATAAAGTGGTGATATGGGCTTAGGTAATGATACGTGGTCACTGATGGGCAAAAGCATTTTCCATTTTCTATTTCTTATCAAAACAGAGCTTAGCAATACTTCACAGTACCTTACAATTAACAACTGTATTCATTTGCAGTCTTGCCCCACACTATGTAACTTCTGCCTTCTTATTGAAATGTATAAAGACTTGAATCAACTAATCATCTCACAGAACATCATATTTGTCCACTCTATCAGTGAAGTCACACTAATAAGTCTTAATGAACAGCACATCTAGGTGTCAGTCAAAAATTCCTGATTTTTAGGATTCTTTGGTATTTAAAATATCAGGGATGGGTACAGATGACACATGGATTTTATGGCAAACTTTTATGTGGCTAATATGCTGATGATTTCTGTAATAGAATATTATAAACCTTAAAATGCATATACACATACACCTCCACAGTGTCTGGCTAAAGCACCCTTGTAGAGATGGGATAGTTGATTGTGAGACATTAACTAATTGCATAGTCACAAATTCCCAACATGGCCTGAATTATGTCAATCCCATCCAACCCTTTTCCAGCAGGCAATTCATTACAAGATAAAACTGGTACATCTGGAAGTAAATTCAAACAGGACCAGACAGCAAAAGCAAGCTATCTGAACAGGTAAACTGGATCCTGTTATATCCAATTATTTTTGCATCAATACACGCTTATCAGAGAACACCTATAGTTACATGGTGGGTCCCTTATGACTAGATGATGGGGAGAAAAAAGAGCATAAACCTAATACACAGATGGGTCAGCGCAAAGTATGGGTGCAAACAAACACCATCAATCAACAGATGTATAACCGGTTCAGAGGTAGTCTTAAAGGATAGTGGCTTCAAGTGGTGAAAACCTCCCTTTATCAAGTGTAGTTTTCCTTAACTACAAGTTAAGTTGTACAAAAGTAGCCTATTTTTGTCCCTGTTAGTCCCCAGTCCACCATATAATTTTGACCTACTGTAACTCCAAATCTCAGCAAATCCTACCACAGTCTTAGCTTTTTATTTTAAAGGCTCTTAAGAAGATAGGTAATGTCAATTTTTTTGACATGAACAGTTAGCAGCATTTAACACATTTTTTTGGTTGTTGTTAGTACTTGGAGGCAAGAAAGACCATGGCTTATCTTTTTTTTTTTTTTTATGTTTAGAGCTAAAAATAATACATGTAAGGAACATCTAAGGAAAGACAATGCTCCTGAGACTTTTTTACATTGTCAAAACTACCTTGCTATGTCTGTAGTATCTAGTCAGAGAAGCTATCAGTTATTTCTTTTTATCCTGTCTGTAGCATATAGCTCAACAGCAGTGATGAAATGCATTTGCAAATGGTGATTAAACTCCATTCCTTTCTAGGAGGAAAAAGATATTCTCAGGAGTATTAGATAATACTTTCCTATTTCCATAGTCCTATAGTATAACAATAGTGTTTAAACTAAAGAAATAAAGATTGTCCAAAATTGGAATGAGAGAGAATTCTTAAGCATTTCCTTGAATTAAAGTCAAGTGAAAATAAAGAGTAATATCTTTGGTAAATTTTTTTTTTACAAAAGCATTTTTTTTACCTCAAAATGCATGTGACTCCTTTGTACAGTGTGTAAAAGAAGTTCATTATAATAAAATGTGACATTGTCAAACAAATTTTTAAAATGTGTTGGTACTTCACATTGAAGTTACTTATCCAACTGAGATCACAAATTATTATTTTTTGAAAACAATAATCTGTGACTATTGCCACTAGATCATTTACTAACATAAATTATGGAGCCTAATATTTAAATACTATGTTACATTATCTGAACCCTTCTACTCAAGGGTTCCCTGACAAGTGGCATAACAAAATATATACATACATATATATATACACACACACATAAAACAAACACCATCAACTATGCATTTTTTAAAAATAGAACTCTTAAGAACATGAAGTTAAGATTTTTTTTAATCCACTCACCTATAATGTACACTTAGATATTTACATGTCTTGGCTATTGTAAATAATGTTCCATGGATATAGGGGTATATCTATCCCCTTGAATTGGCACTTTTAAAAAAATATTTTATTTTATATAATTCTGACATCTTTTTTCATCTTTGTACGATGTATGCATTTTCATTTTGGTTATATTCTCCATATTGGCACTTTTTTTAATTGAGGTGACATTGGTTTACAACATTGTATGTGATTTAGAGGTAATCTAAAAGCACATTCTTCAAGTGTATGTGACTGCACCACACTCACCACCAATGTACCCACAGTCCTCCACCATATTCCATGTTACCCCTACCCACTTCACTCTCCACCTGCACCCTCACCTCTCCACTAGCAATTCTATAATCAGACACCTGAAGCACCTGTTTAAATTGGCTAAAAATAAAGACGTGATTCACTATTGTCATATTGGTGTTTTCATTACACCTCTGACCCTCCTTACTGACCCTTAAAACAATAGGATTAAATAGTTTTTCCCAAATGAACTACTAGCCTATAATTGAGAAGTAAACATCTATGAGGATATGTACTTACCAATTTTAAAGCCCAATTTGTAATTTTTTTGAAACTGAAATAGGTCACTCAATCAAAGCATCACTTTCTAATACTCAATGGCCCAGTGAGTCAAAGGGTCATCTTTCTGAAAATCAACATAAAAATACATGGTTTGCTTGGTCAATTCTGAAACTAATACTTATCTCTTCAGAAGATGGCACATTTTTATGACTGTAAAATTATGGGTCATTGTGTTAGAAAGAAATTTAGTCTCTCAAATAATCTCAGGCCATTGCTGAAAAGTGAATTTCCAAGTAACTCAGCCTCCTCTCAGACTCTGTGTCACTCAAGCTGAACTTGTTCTTCCCAACAATAATTCGGGGTTTTGTTTTTGTTTTTCATTATTGTCATTAACATGCACTTGATCTCAGTGATATTAATGCTATTAACATTCTCAAACTCATCTTTCTTTTTTAAAGATAATGCTGAAGCAAAACAGAAAATGTGATGGTAGGAATTTTAATTTTAGACTCTGAGTTATGGCAATGGATGACATATTTTGGGGTATCTGATATGCTTTAAGAGATATTGTTTGGAAATCAAATTCCTGTCATCTGATCTTGAGACATGTCTTATAGCCTTTGTTTTTGACCTACAGCATGGTATAGCGGTGAATAATTTTTTTGGAGTACCTGTTTTTTTCATTCAACCATAAAGTAATAGAATTAAAAAAATAAAACAATGTGGGAGTGAATGGGAAGTCTTTCAACTTTAACCAGAAAAGAGGCCCATATACTTTTTTAATATAGAAGAGTGTAAAGTACCCAATAGAAGAATACTACTGGCAACAAATCTGTTTTTCCTAAATATCAATATATTTCATTGTATAATTGTAAGAACTGATCTCAATTTGTCTAATCAGCAAACTCAATAGGACTCACTTAATAGGATGAGGTAGAAAAGAATCAGAAAGTGGAAAAAGTACTGGATATATTTTCTTCCCCTACAGGAAGAAACTTATCAAATGTTATTAATGGCACACTTAGTATTAAGTTAAAGTTCTTCATTATTGGCTATTTTATTAGAATTTTTGAGAAATGTAAACAGTAAAATATATCAAAAACTTGTGCTATTTATGTTCAATAAGTACTTTTGGATATTACAATAATTTTTAAAGCAACTATTTGAAAGTATGCTTATAAAGCAAAATACTCCTTCTATATTCCAAAATTTTCAACACACATAACAAGCACAATTTACCCCTTACTGGCACCTTAATATGATTTGCAAAATGCAAATATAGCTCAGATTTGGAAAACCAGCTGTGAAAGTGCATTGTGATGACAGAGACTGTGACTTTAGCAATGTAATTTAGTGCTGTTCAGCTTTAGTGACCTTTTAAAGACTAAAATAAAAACATTACTCTCTGTGGTCAGAATCACTTCAGCTGCTTCACCTTTTATACATTACTATATAAATATTTCAAAACAAAGAAAACCAATGGGGATACAGGTGAAAGAAAATTGTAATAATTATTAGATATATCGCCATAACCTATGTTGTAGTAATTTGCCAAAGTGAAGAAATATTCAAGTAATGAATTTTTCCCAAGTCATCTACTTTCTGATTATTGCATAAAGTTTATTTTTTGCCTATATTTTCAAAGTATAATTTCTTGAGTTGACTGATACAAAGGTGCCTATACGTCCTTTTGAAAGACGCCATATATTACAGAAGCTAAGAGCTGGGATCTTGGGGTTCAACTTCTTCCTGTATCACTTTCTGGGTTAAATATGCATAGTCAGATAATAAGTTAAATAATTTATTTTTGCATCAGTTTTTTCAATGCAATATATCATATGATTATTGAGAAAATTGATTCAAGGTCATTTGTAAAGCAATTTTTCTGTTCTTCACTCTACATATATATGCATATTTTACATCATCATTTGATTTTGTACAATGTTTGATTTCTCTTCTTAGGAGCAGTCCCCATAAAATTCCCACCATCAAGTCACCTATCAACATTACTATATTTGTAAAGCTTAAAAAAAAAAGAACTACCAGACACAAAGTGAACACTCCATATATATTATTGAATCTTTTTTTTTATTACCATTAACCAAGAAATTGGATCCTAAGTACTCCTCCCTGTGTAATTTAAACAATCTCAAATGGATATGAATTAATTATTTAGATAACTGAATTTTATTTAATCTTATGATGTAACACAGCTGAAATAAGGGAGTTTTATATTACAAAGTCATATAGCCATTTGCATATTTGTACACTTATGGTAAAAGCCTTACCATTTGAGCAAGAAGATCAGGAAAACAATATCAAAAGCTAAGTTAAAAAGAACTAGTGACAACATTATTTCTTATAACATTATGTTCTGTCAGTAATTCATTTCATGTCTCTTCTTGTCATGGACACCTACTTTTCTCTTTTATGACTCATGCTGTATGTTCAGTGCCAGATAAAAAGTCACAGTTTTGGTTTATCACTTGAAAAAACATTGAAATGTAAAAACAACAGTGTCTCTTGAGATGACTGCTTTTACATCATGCCAAGAAGAGAAAGGCGTGAGTGTTTATGATAAGTTAGTATAGATTTTGGGGTTCTATTTTAGCATATGTGTGGTAAAAGAGCTAGTTAAAAATGCTGTAAACTCACATGTGTTTAAGTAGTTTTCTACGTTAAAGGACTTCACTGCTGATGAAAAGCAAATATGGACAGAACACTACTTCTTCCTTTCAAAATGCCTGTTAAATTAAGCGTCCCTTTTTTTTGACTTCTGGGAAGTAGTAGGAACTAATCTTTTTCACTTACAGTAGATAAGTGATCATGAATTAAGTGTAACTATCTGTTAAATAGAAGGTTGACATCCATTTTATCTAAGTTAGTGTTTTAAGATTTATAAGTACATAATCTGGTACTTATTGAATTTTTTCCCTCCCATTTGAGGACTCAATTTTAAAGATTTTATATTTTAAGCATTTGCTGCTTAAATTAATATTTAATAAATACTATATTAAAAGACTTAAGGAGATGTCTACTTACTGAAAGATGGAATAGATGAATATTTGCCTTTTCTTTCACTAAATGCAGTTATATACCTGGACATGATATTTAAAACAAATATCACAAGACTGGAAATCAAAGCAAGGAAAACAAGGAGTTGAGCTTGGGTGCCTGGGAAATGCAGAAAAACACAGGTGCGTTCCCTGAGTATTTTCACGTTATACCTCCCAGACCAGGTATAACCTGGCAACCTTAACTGCCAATGGGCAGAGAAAAACAAAATCTCCAACTAAATTTTGCTCTCATTAACCCAAGAACCAGGAAAGGAGATGCCTATCAAGTAGAGAATTTTCTAGTAGCCGTCACTCCTTTGCAGGCAAATACCACAAGTAAAACTGTGGTCTCCATTCCCACTCTTGTTAGCAAAGAATGAGTGGGAAATGTAGAGACTTCCAGTTCACCAGTTTACAAGGAGGCATACCTGTGATGACAAATACCAAGATTGAAGATGGGATTTCCATTCATCAGGGCTGTGGTAATAACACCCTCTCCCACTTGGTGTCAGTGGAGATCAAGTAGGTTTGCTGCATTTTCATCCTCAAGAGTAAAAATTAAGTGTGCCACCTGCAGCAGTGTGTGCCAGTGTTGGCTGTGGAGATATAAGCCCTTCTGCACTGTCCAGTGGTAAGGAGACCAGCCCCCTTATGTCAGTGGAAGCCACGTGGAAGCAGCTGGACTCCTCTCTCTCACAGGTAAATGCTATCAGTGGTAGCTGGGTTGGACAAATATGAATTCTTACCCTCCAGCACTAACAAAAAGCCATTCTCTCCTAGGTCAATGGAGGCCAAATGAAAAATCTAGATTTTCAGTCTCATCTGATAATAAGAAGCCAGCAATCCTCTTCTACAACTAGTGTGGTATTGGAGGAAGTCTTTTAATATAAATGACAAAGAGCCTGTTCCAATCTAAAATCACTTAGGATACCACGAAAAGAAAAACTACAACTGGAATAAGAAATGACAATCAACAGTGCCCAACACTAAGATGACAAAGATACCCTAGAATTATCTGACAATGATTTAAAGAGTCATCATAAAAAATGCTCAGTGAGCATTTACAAATATTCTAGAAAGAAATTTTGAACAGCGACATCAAAGAAAGTCTGTTAAGAAAATGTATATAGGATTTTTTCTTATGCATATATTCATATATAATTTAAAACTGAAAATTGGAAAAATGAATTGTCTTCAATTTTCTTTTGCAAGAAGGAAAAAATTCCTCAGTAAATGGACTCAAAAAGAATAGAGAGGGCAGAAGAAAAATTCAGTAAATGTGAAGGTATAACAAAAGACACCACTCAATCTCAATAACAGAAAAATAGTCTGAAAGAAAAAGTGACCAGAAAAGTCACTCAGTGACTATGGTAATATTAAAAAAAGATGAAGACTTATGTTTACAAATTTCAGAGGAGAGGGACAAGAAGGTGAGACTAAAAAGTACTTAACAAGATAATGACTGAAAACTTCACGAGCCTACTGATGGTAAGAAGCTGACTGAACTCCAAATAGAATAAACTCAATCAAAATCAAAATAAATCATCATCAAACTTTGGGAAACTAACAACAAAGAAAATGTCTTGAAAGCAGTAAGAGAGGAAAGATACCTTATGTAAGGGAGAAAGAGGTTGGACAGCAGTGAAATTCTAACGTGAAGCCATGAGGTGAGAAGATAGTGATACCATGTTTCCGGTGCTGAGAGAAAAGAACTATTTTAATGATTTAATAAAGAAAAGTAGTTTAGCAACTTCTTTTAAAAAATAAGAATAAACTTACTACGGAGCCTAGTCATTGTACACTCAGGCATTTATCCCAGAGAAATAAAAATTTATGTCCACACAAAAACCTTGTCCATTTTTTATAGAAACATAGTTAACAACCAAAATCTCCTCAACAGATGACTGGTTAATCAAACATGGTATATCCATACTATGATAAGCAATGCAGCAGTTAAAAGGAATGAAATATTAATGTCCATAAAGACTTGGATGGATCACAAGGGCATTTGGTTGAGTGGAAAAAAAAATCTCAAAAGATCACAGATTACATAATTCCAGTTATAAAACATTTTCCAAATAACAAAATTATAGAGATGGAAAATATATTGATGGAATAAAGAGGGGGGGAAGTGTGATTATAAGATGTGTAGTTCAGGGACATGTTCATGATTGCAATGATGATAACACAAATCTATACATGAAAAGAATTATATAAATCTGGATACCCATGTGCAAACACACATATTCACACAAACTTTTAGAAGCTAATTATGAGAGTTATAGTGGGTTATTCATTTGGTGGACTTTGAATTTTTATGTAAAAAATCCTTTTTGAAAATTGGAATCAAATATTTTTACGTATTTTCAATGTAGCATGAGAAGCTTACTTTTACATAAAATAAATACAGATTACTCTGGTGTATTGATGGCAGAACTTTTTCAAAACTGAGAGATTATTTTTGCAAAAGTTTCAAAATTTGAGGAGCAGTTTAATGAAAACAGCTCTTGGTTAAGTGTTTTGTTCAAGCATTTGAGTCTACATTATATTTTATAATACACAAATGTAATCAGTATTACTAATAAAATTGAATCATGAAATTGATTCCACATGGTAAATGCTTTTTTCCATTTTTAAAGAAATAATATTAGCAGGTAATTTGCATATAATTTCAAATTTTCTAAACAATTCTGTAGTGGTTACTTTTCCCCTTCATTTATGTAGGAGGAACCTTAAGTTTGAAAAGGTTAAACAATCCATGAGTAGTTTGATTCATGCAAATATATACTCTATGATATAATATAGCAGTTAATTGTCAGGTTCTAGAGTCAAATAAACTGTCTGAATCACAGCTCTGCCATTTACCAGCTGATCTGACTCCAGTTCTTTATTGTCCATGTGAGTTAGTGTTCTCAAATATAAAATAAGGATTATTAAATTGAGTGTGAAAATGACAGCCATTCTGAAAACAAATTAAGTTACTACATACAATTGTTTTCATATTATTCACTGATGTACCACAAGCCTCAGGAATAGTATCTATCAACTGGTACTATGTATATGTGTATAATGAAGGCACATATGATAAAGATTGGGTATTTTAAGACAGTATTTTTAAATGAATGCTATTGCCACAGAGAAATATGTCTCGCTCTGTTATACAAGAACTGAGAAATGGTAGCTTCAAAAACTGTTACATTCTCAGAATAAGCATCCATGAATCTGAAATGCCATCCCCTTAATACTGTACCAGATCCAAGGCTTCAGTCATTCTGTGAATGGTGATCAGTGAGTGAAGAAAGCATTAGCTTTATTGTGAGCCATATATTACAGTGAGGCAGGTGGCAAAGCACCTGCCACAAGAGCTTTCCAGCCTGTCCCCCTCACACTTGTGAAGCTTATGAAAATTAACCAAAGCACAAATGTTCAACAAAAATGTATTCATACTCTATTTAGAGACACATTTAGCAGCATGCTTCTGGGGAATTTTATCAAATAATTATAATGAAAATGTAAAATAAAAATACTTGAACCTTGTCACATATTCATTCATGTTTAAATTCACTATATCAATCCCAATGTTTAGGCTTTCATAAGATAATTGTTGCCAAGAAATTCATACATATATATATATATATGCACATATATAGACATGCTTTTGTATATATTTCCCTTTGAAGTGACATAAGGAAAGCCTTTATTTGGAAATTTGGAGTGACTACTTTTTATTACCTTTGACACCCACACAGAAATTACAGATTTAGCCAATTTTACCTCCATCAGTAGATGACTCTATTGAAGAGGAAGAATTAGCAGTGAAAGATTAAATAATCATAAAGGAAAAACATTAGGGCAGAGAGAAAAAGTCTTAAACTGGACAGATTTTTTTTTTCTCTACTAGAGATTCATAAAGTGATAACTTCAGTGGAACAGTACAGAATGGAAAGGATTCACAGACAGTTGAAGGCATTTGACCATAGAAATTTTAAACACAAGGATGCTAGAGCTAGGATTCTGAAGCCTGAGAAAGTGCAGGCCATGAGATTTAGAAAATTCTGACCTAAGCATACAAATAATGCAATTCATTTGAGAAACAGGAATGAGCAAAGCTGGTGAAGGACACAGAACTGGAACAGAGAAAGCTCTATTGACTCCTTTCAGGACTGATCAACTTCTCCTAGATATAAATTTGTCCATTTCTCTAACAATAGGAGAATAGAAATTGGGGAAAGACATCACAAATTTGTATAGCATACTGATTCTCTTATATGAGTGAGTCTGTATTACCATTTCATTTAATATTTGAGCAAACTAAGACTAATGTCTACACTTAAGTGACAAATCATGATTTTAATCTAGCTGTTTTTTTTTCTAAAACCCCTGCTCTTTCCAAACAGTATTTTGTTTTTCCCATCTCACAAATGTTTGGTAAGCCAGAGTAATTTTTGTGTCATATTTATTTAAGAGGAAAATTTGTATTCTCAATTTTACATCTCACTTCCAAATTTGAGGAAAATTAATTAAAAAAAATACATTTTCTTTAAAATGACTTATTTGTAAATTATAAAAAATGTTTCATTTCCTGTATTTAAAAATGACATAAAATATCCAATTTAAATATGTACGTGTGTATGTGTAATATATAAGTATCCAGGCCTGCATATACATACACATATGTATATGTTTTTTTCAAATAATTCTTGAAACATCAAGAACGCAACCATTGTGGGGTTGAGCACGGTGCTGTGAAGCTGTCCACAGCCTCTGCTGCTCGGGTTCGATTCCAGGCCAGCCAAGCAGATTCCCACATGGTGCAGCAGACCCCTTCTGTCTCGCCTGCTGCTCCCCTCAGCAGTGTATTTCATCAGTCTGCCTGTTCTGTTCCCACTCTGTCTCTGGTGATACCTCTCACCCTCCCATGCCTCTGGCCTGTACCCCAGCTACTGTATAAAAAAAAAACTTTAAATAAAAAAGAATAATGCAACCATAGCCCCAGCTAAAAGGTTCTGTACTCTCCCATGATAACATGTTTGTGTTAATGTAGGAACCAAGTTTTGTGTTAATGCAGGAACCAAGTTGCAATGATGCCCTAATAATTAAATCATGGTTTACATTAACTTTAGAAAACTGTAGTCAAGTCAAATGTGAGCATTATATTTTACCCAGTAGTAATAGCAATCAATTTAAAATTCAAAATTTAAAGACCAATTCAAAGATTTTTTAAAGAAAACTTTATATACTGGATGCCATCAATTAACACTATTTTTAAATTGATACATAATTTGATTTATATTTTACTAATTTTAGTGATACAACGTAATGATGTTAAACTACCATAAGTTGAAATAATATAATCAAATGCCGCGGACCAGCACAGCAGTAGACGATGAGGCCACCTCAGGGTTGAGAGAAGCGTGCAGGGTAGTCAGGGCGTCGGCGAAAGAAATGACAAACAGACACACTTCAAGAGTGAAAATCTGAGTGTAATTTTCTTTAAGTTTGTGACCAGTATATATATGTTTTCCAAAAGCACAGGAATGAATATCAATGAAATCAGCTTGCTCATGGGCTCAGTCTATCACCATCAGGGAGGTGATCTACATAACAAACAATGACCATTATAGAAGAAAGAAGGAAGTTTAGAAAGACAGATAAGGGATTAAAGTTTGTAGTTCTAGAAAGACAGGATAAGATTTTAGGCATTCTTGCAGTGGTTCTTGGTGGTCTTTATCTTTTGATAAGCTTCTGCCTTTTCAGGGAACTTCCGCTGAACTTCCTCTGCTTCAGGCTGTTCTCCCGCTGTGTGCTGGTTGCCCAGATCTAGGGACCATGGTGAAAGCCATTCCTAAAGATCACTGCGGGGGGAGGTGCAGCAGGTAGGGTTTTGCTGTTCTCCCCCTGCGCGCTGGATGCCCAGCCGGACCTAGGGACGGTTAGCCCTAAAGGTCACTGCAGGGGGAGGTGCAGCAATCAAACATAACTTTTTTTTCTTGTAATGAGAACTTTTATTATCTATGTAAACATCTAATCTATGTTGGATTTACTCTTTTAAAACTTGAAGATACAATGTATATTATTAACTGTAATCACTATGCTGTGCAATAATTCTCCAGGACTTACTATTTTATAGCTGAAATGTGTACTTTTGACCACCTCCACCCATTTTGCCCACTCCCTACTCCCACCTTTGGCAACACCAGCCCATCTGTTCTCTGTATCTGTGAGTTTGTTTCAGAGTCTACATATGGATGAGATCACTCTCTCTACCCGATTTATTTCACTTAGCATAATGCCCTTAAGATCCTTAGCCAATAATATGTCTTACCTTGACATAGACCTAGGAAAATAAACTCTTTGTGTATTATTTACTATTGAGCTATTAAGCTGTTATTTAATCAGAGTATGATCTAGAAGGCCCATTTTATTTTCAGAAAATTCACACACAACTCATCAAATGAATTTAACTATAATAGATTTTGATTATAATATATTTCAGTAATTGGTCAGTTTACACTAAGCAGTATGTTCTAGGGGGCAGGGGTAAGATAATGCTTTCTGAGTGAGAAAGACCCCTTAGGTGAAAGAGTACAATAGACAAGGTACTAAAAGGATCTCTACCAGCAGTCCCTCTGACGAGTGTGTGCAGGGTATTCTAAATGTCCCACCTCAAAGCTTCCTCCCATCACATTGGTACTTTTCCTTATTTTCTTTTTATGTATTTCTATAACATTCCTGCTTTTTATATTCCTTTATGCTTCTAGTTTTACATTACCTATTTCCAATAAAAGAAAGAAAAATAAAACCCTCTCACCAGAATATAATGACGTTAAAGTCGGTGCCACTAGAAAATATTTAAAAAGAAAATCCATGGTTTCCAACTAGGTACTATGCTCAATAGTTCATTGTATGCACAGAACCACACACATCCTTTCATCATCTCCTTTCACTTGAATTTATAGCATTCATCGAGGGAGAAAGCTCTATAATGTAAGGAATAAAACAGTCGGGCTACTTTTTTTTTAGTGTGGATTTTTAACTTTTATTAAAAGACTTTAAATTAAAAAAAAGTAACTTCTTACACAAAGAAAAATGTGCTATAAAGTTATATACCATACTTGACACTCAATTGATATAAATTGACCATTTGGCAGTAACTCTAATGTAAACATCTGATCCGTGTTGGTTTTACTTATTTTGCTAAATTATCCCTGCTTCCAGACAGGAAAAAAAAAAAAATTGTTCTCCCTTTTATTCTCTTGAATAATAGTGACTGGCTCATTTAACTAAAATTCATCTCCCGGGCCTCCCCAGTGGCGCAGCGGTTGAGCGCTGGGTTGCGAAGCTGCCCGCAGCCTCTGCAGCACCGGTTCGATCCCCAACTGCTCCCCGGCCACCGGAGGAGGGTCCCTCATGGCACGCAGACCTCTCCTGCCACCCGCTGCTCCCCTCAGCAGTGTACTTCGGTCCTTCTGCCTGCTCTGCAATCCGCTCTGGTGAATTCTCTCACCCTCCCGCGCTTCTGACCGTACCCAGTGCATGTATAAACAAACAAGCAAACAAACAAATAAATAAATAAAACATGCCTCTATAAAAAAAAAAATAAAATTCATCTCCGATGTGTCATCTGAATGTTCCTAAATAACACTTTTCTCTTTCTTTAAGCCCTAACTAATCGTCAAAGGAATTTTTTTTTTTTTGCCAGCACCTGGAGAATCTGAATTAAATCACATAAAGTGACTAGCAAATTTTTTCCCCTTCTCTCTAAGATGTAACAATTCACTAATAGAATATTTCCATTGTTTGCCATAGCTTGGGAATTTCAATTCTGCCCAACACCTTCTAAACAAGATTTTTTATTTGACAGGATAGAAAGTTAATAGTATGTTCATAAAAGATGCACAATAAAATATATTGAATAATCAGGATTAATTGTACAGGTCTCAAAGAATTCTAGAAATGATCAGTTTGTTCAACAGTCTAATTAGTTCACAAGGTTCTACACTTCTACATTTGTTTTATATAAAGTACATACTTTAGCTAGGAAATCTTTTACACATGATTCTTTTAAAATATGTACTTCCTGAGTCTTTAAAAAGGTATCATTAGCACCATCTGAATTATGATACTATTAGTTACAAGTTTAGTATTTATCTAAATGTATGGGTTTGCATCTTCAATTGAATATTTATTTTTTTCTCACTAAAACTTACTACCTGAACTTACCAGAGCTCATCAAACCAAGCTTTATTCTGATACTTTAATGCTATTCCCCTTAATTAGGTGTGTCTAATGTAAATCCTATTCTTTTGTGTTTTCAATAATACATGCCTATAAAATCACTGTATACTTTTTGCCCAAATACAAATGTGAATTTTCTAAAGTTATGAATTTTAATGCTTCCCTGGAATTGATTAAATTGTAACATTAGAAAATCATTCATATTATATGACAATTTTGGTTATTTAATATTAAGAATACACAGGTACCATAAAATATATATTTCTCCAATACAGTGTGAATCTGAAGGAGCATTCTTTCTTTGCCACTCAGCAGTTCTATGATACATAATTCATTTTCTGTGTCCCATCAATTCCCATACAGATTTGCTATGGCCAGATTTATGATATGAGTTTAATGGCTTCTAGAAGCTAGTTTGCCAAAGCCATGATTATAGGAATGGCTTCATGGGAATTTTATGTTCCCTAACCACCTACTAATATGTTGGAAAATGCACTATGGAATAAGTTTGCTTCTTGACAAGTAAGGAGGAACAATAAAGAGTAATCAAAGATTTTATATGAAAGTTTTTTTTTTTTTGTTGGTCATTTTGGTAAAGGTCTCATCTGTATCAAGCTAATATAGAGATTAGGTAAGATCCTTGAGCTGTGCATTAATTGCAAATTTGGAAAGAAGTAAAGCTGATGAATAGAAATTATGAATACTGTTGATTTGAATTTATAAAATTGATTTTCCTTGTATAATTTCATCTCAAGGTTTACAGAAAATAGGAATTTCAGTGGGATTTAGGCTCAATTATTTTTTAATGGCATTTACGTTTATGTGTATGTTGTATGGTATATGTGTATGTTCATGCACAGACACGTCTGTGCTTTGAACATGAATCCTGAAACTGAAGTTCCAAGGACACAGACTAGGGTATGATTCTCCCAATAGTTCTGTTTAATCAAAAGTAATTGTTACATGTGGACAGAAGCATGAAAGCAGCAATAACCAGAGAAAATGAACTGACAAATAGACCCATTATCACCACTCCCTTCTCTGACTCAAATTATTCCATTTGGAACTCCTTCCTAATTTCAAATTTGTTATTTCCTTTTGCCTCAAATTGAACATTTTAAGCATTGTGAAATTCTATTTCACAAGTGCAGAAACCCTAAATTATTGAGGGCATATATGTAGGATTTATATATTTTGCTTTCTTCCTATTTCAAACATTTACCTGATATCACTCTCAGTGATCACTAGATTATACACCTTCCAAAACAAATTCTGGCACTGAATTTTAGAATAATATATGCATATATAATATTTACAACATACATACCTCAATCAATTCTATTATAATCACTAACATAAATTCACAAAAAATTTACAGATTTGTCTCATTCAAGATTCCCACCAATTATTAAAATAGAAATTTTTATTTCTTGATATAAATTTGTGGCTAAATCATGATTCTATTAGTTTATAGAACTTTTACTTTATTAACTACTTTATTGTATATTCATGAGAATGAAAACACTTTGAATAAATTGAAAAAACAACTAAAAATTAGGAAACCAGAAGAAAAACATCTAATATGCACTATCTATTGACATTGTCTTTATCACTAATTAAGATGATAAATGTCATTATTAAATGATTAAATTAATATCATTCACTGAATAACTGCTATGAACCAGATATACTTTCTATATTACCTCATTAACCTTTTTATCAACTCTATGAGTTAGACATTATAATCTTTAGATTACCAAAGGAAAATTAAAATTAGATTACCAAAGGATAAATTATACCTCCAAAGTCATATGGTTAGTGGGAAGAAAAGTTAAGGCTAGAAGTGAAGGAAGCAGACCTTTTTATCCAATGAACTCCCTATCTCATCCAGTAATAGAAATTATTGGTCTCACAGTTAAGATACCGTGTCCTTGACATTGCATGTCTTTCAAAACAGGGGTTAAGGGAAGGATAATTAAGCCCATAGTGTTTTCAATTCTTAAAAAAAAAAAAAATCAAGGTTGATTTTAATCAATGTTAATGTTGACTTCAAAGTACCCTTTAATCTACAATTGGATAAAAAAAAAAAAATTCCCTTGTCTCCCAGACGCCTACAAGTATCCTCATTTAGATCACTCTTGAGTCTGAAACATTTTTTTTTAACCCTGCAGAACTCAAGCAGATTGTTCACACGAGTTTTACTTCCATCAGCACATATATTTTCTTCACATCTACTAGGCATTTCTCTTCAGTCATATCACCCTTGTCAATATAATCCCTATATCAGGTGCTGGTGAGAAAGGAGTGAACAATTCTTTGACTTAGGTGTGAGGACTTTTGTCTGATAATTGTTAACACAGCAATGGTAGTTTAAAAAGTGAGAAATATGTTGTCAGATAGGAGTGGTGGAACAGGAAAGTAGGAGGATGGGGGGTGGGGGGATGGGTGCATAACATATAGAGTAGCAGAGAGGGAGATGCTATCTCTGGCTCATTTATATGATCAAGGAATTTCTCCTCAGTTCTAAATACCTTCCCATAGTTAACCCCATTTCTGGCTTACTATGTTTTCTTTAGATAATAACTGGATTTTCAGTTTCCAGGTTTCCATGTAATATCATTAATAATTATTGGGGTTTATTCAGCATTGCAAAGGACATGTCTACATAGTACTTACAGTAACTGTGCTTACCAAAACTTTTCCAAACCCAATAGTCCCAGATGGACCTAATTTTTCTATATTTTATTTTGTGGGAGCTTAAAAGCAATCTTAGGAAGTGTTATATAGAAAGCTTTAAGTTTCCAGACCCTAAAAGTAAATACACATGCATTTCACAAGGAAATGTTAGAAAATTACATATTCTGAGTGTCAATTCGCATGCTGTCAAGTTCAGCCGGTTTTCAAAATATGGCATATGTTCTTTTCTAGCAAGAAATACACTGACATTAAAGTCATGTCAGACTCTCCAAAAAGATAATAAGAAAAATACAGTATAATTCAGTTCTTGGGCATAAAATGATAAATGAGTCATGCTGAAAAGTGGGCAGTTACATCACATAAAAAGATAACGACTAAAAGCTTTCCAAATAGCCACTGACTTCAGCCAAGTAGGTGGTCAGCATGCTGTTTTGGCAGAATGTGTGGCTGATTGCCAGAGCATTTTTGAGCAAAGCAGCTATTCATTTTCACCTGCAAAATCGGCAGTTCGCTTTGACATTGCACATAATGAAAAACAAGTCAATGGCTATTTTCAGACTAAACTAATAAAGAGGGGCTACAAGTAAAATAATAGCACCTTATTTTTTACTTCATGGAGAACACCTTAATGGATAATTTTTCTGTACTACGACTTTTTAAATATTCATTGTGTACTTTTTGATAGAAATTATATCAGACAAATAGGCTGTAGCTTTCTGTAGTATTATTATGACCATTTATGGATTCTGGTGAAGATATAGGCCTGCAATTAATAGCATCTCTTCTAAATGTGTTTATATAATTTTGCATGCAAGTGTACATGAACATAATGCTGTATTTCATTTTAATGAACTAATCACATAACATTTATTACAAATTGTATAATAACTATACTTATTAGTGGAGAGAAGATAGGAGGATCAGTTATTTTCCTTGAGTCTAGTCATTACCTTTATTCACCATGCCCTATGCTACTAAAATGATAATATTGTCATACTTCTCCTTATTGACATGAGGAATATATTTATATATATATATATCTGTGCTTCTATGAAATTGAAATAATATAAATTTATATACACATGATTTATATATATATATCAATACATATATAAGTATATATAATTTCATATAATCTGATTTCTATAATTTCTATGTACTTTTGTGCCTGTTATTTTGTTTTTCAGGCTACCAGTTTATCTAAAAGGTATTTGAAGGCTTTTAACAAAGTCCTTAATTGAATAAAAACTACACTCCAAAGGAATCAAATATATCATACATATCAGTCCTGCTTATTAACTGAAAAAGACTTGTGATGAGTTAAGAGACAGCTTTTTACAATGATATCTCAGATTTATACTAGGAAGTGTTAGAAATACAACGTGACCCCACTTTAGCGGTGATGATTGTCAAAGAAGTATTATTGATTCAAGTCTCAGTTGAAGCAGAGAAATCAATACCAGACAGCTCTAGGGGAGATGTTTCTAATGGTTTTACTGTTTTAGAGTCACCTGGGAGATGCCTTTCAAAGATGATCAACATGGCCAAACAAGATCAGTCTTTCTATATTGTAGACCAAATACAGGGGCCTCAAAATTTAATTTGGAAGTAATCCATCTTGGCTCATTATAGCTAGCAAAAATAAGCATTCTTGAAGGCATGCATATATAGATTAATCATCATTCAAATATGTTTCTTCTTATCATTCATTGGAAAATTATATCAAGAGTTTAGACTATTACCTCATTTATAATTATAATTGTAATTTAACAGGAATTCTTTTTGCTAATAAATCAGAAAAACATGGCAAACCAAAATTTTATACATGTTAACATCTGCTTTTTCCAACATTCTGTATTAGTTTGGTGGTGATGAAATATTTTTGTTAAAGTTCCCATCTGTATATTATCCAAACTTGAAAGGCACTGCAGACAGCTAAGCAGAATGCATAGAAAATCAATATATGGTTTCAATGAACTACCAAAACATTGATTTTTGCTACATGAAATTGATATTTATCTAATAATAGATTGACACTCTTTGAAATAAATATTCCATAATCAGAGTTTTCCCCTAGAAACTGTTTTTACAAGATGAAAACTAATACTTCCTAAAGCTTTCTGTCAATTTCTCCCAATTACTAGGAGAACATTTGATAACACATCCTTGATGGGCAGACATATTTTAAAACACTTTAAAGTTTATACAACATATAAATACACCTAGATCAAAAGAATATACTTTCTAATTAATGTTTTTTTGTTACAATAGTTAAAATTACTTGTTAGCTATGTCTGAGTTCCCAGTCCATAAATTCAATTCAAACTGGCTAAGTAATGGAGTTGGAACATCCAAGAGATAGTTAGGTCTAGAGAATCAAATAATATTTGATTGAGCCTCTCTGTTTTTCTTGTTCCCTTTTTATTGTGGTATAATTTGTCAAAATCTTTCTATGTGAAGTTAATTTTCTCTCCTGCCTGACTCTCCTAATGACCTAATCTTACTTACAGTGGAAAATGTGAGTGAAAAAAGCACCTCACATTATCTCCATCCCCAGTTACACTTCAATATCTGAAAAAAGACAATTGTTGTTTGAGATATGTACTATTGCCTAGTCTATGTTCTATGGCACATACATGATGAGAAATATTGGCTATGTGGTATGTGTACAGAATGGAATGCTACTCGGCTATAAAAAAAGATAAGTTCTGGGCCTCCTTGGTGGCTCAGGGTATTGAGTGCAGCTCTGTGAGGCTGTCCTTAGCCTTTGCAGTGCAAGTTTGATCCCTGGCTGGGGAGCAACCCACATGGTGCAGCAGACCTCTACCGTCTCGCCCGCTGCTTCCCTCAGCAGTGTATTTCGGTATATCTGCCTGTTCTGCTCCCCACTCTCTCTGGTGAATCTTCTCACTGCCCCCCACCCTACAACTCTGGCCTGTAACTCCACTTCTTAAAAAAAAAAAAAAAAGATAAGTTCTTGCCACTTGTAAGACATGGATGGAACTATGGAACTGGAGGGGCTGATGCTAAGCGCAGAAAGTTAGAAATACAAAGACAAATATTGGAGGTGTCACTTAAAATATGTACAGTATAGAGACACAAAACAAAGGGCCATATAAAACCAAACCAATAATAAACCCTATAAATCTGGAGAATTGCGGTTATCATAGAAGGAGGGGAAAGGAGAGGGCAAAGTGGGGAGGATGCTCAATGGAGAATGGTGGACTGCTCTTTGGTGGTAGATGTGGGTTGGTAACATCCAGCTGATGCCTGTGATCCTTTGCCTCTAAGTCATATGCAGTATTGTAAGCCAATGTTACCTCAATCAAATAACCAATCTTACAGCAAGCAAGCTTTGTAGAAAGTATTAACTTCATTTTATAAAGAAATGAAAGTGCAAAGTTCATAATTTTCTGAAAATCAAAGAACAGATAAAAAATGTAGATTTTGATTCAGTTCTACCTAACTACAAGAACAATGCTAATCAATATCTCATCTTACCTTATATGTAACAGAAAATTTTATCTCAACGTCATTTTGTAAGCTTATAAGAATTCAGTAGAGACACCGATTTTGCTGGGGAGACATTCTTGTTCTTATAACTAGCAAACAGTCACAATATCACATTAGTGTACAGAGCCTCAAAACCTAAGAACTTGTTGGGCAAGAAAATTCATTTGAAGACTATGCCCATGAAGGCATCTAATGTTCTGTGACAGAGAGAAGAATTACTGAAGAGTCTAAATGAAAGATAAGTGACAGCAAATTAAATCATGAGCAGTAATAGCTGGAAGACTACATTTCTGGCTAGAAATTGAGTCAATAACTAGGTGGAAAATTTTTCAAATGAAAAATTCTTCCCCCAAACTTAAAATAAGTGACAACCCAAGAACTAGCAAAAAGCCTAATGCTTTTGTTTGAATTTGTTCTAGAAATTTGAAAACTCAGAATATCTCCATTTATACCAATACATGGGTATCACACTCATTGTAATTTTACACCAAATACATAAATGTAAATATTCCTGGAAGGTTTATGGCTAAGATAATGCTCAATTGTGATTGTAAATTTCCTACAATAAAATTAAAATTATCATTAATTTTATAATAAAAGTAATTTCCAAGTAAGGTACCATATTAGCCATACTTGTAAAAAATGAAATATTAAATTTTACCTTTAAAAGGAATTTCTTTTTAAATTCAGATTTTTTATTTTTAACAGCACAAGGTGAAGGGAAGGATAAGCATCAAACTACTTTCCCAGAGGTAATTATAAAGCTGAACAAAATTGCAACCCCACCACTACAATTAAATAAATGAACAAATCCTAGCACTCTGGAAATTGACCAAAGATACAACCTACAAAGATTCTAGGTTTGAAAAATTGCTGAACTTCCAGTGAGAATAATGAGTATATTTTATGTTCTGGGCTGAGTCTGCTCCCACCTCTCCCACGCTCCCGACCCACCTGTTGTCCAGGACCCATTCTGTTGGCAAGGAGTTTCTCTCAGGTGAGGGCAGGTTGTGAGGACAGGCAGCCAGCATATTTCCTGCTGTAGCAGATGGGGGATATCCAATTGGATCACTGTTCAAGGTCAGCAACATTGCTATAAAAATAAAAAAGATTTCAGAAGTAGGTGAGTAAGGGAGGACCACAGATTTGGGTCTACTACTCTGAAATTATGGTCATAATTGAAACAAGCATATCTATAGCTGAGGATGTCTACATATAAAGGAAAGATCATACAGCGTCAAGTCCCGATCAATCCTGAATTTTGAGCATATTTCCCCACACTTACAGAGGTCATGAGCAATAACAGTAGCAGAAGATAATTGAGTTGCTAGCTTTTTGATATTTGAACACAACTCATTCAATCACTGGCTGATCCCTAAGTTATGGAGACATAGGAGTAACTAGCAGGAAGGAAGCCAGACTTTCAACGTGTACATCAGCCACCTAGCCGTGATGCGGCATCACCCCTATGGGATTTTGGGGGCCAAGCACACCCCTGAGTGCAGGAAGGTCCTGCTGCCCACTCTGCTGGACATAATTGATTCCTTTGTCTCTATGCAGGCGTCCTATAGTCCTATGTGTTCTGCCAGGATCATTTGATATTGTAGCAGACTAGCTCCTTAGGGTAAAAATATCAGATCTTTCTCAGTTCTTGATACATAAAATAATCTCAAACTATGATGTAATTGAGAATATTGAAACAGAAAAAAAAATTTCATTTACATTAAAACATACACAACAAAGTAATGTAAAGACATGTGGCAAACTAAAAACAAAAGCAAGTTAACTTTAACACAAATTTTGGAATAATACATTCCTCTGGAGAAGGGAAAGACTAGGATCAAGAAGGTGCCTGCAGGGACCTATATAATTATCAGTTATGCTCAATTTCTTAAGTTGTGTGGGAGAAAGGAGTCTTCGTTTTAGTATTCTTTTTTAAAAGATTTATTTATTTATGCATACAAGAACTGGCATATAGGCCAGAGGGGGGGGGGTGGTTTGAGAGGATTCACCAGAGACAGAGTGAGGAACAGAATAGGCAGACTGACTGATACACTGCTGATGGGAGCAGTGAGTGAAACAAGAGAGGTCTGCTGCGCCATGTGGGTAGCTCCCTGGCTGGCCTGGGATTGAACTTGTACTGCAGAGGCTGTGGATTACTTCATAGTGCTGTGCTTAACCCCTTGCACCACCAGGGAGGCCCCATTTTATTATTCTTTATAGTGTTATATTTTCATCTATTATGCTTTAAAAAATAAATTTTAAATTTTAAAATATATATACAAAAGAAAAAATAAACAGCCCCCCCCCTTATTTTGCAGAGGAGAATGTTAAAAATAAATGGACCAATGCACTTTCAAGGGAGGCAAAGATTGTGGAGAGATCAGAGACAATGGCTTTTAGTGATATCAATATCTTCAAGTGTATAGCTTCGTTTTTTTTTTTTTGTTTGTTTGTTTTTTTCTCCACAAAGGACTCAGTATGGCAAGCATAATGCTATTATAGTAAGTAAGACAGTCTCTTTGCATGATTTACAGTTAGGGTTTTGCAGGGCAGGTGAGGCAGAGAGAGGGGAGAGAAGGGAAAGAGAATGGGACTTAAAAAGAGAGACATTGAAATTTTGAAATAAGAAGTCTAACAAGCGCAATTAGGATGAGATAAGCAGGAATTTGGTGATAAACAAAACATGAGATAAAGTTTAGTGGAAGTAATTAAATGAAAGGATTAACAATTTTTTCTTAAAACAAGATTTCATTAATGTTTTAGAAGTTGAATATTACCTGAGATACTGCTTCAAGAATGGATGCGTGGATGATGGATGGGTGGATGGATGGGTGGATGGATGGATGGATGGATAGATGGATGGATAGATAGGTAGATAGATAGATAGATAGATAGATAGATAGATAGATAGATAGATATCAGGTGACTTAACTTGAATGGAAGAAATGTCTTTAGGATTAAGGAATTGAATTGTGATAAAAAATGTTCTTGTGAATTTATGTAAAATAATGACAAAATGCTGATCAGAAAGTTCCATACTTAACAGTTAAAGCCATGTTCTCCGGAGGAGGTTAAAACCACAGTGAGGTTAGATATTGTCTTGGTGAACTGAGAGGACTACCATTGTGGGATCATCATTGTCTTTCCGACAAGCACATGCCAGTTAAGTAAAAATGAATCTTTTTACTGTTGCTCAGAAAAACTGAGCAATCAAGTGTGAAACAAATAGTTCTACAGGAGACAGTGAGGACACAGGAAACTGGTCTGATCATATAACTCGGATATAAAAAAAGGGTTAGCCTTTTTTAAATAGAATCTGTTACAAATTCTGTTACAAAATCTGTCTCTAGACTAGATCAAGTTTGTCTTAAACACTCAAACAGCATTCTGTATTTTCTTCAAAGGCTTCTGTCAATCTGGAATTATTTATTTGTGTAACCATTGGATAAGTTATGTGGTTTTCATTACTATGTAAGTTTCTAGTGGATAACAAGGCTTTCTCTCCATTCAATCACCAATGCTTCCATAATATTTAAAGAGCTCAAAATTATTTTAAATAAATTTAAAGTTTAAAACATGATATACATGAATAAAAGTGCCAGGGGTCAGTGGCTTTCTTTCAAAAGTGTTGCTTAATAAAGAGTGAGTTTCATGGGCTCTAGAGACAAAGCTATCATGTTTTCCTCTGAGTAAAATTATCTTCATTATTAATTAAAATGGAAAGGTTGGTGAGAAGTGTTTGATTTACTAGAGATGATTTATGACTGTCTCTTCTCAGTGTACAAGGACAGGATGATTTGACTAAGCATTTTGCTCTAACAGGATGAATTTAGTTAAGCAAAATATTTTTAAAGGCCATCATCAGTACACCGATGTCAAAATGTCAATGATAAAGTACACTCATATATATAACATTTGAAATATGACATTTACATAGAAAATATACAGGTAACTTATTTGCCTGATTTTTTAACAACCTTGATAAATTTTAAAAATTTTATCAAGTTATGCCTTTTATCCTACATTTTTAGCAATATTTAGAATACTGATTGTCCAGTTTTCTTAAAGATGATAATATTTTGAGAATGTATTAGAGCCACATTGCAATTAAAGCACATATACAAATGTGCACATAATTTGGTATATATTATTCATGAAACAAGAACTCCAAAAGTCAGTTTAGAGTAACTGGTTTACAGGATACAATATAAGAACTGAAGAGACACTTGCACAGATTAAGAAGGCAATGTGTGTTTACTTTGAATTCAATTATTAACTGTAAAATGTCACCTATGTTAAATAGCTCTTGATGCTGATTTAAAACTATCATCCTACAAGACAAAATGTGCTATAAGACCAAAACCACCATGCTGTCATACAATATATGTGTTTTGATCTTTTTTTTTTTTTTTTTTTTTTTGTTTGGTTTGGTTTTATTTTTTTTTTTATAAATTTTATTGTTATATTCCCCATACAATTGCAGCCCCCCATTCTGACCCCAATCCCTCCCCTCCCGCCCCCGCCCCCCTAAAAGTGTCTCTGGTTCATAGTTTTTTGTTGATTTTGATTTTCACTTTCTTATAGTTATTCATTTTCCTGGTCCCTTATTTAAGTTTTCTAGATTCCTGCTATGAGTGAGACCATCCGGTATTTTTCTTTTTCTTTTTGGCTTATTTCGCTGAGCATGATCCCTTCCAGCGCCATCCATGTTGCAGCAAATTGCATGTGTTTATCTTTTTTGAATGCTGAGTAATATTCCATGGTATATATGTACCACATCTTCTTGATCCAGTCATCTATTTTTGGGCATTTGGGTTGTTTCCAAAGCTTAGCTATTGTAAACAGTGCTGCTATAAACATAGGGGTGCAGGTGTTCTTTGGAATTGATGTTTCTGTGTCCTGTGGGTAAATACCTAGGAGTGGAATTGCTGGGTCATATGGAAGCTCTATGTTTAGTAGGTCCAGAAATCTCCACACAGCTTTCCACAGTGGTTGGACCAGTTTGCAATCCCACCAACAGTGCAGAAGAGTTCCTTTTTCTCCACACCCTCGCCAACATTTGTTGTTGCTAGTTTTTTTAATATGTGCCATTCTCACTGGTGTAAGATGGTATCTCATGGTAGTTTTGATTTGCATTTCCCTGATGACAAGTGATGTTGAACATTTTTTCATATGCCTGTTGGCCATTTGCATTTCCTCTTCAGAGAAGTTTCTTTTAAGCTCTTCTGCCCATTTTTTGACTGGATTATTTTCTTTGTTGTTGTTGAGTCTCATCAGCTCTTTGCAGATTTTTGTGATGAGTCCTTTATCATTAGTGTTGGGTGCAAAAATGTTCTCCCAGTTGGTGGGGTTTCTCTTTGTTTTTGTTATTGTCTCTTTTGCTGTGCAAAAGCTCTTTAATTTGATATAGTCCCAGCTGTTTATCTTTGCCTTCACTATCACTGCTTTG
The DNA here is from genome assembly GCF_964194135.1 of Talpa europaea. Classification (NCBI taxonomy): domain Eukaryota; kingdom Metazoa; phylum Chordata; class Mammalia; order Eulipotyphla; family Talpidae; genus Talpa; species Talpa europaea. The sequence continues at coordinate 125,514,857 of NC_140073.1, read as the reverse complement.
GGTGATGTGTCTGTAAAGATGTCTTTGATGTGCAAATCACGTAGTGTTTCGCCTATATTTCCTTCTATATATTTTATGGTTTCAGGTCTTATGTCTAGTTCTTTAATCCATTTTGAGTTGATTTTTGTGTATGGTGTGAGGTGGTGGTCAAGCTTCATTCTTTTGCATGTAGCGACCCAGTTTTCCCAGCACCATTTATTGAACAAACTTTCTTTGCTCCAATGCATAGTCTTTGCTCCTTTGTCAAAGATTAGTTGACCATAAATCTGTGGGTTTATTTCTGGATTTTCTATTCGATTCCATTGGTCTGTATGTCTGTTCTTGTTCCGATACCATGCAGTTTTGATGATTATGGCTTTGTAGTATAGTTTGAAGTCTGGGAGTCTGATGCCTCCATTCCCTTCTTTTTTTTTCAGGAGAGCTTTGGCTATTCGGGGTTTTTTGTGATTCCATATGAATTTCATCAATAATTGTTCTATTTCTTTGAAGAATGACATTGAAATTTTGATTGGAATAGCATTGAATCTGTATATTGCTTTTGGAAGGATGGCCATTTTAATAATGTTTATTCTTCCAATCCATGAGCAGGGGATGTCTCTCCATTTCTTTGTGTCTTCTTCTATTTCTTTTAACAGTGTTTTATAGTTTTCTTTGTATAGGTCCTTTACCTCTTTTGTTAGATTTATTCCCAAATATTTGATTTTTTTTGTTTCAATAACAAAAGGGATGGTCTTTTTGATTTCTTCTTCTTCAGATTTAGTGTTTGTGTATAGGAAGGCTACTGACTTTTGCGTGTTGATTTTGTATCCTGCCACTTTACTGAACTGATTGATGAGTTGAATTAGCTTTTCTGTGGAGTTTTTGGGGTTCTCTATGTATAATATCATATCATCTGCAAATAGTGATAGTTTGACTTCTTCTTTTCCTATTTGGATTCCTTGGATGTCTTTCTCTTGTCTTATTGCCCTGGCTAGGACTTCCAGTATTATATTGAAAAGCAATGGTGAGAGTGTACATCCTTGTCTTGTTCCAGATCTTAATGGAATTGCTTTCAGCTTTTCACCATTGAGAATGATACTGGCTGTTGGTTTGTCATAGATGGCCTTTATGATGTTGAGGTATGTTCCTTGTATCCCAAGAATTTCAAGGGCTTTTATCATGAATGGGTGTTGCACTTTGTCGAAAGCTTTCTCAGCATCTATTGATATTATCATATGGTTTTTATATTTCTTTTTGTTGATGTGTTGGATAACGTTGATTGATTTTCGGATGTTAAACCATCCTTGTGCCCCTGGAATGAATCCAACTTGGTCGTGGTGAATTATCTTATGGATACATTGTTGGATTCTGATAGCTAAAATTTTATTGAGGATTTTTGCATCAGTGTTCATTAGGGAGATTGGCCTGTAGTTTTCCTTTTTTGTGTTGTCCTTGTTCGGTTTTGGTATTAGTGTAATGTTGGCTTCATAGAACGTGTTTGGTATTGTCCCTTCCTTCTCAAATTTTTGGAAGAGTTTGTGAAGGATAGGCACTAATTCGTCTCTGAATGTTTGGTAGAATTCATTTGTAAATCCATCAGGTCCTGGGCTTTTGTTTTTGGGGAGGTTTTTGATTACCATTTCAATTTCGCTAATTGTAATTGGTCTGTTTAGGTGTTCTATTTCTTCTTTATCTAGCTTTGGGTGATTGTAGAGTTGTAGGAATTTGTCCATCTCCTCTAGATTGTTAAACTTGTTTCCATATAACTGTTCATAGTAGTTACTGATTATTCTTTTGATTTCTGCTGTGTCCATTGTGATTTCTCCTCTTTCATTGATGATCCTGTTTATTTGTGCTTTCTCCCTTTTTTCCTTTGTGAGCCTGGCTAGGGGTTTGTCTATTTTATTGATTTTTTCAAGGAACCAGCTCTTGGTTTCATTGATCTTTTGGATTGTTTTTTTAGTTTCAATTTCATTTATTTCTGCTTTGGTTTTTATTATTTCTTTTCTTCTACTGGTTTTGGGGTTTTTTTGTTGTTCTTTTTCTAGATCTTTGAGCTTCGAGATTAGGTTGTTTCTTTGCGTTCTTTCTTGTTTCTTGATGTGAGCTTCTATTGCTATATATTTTCCTCTTATTACTGCTTTTGCTGCATCCCATACATTTAGGATATTGGTGTCCTCCTTGTCGTTCAATTCAAAAAATTTTTTAATTTCTTCTTTGATCTCCTCATTAGTCCAATGGTCTTCCAGTAGTGTGGTTTTTAATCTCCATGAGGTAGGAAAGTTCCTTGCCTTCTTTTTATGGTTTATTTCTAGTTTGATGCCTTCATGGTCAGAAAAGATGGTTGATATGATTTCAATCTTGGTGTATCTGTTGATGTTTGTCTTGTGCCCCAGTATGTGATCGATCCTGGAGAATGATCCGTGTGCGCTTGAGAAAAATGTGTACTCCGTTTTTTTGGGGTTTAGTGTTCTATAGATGTCTGTTAAGCCCAATTGCTCTAGGTCTTTATTTAGAGCTTTGGTTTCTTTACTTATTTTTTGTCTTGTTGATCTATCCATTGTTGATAGTGGTGTGTTGAAGTCTCCCACTACGTATGTGTTTTCTCTGATGTCTGTTTTCAGAGAGGACAACAGTTGTCTGATATATTTTGGTGCTCCTTCATTTGGTGAGTATATGTTAATGAGTGTTATTTCTTCTTGAAGTATTGTCCCCTTGATCATAATGTAGTGACCATTGGGGTCTCTTTTTATCTTTTTGAGTTTGAAATCTGTTTTATCTGATATAAGTATAGCTGTTCCTGCTTTCTTTTTTGGTCCATTTGCTTGTAGGATTGTTTTCCATCCTTTAACTTTGAGCCTATTTTTATCTTTTGTAGCTAAATGTGTTTCCTGGAGACAGCAAAAGGTTCGGTTTTGTTTCTTAATCCAGGCTGCAACTCTGTGTCTTTTTATTGAAGTGTTTAGTCCATTTACATTTAGAGTTAATATTGATATGTTAACATCTGTATTTGCCATTGTGTTTGTCTTTCCTTTGATTTTATTTATTTATTCTTTTAATAACTTTTTTTTTTTTGGCCTTCTTTCATTGTTATTCATCCCTCTGAGGTTCTGGCTTTAGGACTCCTTGTAGTATTTTTTGGAGTGGGGGTTTAGTTGCAATGAAATTCCGGAGTTTCTGTTTGTCTGGGAAGGTCCATATTCTTTCTTCAAAGAGGAAGGAGAGCTTTGCGGGATAGAGTATTCTTGGTTGGCATCTGTTTTCTTGGAGTCTGTTGACTATGTCCCTCCACTCTCTCCTTGCCCGTAGTGTTTCTTCGGAGAAGTCTGATGTCAGCCTGATTGGTTTTCCTTTGAATGTTATCTGTTTCTTCCCTCTTGCCAGCTTCATTATTTTTTCCTTGTCCTGGATTCTTGGGAGCTTTACTATTATGTGTCTTGCTGTATTTTTCCTTTCGTCGTGGAAGTTTGGTGTTCTTCTTGCTTCTTGTATATCAATTTTCAGCTCCTTCTTCACATTTGGGAAGTTCTCTTCAATTATCTCTTTGAATATTTTCTCTGTTCCTACATCTCTCTCCTCTCCTTCTGGTATTCCTATAACTCTTATATTTCCTTTCCTCATGGAGTCAGATAGTTCCCAAAGTCTTTCTTCGTTCTTTTTCCTCCGTACTTCTCTTTCCTTTTCTGTTTTGGTTCTTTTTATTTCTGTGTCTTCAAGATTACTTATTCGTTCTTCCATTTCATCTATTCTGCTTTCATTGCTTTTCCCAGAATTCTTTAGTTCTTCCATTAATTCTTTGATCTCCTGCATTTCTTTTACTTCCCTCTTTAGGGACTCAATTTCTTTCTTCTGACCATTGTTTTCCCTCTCTAGGGACTCAATTGCATTCTTCTGATCGTTGATTATTTTTCCCTTATCATTGTTTTCCTTTATGACTTCTGTCAGTTTTTTAATCACGGCAATTTTAAATTCTCTTTCTGGAAGGCTCAGAAATTCTTCCAAGTTATTGTCGTTGCAATCTGGGGGCTGGCTTTCTTTTTTGTGGTGTGCTTTTTCTCTGGAGAGTTGCTAGGTTGCGTGTGGTTCTTCTCCTCCCTACTGTCTGTTTTCTAATTTGCCGTATGCGTTGGGACACTGTGTTGTTGGGACTTGCCGGCATCTTGGGTGGGCTTCTCTGTTCCCCTCTGGTTCTTCCAGGAGTCATCTGTCAGTTTCAAGCAGCCTTTACTGGAGAAAGGTCCCTGTTCTAAAATGCCGATGTGGGGACACACTCCCCTGTGCGCCTGGTCTGCCCCGGCGGTGGGTTCCTGCTCCCCTCTGGGCTTGGACTGCAGGCCAGAGGGGGTCTGGCGTGGGCGAACTTCCCCCGCTCACCTCTGGCTCCTGAGGAAGCCTTCTGCAGGTAGTCTTTACTGAAGAAATGTCCCTGTTCTAAAATGGTGATGTGGGACACACTCCCTGCGCTTCTGGTCTCAGGCACACTCTTCTGCGCGCCTGGTCTGCCCCGGCTGTGGGTGCTCGCTCTCCCTGTGGGCTCAGACTACTTGTTCGGAAGGGGCCCGGTGTGGGCTAACTCCCCAGCTGGCCACTAGCTCCTTCAGTAGCCTGTGCTGGGGTCAAGTCGCTAGGTGGCGCCAGAGATCTCTCCTAGAGCCCTTGGGGAGCTGATTTTCCACCCCGTGGGACAGGGAGCAGAGCGGGGATGGTAGGGTACACCTCAACGGCTTTGGGGTGCTGTGTCTGCCTTGTGCCCCACCGTCGTGGGGAACCCACGCCCCTAATTTCGTGCCCCGGGTCTCAGTTCCAAAGCCCTCAGTTCCAGGACGCGGGCTGTAGCCCAGATCAGTGGCGCGGGAATGGCGCCTTTTGAATCCCGCTCCCCTTCCTGGGCACCTTGTTCCTGCTCACTCAGGGAGGGCCTCCGCCGTCTCCCCGCAAGCCTAGGTCGCAGGCGCAGGGGCCTGGGCAGCTGCAATCCGAGCGCCGCTTTCGCGCAAGCTTACCGGGCGGCCGGGGCTGTGTGCTGGTGCTGGTCTCCTCCTGGTGGGCGGGGCTCTCTTTAATGGCGAGTGGAGCTCACCTCCGTGGTGGATCCTGCAGGGTTCGCCTCAGCTCCCGTTCACGGGGTGTGGTGGCTGAAATAGTTCCTTTCCACTCACAGTCCCGCTTGCTGCATCCGTTTTTCTTGTTGGGCGTTTTGGTTTGTTGTTTCCCTGGTCTCTGCCGGTCGGAGAGTGCCGCCTCTGTGGGCGGGGGAGGGGAGCAGGGTTCTGCGCTTCCCTCCCTTCTCGTCCTCTTTTATGGCAACTTTCTTCTTCGGGCAGTTTGCTGGAGTCGTCCGTTTATCTTCCGTGTCCCAGTTCTCACTGGGACCTGCCGCTTTTCCTCCCTATTAACTTTTTTTAATGGGAGATCTTACTCGCAGCGTCTCCTCGCCGCCATGTTGCTCCGCCCCCTCTTGTGTTTTGATCTTAACACCACTCTTTTTTCAGAAAGAATTCTGGAGAGACCAAAGTTCACTGGTCTCCAGAGTCTTTATATAATATATAGTATCACTAGCAAATGTTATGCAGTCTTTTTGATGCCATTATCATAATTCTTATTTTTTAGTTTATTATATAGGTTGTTATCAAAATAAGTGTTAATTTTATAGCATATCAAAAAAAGAAAAAACTGCAGGTAATGCTAGCATTTTATGAGGAATTTTTGTTAAAAAGTGCTTGTTTATTTTCATATTTTATTACTCTTGAGATTTCTTTAACATAGCACAGAATTTGTAAATTTTTATTCAAAGATCATATTTTCCATTCTTTAAATAACATTTTGTTTTCATGTACATATCTGAAGTTCTCTCTGCTGTCACAGCTCAAAGAGAAAACCCTTAGAAACACTAAGAAGCAGGGGCCTCCCTGGTGGTGCAAGGGTTAAAGACACAGCCTATACAGTTCTCTCAAGCTATTGGCAGCCACTACAGCATGAGTTCTATCCCCTGCAGGCCAGGGAGCTAACCCACATGGTGCAGCAGACCTTTCCTGTCTTGCCAGCTGTTCCCCTCAGCAGTGTATTTCAATAAATCTGCCTGTTCTGCTCTCCACTTTCTCTGGTGAATCCTCTCATCCCCCTCACCTCTGGCTTACACCCCAGATCTTGTATGCATAAATAAATAAATCTTAAAAAAAAAATGAATGAGAAGAAGAGTAAATGCTTGTCCAAAGACTGTAAACTGTTAGAGACTTTGGAAAGTAAGTTTGCCTTTGCCTCTATTTAAATTGTTAAAAGTTTAAGTACCAAAACAATAGTGAATCTTTGATGAAGATCAGTGTAAAGGCAGGAATGGGCACAGTGCAGGTTTTCTGATCCCATGCAGAATGGGTAAAGGAGGAGTCAGAGTCCTCAGTAGTTTTGCAGGTTTTTTATTGGGGTTCACCAGGCATATGGCAGGCAGGGGTGCTGGCTGGGGGGCTGGGAGGCCTGCCAGCCTCCCAGCCCCCAGCAAGTCTTCACTCTATCTGGGCTCTCTAGCGTTCGTTCTGCTGCTTCTCGGCTTCTCTTTCGGCTTCTGCTTTGGCTTCTACTGCTGCTCCTGGCGTCCCCGTGACACCGCCCTTAAAAGCCCAGTCTTAGCCCAGGTGAATCACATCTACCTATGCCCACACCCTATTCCAGGTGCCCGCCATCAGGCATGCATTCAGGACGGATCCATCATCTATCCTGATGGCGGGAGGGCAGAAAACCCTGACATTTTCTTTACCCTACAATCAGTATCAAGGCCAAAGCTTTAAAATTTAATATCTTGCTATATGTCACTTGTCCTCTTGTCAAGTAAATATATCAGGAAGTAAACCTTGTCACAGTCTTGAAACAATATATTCTTATTTTGAAACAACTGAATTACCCCTTAAGTTTTAAGAATATGATTTTGATCTTGTACTTTTAGACCAAATCTACTTCACTGACAATGCAACTTTTCAAAACTTAAAAATGCTTTAAATGGCTACTGGGTGAAATATGAGTGTTAATATCTGTTTGTGGTTCTAGAGCATCTTGACAAAACATAATTACCTAGCTTTATTTTCCCTTTTAGAGCTCTGACTGCTGCAGAGGAAGCACCCATGGACAAAACATGTGACCATTCTATATTTTATTTTCCTGTTTGTAGACCTTGTAACTGAGTTCCTCTTTTACTGTCTGCAATTTATCTAAGGTGACTAATACTAATATTTAATACCTTTATCTTTTGATGAGCAAATCCCCCAGGGTTCCTCCTCCTTATACCAGGGGTTTTCCAATTCTCTTCAGGCTGATGTACTTTTATTGCCACATCTTATCAGAGATAATTTTTTTTTCCATTCTAGATTGTGTACAGGAACTCCACCGTCACATCATCAATCAATTTGGGTTTATATAGAGTTCTTTAGTCACTAGTAACCTAAGCAATGATTCTTTGATTCTTTCTGTCATTCTCTTCCTCACCCCAATCTCTGACTTGTCTCTCCTTGTCTGTACATCTCTAGTTTGTAATTTTTTTGGCCAACTTTTATCATTGAGCTTGAACTCATCTTTAAAAATGTGGTTCTTCTAAAATCAATAAACTTGAGTTTACTACTTAAGTACCAATGACTAACTGGAAAGCATATGTCTCTCACTTTAAATTTTCAAGAAAACTAATTTGCCCATTTGTTAATTGATGGGCTCTTCCTAGATCAGGTGTTAATCCCTGACCCAATTAATTGCACCTGGGAACAGTTACTAAGCGGATGTATCCCTATGCAAATTCTTTGGCATGAGTTTTGGCTGGGGCATGCTTTTGAGGAATGTGACATAAAAAGGTTCTAGTTGTAAATTATGTCTAGCCCTCCTTTACTTACATAGACGTTTCAATTCTAATTTCACTGATCCCTTATTTAGTCTTAACTCCTGTCAGGCTTTGACATTAATTTTATGATATGCCCCAGTTTTTTAAAAATGAAATTTAATTCATATGCCATACAATTAACCCATAAAGATATACCAAACTAAACTTACCTGATAGAGAGATACCATAAGCACTAAGGCGGTTTTCATGGGGCAAGGCTTAGCCATTCCACTTAGCATATTTTGACCCAATTGTGAGAAAGTTGACCACATAATTTGGGGTTGTGGGAATGGACTGTGTTCATTCACCTTCTCCCCAAGAAAATAAGTTAGTTTTTTTTTCATTTTTTAAAATATACAAACCATTGTTTTTAGTATGCTTATAAATTCGTGAAACCACCACTGCAATCTAATTTCGAACATATTTCCTCTCACTGAATGAAACCCATGACACATTTAGTTCTCTAAGAATTTAAACATAGAGTGATCATTTTTTCAAGTTGCAGCCATCTTTTTTGGTTTTTGAGTTTTGAAAATAATTTTATTCAACAAATATATGAGGCTATATGTTATCAAATTGTAGTAAAGTAACCTAAGATCTGTTAATACCAAGCAGTGTATCATTGATGTTTGTTAGTCTCTCAAAAGAGCTTTATAGCACTTAAAGCTTGTTAAACAAATTTAGATGGCATAATTTCAATATTGTAAATGCATATGCCCTTTGACTTGGCCTCACTAGAGGAATCATTCCTACAGAAAAACCAACACAGATATGCAAACGTATGAACAAGAATTCAATAGAAGAATGGTTAAATTCTGATATATTCATATAATTGAATCATATGCAGGTGATAAACAAATGACATATGTAGCTATTATAGAAAGCTGTCCATGACATTTACTGTGCAAAAAGCAGGTTGCAGAATAATGTGAAAAATACAGTTGTCTTGCTTTATGTCTTTATGTCCACAGCCACATTAATGAAGATTATAATCCTTATATTTAGTAAGCGCCTACTGTGTGCTAAGAACAGCTCTCACTTAATCCTATTAGTTTCAAATCCCTATTTTCAAGAACAGTTTTACATGAATGCTTAAAATCTATGGCTAGAATCTATTCAAACCACACTTATACTCTGAACAATTTGGCCAGAGATCCTATTCACCTCCCAGGAAACTATATCATGCTTCTATATCATGCTTCTCACACCCCATCTGAATTTTTTTTTAAGAGCATGTAACTAATATTTGAAAAAAAAAATTCCATTTACAACCAGAAGCTTAACCTGATGTTAATTTTAAGTGTTTAATTTTACATTGAAAGTGTCAACCAAATGGCAAACCAAAAACAGCTTTGTAATTTAGAAAAAGGAGTATGTCGAAGAAGACATGCCTACACATAATAAAACCCTCAGGATGATTCAATGTGATATCAATTTATTAGATTCTAGTCTTTAGGAGTAGAAAGTAAGAACTATTGTCTGCTGTCAGTTGGTCTCACCCTTGCTTATAGAACCAAATAAAGAAAAACAGAATATTCTCCAGCTTAAATTATTGTTGAAGGAATTCCAACCCAGTTAACTTCTCTCCATACCATTGTGTGGCCTTATTTCTTGATTGTGTTAGTGCTACGGCCCTACCTCCCCTCACAGGAGGACCATGAATTTAAAAAAAGTAAATTTGATCCTATATTAGGTCTCCCTTAAAAATTCATAAAGAGACTCCTATTGTTCTTGAGATAAAAAGATCCTGCAGGAGGCCAGCTAGGTTTTTGTACCCTCTGGATTTAGCCACCTTTGCAACCTGCCAGCCACCTCTTTTTTTTAAAGGTATTTTTTTTTAAACTTTTTTTTTTTTTAATAGAGGCATGTTTTTATTTATTTATTATATTTGTTTGTTTGTTTTGTTTATACATGCACTGGGTACAGTCAGAAGCGCGGGAGGGTGAGAGAATTCACCAGAGCCAGAGTGGGGAGCAGAGCAGGCAGAGGGACTGAAGTACACTGCTGAGGGGAGCAGCGGGTGGCAGGAGAGGTCTGCGCACCATGTGGGATCCTCCTCCGGTGGCCGGGGAGCAGCCGGGGATCGAACCAGCGCCGCAGAGGCCGCAGGCAGCTTCGCAACCCAGCGCTCAACCGCTGCGCCACCGGGGAGGCCCCCAGCCACCTCTTAAGGGGCTCAAAGGATCTCTGTGCATGCTGTTCCTTCATCACCTTACCAACTTCATTTCATCTGTCAGAAAACCACAGGAACTTTTTATGCATATTTTTTCCTACTTCTTGTATTTTCATTGTTGAATATTTCATGATATGGCTGTTCCACATTTTAGATATCATTAGTTAATAGAGATTTAAGTTGTTTCTGTTTTTTGGCCAATATCAGTGATGCTGCTCTGATCATTTGCACACAAGTTTTTGGGTGGATACATCTTTTCATTTGAGGGTGTATATAGTTATTGTTGAATTGCTGGGTCATATGGTAACTATGAACGTTGATACCACTCAGGAGCTATAGCTGTTTTTGTTGTTTGCTTTATCATCTATATGTTGTGACTTCACTAAATGAATTCTGCAAGGTCAATTTCCATTACAATGTGTACTCTCTTATATCCCTGTCTTATTCTTTAATAGTCCCCTCTTCAACCCAGGACTTTTATTTTAAGATTGATTTATATTATGCATATAAGAACTGGGGTACAGGCCAGAGGTGCAGAGGGTGAGAGGATTCACCAGAGACAAGTGGGGAACAGAACAGGCAGACTGACTGAAATACATTGCTGATGGGAGCAGTGGGTGAGATAAGAGAGGTCTGCTGTGCTAGGTGGGTATCTCCCTGGCAGGCCTGGGATAGAACTCAGGCTGCAGAGGCTGTAGATAGTTTCACAGTGCTGTGCTTAATTAACCCCTGTGCCACAGGGAGGCCAAACCAGGGACTTTTAGCTTGGAAGTTCTCAGTAGCTACAAAGTTATGACCTTGGTCATTTTTAACAATTGCCCCGACTGCGTTTTATTTTCAGGCCTATCTTCTAAGAGTTGACCCTGGGTCAGAGTGGTTTATTGTTTAATCTGTATGTTTTTAAGCCCATGTATCAATAAGTGTTCTTATATGTGTCAATGGTTATGAGTGCTTTCAAGTCTTGCCCACATCTTTTTCTGACTGCTCCTAAATCAGTGTAGCCTAGAAGATTTGCCTAACTTTCTAGATCTCTAGGACTATGATTCCAGAATTATTCTTGACTCTTTCTCTGGTTCTCACCATTAAAATCTAGTTGCTTTTCCATTCTGCTTGTAATGTGAAGCTACCAGCATTCTCCAAATTACTTTCCAACAAGATCTTGATTGCTACAGACAGCACCTTAAACATGGACTTTCCAATCTCTGTTTAAAATGGAATCAGCTCCTTAAAACAAGCTGAATAATTTGCATCCATGTAGACCTTTTAATCCCTGGTTAGAACTCTTGTACTACTGCACTGGAGTTCAGGAGTGGACAACCCTTTTTTGGAGTGAAACTTGCTATATGAATGGGCACTGGGGCAGGAAGGTAGTAACATTTGATCTTCATGCTTTGCCTTCAAAATGGAACCTCTTGTGCCTCCTTGATGGCACAAGGGGTTAAGTCACAGTACTTGAAGCTATCCACAGCCACTGCAACATAAGTTCGATCCCTAGCTAGGGAGCCGACCCACATGGCACAGCACACCTCTCCTGTCACTCCTGCTGCTCCCCATCAGTGTATTTCAGTAGATTTGTCTGTTCTTTTCCTCACTCTGTCTCTGGTGAATCCTCTCACCCACAGCACCTCTGGCCTGTACTCCAGTTCTTGCATGTATAAATAATATTTAAAAAAACAAACAAACAAACACAAAATGGAACCTCTTATCTATGAATAAACTCGTCAGGGACTATCAAAGTCCCAATACTCATGATTATGCTACAGGCTATCTCTGAAGAATAGCCAAGTTTTCTGAAATTCTACAATTATTCTATCTATGATAGAATCTTTACACATGATTTACAATTGTTTAATATCTTATGGTTTACAAGAAATTATCATAGACTAATTCTATCTTTGAAAGCCTATAGACTACTATAAAGTAGATTAATATCCTCATTTAAGAAGTCAGAAAAATAAAAAAAAAGGTACATGAACGAGTTTGCCTATAATCATTTGACAAGAAACTGCTATGAATTACAACATGAAGTTTTCCATACCAAGGCCCTGTCATATTTTATATGCTATAATTTTATTCCTATTGAGAGAGTAGGTTTGTTAGATAATAAAATTCAATAAAAATAGGTGATCAATAAATATTATGACATTGTCATCTTTCAATCAATAGTGATTGCATAGGTCCCTTGCTCTCTAATATGTGAAACATGAGCAAAGTAGGGCAGTCATATTTGAAATGGTTGTGTGCCCTTCTATTTAATATCAAATTCAAATAAAATGAATCTTACACCATGAAATCAGTTGCTAGTTTCAAGGAAGACCCCTTTCACCTTTGAAAATGTTATCATATTTAAAAAGGAGACAAGATTTAATACTTCAAAGTTGCATTTTTTTCTTGACTCTGTGAATAATGTCATTGGGAAATGCCTGAATACTGATAGATTAAACACAACAGCAGCTGAAGTATGACTTTATTCGTTCACAGATCATTTTAGATGCAAAAACCAAAAATGGGAAAAGAAGTACGGTGGAAAATGGGAAGTTTTAAAGCTCTGATTTTCTAAGAATCTAATTTTATAGTGTAAGGTTAGATGGATAAGTCAATAAAGGAATATAAAACCTTCTCTCATGTACTGACACAGAACATCCATGTTGAAGTCTTTGATGGTAGACATATCTCATGAGAGTATTTCTGGTTTTATGTATTTTTTCATTATAATGCTCCTCATCTGTCATGATCTTGAACAAGGAAAAGCAAAATGTACTACACACATTATAAAATACTATACCTCCCATACATTTTTGGAAGTCAACATCAGGTTTAAAATGATTAGAAAATAATATATTCAATGTTTTGATACATAACCTCAATCAAATGAAATGTTTTTCATATTGTTCATAATTTTACTGTCTTATTCATGCCATGAGAGGTAAAACTACACTCACACAATTGGACTCTTTAAACTTTAGTCTTCAGCATAGACTATAAGGACTTAAGAACTGTTGAAGTCTTTCTCAGCTGTTGCAAATGCAGTTTATTCAGCAATGCTTAAAAAAGAAGAAAAATCTTTACTTTAGCCCTATTCTTTTACCTGTGTTAATATTAATGTCACCTAAAATATGGGTGACTATATTGTTTTCATTCTGTACTTTAGGAAGGTATCAAAAAGAGGAAAGAAAAACATTGATGCTTACTACCGTGTAGAGTGGAGAGTGCATCAATCAGCTTAAACTTAGTTCCCTGAAGAATGTGTGGTGGGTATATCTGGGTATGTCAGATTGTAAATTTGTCCCTTGAATGAACTCTGCCTTGGCAAATAATCTTTTCATTTGTTGTTGTTTGCTGTTTTGGTTGCTGCCTGTTCATTTATAATATATGGTATCAACTGATACATCTTCTGTAGACTCTATTTTGAATAGATATATTTTGATTAGATGAGAATCAGTAAAGTGGATCTATTTGTTTTAAACAACAACATTTAGAACTTTTAGTGAATATATATATATATATTTATTTTTATGTGATGAAGTATGAAAACAGTCTCAAAAAGTCAAAACTAATTCTGAAAGAAAATCCTGAGGTAATTCTATGAGCAAAGCAAATGCATTTAAATTTCCGGATGAATCCATTGAGGTACAAAAAATAGGGACCTGAGACATTGGCTTTGGAAGCTCTTTTTTCAGATTCTTTCAGGATATTAGACACATGGGAGATTGGGCCAAGACAACCACTGGGAGATTTCATCACACAAGCTGCAATGCTCATTAGGTCTCATCATATCCTGCTCTCAATTGTATTTGCATACTATACTTTTGAATTAAACTTGGTATTTTCCCCAGACTTTGTTATAATTATTTTGTTTTGTACCTTTTGTTCCCCTCTTGAGTTATCACAAAATTCTGATTTCTTGGTCTTTCTGGGAAAGTCTGAAGTCATTTTTTCTTTTGACCATTTTCTATTTAAAAAAAGACTAAACACATGCAATTTGCAGCAACATGGATGGCGCTGGAAGGGATCATGCTCAGCAAAATAAGCCAAAAAGAAAAAGAAAAATACCGGATGGTCTCACTCATAGCAGGAATCTAGAAAACTTAAATAAGGGACCAGGAAAATGAATAACTATAAGAAACTGAAAATCAAAATCAACAAAAAACTATGAACCAGAGACACTTTTAGGGGGGTGGGGGCGGGAGGGGAGGGATTGGGGTCAGAATGGGGGGGCTGCAATTGTATGGGGAATATAACAATAAAATTTATAAAAAAAAAAAAGAAATGTGTTAAATCTCAGGAATATTTGTCATCTTCGAATATTAAATATTCTGATCCATAAAAAAAAAAAAAGACTCCTGTTTTACCTGACAGTCCTGCCCATTTCCTATATTATATTTCTGCCAAGTCCCACCACATTAGACAGAATTTAGGTATCTCTAAATGATTACTACATGTGACTATAGTGATCAGCATCATTGATAGATATTTATAACTAATATCATAAAAGAATGAGTTAAGTTTATTGTGTATTTTCTATTGATTAATTTTTTTTTTTGTAATTTTGGCACTTATTTGTCCATTTGGAAATTTTCACTATCCATTTCTTTGATGATTCAATCTTTGGTGTGACTGCAAAAGAAAGGATAAGCTGGACTCATTTAGACACAAAAGTAAATATTCAAGATTAAAAGAAAATGATGCTGCATAGTTAGGATAGAAAGCAATCAGATCATGATACATCTAGTGGAATGAAAGGAAAGAAAATGAGAACAGGAAGACATTTTAATTTTATTTTGCTTTGCATTTCAGAAACTGATATACACAGAGTATATGAAATGATGAGGACCAACATGTGAGTAGTTGGGAAAACCAAAAAAAAAAGTCATAATCAAAGATATATTGACAAGAATAAAGGGAAGGGTACACAATGAACTGTGGTGGTGGACTCTGGGTGATTTGGTGCACTACGGTGGTGATATCTGAGGGGAGGGATCCTATATTTCCAAAATACCAACAATAATGTAAGCCAATGTTACTGAATTAAAAAATAATAATTTTTAAAAGATATTGAAGAGAGGCTCTCCCCGGTGGCATAGCGGTTGAGCGCTGGGTTGCTAAGCTGCCCACAGCCTCTGCAGCACCAGTTCAATACCTGGCCATCGGTCGAGGTTCCCACATGGCACACAGACCTCTCCTGCCGCCCGCTGCTCCCCTCAGCAGTGTACTTCATCAGTCTGCCTGTTCTGCTCTCTGCTCTGGCTCTGGTGCATTCTCTCACCCTCCTGCGCTTCTGACTGTACCCAGGGCTTGTATGAATAAATAAATAAATCTTAAAAAAAAAGAACATTAAAAAAGATATTGAATAGAATAAGTAAAATTTGTTGGCAAAAGTAACAGATAATTCTAAAAATTCTTCTGTGGAATATTAAAAAAGAGTTCATTTGATTTCACTTACTCAAATTAGGCAAAAAAGGATCATATATACACCTGTTTTTTTAAATGCACTGAATAAGCTTAACTATCTGTGTAGTCTTAATTGTTTGTGTAAATATTAAACTAGTTTCTATAGCTGAGCCATGCAGAAGGAGATGACAGATTCTAGGACCACATTCAGACCTTAGTTGTGTGCTGTTACATAAATATAGCTATTTTGATGAAGTTGCCAGGAGATCAGCTGGAATCAGGGTTCTCATTCAACAAATGACAAACAATGTCCAGGTAAGTCTTGTATAAATAACATTAGGTAATATTTTATTTAGATTATTTTTATTCCTTGTGCTTGATGCTATTAAATAGTTCTATCAAAAATCTAAAACTGTTTTGAGAAAAATCTTGATATGGAACTCAAGAGAAAGGCAAATGATTTTTTTTCACAATTTTTTGAGCAGTGTTTCATAAATTATCAGCCCTGTAGTTACAGAAATAACCATCAAAAATACCTAATTAGGGCCTCCCAGGTAGCGCAGGGGTTAAAGACACAGTGCTATCAAGCTATCACCAGCCACTGCAGCAGTAGTTCAATCCCCATCCCAGCCAGAGAGCACACACATGGCGCAGCAAACCTCTCCTGTCTCACCTGCTGCTATCCTCCCAAGTGTATTTCAGTAGATTTGCCTGTTTTGCTCCCCACTTTCTCTGCTGAATCCTCTCACCCCCCTCACCACTGGTCTATACTCAGTTCTAGTATGCATAAATAAATAAATCTTTTTAAAAAAATACCTGCTTAGAACTTTAATAAGCCATATGTACGTACTTATGAGGGTTTTCAATGAGCACTTTTAAAAGATCATAGAGCTTTAGGTGAAAAGTCAACTAATTTTACTACAAAATATCTATTGGAAAATGGATATAACTGATCAACTTTGATTAAAAAAAATTGTGTATTTAGTGATAAATCTAAATCATGTATTGTCTCTCTTCTGCCTTTCACTGTATTGATCCAATCCTGTCATGCTTACTCATGTATACTTACAGCATGACAGTCAGAAGCAAGAGGGATATCAATACTCACATGAATTTCAAGTTCAAGTGAGAACAAAATAACATTTGTTTCCCGTTGCTTTCTCTTTAAATAATAAATGTTTTCTTATCAAAGGAAACTAATGTGTTTTAGGCTTTGAACCAATCAGTGTCAAGGAAAATGGGATTATGATGGCCTTAGACAACTTGTCCCTACCTCAGATCTCTGGAGCTGGCTCAATGTTCCAATATGTACTTATTCAGGAAAAGGGAGCTGCCTGGATTCCTGTAGAGGGTCTATTTGGAAATGTCTTTTCACCTTTATTTCTTTGCTCCAAACATGCATTATCTTGTTTGCTTACTATGTTCCGATATTTTTTTTACAGAAATAGTTCTGTCATTTTATATTTGTATCTTAAATTTGGAATCAACCCCTCATCACTGTTTTTTTTTTTTTTTTTGTAAACTTGTGGCTTGTGCATCAATCCCTTATTATTATTTTTTTCTTTTAACTATAGAAAATTTTATCTAAATCCAAACTAAAAGAAAAGAATCACATATGTATTTAGGGGTTTATGTGTCTATTAATCATACTTTTTATTTACTTTATGCTTAATAATAAGCATAAAGATATATATGAATAACGCCATAGTTTTCTTAAATGTTTACCTAGATCACTGGAAAATTTATCTTCATAATTATGCAAATTCAGTTTTGCTGAATGCTAGTTCCAAAAGGAAAATACTTGTAACTATAAATTTTTGTTTTTGTAATTCTGCATCAAGATAACTTTAATGAATGGAAAAAAAAACATAGTTCTCAGATTATACTAGAAAGAAATGCTGGCTGAGGAAAGCTAGCAAAATTGTTTCCAAAGAGATCAACTAAATTTATTATTTTTTAAAAGCCATCTGCTTTTCTATCTTTTTAAGATTCATTTTATTTATTTATTCATACAAGAGCTGGGGTGCAGGCCAGAGGTGCTGGGTGTGATCTGATTCACCAAAGACAGAGTGGGGAGCAGTACAGGCAGATTGACTGAAATACACTGCTGAGAGGTCTCCTTCGCCATGTGGGTTAGTTAGCTCCCTTGTCGGGAATAAAGTAGTGCTGCAGTGGCTGCCGATAGCTTGATACTGCTGAGACTTAACCCCTTGAGCCACCAGGGAGGACCCTCAACTAAGTTTAATTAACTAGGTCTTGTAGTGGAACAAATATTGGAGGAAAGAAGTAATTTTTTCCTAGTTGAATTCCTGTTCTGCCCAAACTCTCCAAGGTTGCATTAACCTAAAACTGTCAAAAAGTGCTACAATAGCTTAAACTGCTTAATTAAGTTGTTTTTTAGGAACAGGCATTTTATAAAAAAATCAAAGTATTCAGTAGAAAGCTTTTTTTTTAGCTTGTTTTATGAGGGGAGTAACAGGGAAGAAAATAAAATGCCTGAAATGATAAAAAAAATAAAATTACACAGATGAGTGATTTTAATATGACTTTGACACTGAATTAATGATCCAACTATAATATAAGGTATCAGTGACTGAAAAGATGACAGTAACTATATAGGATGAATACAATAAAATAAAGAGAATTCATTGAAAATATTAAATAAAATAAAATTATAATAAAACTAATAAATATGTTAAAATTTTAGGTTTCACACAAGAAATCTGGCTATATTTTTTTCAAGTGTAACATAAAATAGATGAAACTTTATGAAAGTTTCATTTCATGAAAGAATATGAAAGGCTCTCTCTCACAAACAAACATAAATATTAACATGAAATAAATACAAGATATTTAAAAATAGCAGTTATTCCCTAGTTAGAAGAACTGGGAATGCCCAGTTCTTCTATGAATGAATGAATAAATATTTTTTAAATACTAAAAGAAAAATAGCAGTTAATTTTTAAATATAGTAAATTTAAAAACATCTTTTGTTATAAAATGTAATACTTGCTTTTTTTCCAAAGCAACTACCATCATGGAATATAACTGACATGCTGCCTATAACAGTTGGAAGAAGAAATAAAATATTTGGAAGATCATAATATTTGAGTAATGCTTACAAATATTGTTAACTTGATTCTTGCCTGTAAAACATTTCAAGAGATATATTTTAGGGTGAATGTATGCCTTAAATTACTTTTTTTAACAAACAGTTATAAATATTAAAACATTAAGTATGTTATTATATTGAGAAAAATAAATCATATATAAGATATATTTTACTGATATTATCAAAGATTAAATTACTCCAGTGTTCACATTAGTAAAGCCATGAGTAATTGAAAGTTTTTGTACATCATTTGAATTTAAAATTTTTATAATACATGTTTTTCTAATTGATTAAACACATAAAATCCTTAAATATGTGTAATTTTTGACACATTGATCTCTCTTTTAAGGATTTATTCTGCTTTTTCACAAACCCATGTAATTAAGTACTTTATTTCATGCATAGTATAAGAAATTAGAAGCAATACAAAAACTAAGATATTGGAGTTATTTAAATAAACCTGATGTACTAGTGCAACATTTAAGAATGCTTTGTAAAATAATAGGTAGAGATGTGAATAATAGGTAAAGATAGGATCTTGCATGGAAAGTGCTTGCTAAAGAATATTATGCCTATAAACAGACATTCATATGCATTTTGTATATCTCTCAATTGTTGGTCTAACTGATGATTTATAGAATTTTATTTCCTTTTTTTTTCTTCCAGATGTATTACTGAAATAAAAACAAATTTTAGTCTGAAATATGTGATTTTGTGATTTCATTTTCCTAAACTCTAAAGATATTATGTAACAGAGAACAGTAGCCTAGAAATGTAATTGATGTATTTATGTAGACACCACTTTGGGCTGTTATAACCAAATACCACAGATTGGGTGCCTTAAAGAAAATAGAAATATTTTCTTGGCGTTTTGGGTACTGGGAGTTCAAGATCAAGGTGCAGGCAGATGTTGACTTTTGATCCAGATCTATTTAATTCACAGAAGCCCGCATTCCTGTTGTGAACTCTGAGAGTTTTTCATCTTGTAAGAGCATCCCTGATGCCTCCAGCATCATAAAAGAATTCCTGTCCTATTGAGATTCAGGCCCAACTATATTATGTGATTCTAGTTAACCTTAACTACATCTTTAAAAGTCTTATCAACTATGGTGGGATGAAGACTTCCACATACAAGTGGGGGACATACCTTTATAACACTGGTGATTTAGCAGAATGTGATATCCACACTTTTTAAATGTACTACATTTTAATAAACTTTAGGGAAACCAGTGTGATACCATCTTGTGTCAATGCCATGTTAGGTCTGTGACCAATAATTGCCCTACTCTAGGAAGACAGCCAATTCCCCCATTCTTTCATGGTTGTTAACCTGTATTCGTGATCCATACACAACTCTACTGATCTTAGTAGAACAGAGATGTATATGATAAGTTCCCTCAGGCCTCTGGCATCAGTCTTACACAAGAATGATCACATGAACTAAGCAGGGTAAAAGAAGATGCCTGTCAGGCATGGTATGGATCCTGTCTTGACGGAAGTCCTATTCACCAGCTACAGTATTAAAACAAAACAAAACAAAACAAAAAACAAAAAAAACAAACACCTCATGTAAGCTTTAAATGTGAATAATAAACTCCAAAAGTGATTAAGGGAAATGCCTGCTATGTTCTTCAGACTCAAATTACATTCTCAGTTTGGGGGAAACTATTTGTTCCCAAAACACATAAAGTTCATTTTTTGAGATAGCTGTTTGTTTACAGAAACATTATGAAAATAGTACAGTAAATTTCCCTATTCCTTAGAGACAGTTTCACCATTATTGACATCTGACATGAGTATGGTGCATTTCCTACAATTAATGAGCCAAGATTAATACTCTGCTATTAATCACAGTCCATAGTTTATTCAAAATTACTTAGCTGTTATTTGTGTCTTATTTCTCTTGTGAGAGCCATCTGAGTTCCACATTATCTTTAGTTCCCTGTCTCCCTGCTTTGTGATAGCTTCCCAGATTTGTTTTGTTTGTGATGGTGTTCACAGTACTGAGGAATAGCACTGAGTATTTTGTAGAGGGTTCCTCAAATGCTATTTTTTAAAAAAGATTTATTTATTTATTTTTAGAAGAACTGGGGTTTAGGCCAGAGGTGCTGGGAGGGGGGCTGTGAGAGGAGTGACCAGAGAGAGTGGGGAGTAGAACAGACAGATCTGCTGAAATAAGCTGTTGAGGAGAGCAACTAACAGGATCTCAGGAGAGTTCTGCTGTGCCATATGTGGGTTAGCTCCCTGGCCAGATCCAACCAGGCCGTAGTGGTGATAGTGCCGAGACTTAATCCCTTATGCCACCGAGGAGGCTATTTGCCTTTAATTTTAATGTTATACACCATTTAAAACATATTAAAAAAAATCTAAGGGAAAATCTTATTTCTACGATTCTGTTCATCCACCATATACTCCTTTGCCCTATATCTTGCCATTTTTAGAAACATTTTCTTTATCCTTCCTTGTATCTTGTAGAAATAGAAGAAAATCACAAATATATATTACTATTATTTACTCCCACTTCTTAAACCAGGCAAGTGTACACACTTTTTTTGCACTTTTTTTGTTTGTATCATTAAGTACAGATAATTATTTTCTCTTTCCATACAAAATTCTGATATGTGGGTACTCTTTTTTATCCTGTTGCAAAGACCATTGTTTCCCACAATTTCTTACTATTAAAAAAAGCCTCCGTGAATAGCAGGATACATGTGTTTGTTTTTATTTGCCCAGTGTATATTTTTTCATCCTTTTATTTTCAATTCTTTAAATTCAGAATTATTATATTTTTAGGAATATATATTATATGAAACCACTTTTTCCACTAATTTTATTTGCCTTATTAGTGTGATATATTTAATCTTAATCCTGTGATAAAATTTTATATTTTAACCATTTGTATGCACATGTCTTAGATGCCTCTTAATCTTTAATTGTTTTATAGTAGTTTGCATATTTAGGAAAGATTTCATCTATTTATTCTGATAATCATCTATATATTTATGTCACTTTATCACTTTTCCTATCCCATCTATAACATCAATGTTATCATTTCTAATATATAACTTTGCATTTTTAAAATAACTTCTACTTATTTGAATTGTCAGCTCTTAATTCTGAGTTTTTCCATTTGAGACATTTAGAGAGATCAATTACATCTCTGATCCATTTGATCACATTTATGTTAGTTTTTCTTATTTTTATCAATTATATTCTATGATATTGAAATAGATGCCCCCTTATGTTACTTTTTGAGAATATTTACAGCTAGATTCAATATTCACCTTACATGTTTTGCACATTTTTCCAATCATCAATTGTTTGAGTGAAATTCATTTTCTAGAACACATATCTGTAAGCCTTTGAGATTTCTAAAGTCAAGTTCTAGTTTTCTAAACTCAAAATTTTTTTTATCCTTTTATTTGAGGGAAAATGTGGCTAGTCTGTGATCCCATGCCTTTCCTTAATTATCTTGCCAATGATGTTCCAATATCTCTGACAAGATCCTCTGCTCTCAAAAAGTATGATGCCGACCTCATTTTGAATTTTTAAGATAGCTAAACTACTTGTCTTCACTGGAGTTATTTAGAATTTAAAAATATTGTTTTAGAAATTTTATTGTTCCTTTATAAGCCATTTTGTTCTCTGCCATAATCTCTTGTTGTTTGTCTTCTATGTGTATTTGTGTGTGTGTTCTTTACATTGTTCATAAATGGCACACTTCTTCATTAAATTTTTATTAGCTTCTCCAAAAATATTAGTCATTAAAAAATGTACATAGGTCTTATAAAAAATTCATGTATTTTATTACTACTTTAACGAAAGACTCAAAATTAAAGCCCTGTTTGTTTTCTTGAGTTTTACTTCATAAAGTTCTACCCATTTTTACAAGTTGTATATCACTGGTGATTTATGATAAGAAACCTTTGATAGCTTAGATTACACCAAAGCAACTCTTTCTGCCTCTACCAGCAACTTCACTTTGGTCAAGTATTAAAATAGTTAACCTCTCAACAAATATGTTGAAGATTGATACGATTTGTCTGCCTGCACTGGTTGCCTCAAAAATTTCTAATTTTTCCCATAATATTTTCATGGTTTTATGTGTGGCTTGTGTTTGGAAGTTCAAGCATAGATTTGGCTTCAGGGTCCTAATATGAAATGCATGAGACATTCAAATTAGGAAATCTCACTGTGTAACATTCATAATGAGAATATTTCCAAAATGTGAGAATGTCTGTAACTACAATGAATTTAGTGGAAATGAACAACAAATAGCAACAGAGGAATTTTTACTCACCTAATAGAAGAACTCTAAATATCTCAGGTGTGAGGGGCATGGGAAGGAAATGACAAGCAGAACTTGAAAAGAGAGAGGTGAGTAGAGAGGTGAGTAGAGAGGTGAGTAGAGAGATCAGACACCTCCCAGAGACAAAAACAGTGGAGTAGATACATTTATACTGGTATAACCCATCCCCTTGATTTTCTGCAAATAAAGAAGAAACTACATTGGTTACATATTGATACAACTGGAAAATAAGGAGCTCACCTTCCTGGTACAGAGAGAAGAAAGATGGAAAGAGAATTTAGAGTCACAGTGGAAGATCTGACAAAGTCTACCATTTTGTCCCCTCATATTTTCATTTCTGTCCATGAAAGTAAACATGTGTGCCTCTATATCAAAGCATGCACAAAATATCTGTTTGTAAATATATCATCATGGTTACTATCAATTATTTTCTATTCTTTTTCTACATATAAGGTAGTGAGAATATAGGAAAAATGTGTAATAGAAAACATATTGATTCTGTAGTCCTGAGTTTCCTAGATGGTCATGAATTATAAGTAAAAGTAGACAGTTCTGTGTCTAAATAACTGTAGACTGTTATCATCCCATATTCTTAACATTCTTTTCTAAATCACAGATAAACTGGGCTCTTAACCTGGTAAAATATCTCAGTTTTTTTTTTCCTGCAGTTACTAATGGCTATGTTTTAGTGAAAACTACAGTTTTCCATTAACCAGAATTATTAGGAAAGAGATCTAGATCTAGACAGTACCACAAGTGAATGTCTTCTGATTTCCAAACTGTCATTCTGTTCTCTCTAGGTATCAACAACCTAATTCTCCCATGTTACTCAAGGTCTGTCAATACTGTAGGTTTTGTTTTGATGTGTTATTTAACCTGAATGAAGAATCTCAAATTATGATGATATTTCAAACTCACTGGAGCCAGTGCTGGGTTCTCTGATGGAAAAGATGGAAAACTTCCCTTGGGTACTACGACCTAGAAGCATAAGTACAGGGTCATGGAAACAGAGATAAATACTCTTTGAGTAGATTGTTAGCTATAATAATGAGAAACCCTGGCCTCCCTGGTGGCACAAGGGGTTAAGTGACAGCACTATGAAGAAACCCCCAGCTACTGCAGCATGAGTTTGATCCCCAACCAGGGAGGTAACCCAGATGGCGCAGCAGACCTCTCCTGTCTTGCCTGCTGCTTCCCTTGGCAGTGCATTTCAATAGTTCCACCTTTTCTGTTCCCCACTCTATCTCTGGTGAATGCTCTCACCCCCTGCACCTCTGGACTGCACTCCAACTCTTATATGCATAAATAAATATTTTTTTAAAAAATGAGAAAGCCACTCCTAGCTTTACTCTTGGTTTTGGGATTGGATGGGACTCAATGAATGGGACTAGGCCATAATTTGGTTCTTGATTTTAGACAATATCTGAATTCTTGGTTAAGATTCCTTTGCAAAAGTTTCATACTCACAACCTGTTTTCTGTGTCCTCTGTGTGTTATAACATAGTCCTTCCAAACTAGATTTTCTAGTTGATGGGGCAAGGCAAAGAATTCCATGCAGACTAGGATATGGCCTCATTTCTTTTGCCACCAATTCCCTGCTAATCAATGTTATATGAAATAACAAGGTAATAGATATTCACTAAATTTAATGAGTGATAACTTCAGCAGAATTTCTATATGCAAAGAGGCAAATCTACATTCAAAGCCTAAGTCTATCTCTGTGTGGATAATGGATGTTTGGTGGAAGTTCTCCAATGTGATCTATCTGCCATGATGCCAATTCTTTCCCTATGGAAAAAAGTGCTATGGTGAGGATTTGCTATTTCTACAAAGATAACTTGCATTCATTTGGAAATCAAAAAACTATATTTAAATGTAGCTTAAGCCCTTCATCGACCTGCCAGATATTCTTCCTTTTTTCAATATCATTAATTTGATATTTACTTGAGCTAAAAAAATCTTAAAAACATTCTTAACTCATTCTTCTACTTTACCATCCATGAATATATCAGCAATCAAATTTTCAAAATTCTATTTAAATTGTCCCACAGATCTCTGCATTCTTCTTGATGTTCTATTTCAATGCCCATGCCAGATACTTTCCTAATATTTTTTGAAGCACAGGAATGGTTTTCTCTCTATCCATCCTTTTCCAGTCCTTTCCCTCTCCACACTTACTTCAGATATATCTCTAAATCAAAAATGGAAATGCACCTTTTTTTTTAAATTAATCAAATCTTCTTTCAAATCTTCTTGTATTACAGCATACAAGACCCATTAAAATACATTCCAACCCTCTCTATCTTTCACTTCTTGTCATCTATTTGTCCCTACCCCATAGGTTTTTATGTTCTTACCACAATCTACTACAATATTTAGTGCTTAGGACTATAAAGATAATATATAATATGCTTCTGTCATAATGGTCTATGCATTGTGACTTTTATTATATTGCAGAACAAATGCAGTCGAGTGTATATGAATGTAATTTGAAGGTAGAGAAAAAAACAGATTCAGAAGTAATAGATTTATTTTATCTGCAATATATTATAAGAATCAGCAATTTACCATCAAACAAAGGAGTCCTGAGAACATTTCATGGTCATCTTTAACTTGGCCAATTAATGTTGTTATTAGTCATTTTTTCTCCCTGAATATTTTTCTACCATATAAATGTTTTCTTAGTCAATTATTATTTATTTCTTAATGCCTGGATTTCTAGATCCTCACAATATACAAAAACAAAGACTATAAACAGAGGGATTAATTTTTATACAAAATGTACTTTTTTTGAACAAAGCATTCAATACAAAAATACTTTTTATAGTCTGTGTCAGGTATAAATTTGTCCTTTGGGAAGCAATAACAATGCTGATTAATAAACTATACAGTTCCACTATTTATTTTCATACACAGCATACAAACATGACATTTAGCACCCAGTCACCTTGTATAAAGGGTTTTGTTTTGTCAGGTTTTGCTTTATTTTCCATTGATTAGATGGGTATGGAAGCAGAACTTCTTTGTCACTTCTCTGGAAACTGTATAGCAACAGAGTGTATCATCAATCAATTCTAGCATGAAAACTGCACATAACCAAAGTCAATATCATGGTATAAAGCACCTACAACAGGTATCAAAACTAAATGTTTTAGCACTTGCTTTTTCAGTGAACTTCAAAAATTTTAAAATATGTATAATAATATGATCTTCTGTTTATTATTTTAATTAATAGTTAACAGGGTATTGAAAAGGTAAACATTTTATGGAATGGTAAAATATGGAATACATAATTACTTATTGCGTTAAAAATTGCTGTTTGTATAACCATGTCCAAACACAAATTTTACTAAACCAAATATGGATTATTCAGGGCTCCAGTCTCCACTAATAGAAGTGGTAAGTATTGATTTTTAAAATCCTATAATCTACTCTGATTTGTTTAGTAGCTAGTAAACCACTTTTGTGTATTTTACATGTATAAATACACATATATAAACATGAATAAAGATATACATGATATATATACAAACTCTTCCAACATGTTCCTCTTTTTATATCCAAGAGTTATTTGATTTCTTTACAAAAGCTGAAATTGGATACACTGTCAATGCACTTTGTTGCAATTATTTGCATCTTAAAAATGTCATACAAATATTGCAAAGAAAAACATTAGCCTTGCAAGAGAAATAAAATAGAAATTATCTAGTATTATATTTTAACCTTAAAAGAAGTTCCCATTTATAAAGTTCTATTACTGTTATTTTTTCAGTGATTACAGTATTTTAGGACAACTAAAGAAAAATAAAGAAAGGTCATATTCTTAAAGAGCAAATTTTAGTAATTACTATTGCTATAATGATTAATATTTATTTCTGGACTACAATAAAATACAAAGATTTAAGTTAGAGTTGAAAAGTTGTTAAGACACTTAGAATAATTTTCTATCTGTATTCTTCTGCATACATTTTTCTTACAATTTGCTTATTCTTTGTCTGCTTACCTTTCGATAGATTTTAGTGCTTAATATTTCTTAGTACTAAGATAACACTTGTTTAAGCAGGCATCTACTATAATAGAATAGCACTGATTGCCAAGAGCTTTCAATAACTAATGATGGAGTCATTTAAATTCAGACAGATTTCTGTACTATTAGTGCTACTTCTGCTCCTGCCTCTGTCCTTTCTACTTTTTACATTACTGTTGGTGCTTGTTATTACTGTTGTTATTATTATTATTGCTGTCATCATTATAAATAAATAGCCCAGGACATTTATTGAGCAAAGGGTTAAATATTAAACTCAATGTGTAACTAAGACAATGTAAAAATTATATCACAATAAGTAGAAGAACAGCATAGTATAAGACTCATAAGAACTTTCAGATGCCATTTGTTTATGGCCATTGACTTTATGTACTGTTAATATGATAGAAATTGACATATTTTTGGCTAGTCCAAGTTTTTTTTGGCAATGTATTTCATACGTGTATGCATTAAAATTGAAAATATATCATACACTTAATAGTTTTACAACTAATATATATATATGCTTCAGTGATTAAATTACTAAATAAATAAATATGTTTATTTATGTTCAAGAAAAAACCTTAATAAAGTACAATAAATTCATTCAATGTAATATACCATTATTAATATATATAAATATAAATGTTAATATGAAAATTCATCTTAATTTTTAATAGGGAGGGATACTATCTTACTTTCCATTTGTAAAAGGATGTCTTGATGGCAGAGAGATAAATGGATTAGAACGGGTCAAGAGTAGACACAAGTAGCCCAGTTATGAGTGCATGCAATAAACACAAAAGCTGAAAGTGCCTGAGCTAAATAAAATTAGCAAGACATTTAGTAGTTGTGGTAAGACATAGTAACTGAATGAAGAGTGAGAGAGTAAGAAATGTTACAAAAAATAATTCACAGTTAAACCAGGGAGTAAATCATAGGTGAGAACACACTCACTTGTGTATTATGTCTATATAATACCTTTACATAGACACACATAGAGTGTTAATAGAGCATTGCTGATCGATAGGATGATATTAATTGTACTTTTTAATACTTTTAGTTATATATTTTCAAAATAACACACACTTTTTCTATTCAAAATAATCAATGCTTTTAAAACACATAATCCAATCTGCATGATGTCATATATTAATTTCCTGGCTGATGAATTCTAGCATATTATGTAAGACTTCCATTTAGTCTCAACTTTCTCCACTCTGACTTTAGAGTTGAGAATGGGTTACAATGGGATTTGATTATTTTTACTCAAGAGAAAAGTATATATGTTTGATTTTGTTATTCTAGATCTTAAATTTATGGGAATGCAGTCTTTCTTTTACTTGGAATTTTTATCCTCAAGATGTAACATATTGTTTCATAATTTATGTGCATTAATTTGTTTTGAATAAACGATTGTCTAAAGCATTCCTTTTTTGTTGTCAATTCTATTATTTGAAGATTTTTCTCAACATCTTTTCTCAATTCTACTAGCTTTAATGTATAAATCATATAAATGTCTTTTCCATAAAATAGTCCAAGTAGGAAGTGCAAAGAAAGTAAAAATTTGCATGCTTCTAGAAAGAAAAAGAATCATAACCAAAAATACAGTATGTTATAAGAAATACTTTAAACAAATCTATACAAATCTACTTGACATCTTGAATATAAACTGTATTGACACAAATCACCCTGAAAATTTTTTTAAAGATTTATTTTTATATAAGAACTGGGGTACAGGCCAGATGTGTGGGAGGGTGAGAGGATTCACCAGAGACAGAGTGGGGAACAGAACAGTCAGACTGACGAAATTCACTGCTGAGGGGAGCAGCGGGAGCCACAGGAGAGGTCTGCCACACCATGTGGGACCCTTGCTGGCTGGCCGGGATCGAACCAGCACTGTAGAGGCTGCAGACAGGCCACCAGGGGAGGCCCCTGAGAATATTTTTTACATCTCTCTACTCACTTAACTATGACTATAACCCCTTTGAACAATAGCTTTTCTCCTCTAACACTTTAGAATACCAGATATGGAAACAAGAAGCACTCTCTTGATCTTATTCAAAGCAAACAGTAGGGTCAATTTAGGGAGGAGGGAAGTCCATATTTTTGTAAGATTAAAAAAAGAGATAGGGCCTCCCCGGTGGCGCAGCGGTTGAGCGCTGGGTTGAGAAGCTGCCCGCAGCCTCTGCAGCGCCTGTTAGATCCCCGGCCACCAGGCGAGGGTCCCACATGGTGCGCAGACCTCTCCTGCCACCAGCTGCTCCCCTCAGCAGTGTACTTCGGTCCTTCTGCCTGCTCTGCTCCCCGCTCTGGTTCTGATGAATTCTCTCACCCTCCCACGCTTCTGACTGTACCCAGTGCTTGTATAAATAAATAAATCTTTAAAAAATTAAATAAGTAAATAGATAACTTCCCTAACTTTTTTTGGGTAAAAATAGCAATTTATATGACACTAAAATACTACAAGAATTATATTGTGGATTCATGTGTGTATTCAACTTAACTGCATTTAATAGTCTTCCTTTTATACATAAGGGCTTAGAAAAAGGACAAGTTAGAACACCTTGAAAGAAATAATGAATTAAATACCTTAAGTATTTCTTGTGATCAATCCACTGACTGAGATAATGCCAAAAATTGAGCTTGAAATTGGATGTGCTTATTTCCCTTGGATCAGAACTCCATGTGACAGAATTGAATAGTTCTTTCCTAATGTGGAATGTGATCTAATGTGTAAGGAAATGTTTAATAAAAATAGATGCTCGTAATGTAAGTCAGGTATTTCAACTGCGGTAAACCAGAACCAAAGATATGTCTCTTTCAATGCAAGAGAAAACATGTGAGTTACAGCCCAGAGGAAAAGCATATCAGCGTTTCAACGTTGACAACTTTCTAAAGGAATATTGAAGAGTATTCTGACTTTAGACGATTTCTACATTGTCTTTTAAAAACTGTCTTAACTTGTTGATTGCTCCACATATTTAAAAAGAAGAGCAGGGGGCCTCCCTGGTGGTGCAGGGGTTAAAGACTCAGTGCTGTGGAGCTATCACCAGCCACTGTGGCATGTTCCATCCCAAGCCTTGGAGCTAACCCACATGGCACAGCAAACCTCTCCTGTCTCGCCCACTGCTCCCCTCAGTAGTGTATTTCAGTAGCTCTACCTGTTCTGCTCCCCACTCTGTCTCTGGTGAATCCTCTCACCCCCCACATCTCTACCCTATACCCCAGTTCTTCTATGCATAAAAATAAATAAATCTTTAAAAAAATAAAAAGAGCAACTTGACGTTGATATAGCAACTATTATTATTGTATTTTATTTTGATGATTTGCTGAATATTTGGATTAGGTTCTCTAATTTTGCTCAGAACACTAAGATATTGGGGGAAAAAAAGAACATATCTTAATTTCCTTTATTATCTTCATTTGTTTGTTTTAGTTGACTATTATTATGGTACTTTTTATTTTTTACTGTCTTGGGTTATTATTTTCCTCATTTTGTATTCCAATTTCCTTAATGTTGGTCTTTGATCATGTGTGTACGTTTCACATTTACATATATTTACTTACTCTGAAGAAAATTTGAAAAGAATATGTCAAATGTATACAGTTCATTATATTTGAACTAACACAGATTTCTGTAGCATGTGCATTTTTTTCAAGTAGAATTCATCCTGGCTATTAACCGCTGTCAATATTTCTTTATGAATTTGATCAGTGATTATTTCTTAGTCCTTGTGACATTTTAGAATATATAATTATATTCCATAATTACCATGAAGCTTATGAAAGGTTATATTCCCGGAGACTCCCCAAAGAATTTGGATGACTTGTGAGTTACAGATTTGAACTGTGTAGAAAAGTACTGCATTGCTAAAATTAGCTTACCTGGCCTACTTCACTGTTTATTATAGCAGCTTTATTTTTGCATGGTCAGGAATATCAGTGACATTAACATCATGATAATAAACCCTCCAGCAACTTGAAGATAATTATACTGTGCTATATATTAATAAAAATAACACTATCATTTAAGTATTTGATGTATCTAAGTAATTTAATATATTCTTTTATTAAGTGCAGTTTCTATTTTATTAGGAATTCATATAAGAGATACATTTTGGTATCATAGAAAATAAATATCCATGCTTCTTTAACAAAGTATTAAATTATGCTATCATAATTTGAATTCTTTATTGCATTCATTTCCTTGATCACCAAAAGGATTTAATGAAAGCAAACATAGGTATAACGCCATCTGATATACTCTATCCCTTAATATCTATAAAATAAAATAGATATAATGCTCATGTTATAAAATGAAACTATTGCTTTTAATATTTTATTTTTTTAATATTTTTTATTTTTTATTTTATTTTTTTATAGAGGAATTTATTTATTTATTTATTTGTTTGTTTGTTTGCTTGTTTTTTTGTTTTTATACATGCACTGGGTACAGTCAGAAGCGCGGGAGGGTGAGAGAATTCACCAGAGCCAGAGCGGGGAGCAGAGCAGGCAGAAGGACCGAAGTACACTGCTGAGGGGAGCAGCGGGCGGCAGGAGAGGTCTGCGCGCCATGCGGGACCCTCCTCCGGTGGCCGAGGAGCAGCCGGGGATCGAACCGGCGCCGCAGAGGCCGCAGGCAGCTTCGCAACCCAACACTCAACTGCTGCGCCACCGGGGAGGCCCTGCTTTTAATATTTTAAATGAATGCAAATTTACTACAAAATAAACAATTCATAAAAATGACTTGCCCTCAATATTTTCGAGCAAAATGACACTGCTTGGTTTAAAATAATTAGGATCTATTTTTATAATATTCAAGATTCACATAAAACTAAATGTTCTATAAATCTATATTAGTGTTTAAACCATATTTATAAAAAGGTATTTGAATTTAAGATTCCCCTCTTCACAATGACGTGACAATATCTCTAATGTATTTAATCTAGACGTTTTATAAAACAAATATTTATTAAAATTTTACATGAATTTATTCCAAGAGCATCTTAAAATTTCTTATATTAAAATATCAACATTGAGTCTATTTTAAGTTGATTTTATTACTAGAGAAGAGTTAAGCTGCTTCACAAAGATACAAAGGAATTCTGGAGGGACTTAGAAGGGTTTGAAGCTATCACTGTCTAGTTTTGATTTCTATGTATAGATTCTAAAGCCTAAGGCAGGCCCAACTGTGTTCCATCTGATAACACACCAGTCACTGCTTCCATTATTTTTGTTATGAGTCCCTAGATCTATTAAAATGCACTTCAGCAAAATGCAGTAATATTTCCTAGTTCTTTCCAGCTGAAATATATTTAAAAAATCTGCATAAGGTTACACACTTTGGAATATCACCACTGTATATTACTACAAAAGAAATAAAACAGCAATCAGTTCGCCAACAAAATGAATTCAGGTAAAATAAATTGGAAGAAATTTTTATGTGATTTCCTTAAGATTCTGATTGGTGATTTTTTCAAATTGTCTAAGAATCTGCTTTATTAAGAGAGTTTTTGTTAATTCTATGGGTTTAAATACTCTGAGCAATAAATTATGCCATTTCTTAATATAATACACAATTGAAAGCTTCAGTAATATGTGGTCCTTTTGTGTTTGTAGGATAAATGGTTTTAAGCCTTTCTGCCCTCCCACCATTAGGATTGCCCTGCCTGATGGTGCACCTGCAGTTGTTACATTGTTGTATTGTTTACTTCTGTGGGCCATGGGAGGAATATTGAGATAGTCACCAAGAGAAGCAGAAGTAGGAAAGAGGCAGGAGAGAGAAGGGGAGAAAGAAGGCCAGAGAAGCCTAGAGTGAAGACCTTGCTAGGGGATAGGAGGCCTACTGGCCTGCTGGCCCCCTAGCACCACTGCCTGCCACTACCTGGTTGCTGCACTACATGTAAAGCTCAATAAAAGCCTGAGAAACCCACTGAGGGCTCCAGGACTCTACTTTACCCCATCTGCACAGATTATAGAAACCTGCTCAGTGCCCATCCTGGCACTACAGTGTTACACTTGGAATAATAGTGATGATATAAACTAGAGATATTTTAAGGTCATTTTTTTTCTTGATTCTACTTGAAGATTGGCTCATTACTTTTGGCATGCATTTCAACATTCTACCATTGTCCTACGATTTTCTAGTGTTCATTTGTCACACTGACAGCAACCAGTTTAAAATTTAAATCTGTATCCCTCCTGAATCCTGTAAAAGAGTTTGTAGGCCAAAGCCCGTGCAATGACTGATGACGCTTCTGTCAAGTGCCAGAAGATCCAGCAGAATTGCTCAACAAGTTTCTTAACAAGGTAAACAATAAGGCAGATTACAGAAAAACAAATGACTTATCATAAGGTTGCTTCCATGGCATCCTTCATATTTGTCCCCTAAAGTCATTTCCACAAATCGAGAATTTCAAATGTAGGAATAATTCCTAAAAATATACTGATACTTAAATCTCTCCAAGCTTAATTAGTTTATTACAATTGAAACATATTTAAAAATTCCTTTAAAAACACACTCTAAACAAACTATTTTTCTATCTTTAAGATATAAATTGACAATATCCGGTTTTACACTAACTCTGAGTTTAATTGCCGTTATGACCTAGTCTCTTAATTTACAACATCCAACAGCAAGACTTTGTGCCCATTAATGTGTCTTCTGTAAATCATCACCTCTCAAAATCTGAGGCAAGAGTAATTATTGTTGCAAATTCTTATTTCAAGTGAAGTAATAATAAAAAAGTAATCTAAGAGACTTTTTTCAAATATATTATTTTAAGCTATACTAAAAGTCACAAAAATATGTTCCCTTAAAAGACAGAGCTGCATTTATGATTTTACCTAAATACATGAAGTTCTTCTGTTTATCCCTTTTCTTTTCTGGCATAATATATTCAGACCCAGGCTAAAACATTTATAATATACTCTTTACCTGGGCTCAGTTGTCTATAGCCTGAAATTATGACAGTTTATTTATCAACTAATCATTGCAATACCTTCTATGAAAATTTAAACTTACTACAGACCACTTAGGTGTTCATTGCTGATATTTCATTTGTCTTTTCTTTTTTAAAGATTTATTTATTTATACAAGAGCTGGGGTAAAGGCCAGAGACGCAGGGGGGTGAGAGAATTCACCAGAGACAGAGTGGGGAGCAGAGCAGGCACATGGATCAAAGACAATGCTGAGGGGTACAGTGGGTGCAACAGGAGAGGTCTGCCGTGCCCTGTGGGTAGCTCCCCAGCTGGCTGGGAATCGAACTGGCACTGCAGAGGCCGCAGACAGCTTCACAGTGCTGCACTCAACCCACTGCACCACTGCAGAGGTCCTCCATTTGTCTTTTCAATACAGTCTAGCCTTAGATAAGAAAATAAAGCTTGTGTCCTGCTATTTTTTTATGATATAACGTGCAGATATTCATCATACACTATATGTTAAGTTTAACCTATAAGTACACCCTTAACTTGGTAATTATACCAGGAGAGTTCTAATCATATTCTTATGTATTAACATGAATATAATTGTTTTAGTCCTATAGAGTAAATTAAACAATTTGATGATAGTTCATTTTTTAAATAAATTTAGCTCTGTAGTTATTACAAAATATTAGTTGTATAACTTAGACAATTAAAAAACTTTTAAAAAGTTTTAATGCCTGTAATTCATGTGAAATGGCATGAAAAAAGAAGGTAAAAATTGCCAGATTCTGTCTTGATACCATATTGTGACCCACATGTTACAGAAACAAAGAGCAGCAAATAATTATTGAAAGCATTTTGGTGAATAACACTTAAAAGGAACAATTGGGCATTAATTAATATTAGAAACGCATTTTCTATTCATCCATAAAATGCATTAAAATTGCACAGGAAAAGAACTCTGATTATAAGTGCAATTATATTGATTCACTTAACTTGAATATACAGCTAGTTCAACAAGTTAGCATGTGCCCTTAGTAAAATATCCCTAATGGAATAAGGTATATCTGTGTGGAATTGCTTTTTAAGACAAAAGGAAATTTCTCTGGAACAAATATTCAACACATATTATGAAGGTTTCAGAGGACAAGTGACTGTGAAGTTTCAATGCCATCCATGACAGTTAATGCTCCTGAAAATAACATATCTAGAAATGTATGAAAACTTTATAAGAAAAGCATGTATACTTGCTTATGAGACTAAGTTATAACAGAAAAATAGCATCTTTAAGTGATTAAAACCAGCCATAAACTAACTGTTCTAGGGAAAGGACATACATATCATTGCATTTGCCATACCAATAATCAATGCAGCTGGTCTTCTGGTAGTGACACTCCATAGAGCATTGAACCTTTCTACCATTCAAACATAACATTCCCTAAATCATGAATTTGTTCTTATGTAATCTGACTTTCTCTTCTGATTTAATTATGAAGAAAGGTATTTTCATTTTCCCTGCCACTTAAGTTTGGTAATTTTTACTTTTGATAATACCCATATTTCCAAATTCAGCTATCTGTTCTTTTCAAATATCTCTTGCTTTAAATGCCTCCTTTTTATTACTTTCACTGGTAATAGGTGCATTGTCTTACACCTAAATTATAATAATATTCTCTAATGTACTTTCCCAATATTCTTTTTTTCCACATTAATATTTTGAACCAATTGCTGCCAAAATAATAATCATAAATTACCACTGTGGACACTCCACAGTGTCCTGGCTCCCCATGTCCCTACTTAAAATTTTTGATGATCTCTCTCAGTGAACACTTAGACCAACACTTAAGGATCTCCATATCAGAACCTATGTAGGCTGTGTGATGCAATTATGTTCTGTGGTCATGAAAACATCGAGTAAAAGGAGGAACCGGAATCAGGCAAAACTAAGCTAGGAGACATATGGCAACACATATTATTAAGCTGTTCATTGTGTTATTTCCCCATATGTATTATTGTTCTGCATGTCAAATTATTGCCAGATTTATTTTCTATTCAATAGGAAAATTTATATATATATAAGAGAACACACATTATATGAAAACACTCACTTGCTCTCTTTTATGAATCATTTGTGGTTATTGAAGAAATTATGCTAGGTACACAGAATAATAGGAGGGGAGAGAATGGCATTAATGTAAGTACTAGTTTAGAAAAGAAAATGATATTTTGGAGTTTAGATCCTATAATTGTTAAATACCTGTGAACGCATCTCCAAGTTTCTCCCCCGCCCATAGGTAACAATGTCTGATGAATGTGTCATTGTCTCTGCATATCAGAACTTTCAGAGTGAAAAACACTGATATGTGGGTTTAA
Source organism: Talpa europaea (assembly GCF_964194135.1). Classification (NCBI taxonomy): domain Eukaryota; kingdom Metazoa; phylum Chordata; class Mammalia; order Eulipotyphla; family Talpidae; genus Talpa; species Talpa europaea. Next base: position 125,478,714 of record NC_140073.1, on the reverse strand, counting down.
AGAGGAATTTTTTAAAGATTTATTTATGCATAAAAGAACTGGGGTATAAGCAGGGGGTGATAGGATTCCCCAGAGAGAGTGGGGAGCAGAACAGGCAGACTGGCTGAAATACACTGCTGACGGGAGCAGTGGGCGAGGCAGGAGAGGTCTGCTGATCCCAGCAGGGATCAAACTCATGCTGCAGCGGTTGGCAATAGCTTGATAGCGCTGTCTTTAACCCCTGTGCCACCAGGGGGACCCTTTAAGGAGGACTGAATGGCACATACTGCCTTGAAGTTTGAGATTGTGTATTGCTTCAAAGGAATGTAATGTACTCTTTCTTCTGGATCCATTTTCTTACATTACAAAGATAATGAATCCTGAGTCATTTGTTTATATTGAGCCCCCACCACTATCATTCTCCAGAAATATTTATTTACCTTCCAGAACAAAGACTTCATTCATTCTGTCTCCAAAAGAATAATGGTCATAAGCCCCAAGTGCAACAATTTCAGGATTCAACTCATAGGTGCAAACCCCATATGCACAGGTCACAGCTTGTTCTCACTGCATTGCCCTGAGGAGAAGTGGGACATGGGGAGCCAGCGCTAAGATCACTGTGAATAAATTAAATCTATACTGTTATCTATGGAAAGATATTCCTGTCTATATATAGAGGCATCATTTATACAAATATGATAAAGAATTTTATATATAATCAAAGTGAGAATCTGAACCCTGGAAAGATGCAATCTGAGAGATTTTATTCTATCAGAGATGAGCCAATACAAACAAGATTGAATTTGGTTTGTAGAGGTAGAAACACTAAGAATGCATTATGTCTTGATGGGAGGGTCTTGATGTAAAGAGGAAATCAATGCAGAATTAAATTTATTCCTTTTGAAAGAATGTCCTGCAGAGATGGAAAGCCTGGGTATTCATTGTTATTTGTTTTTTGTTTTTTTTAATCTGACTCTTTGTTATCAGTAGGTGTGAAAAGAAAGGCTTTACTTACAGGTAGTGAGTCTTAAAAAAATGCTAAATCTTTATGATGAATTGGATTTAAGGTTGGAAGTACTTAGAATTGAATTGAATTTTTCATAGTGAAATTGTATAGTCATATTGCCTATAGATATTCCCTGGCCTTTGTGCCACTACTGAAGGTGGTGGGGCTTTGTAACACATTATTGGTGAGTAAATGAGTTGAGGAAAATAGTTATTTTAAGTAGCAGTGATGGAGCAATGCAGGGAAGGACTACAAGTAAAAGACTTTAGTGTTTAAGATCAAAATGAAGTGGGTGGCTGTAGTTCTTATATCAATTCTCAAATGATAGACTTTTTTTAAAAAAAATTAAGCAACAGTTCTACCGATGAGCTCTTCCTTCCTATTGTGTTTCTATCCTTTATATTAGTGAACACAAAACCTGATAGCTTATTAGAACCACAATAATAAAATGATCAAGGAATAGATGTAACAGACTAAAGGAGAAGAAATAATGTTTTAAATATAATATATTCCATGATGTTTTAAATAACAAATAAATATATTCCATGATGTTTTAAATAAATTGACACCTTATAAAAGTCTGGCCCCATTATGTTATAAATTGGAGTTAAGATCTTGTTAGATCTCCTTGACTAACCTTGGAGAAGACTGATAGAAAAATGAACAAAGTCAGTCACCTTTTACAGGTTGTCTAGGTAGCTTGTCTGTCAGCCTGAGCGAGAGTAGAGAAAATTGTGTCAACACACATGGCTTTCATATACAATGCAGGGGAACACATAAAATAATTTATAATAAACAAGAGATGAGTACCCTCTGCATGTCAATTCTAGGAATCATTTGCTTTTCTGCACCACATATAATATAGTTGTATGTTTTGCTGTATGTAGTCTTTAATTCATACCACCTCACGCATCTTTATGAGAACTGCATGGTCAGCAATTGCAAGATCCCTAAATGTGTATAATTAAAATCAGTAGAGGTTAATTATAAATTCCCATAAAGCTTCATTATAGTCTATCAGAGAATGAAAATCAACTGAACATTTTAATTATTGTGTAAAGTATAATTATCTAGTTAAGAATAGCAGTCAATGTAAATAGGGATAAACTAGTCTTCTGAAATAGGATTTTTGAAACAATGGTCTATTTCATAAGTATCAGTGCAGCTTAAGTAGAGAACACACAGATTCAATAATAATGTCTTTAGATGAAACTCCAGATACTGTTTTGAATATCATGTAAAATAGGTTGAAAGGAAAATGTACATTTTATTTTGTGATGTGTTATGGATCTTACTGGCTAAAATGCAATTATCCTTAATCCTTATTTCTTAATAGATTAACATCAACAGTGCATACATGCCCTCTTACACATTTATTTATTTTTAACTCTAAAGAAACTCCCATCGACTACCAATAATTACATTATTATCAGTGAACATATCAGTCTATGTGCTTCTTAACGGGGGAGATTTGTAAGTATTTTGAACTTCTGTTAAATGCTCAATTACAAAGGAAAGAAAATTAAGATTTAACTGTCAGCTATTGAGTAAGATAAAGATAAAATATTTCTATTATGGAATGTCTCTGAAATATTCCTTAGGGAAGGCAGCAGACATTGGATTATTGATACTTAGTAGTAGTTATATTACAGAGTGAAGTATAATAGGAAGAGTTTATATCAAGATGACAGAAAATAATTAACAACATTTTTAGGACTAAATCATAGGAAATTTTCACCTCCAAGTGTAGTACCTGTTTCTATGATTAAGGATTAAAATTTCTGGGTAAGCGCTTCTAAGTGATGTGTTGGATCACATGTCCTGTGGAAGTGCAGGGAAGGGTAAATAAAATAGGCATATTTGCCTACTTTGGCAACAGCACAGCCTATGTTGTTAGTCAAATACTGTTCATCTATTAGAAGGCCCTTATGTTTGTCTAAGCTAACAATGGCAACTTAATTACCTATGACATTAGTGCATTAGGAAAGAGAGGCTAAGTATGGCAGATTGCAAAAATGTACAACCCCAGTATGCATTTCTCTTTTCATAATTTGACTTTGCAGCACCTTTCATGAAGATGTGTCTGTCCATTTCTGTATTCCTTGAATTTAGGTTTGACCATATAATTTGGTTTGGTAAATGGTATAAAATGATTCAAGATGCAAGCAGGGATATTAAACTTACCTATATTGAAGTTTGCTGGGTTTTGCTATACTATGTGACAACTTTTATGTCAAATCTCTGATAAATCTGCCAGAGAGAAGTGACCCAGTTACTTTCATCAGCTCCTCTGAGAGACGCCCAATTGCCATAGATATACACATGACCAGACACTACCAGCTGACAGATACAAGCACAGCTGATATCCAGGTAAATTAAACACAAATCATGCAGTTTACCCTAGTCCACGTATATGTGAGCAAATAAATGATTACTGTTTCAACATAACAATTTTAGGAATATCTTTTTTTCCATTGCAAAAAAAAAAAAAGATACCTTATGCAATCTATATACAAAACACGAAATAAAGGAAACACTGCTGGTAGTCTGATTTTTTTTTTCCACCCCTTTTGCCTTTGGATGCAACTATATAAGGAAATAATACATAAATTTGCTGAAAGTATGTGAGAAAATAATTGACATTTTGAGCATAGAAGATAGGATTATAAAGAAATGGAGTCCTTGAGGATATTATATCATAGGATGAATGAATTAAATGGCTCTGAACCATTTTACCTACAGATGTCTTATGTTTAAACAAATACATGCTGCACTTTGTATACTGTTGTTTTATCTTTTCCACTTGCAGAGAGAAGAACGGTGAATAATACAATGGAGTACTTTGAACAGCTTTATGCACTGAGAACACACACAATATTGGGATGGCTAAAGTCTGTGAATCTTTGCTTAGCCTTCCTCTGTCTGAACACTTCTACTTAGTGAAAATAAATTATTACAACATTTAATAGTTGCTTTAGCTTGAGTGAAAACAATTGAGACACAAGAACAACACCACATAACTGTACTATATTTGCCAAAATATGGGGATGTATGGAAATATGAGGTAAAAAGCTAAGCCAAAAACCTTTGAAAAATAAAGCAAAAATCTCCAAATTCTCTGGACTGAGGAGAAAAATATCCACCAAGCTGATGGCTGTTTTAGAAGCAGAAATGAACAAAAGATAAACTCAGTTTTACCAAAATTGCAATGAACCTCAACAAAATTCAGTCTAAGATTCAATTAAGATCATCATCCTTTAATCTTATCATTTTAGCAGAGGAACTGGTGAACTCTCTCTGATGGACGGTAAATCATAAATCTCTACCCATTTTTAAAATCATATATGAAATCCACCATTCAATCTAAAATTACCAAACTTGAAAGTAGACAGACCATATGACCAGTAATCAAAAGATACAGCAGGATTAGTCTTTCCAGATGTTCAGAGAACAGAATCAGCAGACAAAAACTTTGCAATTGCTAATGTTAAAATATTCAATTAAATGTATAGCTGGGAGATTCAAGAAGTGAACACAATGCAGGATAACTTCAATGCATCCTGCCTCACAAAAACACATGCATATTTATGTATCATAGACAAATTATAGAAAGCCAATATAAAAAGAGACCCTTAAAAGCAGCTAGAGGAAAAAAAGGCACATTGCCAATAAAATACAACAATGAGACGAACAACTAAGTACTAAACAGGAAAGACTAATGCAGAACACGATCAGTAGTGCTAAATTAGAATTCCAGAACTAGCTAAAAACAAACAAACAAAAAAACCCAGTAAAAACAAAACTGAGTTAAGAAAATAAATTTGAAAGATCAGACATACACAAAAATCTATGAAAGCCATTATACAGACAGAAGGCAAATAATCTCAGATAGAAAAAATGCAGAAAGAAAATTATACTGGAAAATATAAATAAATGGATTATATGTGTAAATTCATTTTGTATGTTTAAAAAATACTTGCAATTTGAAAAAAAGAAATCAAAGGGCAGAGCAACATGGCGGCGAGGAGACGCTGCGAGTAAGATCTCCCATTAAAAAAAGTTAATAGGGAGGAAAAGCGGCAGGTCCCAGTGAGAACTGGGACACGGAAGATAAACGGACGACTCCAGCAAACTGCCCGAAGAAGAAAGTTGCCATAAAAGAGGACGAGAAGGGAGGGAAGCGCAGAACCCTGCTCCCCTCCCCCGCCCACAAAGTCAGCACTCTCCGACCAGCAGAGAGGAGGGAAACAACAAACCAAAACGGCCAACAAGAAAAACGGACACAGCAAGTGGGACTGTGAGTGGAAAGGAACTATTTCAGCCACCACACCCCGTGAACGGGAGCTGAGGCGAACCCTGCAGGATCCGCCACGGAGGTGAGCTCCAGGCGCCATTAAAGAGGGCCCCGCCCCCCAGGAGGAGACCAGCACCAGCACACAGCCCCGGCCGCCCGGTAAGCTTGCTCGGAAAGTGGCGCGGATCCAGACCAAATCGCAGCTGCCCAGGTCCCGGCGCCTGTGACCTAGGCTTGCGGGGAGACGGCAGAGGCCCTCCCTGAGTAAGCAGGAACCAGGCGCCCAGGTAGGGGAGCGGGATCCAAAAGGCGCCATTCCCGCGCCACTGATCTGGGCTACAGCCCGCGTCCTGGAACTGAGGGCTTTGGAACTGAGACCCGGGGCACGAAATTAGGGGCGTGGGTTCCCCAGGACGGTGGGGCACAAGGCAGACACAGCACCCCAAAGCCATTGAGGTGTACCCTACCATCCCCGCTCTGCTCCCTGTCCCACGGGGTGGAAAATCAGCTCCCCAAGGGCTCTAGGAGAGATCTCTGGCGCCACCTAGCGACTTGACCCCAGCACAGGCTACTGAAGGAGCTAGTGGCCAGCTGGGGAGTTAGCCCACACCGGGCTCCTTCCAAACAAGTAGTCTGAGCCCACAGGGAGAGCGAGCACCCACAGCCGGGGCAGACCAGGCGCGCAGAAGAGTGTGCCTGAGACCAGACGCGCAGGGAGTGTGTCCCACATCACCATTTTAGAACAGGGACATTTCTTCAGTAAAGACTACCTGCAGAAGGCTTCCTCAGGAGCCAGAGGTGAGCGGGGGAAGTTCGCCCACGCCAGACCCCCTCTGGCCTGCAGTCCAAGCCCAGAGGGGAGCAGGAACCCACCGCCGGGGCAGACCAGGCACACAGGGGAGTGTGTCCCCACATCGGCATTTTAGAACAGGGACCTTTCTCCAGTAAAGGCTGCTTGAAACTGACAGATGACTCCTGGAAGAACCAGAGGGGAACAGAGAAGCCCACCCAAGATGCCGGCCAGTCCCAACAACACAGTGTCCCAACGCATACGGCAAATTAGAAAACAGACAGTAGGGAGGAGAAGAACCACACGCAACCTAGCAACTCTCCAGAGAAAAAGCACACCACAAAAAGAAAGCCAGCCCCCAGATTGCAAAGACAATAACTTGGAAGAATTTCTGAGCCTTCCAGAAAGAGAATTTAAAATTGCCGTGATTAAAAAACTGACAGAAGTCATAAAGGAAAACAATGATAAGGGAAAAATAATCAACGATCAGAAGAATGCAATTGAGTCCCTAGAGAGGGAAAACAATGGTCAGAAGAAAGAAATTGAGTCCCTAAAGAGGGAAGTAAAAGAAATGCAGGAGATCAAAGAATTAATGGAAGAACTAAAGAATTCTGGGAAAAGCAATGAAAGCAGAATAGATGAAATGGAAGAACGAATAAGTAATCTTGAAGACACAGAAATAAAAAGAACCAAAACAGAAAAGGAAAGAGAAGTACGAAGGAAAAAGAACGAAGAAAGACTTTGGGAACTATCTGACTCCATGAGGAAAGGAAATATAAGAGTTATAGGAATACCAGAAGGAGAGGAGAGAGATGTAGGAACAGAGAAAATATTCAAAGAGATAATTGAAGAGAACTTCCCAAATGTGAAGAAGGAGCTGAAAATTGATATACAAGAAGCAAGAAGAACACCAAACTTCCACTTCCACGACGAAAGGAAAAATACAGCAAGACACATAATAGTAAAGCTCCCAAGAATCCAGGACAAGGAAAAAATAATGAAGCTGGCAAGAGGGAAGAAACAGATAACATTCAAAGGAAAACCAATCAGGCTGACATCAGACTTCTCCGAAGAAACACTACGGGCAAGGAGAGAGTGGAGGGACATAGTCAACAGACTCCAAGAAAACAGATGCCAACCAAGAATACTCTATCCCGCAAAGCTCTCCTTCCTCTTTGAAGAAAGAATATGGACCTTCCCAGACAAACAGAAACTCCGGAATTTCATTGCAACTAAACCCCCACTCCAAAAAATACTACAAGGAGTCCTAAAGCCAGAACCTCAGAGGGACGAATAACAATGAAAGAAGGCCAAAAAAAAAAAGTTATTAAAAGAATAAATAAATAAAATCAAAGGAAAGACAAACACAATGGCAAATACAGATGTTAACATATCAATATTAACTCTAAATGTAAATGGACTAAACTCTTCAATAAAAAGACACAGAGTTGCAGCCTGGATTAAGAAACAAAACCCAACCTTTTGCTGTCTCCAGGAAACACATTTAGCTACAAAAGATAAAAATAGGCTCAAAGTTAAAGGATGGAAAACAATCCTACAAGCAAATGGACCAAAAAAGAAAGCAGGAACAGCTATACTTATATCAGATAAAACAGATTTCAAACTCAAAAAGATAAAAAGAGACCCCAATGGTCACTACATTATGATCAAGGGGACAATACTTCAAGAAGAAATAACACTCATTAACATATACTCACCAAACGAAGGAGCACCAAAATATATCAGACAACTGTTGTCCTCTCTGAAAACAGACATCAGAGAAAACACATATGTAGTGGGAGACTTCAACACACCACTATCAACAATGGATAGATCAACAAGACAAAAAATAAGTAAAGAAACCAAAGCTCTAAATAAGGACCTAGAGCAATTAGGCTTAACAGACATCTATAGAACACTAAACCCCAAAAAAACGGAGTACACATATTTCTCAAGCGCACACGGATCATTCTCCAGGATCGATAACATACTGGGGCACAAGACAAACATCAACAGATACACCAATATTGAAATCATATCAACCATCTTTTCTGACCATGAAGGCACCAAACTAGAAATAAACCATAAAAAGAAGGCAAGGAACTTTCCTACCTCATGGAGATTAAAAACCACACTACTGGAAGACCATTGGACTAATGAGGAGATCAAAGAAGAAATTAAAAAATTTTTTGAATTGAACGACAAGGAGGACACTAATATCCTAAATGTATGGGATGCAGCAAAAGCAGTAATAAGAGGAAAATATATAGCAATAGAAGCTCACATCAAGAAACAAGAAAGAACGCAAAGAAACAACCTAATCTCGAAGCTCAAAGATCTAGAAAAAGAACAACAAAAAAACCCCAAAACCAGTAGAAGAAAAGAAATAATAAAAACCAAAGCAGAAATAAATGAAATTGAAACTAAAAAAACAATCCAAAAGATCAATGAAACCAAGAGCTGGTTCTTTGAAAAAATCAATAAAATAGACAAACCCCTAGCCAGGCTCACAAAGGAAAAAAGGGAGAAAGCACAAATAAACAGGATCATCAATGAAAGAGGAGAAATCACAACGGACACAGCAGAAATCAAAAGAATAATCAGTAACTACTATGAACAGTTATATGGAAACAAGTTTAACAATCTAGAGGAGATGGACAAATTCCTACAACTCTACAATCACCCAAAGCTAGATAAAGAAGAAATAGAACACCTAAACAGACCAATTACAATTAGCGAAATTGAAATGGTAATCAAAAACCTCCCCAAAAACAAAAGCCCAGGACCTGATGGATTTACAAATGAATTCTACCAAACATTCAGAGACGAATTAGTGCCTATCCTTCACAAACTCTTCCAAAAAATTGAGAAGGAAGGGACAATACCAAAAACGTTTTATGAAGCCAACATTACACTAATACCAAAACCGAACAAGGACAACACAAAAAAGGAAAACTACAGGCCAATCTCCCTAATGAACACTGATGCAAAAATCCTTAATAAAATTTTAGCTATCAGAATCCAACAATGTATCCATAAGATAATTCACCACGACCAAGTTGGATTCATTCCAGGGGCACAAGGATGGTTTAACATCCGAAAATCAATCAACGTTATCCAACACATCAACAAAAAGAAATATAAAAACCATATGATAATATCAATAGATGCTGAGAAAGCTTTCGACAAAGTGCAACACCCATTCATGATAAAAGCCCTTGAAATTCTGGGGATACAAGGAACATACCTCAACATCATAAAGGCCATCTATGACAAGCCAACAGCCAGTATCATTCTCAATGGTGAAAAGCTGAAAGAAATTCCATTAAGATCTGGAACAAGACAAGGATGTCCACTCTCACCATTGCTTTTCAATATAATACTGGAAGTCCTAGCCAGGGCAATAAGACAAGAGAAAGACATCCAAGGAATCCAAATAGGAAAAGAAGAAGTCAAACTATCACTATTTGCAGACGATATGATATTATACATAGAGAACCCCAAAAACTCCACAGAAAAGCTAATTCAACTCATCAATCAGTTCAGTAAAGTGGCAGGATACAAAATCAACACGCAAAAGTCAGTAGCCTTCCTATACACAAACAATAAATCTGAAGAAGAAGAAATCAAAAAGACCATCCCTTTTGTTATTGAAACAAAAAAAATCAAATATTTGGGAATAAATCTAACAAAAGAGGTAAAGGACCTATACAAAGAAAACTATAAAACACTGTTAAAAGAAATAGAAGAAGACACAAAGAAATGGAGAGACATCCCCTGCTCATGGATTGGAAGAATAAACATTATTAAAATGGCCATCCTACCAAAAGCAATATACAGATTCAATGATATTCCAATCAAAATTTCAATGTCATTCTTCAAAGAAATAGAACAATTATTGATGAAATTCATATGGAATCACCAAAAACCCCGAATAACCAAAGCTCTCCTGAAAAAAAAAGAAGGGAATGGAGGCATCAGACTCCCAGACTTCAAACTCTACTACAAAGCCATAATCATCAAAACTGCATGGTATTGGAACAAGAACAGACATACAGACCAATGGAATCGAATAGAAAATCCAGAAATAAACCCACAGATTTATGGTCAACTAATCTTTGACAAAGGAGCAAAGAATATGCATTGGAGCAAAGAAAGTTTGTTCAATAAATGGTGCTGGGAAAACTGGGTCGCTACATGCAAAAGAATGAAGCTTGACCACCACCTCACACCATACACAAAAATCAACTCAAAATGGATTAAAGAATTAGACATAAGACCTGAAACCATAAAATATATAGAAGGAAATATAGGCGAAACACTACGTGATTTGCACATCAAAGACATCTTTACAGACACATCACCCAAAGCAGTGATAGTGAAGGCAAAGATAAACAGCTGGGACTACATCAAATTAAAGAGCTTTTGCACAGCAAAAGAGACAATAACAAAAACAAAGAGAAACCCCACCAACTGGGAGAACATTTTTGCACCCAACACTAATGATAAAGGACTGATCACAAAAATCTGCAAAGAGCTGATGAGACTCAACAACAACAAAGAAAATAATCCAGTCAAAAAATGGGCAGAAGAGCTTAAAAGAAACTTCTCTGAAGAGGAAATGCAAATGGCCAACAGGCATATGAAAAAATGTTCAACATCACTTGTCATCAGGGAAATGCAAATCAAAACTACCATGAGATACCATCTTACACCAGTGAGAATGGCACATATTAAAAAAACTAGCAACAACAAATGTTGGCGAGGGTGTGGAGAAAAAGGAACTCTTCTGCACTGTTGGTGGGAGTGCAAACTGGTCCAACCACTGTGGAAAGCTGTGTGGAGATTTCTGGACCTACTAAACATAGAGCTTCCATATGATCCAGCAATTCCACTCCTAGGTATTTACCCAAAGGACACAGAAACATCAATTCCAAAGAACACCTGCACCCCTATGTTTATAGCAGCACTGTTTACAATAGCTAAGCTTTGGAAACAACCCAAATGCCCAAAAATAGATGACTGGATCAAGAAGATGTGGTACATATATACCATGGAATATTACTCAGCATTCAAAAAAGATAAACACATGCAATTTGCAGCAACATGGATGGCGCTGGAAGGGATCATGCTCAGCGAAATAAGCCAAAAAGAAAAAGAAAAATACCGGATGGTCTCACTCATAGCAGGAATCTAGAAAACTTAAATAAGGGACCAGGAAAATGAATAACTATAAGAAAGTGAAAATCAAAATCAACAAAAAAACTATGAACCAGAGACACTTTTAGGGGGGCGGGGACGGGAGGGGAGGGATTGGGGTCAGAATGGGGGGGCTGCAATTGTATGGGGAATATAACAATAAAATTTATTAAAAAAAAATTATGAAGACATGTACAAGAATAGAAACCTGAAGATTATCACAAGGTAATTGGTGACTGAAATAAAAAAATATCCCTAAAACATAAATGGGATCCTTTGTGAGGAAAGAGGAAGAAAAGGAGATTGTGGTGGTATGTATGGAAATGAATATAATTTTTATACCAAAAGAATTTCACAACAGGGTCAATTAAATCAATGAGGCAGGAATCAGGACCAATAGTAGGAAAGTTTTTTTTTATATATATTATCAATTCAAATATTTAAAAATTAAGTGTTTATGTTACATGATATTGTAAATAAATACCTGCATCCAAAAAAAAAATAAAAAAAAAATAAATAAAAAATACGTGCAATTTAAAATAAGTGTATGCTTATTTTTCTTAACAACCTTAATACAGAAAGTTAATATAGGACAAAGGAAACAGGAGTTAAAGTGTTCTAAATTTCCAAGGGAAAACAACTCCAAGAACTGGGCCTTTCTTATCCCTATGGAAAAATATCACTGAAAAGCAATACAAATCAGAGTGATAGCTTCTGCAGTAGCAGTTACCTGCAGGGTCATGAGATAGAGGAAAATACGATTTTATGTAATAAGAGTTTCTTCTAGAATATATACTAGAAACACAAACCTAAGGCCTAGGTTTTTACCACTGCCAGAGACAATAAATTGATAAATAATAAAATTATCCAATCAGATTGTGACAAATCATGGCAAAAAGTATTTTTTTATCATTCAACAATGGAATGTGCCACTTATCCAAAGGACGCTGAAATAAGTAAATAAAAAGTGTGAATGTATTCTAGTTACTTGTGACTTACTAGTTTTTATTTCCTAGGTAAAATCTTTAAAAAATAGTAATTGCAGAGATTATACTCTTCTTGAAGAGACTCACTTTTTCAGGGACAGGAATTACAACTACTCACAAAGTCTTCAAAATTATTCTTAAAAACTGTTAGATTTATAATATTTTCTTCTGATTTTCACTCTGATATTTGCTACAAAGTCATGATTTAGCTAACTATTTAGCTATCTTGAAAATAGAGTGAAAATCATCTATTACATGTCTTTCTGAAAGAATAAAAAGTCCCAAAAATTCTCTGCGAATCCTTTGACCAAAGAGAAAAAAAAAGCTAACCCTCTCTTTGCACTCTTGTGATTTACTCTGTTCATCAGAAATTGTTTATTCAACAAAAAATTACCATATTTAAGACATTAATTGATGCTTAGAATAAAAATAACCACAAGAGATGGTAGAACAAATGAGGTGAACAGAAAAATGAGAACATAATTTGATATAAGTATTAATAAAATTTTGAACCATATACTGAAGAAACTAAATGCAGCTTATTCCAGTGATGCTGTATTCTGTGTGAGAACTGGTTTTATTTACATATCTCCTTTACTTGTGAAATATCTACAAATTAATTTTTCAGATAGTGACTTATAAGAAATGAATCAATAAATCTATTATTTTAACAAATATTCACTGTTTCTTGCCCCAAAAGTAGTAATCTTCTCGCATTGGGAACTATAAATATTACTGAGAAAATGTTTTCATAAACATTCTGTATCTTTCACCTAAAGCAAGCTATTTGGAATATAATTTAAACAAGGATTTGGGGCACAGTCTTTTGCTATAAATTTATCCAGTAAATTTTTATCAACTGGTTGAGAAACATTGATATTTTTGTTGTCAGGCAAGGAAATGGTAAAATAATTTCCAAGAATGCAGTTAATATATATCAATATTGGGCCTCCCTGGTGGTGCAGGGGCTCAAGTCTCAGTGCTATCAAATTACCAATAGCCACTGAAGCATGAGTTCATCTCTAGCCAGGGAGCGAACCCACATATAGAGAAGCAGACCTCCTTGTTTCTCCCCTGCTCCCCTCAGCAGTGTATGTCAGTAGAACCGCCTGTTCTGCTTCACACTCTGTCTCTGGTGAATTCTATCATCCCCTGCATCTCTGGCCTGCACCCCAGTTCTTACATTAATAAATAAAAATAAATCTTTAATATGTATTGGCATTAATAGAGTTCAGGGAATATGATTTTTATTTATTCAAATATCATTATAAAATTTAATCAATCAATATTAATGCAATGTAACAATACTCAGAGTTGATTTTGTTTACTCCTACTTTAAGATAGAGATTGGTAGTTATTTGGAGAAGTCAGCAATCCAACAGTTATCCACCACTCTCGTAATTCACAGATTGGGATAATCCTGTGATAGCAATGGAGGTGTTCCTCACTTGACATTTAGCTGTGATAGGTGTGGTCAGATGAAAGTCCCTAACTAGAAGCCCCAACTTCAGAATGTGCTGTAGCAATCCCCATTAAAGCGGACTTCTTTGCCTATTATATAACTTAATGAAGCAAAGAGTGATAACAAAGTATTTCTACAGCTTCTATCACATCTTTATGACATTGAAGCAATCTACATTCCTGAGGTAATGGAAAACAAAAAACTTTATTTGGTGGTAATGATTAATTTCCAACTACTTTTTTAAACCAGTATAACAGAGCTCAGTACTTATGTCACTGGTTAGAATTAGTCTTCTCTGTTCTTATTAAAGCATCACATTTAACTACAAAGGGCATTGTGTTTAAGTATGAGGTTGGCTGTTGAACTTGTGGACTTTCTGCAATTGACTTTAGAAGGACATGAAATTAATGGACTATAAAGTTTGGCTTCAGAGAACTTTAATTTTACAAGTACAGCAATAAAGGTCATGTTATTATTTTTTTTTCCTACATTCACCTTTTAGTCATGGTTGTATGGCTAAAATTTAAAGGTCATCAGTAGACACAGTGTCTACATTGAAAGAGAGTTCCCTACTAAAACAAAGGAAGTATGCTATTACTAAATTACACATCATTAACAAAAATAATGATAGAGAATATTTTCTATAGACAGTTCACTTAATACCAATTTCACTTATGGGAATTTAATCTTTTCTAAAATTTAATTTGATCATCAGTACACACATTTTACATGTGAAGAGGATTTATAGAGCATTTAAATAATTTGGGTAAATTCACACTTTTTCAGTGGCAAAATCAGATTTAAATCGAGTTAGAACATTAGTCTTTTTTTCTTCATCATGCCACACTTTTCTTAACCCATGTATCATATATTGTTATCTATAGAGGAAGTTTTATACATATTCACTTAGTTTTATTCTAATATTAGTCTTAGATTGTTATTAAAAGAATTTATAATGTGTCCCTCAGTCTGCCCAATGACACTCTAGTAATGTTTTCCAGAAGAGTTAAAACACAATCCATTAGAGAGAATTGCCACTTAATATACATTTTGGAAATGAAGACATGAGAAAAGATAAAAGACTCACAAAATAAAACAGGTGTCAGTAAATATCTTGCAAAAAATCTGAGAAACAAATTAGAGTCTGGTAAAGCAAATAGAAGCAAAGTATTTTCTTTATTTTAGATAGTAATAGGTTATTTTCTCAGGGGCTGACTTTGCAAAAGGATATGTTCTTTATATTTATTTTGCATGTTAATGTAGTCAGATTCCCAGTAGGTAGAGGAAGCTTACCACATCTAGAACTATATAAATCGTGTTTCCCCCAGCCTTTGTATAAAACATATTTTCTTGCAGGCAAGTGCATATTTAAAACAAACTTTAAAATTATTAATTATCTTGACAGGAAAAAAGTTTTCCCTAAAGTGTATTTGGTAATGAAATTAAAATGAATCTAAAATTTAAATTTAAATTATTTTTCCTCACTACACTTAGCAGAAATATTACAAAGATGCAGAAGACAAACTTAGATTCCGCCCCTTTCAGTAGATAGAATCATTGATCCAGAATAAAATCATCAAAATAAAAATGTATAATAAGGATTTCACAGGACTATTTCAAGAAATAAGGAAGCAAGCTATAAATGTGTGGTTACAGTCAGTTTAAAATTGTCATCATATAAGCAAGTTATATTGGAGTTGCCTTGTTCAAGACTTTGCTTATCCTAAAATTATTTTTTTAGAATCACACATTTGAAAACAATAAATACTCTTAACCAATACAAACCTATTTCAAACTAAACCTTGATTATACTGATTTTGAATTCCTGAACAATTGAAATTACTAAAAAAATACCAATTTTTATTACTTACTATACTACACAATAGTGAATAATAATGAATGCACATAGAAATGACAGTGATAAACAAACAGTCAATTCACAGCAAATTAAGTTATGGCAGCTTGGTTAATTCTATTTTGAAGTTATTTGACTCTGCAGAAGTTACAGATGCCTTGCATAGTGCAATGTTATTCATTTAAATATAAATAATCCAAGTTTTAGTTAAAAAAAAAAAGTTGAAGATTCTCTCAGTTCCCTGCTTTCTTACCTTAGCACTTCCAGGCTTTCAAGGCCAATGTTTATTACCCTGAGCACCTAGAGCTCTGCCTAAGGGATTCTCTGGCCAGAGCATGCTCTTTATACCTGGCAGGTTGTAAGTGCTGGGATTTGCTAACCCAGCAACAGTTCTCAAACAAAAATAAAAGAATTTTTATGCCTCTCAGAAGGCATTTCTATGGCTGAATCCCCATTTAGTCCCAGAGGTCCCATAGGGAATAAAATTCACTTGTCTAAAGCACTAGAAAAGTGAAGAACTCTCTCTACTCACTACATTTTAACCTGTCTCACTCACCTCATCAGGAGTGCACATAATCATCTCTCAAGAAGTTTAGCGGTGAATTTAATGTAGCATATACAGATGATTATTTACAGTGATACACACCTGAAACTTAGATAATATCATGATGCAATTTTTTCTGCAAAAAAATAATAGAAAAGAAACTATTTGCAATGAAATCGAATTTCAGGGTCTCTCGAAACAAACTTCAGAAAAGAATGTTTATAAATAAAAAGTTTCATAATAAACTGTATTCTCAAAGAAAAAAAACATGATTTTTTAAATTAAAAAACCCACTTTCACTATTGTGTCTCCCACTAACAACCTTTCTCCTCTGTAACCCTCATATATGAAATTAATGAATGAAAAAGATACATTAAATTATAAATTTAGGAATATCTTTAACTTGTCAAAACCCTTTGCTATATTTTCTCTAATGGAGAAAGAGAAGAACATTTTCTACCTTTGTTTTAGATGTGCAACTTTCTGTCTTTGTTTTGGATATACAATATGACAAGCTTAATATTAAAAATACTTCAATGCCCTTTTTCTTAGAAGGTAAGTTTTTTATTGATTAAGAACAGAGCAATTATTTATAAGTCCCATATTACTTGGCAAATTCTAATAAAATGTGAATATGTTCTCAAAGAAAAAATATCACATTGTTTAAGCACTAATAGTTTTGTTCAATTAATTTCTAGTTTTTTAATATATACAGACATCTATATGTATTGATTGGCAAGTTAAATCCATTTAAGTTCAAAGTAATTGTTGGCAAGATACTTGATTGAAAAAATATATTGCACCTATTACATTCTTTTATGATTCAGGATAATAAATAAAAATATTAATAATCAGGGTCTCTCATTTTGTTTTTGTTTCATTTTCTATACTATAGGCCAAAATGATATGATACAGAAACACTTATCTATAATTATAACAGAATACATTTCATTTAATTTTACTAATGAGATACTATGCTAAAAAACATAGCAACTATTATGATTATTAATTTGCCATAATAAAAATGATGACAGTCACTAAAAATTCAAACACAGAAGAAAATAATATTAAAAGTAGATATCTTCTTTTTAATCCCTGTTATCCAGATCTTCATTGTAACAGTCCATTTGTATTAATACCACATTTTATATAAATTCAAACACATACATTTAAATTTTTGAATAAGAATATCTAATGAAAATAATTTCAATTAAAATGATTTTTGTAAAAAAGAAGTCACACACACATATATAATAAATTCATTTCACATAGACTTTGGAGCCTCCTTACATTCAAGAATATGGGAGTTAGGTATTCTGCAATCAGGTGCAAAGAATCACTTTCATTGTGTATTTCAATTAACAGGCATCTTTTCTGGTTTTAAGAAATGAAATGACAATTGCTTTCATGTATATGATAGATTGATGGTACATATAGTAAGTATAACTGTTCTCTGACTCTTTAGATTCCAAATCACAGCCAGGTGATATGTGCAACATTCCAGAATTTTACTTCTAAAAAATGATCCTATGAATCATATTTCTGTTGGAAGAATTCTACAATTCATTCCCTTTGTTTTATTATGTGATTATTTTTAGGGGGATGGATGATAAATTTTATCCAACCTGATAGGAGACACTAAAACTTAAATTTATGGAACTTATTCATGAAGAACCAAGACTGGTTCCTAGAATTTTTACCTTAAAATTTATATTATTTAATATGATAAGATGTGAAATTAGAGTAAATAGTAACACTTGGGCAAAAAAAAAAAAAAACACAGGTAAGACCTTTATTTCATCATTTGTTTTTACCTCATTTATTACATTGCTTTACTAATTTATTGTAAAAGCTTTAGCCACATTCTAAGGGACATATCTCAGATATAACAGATGCTTAATGTAAATAAAGAAGGGTTCTGTAATGGGCACAGAATAAATGAAAACATATTCCTACAGAATCATTTAAAAAACAGCAGTTATCACATTTTATATCATCCTGCTGACAGTTGTGATGGCAAAAACCTGGAATGAACTTAAAATTCAGTTTCTTGGATAAAGGAATATCTCACATAATGAAGTAGAGAAAAATAATTTTAATATTCTTTTCTGTATGGCAGAAGAAAAAGAACATGTTGCATATTTTAATGGGGACTCTCACTGAATTTGCTCAAATTCAACGGAAGTAAAATCTGTAGTTATGGCATATTATTTCCAGGAACTTGCTTTGGAGAGAATAAATAACATTTAAGAAAATGAAATAAATCTTGCAATAAAAAGATTTCAAAGCAACAAAGTTAGGTAGCTGTTGTTTTATATTTTTAAAAGCCTGGCAGGAGATCATTTAGATTTTTTCACTGCTTAGAGTCATTTTTCTTGATTTACATTCTAGTGTATTTCTTCTTTTCTGTTTTAGTACTTATCACTATAATCACCTCATAATGATTTTTTACTTTTCCAGGAAGGAGAAGAGAGAAAGTTGTTCCGATGTTTTTACAGACATAAATTCTACTAAAAGTGTCATTTTAACTTGACATGACAAAGGCAGTTTAAGATATTTTAAACTATTTTTGTCAGGTTCATTTTATTCACTGTTTTTTTCATAAGAAGACTCAGAAAACAATGCCACCTTTTGAGGAAAGGTCATTCTCTTTGCTTAAATGCTTTGATGCCTCCAGTGTTACTGGGTCAGATGATACCCCTTTTGTGAATCTCTATTTCTTAAAATAAAATGCTTATCTCCCCTTTGAAACAAAAATTGTTCTGTAAAATTTACCCAATGTTTCAATAGCTTAGAAATGTACAATAAGTCAGAATGAAGTCACTTTCACCAAAAAGTCACACATATTTTGAGAAAACTATCAAAACCTCTGGTTTAGTCCTTTCCCTACACCCAATTTTATTCATACGTTTAGACTTAATTTCTCTCACAGTGGTCTTTACCTTCTAGACACAACTCCAGATTGTCTCTTTGCCCCTCCAACACCGAAACTGAAATACACTATGAAGTTTTAATGTATCCTCACCTAAATATTCTGCGTGTATTCTTGCCTTTTGAAATTCTCTTGAGTCCACATTCAAGGGCCATCACTCAGCTAGAACACTTCATTATTTGAAGTATTTCGTGAATTCTTAATAGATAAAAATAGCTAAAGACATTTGGAGCATGAACAAAGAACACTAAAGTTTCTGTGTGAAGTTATAGATTCAACCCTGATAGAAATATTAATTTGCTAAGAATACACTAGCAAATAAATGAAAGTCCATGAACGTCACATTCCTCAAATATGAAGCCTCAGTGTTCAGTTCTTTCTTGACCCAGTCCTTGAAATCTCTTTGCTCTGCACAGATGTCATGCCCCAAAAAGCTTGTAGTAAATAATAGTAAAAAAACAATACAGTGGTCATACTTTAAAATATTGAATTCTTATAACATTTGACTGTTATGGAAAATATGTTAAAATTAAATATGCCATACTTGACAATGTACAGTCGTTTTGTTTTGTTCTGAGGGGCACATTTCCAAAGGCATTAAAAGGTAAGCTAGTGGACTAGAGGATAAGATGGATTTTTTTAAATTTCATTAAATTAATGTGGAATTAAAGTCTACATGTCTTCATTTATTCTCATAGACTTAAATTGTATGTGTGCTTTTTATTCTCATAGTCTTAAATTGTATGTGTGTATGTTACAAGGCTTGGGGGGGGGGGTGTAAGAAAAGTGATTGCCAAATATGCAATGCTTGTTTGTGGTCATAAAAGACCAGTTGGTTTATGTAATTTAATTAATCCTCACCTTAAGCACAAACAGTTGTCTGATACTTAATGTACTGGAAAAATATATATAGCATTTTGACACCATCTTCTTTTACTGAGAGGTAACATTATACCCTGACATTGTATTAATAAGGCACTAGATAATTTCTGAAAGGGATACTAGATAACACTTTCTAGCTTTTTTGTTTAAATGAGAGTTAATTCCCAGGGTAGAATTGCCTTTATGATTTGCATTTGCTATCATTCTTGCTACTTTAGTAGTCCATTATAGAACTCATGGATGAATATATATTTTAAACAATCAGTATAATAATTATGAGAATCAGAAATAGATCCTGAGGAACAAAAACATTGAATTTATAGACAGTGACATTACTATCAGTCTCATTTGCGGTACAATTAACTAATGTCTTCATTTATATTTCTACAAAACTGATAGAATTTTGATAACTTCTCTTTAAACCAAGAGGGTGGAACTAATTGCTTTGCATTCACTATCAGACTGAAGGTTGAAAACTAAATTATTCGGTAATTGCTACATTTGTGAAAAACAGCATCAAAGCCTTGATGTGTTTTACTGTAGTCGCCTGAGAAAGCTCATGTCTAATTTTTATGTTGATATGACTCATAATATAGTTCTTTGACTCTTCTATTTGCTTTTGCAATTACAAGGTTTTTATTCCATTGTAAATATTCCTCTGAACTAAGATTAGTTTAACTGAGCTTCCTTTGAAAGCTTCCTACCCATCAAATGTGTTGGGGCTAATGCATTCAATGACCAAAGAAAATCAATGAACAGCACACTTTTCTGCTTCCTGAAGTAATCAATAGGATTCACATAATGGGTAGAAAATTTTTAATCATAATAACTCAAAATCTTCTTAGCATAAATCTCCCTTGCATTTTAACCTCTCTATTTCCCACTTCCTGAATTTGCAGACATTGAGTAATATCTTTGTAGAAGATATATTACTGAAAGTAATACAATTAGAACTTCACACTTCCATGATTATTAGTTGAGATCCCAAAGGTATATTTTCTAGCTGTAAAGACTTCTATACAATGCATTTGAAATCCACCAACTCAAGATACTCAGTTAAAATGTGAAGACTGATTTCAATTTAAATACAACTTCATGGAACTACATATATGGAGGGAAGAAAACATTTCTTTACTTTTTTAAATGAAAATTATCAAGATGCATTTGAGGTTTTTAAAACAAATTAAATGTATTTTTTTTAAATATATATCTCAGACATGAAGAAACAAAAGAGTTAGAGTAATAGTCAAAGGTAGGTTTTGGGAAAATATATAGAGAGAAGTGAAGCTTGAAAATCAAAGGTAAACAGAACTCATTTGGCATTTAGGTTTTCTGCCCTAAATTTATTATTTATAAATCTATTCATAAATTGATAAATTTGGTATGGTATGTACTTTTTTAGCTGCGTTATATGCTAGGCCTAGAGAAATGAGAGACAGTTCTTGCCTTTGATAATTTAACAGTATACTTATATATATACATATATGGATACATATACATACATATAAACATATATGTGGATAATTTCAATTTAAAGGCAATTTTATGTGCATATGTTTATGCATTTATCATACATATGTGTATTTATGAGTATATATGTATATATACACACATGTGTATGTGTATAACATATTAAACAAGCAAAACAGAGTCTTAGTTTTAAAACTATATTTGAAACTGTATTTCAGAACACTCTTTGACTGTTGATGGGGATATAAACTAGTCTAGGCCCTTTGGAAAGCAGTGTGGAGGTTTCTCTAAAGATTAAAAATTGATCTGCCATATGACCCAGCAATCCCACACTTAGATATCGATCCCAAAATCACAAAAATACTTATTTGAAAGGAAATCTGCACTTCCATGTTTATAGTGGCACTATTTACAATAGCCATGATATGGAAACAACCTAACTACCCAAAAGCAGATGAGTGGATCAAGAAGATGTGGTATATATACACAATGGAATATGACTCAGCAACCAAAAAATATAAGCTTACACCATTTGCACCAACATGGATGGAGCTGGAGGGACTTAAACTGTGTGAAACGGTCAGAAAGAGAAAGATAAACACCAAATGATGTCACTTATATGTGGAATGTAGAAAAATCAAGCGAAGGGTCAAAGACAAACTTTACAAACAGGCCTTGAAAACTGACCACTGAAGTTAGGCTTACAGAGGAGAAGGAAGAGGTGTGAAAACAGCGTAATGAGGTTAGAACACAGTGGACTATATTGGTAATCTATCTACCGGTGATTTAGCAGTGGGAGGGTTACCATGACTATACCAGGGGAGGGAGAATTCCTATACTGTCAAGATACTAGCAAGGATGTAAAATAATGGTACTTCAATAACAATTTTAAAAAAGAATCATAATACTAAGTGATACTTGTTAATGAAAGCACAGGCCCATATTTTAATCATCTTTGCATCCAGTATGCACATTGTATATTATGTATTACATTATATTATATTATATTATAATGTGTGTGTCTGTGTATATGCATATGTATATATTGTATGTATGCTTGTGTCTGCAAGTGTGTATTTGTGACCGCACTTTTTCTATTTTCTTTAATCAATTTGCTTCCCTGATTTTGATAGATCATAGCATAATTATTAAATATAATGTATCCCATTCATCAGAATCTTATATTCCACTTTCCTCATGGTGAAAATAGGCATTCCCAAAATCGTACAATTTGCTATTTCTCCCCTGAAAATGGGTCTTATAAAAATATTCTATGCTATTGTCTTTTATTATCCTGTTCATAATATATCTTAGATAATACAGTTCTAGGATAGCTTTTATTATAATTATGACAATCTCTAATGTAATCTCTTGAAAACATTACTAGATGGTATAAGCAATTCATTGTATAATACATTTTAATTTGATACTTAAAGTAAATGTCAATAAGACAATAAGCCCAACATCCTTTAGCATATATTTGATATGAATGATTATCTTTAGTATAAAGATACACACTATATATTTGATTTTATACATTTATATATATGGATTAAATATAAATTTATATAATTATAAAATATTGTATTATATTTGTTATCATTAAGCGTTTCTAATACCTTGCCAAGAATACTAAAAAAATCATTGCATTTTTCTTAGTAGCTAATACTCAAATGTAAACCTAAATGTATGAATTTCATTGAACAACTGCTACATAAAGTCATGTTTTACATTCTGCCATCATAGTAAACTACTGTTTTTCTCTGAATATTTTACAAATATATTTATAAATAGTTGCACATTTACTAATTAATAATTCTTTCTCCTTCTAGAATATGTGATCTAAAGAGAATATCAGTTTTGAAATATTGGATTATTTGTCTCCTGTTGTTCTCAACATATAAAGAATGTACCATTTTGTTACATATTAAACTCAATCAATTATATCAGCTAAATATTGCATTACTATGTCTTCTATTGTGTTTTATGTCATTAGGTAACCAATCATTCCAAAATATGACTCAAATACCTAATGCATATAAATCTCTAAAGTTAAGTCACCTATTATGCTTAGGTATTATTTTTCTTATATGTTGGGAAATAGGAAAAGCATTGCCTTTAATCAAGATAAATCAGAGTTAATATATACACAATACATTCCCTACTGCCTTATGTCAGAGCACATTACCTCTGTCCCTGGTAGGGCAGCATACATCAGAGCTGTCAACTCATCATCCAAAGGTGGTGGCGTATAATCAGCAATCCTCTGGATACCATATTTATTTATTTCAAATCCTAGATTATTGTAATATAAAATAGTATTTTGAGGTCGATTTCTATAGCACCCCTAAGAGTTCAGAAAATCTATTGTTATTTACAAGGTTAAAAAAAAAACACTACCTCCTGCATTAAACATGTTTTGTCATCCTCATGCTTCTGTAGCTTATACTTTCCATGAATTACAGAGCCCTAGACTTCCCCTCTGGCCTTTTCATATAATGCATCTAATTCTCTAGTTATTCAATTCCCTTTCTTTTTATGGCTTCAGTAACCTGTGGGGAGAAAAAGAATCTCCAACCAGTCCATTATGAAATACTGAAAGGTCAACACTATAAAAAAACTCTACTAAATTTCTAATAATATTTTAGGTACTAAATTCTGTTATTCAAAATATCCAAATGCTAAAAGTACTATGAGTAGTTAATTTTTGTCCCAACAATCCAAATGACAAGTAATCAATGAGTATCTTATTCTAAATCTGCAAATTTTCATTAAGCTGTAAAAATCCTTTAGGAACATGCTTTCTTATTCATATTTGTTCTCACTTCTATTAAACTCCTATTATCTCATAATTGAAAGGGGAATAATTTTAAATTCTTTTCATCTACATTTTTTCATCTAGAAAGACAATAATAAAATTTATTGAAACCATTTAACCTTGACCTTGAAAATCTCTCACTCTCCATAAGTCTCAGTAACTTTATCAGCAAAATTAGCAATTTTAAGTAAGTTATCTCTAATACACTTTCCAATTTGGAAATTCTTAAACATCTTTTATTTTTAAGTAGTCTGAATATCTCTCAAATCCTCTTATGAGAAAAATGGATGTTTGTTTGACTCCCTTCTTTTTGTGATGTCTGACCCTGTGTCCAGTTTTTCATTTCCCTTTAGAATTCATAAGCCTTAGAGTCACCCTGCAGTCTGGTCAGCTGAACTACTCTCTACCATCACGTGCTCTATATTCCATGTCCCAGTGCCCCACGGCCATCCCACATTTCACACTTCTTGAGAGCAGACTCGTACTTTGAAAAGTGTCTTTTCTCCAATCTGATACACTCATCTAAGAGAAGACATTAGTTAATGCAGGGTAGACTACTTATATGATGATGTATAATCACCATAATTTAACTTCCCCAATAAAATATCTCTAACTTTATTTTTCAGGCATTTGGGATGGTTATACTGATTTTTATTCAATGTATTGAAGAAAGTATAATGTAAGGAAAGATAATTTTTATAAATGAGTGAATCTCAGAGAATTCTGTAAATCTTAATGTATAATATGTTATCACTATTCCTGATTCTTTCAAGACACACTTGGTTTATGTCTTTTATAGATCCATCGACACCAGGTATATTTTTGTGCCTTTGCATTGCTGAACATATCCCTTATTGACAAAGTAAATGATTCTTGATTACTTCATTTATATGCAATTATGTGTAAAATTCTGGGGAGTCATCACACAGACTAAGGTTACAAAATTAAGCTCTTAGTAAAATACATGTCAAAAGGTATTCCTATTTTTATTGGTCATCATGGTAAGTAAAAAACATTTGTCATAGTAATCAACTTCCTTACATTTCATTTCAGCACATACATGTTATTGTGTTATTTATCCTGCTGGAAAACAAAACAAAACAAAACAAAAAGATTTCTTAACTGTAGGTACTGAAATACAGAAGGAAAAAGAACATTAATAAGAAAACAGATGAAACAATTGAAAACCAGCAAATTAAGTAAGCCATTTTCTTTGAAAGTTGGAAAAGAACTGTTGAGAGTTCTTTCTTATTTTTTGTCTTGAATCCTGAAATATAAGAGGAAGATTCATGCCCTTATTAACTGTGATATCCTGTCACACAATTTACTTGTTTCTTTAGGCAAAATTGCAGAGAACGCCATCTCTAAACATGTCCTAAAAATGAAGTTTTACCTTGGCTTCATTGCCAAAAAAGTCCATAACATTTTTCTGTGGCCATAAAAAATACTGGGAAAAAATGTAACATGTATGGTCTTCAAGTTGCATATTGCATATTAGTCTAAGGGGCAAGTTTGGGCTAAAATAAATGAATTCAGAAAGAAAGAATAAAATCACCTCTCTATATATGTATTTCTTTTTAGCAAATATATTTTCATGTTGGATAAGTTACTGTGTAGGCTTATTAAAACTTATCTACCCACATGCATTTCAACACACATTAATTGTTTCAATGCTAATAGAGGATGCGTATTTTTCAGACTGATCAATTTACTGACTGATAATCTAATGTTGAACACTATTTCCTTCCTTGCAAAATTGTTTCCTGTGGACATCTACAGTCTCTAATAGCTTATCTTCTTCAACAGCTACATTTGCCTAATTAAATAAACCTCTCCATGCAGAGTCAGAGCTTTATCAAAAAAATAATTTAGTGCTGTTGTTATTTTAAGTGATATCTGAATTTTCTTCATCAAGTACATATCATGTGTATTTAAAGTAGAAATTTTTAAACCTTTGATACATTCTTCTACAGGAAATTGTCAGTTAACATAAATTTTATCTGTGGGTTTCTCAGCGGAAAAACACAAGCAACATCTTGCAAGCCTATGTTCATAGATTTGATTTTTTTCAGACACCAACCAATGAAAAAACTAAAATAACTGAAATGTAAACTCCTGGGAAAATGGTAACATAAAATTACTCTCTTACAAAATGTCTAAATGCAGGCCTAGTTTAGAATTCAAATGTGAACAAGAACTCAGAGCAAAAATCCTATGCAAGTGATTCTGTAAAGGAACTGCTAGTACTTAGTAACATAAATAGCCCAGGGCATGAGGTGCTTTGAACATTTTCATGCCGACACATGTACCTCTTCACACTTCCTCTGCTGACATTCAACATAAGAATATGTGTTCCAGATTAAAAAGAGGCATTTGTGTAAGTGCTAGAGAGAGGAAAACTACGGATAACTAATGAGAGGAAATTTCCAATTACATCCAATCTATTTTTTCTTATTTCACCCATTATTAATCCTCTATCTACTTTGTTTGCTAAGATCTGGCTGGATCTAAATGCCCTGAAATATTTCAATCTCAATATCCTGCTCCACTGATATCTCATTAGAATCTGTGTTTCCATTCTCCCTTTCTTCAAAATGAAATAGCCCAATTTACAGGTTTTCAACCGGAGGACACCACCAGAGTCTGATTCAGTGCAGGCCTCATGCTGACACAGACTAAGCCAGCTGGCCCCAGCACCCCAAGTTCTAGCCTTTCCATGCCTTTAAGCTCATCATTTCATTCCAGAAGTTCTTGTCTATATAGTAAACATATAGTAATGATATAACATGATAACATATAGTAATGATATATCATGCACTTGAGTGAAATAAATTTTCAGAAAATTATAAGAGATTGAGCCAGATATTATATATATTATATGTACTTTGAAGAGGGGAATCAGAAATATTTTAGAATAGGAGATTACCTAGTAGATCAGGGTTTAACCTAAGAAGGGAACTCTACAGAATGAATGAGAATATTAGTGTTTGGTAAAAAAAAAAGATATGAAAAGAGAAGTAGAAGGTAGCAATGACAAATTTGTTACCTTGGTACAGTATCAGAGGCTATTAAATGTTTTTACATTGTTCACAGATGCTACTTATAGCTGTAGTCATTTGAGGAAACAAGTTCTAAACTCAGAATAAAAATAGGCATTAGCCATAAGAGAGCATCTTACAGTTGCTACATGACTTCATATTCACTGTTTTCTAGAAAAGAAAAACAACCAGGGATCATGGTTTTTATCAAAGATTACAAATTACCTATCTCAAGAGATATAGTTTGATGTTCTGTGAATTATCATGTTGAAATTAAGGGGATGCAATTATTGTTTCAGGTAAATGACAGCTTTTTAAGATTAATATCAGCTGTGAGGCTCAGATACATTAAATGATGTCAAGTTCCTCACCAGTGTAATATCAGCTTATGAAAGGGAGAGAAGGGTTGAGAACAGAGCTATGGCAGTGGATTAGTGGGGGTCTTTATGTGGCTCATTATAAGTATTGAAACAAATTGAAATGAGATGAAAAGAGCTTTCATTACTTTTTTAATGACATAATGTGTAGGTATGACAAGTAAAACATCATGGTTGTAAGGAATTTATATATGAAATAATTTACAGTATAGATTATATAAAGGAGTACTAAAATCATGGGAAATGTTAGAATAATTATTTAGCAAATAATATGAACATGTTTCACTAAATGTGAGGGGCGGTAGTTAACTAAGTGTATGATTGCTATAGGAATGCCAAAAGGAAATAACACAAGTCACTGAATTAAACAAAAGTGCTTTCTAAAGACCATAAATGATGATGAGCTATGTTATTAAATTAAATGAAAAGTATATTAAAAATATTTCTTTCAGTTCATAATCAGTAACAGAACTTTTTTTGGCAATGAATGTGCAGAGTTGTAAAAGGACTAAAGAGTCATTCCGATTCAAATGCTTATAAAATCCCAAAAAGATGGGTGGGCCTAAAGCAATCAGGAGTGCTCTAAGATTGCCATGTAGATAGTATTACTGAATAAAGACTTTGGGTCTACTGATAAGCATTTGCATGCAAGAACTTCTCTATGACTTACCAAAAAATATATAAGCTTGGCATTATTAATTGTAATATATGTTATATACCTACATTGAGTGTCATCATAAAGCTTGTTGGTTTCAAAGGATTTGGAAATATTACTCTTGCATCTCTCATGATATGTTCTGGCATTTTTTGACAAGTGTTCTTCAAGTATCTATCTTCAGAGAATCTAATCTGTGCCCTTTACCAAGCACAGTACCTTATATGTATAGCTTATCAGTATGTTGAAAATATTTTTTGTTTAACAATCTTTTTCATTAGTATTAATCTGTAACTGAATAATTTTTCAGTTATTGAGTTGACAGTATTGTTTAAGATAATACCCTTATCTCCCTGCCTTCTTTGACTTAAACCTAGGATTACCAGTTTGTGAGGCATTTTGCTTTCATTATTTGTTGTGAAATCTTTTAAACATTATTGAGCTCATTCTAATATTATTATAACATTTCATAAAACAATTTTGATTCTCATTTGGGTTTTACATATAATGTGATTTCAAGTCTTTTTATTTTGTGTGTTGAACATTTTGAATTAAGTTGCTGAGCAGTTTGATTATTTAACATCATTATGGCATTTGAAAATATTTCATGCCTTTAAGTTTTTTAGATTGAGGAATACAAATCATATTTTATATAATCCTTTTGATAGATCCTAATTAGTGACTTAAATTGCATTCTTTACTATTGTATTTCTTTTCTGAATTTTTAGATTAAAATTGTTTTCATTAAAATAGAAAATCTATATAAATAAAATTAAATCTATGAAAATACATAAGCTTAGAAGTTTGCAAAAGTGTTATGTGTCAACCTGACTAGTTTATAGTCCATTTCTTCAATAAAACTCTAACCCAGATATTGTTGTGATATATTTTGTAGATAAAACTTACAGTTATAATCACTTCACCTCAAGTAGAGTATCCTTGATAATCTGGTAGGGCCTGACTCAACAAGTGGAAAGACTGTAACAGCAGAATTCAGGCTTACCTGCAGAAGAAATTCTGCCTGTAAACTACAACATCAATTCCCACTAGAATTTGCAACTGTCCTTTCTGATAACCTGATACATGAATTTTAAACTTGTCTTATCAGCCACAAATCAAACCATCTATGTCACTCTCTTTCTCTTTCTTGCTCTGGTATGTGTGTGCTAAAATCCTGGCTACTTGTATAGGTCTACTGGCTTTTATAGCTCTATGATACAATATGATATGCTGTACATGTATACTTCATACACTTACATATGCATATGTATATTTATATTTCCTTTTTGCCTCCTTTAGAATATTTGAAAAATATTCTATTAATAATTTAAATCTAAACATTAAGAAACATTAAGAAAGTTGTAAACTATTAGGTATTGGATTAAAATACATAGACAAATACAAATGTTACCCATCAAAATAATTTTCTAAGTACATTGTTCAAATTAAAAACATCTCTTATTCTCACATTAAAATGTTAAGCTGTTAGGCCTCCCTGGTGGTGCAAGGGGTTAAGATACAACCTATGAAGCTCCCCATAGCCACTGCAGCATGAGTTTGATCCCTGGCCAGGGAGCTACCCACATGGCACAGCACACCTCTCCCGACTCACCCACTGCTCCCCTCAGCAGTGTATTTCAGTCAATCTGCTGTTCTGTTCCCCACTCTGTCTCTGGTGAATCTCCACCCCCCAACACCTCTGGCCTGTACCCCAGTTCTTGTATGCATAAATAAATCTTTAAAAAAATAAAATAAAATATTACACTGCTAGATCATTATTTACATTTAGACACAGATACCATGGCTTTTTCCTGCCTTTTAATTGAAGTAGCATTGCATTATAAATCAGTATATTAGCTTTAGTTGTGCATTACTGAGAATAAAGGGATGTATATATATTACATTAAGTTCATCATCAAACATCCAGTTCTATCCCTCATCATACCATTGTCCCCTTTATTTCAGTAAACTCAGGCCTAGTCCCCCTTCATGCTGGTAAGAACTAATTGGTTGAAATCCAAAAGACTATTTTTGTTTTATTTAGTTCACCTGTTTTCCTTATATACCACACATGTTTTTCTCTGAATGATTTTATTTATTAAGTAAAATATACTTTAGGTCCATTCATGTTGTTCAAATGGCTGGGTTTCATCTTTTCTATGGCTATATAATATTCCATTTTGTGTATGTATGTGTGTGTAGATATATATATATACCATACCTCCTTTATCCATCTTTCAATGGACATCTGGGTAGTTTCAAGCACTTGGCTCATCTTTTGAGTAATTTTCCTACTGGTTTCCATAATGGTCGTGGCAATTTACATTCTCACCATATATAAAGGTTCCTTTCTCTCCACATCTTCTCTAACACCAGTAACAGCAAAGTTTAAAAGCAGTACAACATGGTGTTTCTACTACAGTACACTCTCTTGTGAGGTTATATGTAGAGTCTTCTCAATTTAAATAAAAAAAAGGGATGAAAGAATCAAAACCTTGTTCCCAAAATTTGGCAGGCTATTTTGAAAGCTAGTAAAACTGTTTTCTATATCATTTCACAGGTGCAAATGTCTTATAGAAGAAATTGAAAAAGTTAATTTCTTCTTATTTTACTATAAAATTTTGCAGCCATCAATAATATTGAGATGAAATGCAAAAGTAGAAAAGGTTGAGCAGGGGATGTGTGACACATTTTGATTGAATAAGGATGCCATCTTCTCTCTTACATGTTAGTACAGTGAATTCTTCATTTTAGCATTTCTAAATCTGAACAGGAGAGTTAACGCTTAGAAACACATATGCCATCTCTTCAGTTATTTATGTAAAAGAAAGACTATTTCCCTATAGGGCTCAAGTTAGTGTGAACTAGCTTTCAACCACAGGATAATATCTGATATTTATGCAGTGAAAAGTCCTCAATTCAAAACACATTTTAGTGTCTCTGACCCGCTCTTGAATTTGAAATGTCTATTTTGCAAGAACTTTTACTTTGAAGAAGGATAAAGGAAATGTACTCTAAAATGCAAAATCCCACTAGAAAATTATTATTTTTTCATAATTCATTCTCTTAATAATTGAAGCATTTTGAAGAATTAACACTGATTTACTAATGGATAAAAGTGAAATTATTGGGGTTGGAAAACTTAAAAGCATTCAATACCTGAGAGCATAAAACAAGAAAGGAGAAACTAGAAAATATATTTCCTTCCATGTTGCCAAAATTCAGCAAGTTTGCAAAATTTAAGAAAATATAAATTTGAAGAAAATATAATTTAGAAGAAAATATAAATGAAAGCCAGACAAGCTATGTTTCTTTCTTATGTTTCTAGCTTTTTCTTTTTCTCCTCAACTGTAAAATATTTAATAAAGTTCATATTTTCAACTTTTTTTCTCTCAGCTACATGACCCTGAGCCCTGGGCTAGATATTCATTAAAAAAATAAAACCCCAATTTTGGGGAGGTAACTCAGAGAAAAAGGCAATATACATCATTTTCCAGTGTCTTTATTTTTGCACTCTGTAAAACCTTAGTTCCTTCACCCATGCCAACTATGAATCTTAATTATTACTCTTTTCTGCCTAGTTTTTGGAATTTGACTGAATTTTCATCCCAAGTGAAAAAAGTGATAACTAAAAAAGTGAGTTTTTGGGAGGAGGGCACATTTTAAGAAAGTATGTACGTTTCATTTAACAATAATCACTGACTGACTGTTTCACATTAACTCATGTATTACTCCTCATCAGAATTCTACACATAGACAGTAATTTTATTCACATTTTTCAGAAGAAAAGCTAAAGAACAAAGTTTTGCCACAACATGCCAATGTTAAAATGCCAGCAGGTTAAAATGCCCATTGAAACAAAGTGGCCTGTGATCTAATCTACTGTATCTCCTGTACCTGTGCAATCTGTACAGTTGAGAAAAACAAAGAAACTGACTATAGTCACCAATAAGAGAGACTACGGATGCATATTCTGTCACAACAACTGAAGAACAGCCTCTGATTTTCTTCCTTTGCCTCACCGTTGAGACACGAAGCTGGTCCTAGGATGACTATTGTGGTAATGAAAAGTAAAACAAGCAAAACAGAAACAAAGTCCTGGAGGATACTGATAGTGTGCTAACCTTGTAGCGGAGCTTATTTTCACTGACAAGCGCGTTTACTATGCCTGTTATAACTGCTGGTTCCTTTACTTAAACTGCTGTGATTTCTTTTATTTAAGGCAGTTATAAATCTTTTATATTTGTTATATATACACAAAAAATCAGACAGTGTTCATCAGAAAGGGAAGAAATAGATCAAATATTATAAGAATTAAGACCATTAGCAGATAGGAAGGAGCAGAGACAGAACACTATTATAGGGAACAATATATCACAATGAGTCACAAAGGCCTGTGCTCGACCTCAGCCATGAACCTCGCAGGCTACATGTGAAGGAGTCTATATTTTGAGTACATTGTTGGGTTGTTTTGGATCGAGTTTGGATACATAAGGAAGAGAGTGGAAGCAGAGTTTGCTCGTAAATGTGGAGTCAGGATAAGGAAAAAATTCAGACTTTTGTAGGTATGATGTATGAAAAAGCACCAAATAACTGAAAACCATCGTAAAGGTTGAAAATTGGGAATTGGGGAATGTCCCACCCTGGAGATGTACTTAATTTTGTCATTCTCTGTTGACCTTCCACAACACCAAAACAATTCTACCTCATTCATAATTTTAGCTATGTGAATTCTATTTCATGACAACCATAAAAACTATAAACCATCCTTCCTATAGAACTAAATATGAAAGACAGTTGAAGACAAAAGAGAAACTCAGTATTCACAAAAACACAATTCGGCATGATTTTATATTTTTGTATCTAATGAAAACCTGAAATTGCCACTGTTTGATACAGATGGTAAAAATAAAACCAAATAAAACAAATGGAGCATGTCTAATGAATTTTTGAAACTCAAATGAAATAGTAACATTCAATTCATACATGTATTTGTGCATGTCATGTAAAAATGATCAAGTTTTTCAAAAGTATTGATCAGATTGATCACATAATACATAAACTCTGACCATTTTTTAAGCTGTGTAGGGGAAGGGGTGGGGAGTGGGGGGACACATTGTAGCCTAGAAAAAACAACTTTTTCTTTCTGTAGTGGACATATCTAGTTCTTTGTCACAAATCCTCTGCCTTCACTTGACTCTAGTTTTTACTCACTGCTGTAGCAATCAGCTGCCTTGGGTGTAACTTGACAGCTCTTCACTGGGACTGAACTGCATAGGTCTTGCTTTCTCCCCTAGGGTTCCTTTGGGAACAGGGAACTGCTACAGCATTCATTTCTGATGAGGGTCATTGTGATAAGGGCAAAAACCTGGAATTGCAAGGGTCAACAAAGCCTGGGACAATTATTAATGAAAAAAAAAGTGTGCATATTTTGTCACCCTTGCTGCAAGGGCCTTAGTCAGCCTTGTCTTTTGTACAATTCCCCATGGGTAGCCAACAGATGTGAAGTGCAATTGTTCATGTAGGTGACGCAGACCGACAGCATAAACTTAGGTTGACTTTTCAGTCTCTCCTATTTCACCTTTCCAAGATTTCTTCCTAAAATAAAACACTTGTATGCAGGCCTTTACCTTTAGTTCTGCTTCTGGCAAGAAGTTAAACTAAGAAACATTTTCTAATCCAGAGTCTTTCTTTCTAAATTTTGTAGGAATAACACTATTTTTTAATGAGAATAATAATTTTTATTTATGAAACATTGCGAGTACTAGTAAAAACCTTGTATAAAAAATATTTAACTGATTTACCAAGAGGTTGAAAATACCTCTTTCAATACGTAATGAAATGTCTGCTTGTTCATTTAATCCTATTGTGAATCTTCCTGTTATTTTTTCAAAATAATATAACAATTATAAGAAGGTAATTATTTTATTCCTATCTTAAATGACTTTTTGATTATTTTTAAAAAGATAGTAGTAACAGCTATGAATGAGATAAGTGCCATTATAATATGGACCTCAGAGCAGATGGAATCTCTCACCCTTTTTTCTCTATGTGAAGAAACTTGCATTCTGCATCCCAGAAGAGAGTGCTTTCTAGAAAACATGATACCCTGATGTAGGATTTCGAGATCCAGAAATATGAGGAATAGATTTCTGCTCTTTATTTAGCAAGAAGTATATCTACTTTGCTTTAGCAATCTGAAGTAACTAAGAAATGTAGAAAATTATTTATATTTCAAAGTGTTTTTTAATCTAGATTTTTTTCAAAAAGTCAGAAAATACACTGAAAGTTTAGAATAGATGACAAATTGTGCATTAAAAGCAATGAAATTGGGTAATATTTCACATACATATATTTTAAAATCTCATATTTTCCTACATAATATTTTTCTAAATTTTATTAACTTATTCAACTAATAAATATGCTCAGACTTTTTACAAGCCACTGTTATAGGTATTGTAATATACCTGCTGTTTCAACTACTTATTTTTCTTGACTGCACATCACTCACTGGGTGTGTACACAAAGTTAGTGCTAAACACACTTTTTCTCAACCATATCATTGTGTTTGGAATTAATGTTGAAAATATTTGGTGTTCATCTAGTTGTGTCCAGAGTAGTTACTAATCCATTTTTTTTTCTATTTGTAATTATCTAAAGTGACACATGCTTTGTGATAATTGGATTCATCTCTGTCATGGAGGAACAACTTTATTTTCCATTGGGACCTTAATTAAAATAGCTAGAAAAATTTAAATGTCTCATGGAAAAAAGATGTCACATCATAAAAATATTTCATATGCGCCATATTTAATCTTCCCTTATAAGCAAACCTTGAACACATTGAATAAATCTTCATATTAAAATACACTTCAAATATTTCACTTTATATTTAGGGAGTCAAATATATTACTCATAAGAATAGCATAATATATATACCAACCTTCACAAGAAAAATTAATATTGATAATATTACATTATCTAATATCATCATATTATAATATAAATTAGTAATATATATATATTAGTAAAATATTATTTCTTCTCCCTAGATTTTGTATTTTTTGCTAGTCATTGATGAAAGATTGATGATTGTATATATATATATATTCATTATGAGCTTACTAAATTCTGAGGAATAATTTCAACCATATATGCATGCATTCATTTATCCACATATATGCTCATTATTCACATCAAATCACATATTTCACAGGATATTAGACTTTTTTCAACAGTAGAACCTCAGTGATTATAATGGTAGTAATTCATTCATCTAATTATCTTATAAAACTATGTTAAACTTTAGAACTATTGTGGTCATTGAATATTAAAAAACGGAGGTAGTAAAAGGGGGTTATCATACAGAAATCTAACTATGATCTTCTAATTTGAATATGTTCAAAAGGAAAAGGAGCAAATCAATTGATCTAAACATTAGTTCTATCACTATGCAACATCTATTGTACTAGGTTGTGAAAATTAAATGAAACAATGTTCATGCCATGTTAGACAAAATAATGGTCACACAATGATATCTACAATCGAATTCACAAAACCTGTGTATATATTACCGCATGTAGCAAAGGTAATTGGCATATATTATTAAGTGAAAAAAGATTATCCTGAAACATTCAGGTGGCCCAAGTATAATTAGAAATGATATTCTAAAGAGAGGTGACAAAGGAAACTGAGCCTGGAGTGGCAAACAAAGTAATATAGGTAGCACTAAAAACTAGAAAAGGAAAGAAAACGTCTGCTCTTTATAAGGCGTAGAGCTCTTCTAACTCCTTTACATTAGTTCCATAAGACTTATTTTGGACTTTTGACCTCTAGAATTATAAGAGGATAAATTTGTATTGTTGTAATTCACTAAGTTTATGTTCATTTGCCACAATAGCAAAAGAAAACTAATACAACACATGGCATGTGGTATCAGATAAATGTGAATTATCAATCAGAATAGTTTATTGTTTCATATTTTTTCTTTTGTCTCAGTAGCAATGACTTAATGAGAGACAGTGAAATGAATTAAGACTTGAGAGTAAGCGACACATCTAAATTTAGAAATCTCTATTGTTTGACAAAAAATGGGTTAATTATTCTATGCATAAAATACTTCTCATTTATATAAAGATGTTTACTAATATGAGCCGTGAAGTATTGAAGTACTTAATATAATTCATGAAAGCATTTAATAAAGAGATCAAGCCCAATGATAGTACTAGTATTTTGTTTGTTTGTTTGTTTTACTTTTATTGCTATTGAGATAATGTTGGCCTAGATTGTTGTTTGAATTCTGGGAGCATAGGATTCCCCCGTTCAAGTGTTACTACCATAATGCACCCACCACCAAAGTAACTGTAGTCCACACCTTAGTCCATTGTGCTGCCTTCCCACTTTGTTCTCCCTGGCCTCTTCCCCTCTGGACTCCACAGTTCTATAATCAGTTTTCAAGAGTTAAATTTTTAAGTTTGACTTTATAATTCAGTTTCAAATAAATAATAATGGATAAAATTTCTGACTTTCTTTTAATGTGGACACACTTGAGTTTTCATATGCCTTTATAGCATTAGTGTCTAGTACAAAGATTGTTAGTATTCTGTAGGTGTGTATTTGAATGAAATTAGTTAAAATTTTCTTTTGCCATTCTGTAAAATATACATATTTTGAAATGAGTAGTTCTTGGATTTTAGAGTAATTGTTTTATTAATTTAAAAGTAATTGCTGCGAGGAACAAGGCGCCCAGGCAGGGGAGCGGGATTCAAAAGGCGCCATTCCCGCGCCACTGATCTGGGCGACAGCCCGCGTCCTGGAACTGAGGGCTTTGGAACTGAGACCCGGGGCACGAAATTAGGGGCGTGGGTTCCCCACGACGGTGGGGCACAAGGCAGACACAGCACCCCAAAGCCGTTGAGGTGTACCCTACCATCCCCGCTCTGCTCCCTGTCCCACGGGGTGGAAAATCAGCTCCCCAAAGGCTCTAGGAGAGATCTCTGGTGCCACCTAGCGACTTGACCCCAGCACAGGCTACTGAAGGAGCTAGTGGCCAGCTGGGGAGTTAGCCCACACCGGGCCCCTTCTGAACAAGGAGTCTGAGCCCACAGGGAGAGCGAGCACCCACAGCCGGGGCAGACCAGGCGCGCAGAAGAGTGTGCCTGAGACCAGAAGCGCAGGGAGTGTGTCCCACATCACCATTTTAGAACAGGGACATTTCTTCAGTAAAGACGACCTGCAGAAGGCT
This sequence comes from Talpa europaea, assembly GCF_964194135.1. Classification (NCBI taxonomy): domain Eukaryota; kingdom Metazoa; phylum Chordata; class Mammalia; order Eulipotyphla; family Talpidae; genus Talpa; species Talpa europaea. Next base: position 125,441,183 of record NC_140073.1, on the reverse strand, counting down.
TCCTCAGGAGCCAGAGGTGAGCGGGGGAAGTTCGCCCACGCCAGACCCCCTCTGGCCTGCAGTCCAAGCCCAGAGGGGAGCAGGAACCCACCGCCGGGGCAGACCAGGCGCACAGGGGAGTGTGTCCCCACATCGGCATTTTAGAACAGGGACCTTTCTCCAGTAAAGGCTGCTTGAAACTGACAGATGACTCCTGGAAGAACCAGAGGGGAACAGAGAAGCCCACCCAAGATGCCGGCAAGTCCCAACAACACAGTGTCCCAACGCATACGGCAAATTAGAAAACAGACAGTAGGGAGGAGAAGAACCACACGCAACCTAGCAACTCTCCAGAGAAAAAGCACACCACAAAAAGAAAGCCAGCCCCCAGATTGCAACGACAATAACTTGGAAGAATTTCTGAGCCTTCCAGAAAGAGAATTTAAAATTGCCGTGATTAAAAAACTGACAGAAGTCATAAAGGAAAACAATGATAAGGGAAAAATAATCAACGATCAGAAGAATGCAATTGAGTCCCTAGAGAGGGAAAACAATGGTCAGAAGAAAGAAATTGAGTCCCTAAAGAGGGAAGTAAAAGAAATGCAGGAGATCAAAGAATTAATGGAAGAACTAAAGAATTCTGGGAAAAGCAATGAAAGCAGAATAGATGAAATGGAAGAACGAATAAGTAATCTTGAAGACACAGAAATAAAAAGAACCAAAACAGAAAAGGAAAGAGAAGTACGAAGGAAAAAGAACGAAGAAAGACTTCGGGAACTATCTGACTCCATGAGGAAAGGAAATATAAGAGTTATAGGAATACCAGAAGGAGAGGAGAGAGATGTAGGAACAGAGAAAATATTCAAAGAGATAATTGAAGAGAACTTCCCAAATGTGAAGAAGGAGCTGAAAATTGATATACAAGAAGCAAGAAGAACACCAAACTTCCACGACGAAAGGAAAAATACAGCAAGACACATAATAGTAAAGCTCCCAAGAATCCAGGACAAGGAAAAAATAATGAAGCTGGCAAGAGGGAAGAAACAGATAACATTCAAAGGAAAACCAATCAGGCTGACATCAGACTTCTCCGAAGAAACACTACGGGCAAGGAGAGAGTGGAGGGACATAGTCAACAGACTCCAAGAAAACAGATGCCAACCAAGAATACTCTATCCCACAAAGCTCTCCTTCCTCTTTGAAGAAAGAATATGGACCTTCCCAGACAAACAGAAACTCCGGAATTTCATTGCAACTAAACCCCCACTCCAAAAAATACTACAAGGAGTCCTAAAGCCAGAACCTCAGAGCGACGAATAACAATGAAAGAAGGCCAAAAAAAAAAAAAAAGTTATTAAAAGAATAAATAAATAAAATCAAAGGAAAGACAAACACAATGGCAAATACAGATGTTAACATATCAATATTAACTCTAAATGTAAATGGACTAAACTCTTCAATAAAAAGACACAGAGTTGCAGCCTGGATTAAGAAACAAAACCCAACCTTTTGCTGTCTCCAGGAAACACATTTAGCTACAAAAGATAAAAATAGGCTCAAAGTTAAAGGATGGAAAACAATCCTACAAGCAAATGGACCAAAAAAGAAAGCAGGAACAGCTATACTTATATCAGATAAAACAGATTTCAAACTCAAAAAGATAAAAAGAGACCCCAATGGTCACTACATTATGATCAAGGGGACAATACTTCAAGAAGAAATAACACTCATTAACATATACTCACCAAACGAAGGAGCACCAAAATATATCAGACAACTGTTGTCCTCTCTGAAAACAGACATCAGAGAAAACACATACGTAGTGGGAGACTTCAACACACCACTATCAACAATGGATAGATCAACAAGACAAAAAATAAGTAAAGAAACCAAAGCTCTAAATAAAGACCTAGAGCAATTGGGCTTAACAGACATCTATAGAACACTAAACCCCAAAAAAATGGAGTACACATTTTTCTCAAGCTCACACGGATCATTCTCCAGGATCGATCACATACTGGGGCACAAGACAAACATCAACAGATACACCAAGATTGAAATCATATCAACCATCTTTTCTGACCATGAAGGCATCAAACTAGAAATAAACCATAAAAAGAAGGCAAGGAACTTTCCTACCTCATGGAGATTAAAAACCACACTACTGGAAGACCATTGGACTAATGAGGAGATCAAAGAAGAAATTAAAAAATTTTTTGAATTGAACGACAAGGAGGACACCAATATCCTAAATGTATGGGATGCAGCAAAAGCAGTAATAAGAGGAAAATATATAGCAATAGAAGCTCACAACAAGAAACAAGAAAGAACGCAAAGAAACAACCTAATCTCGAAGCTCAAAGATCTAGAAAAAGAACAACAAAAAAACCCCAAAACCAGTAGAAGAAAAGAAATAATAAAAACCAAAGCAGAAATAAATGAAATTGAAACTAAAAAAACAATCCAAAAGATCAATGAAACCAAGAGCTGGTTCTTTGAAAAAATCAATAAAATAGACAAACCCCTAGCCAGGCTCACAAAGGAAAAAAGGGAGAAAGCACAAATAAACAGGATCATCAATGAAAGAGGAGAAATCACAACGGACACAGCAGAAATCAAAAGAATAATCAGTAACTACTATGAACAGTTATATGGAAACAAGTTTAACAATCTAGAGGAGATGGACAAATTCCTACAACTCTACAATCACCCAAAGCTAGATAAAGAAGAAATAGAACACCTAAACAGACCAATTACAATTAGCGAAATTGAAATGGTAATCAAAAACCTCCCCAAAAACAAAAGCCCAGGACCTGATGGATTTACAAATGAATTCTACCAAACATTCAGAGACGAATTAGTGCCTATCCTTCACAAACTCTTCCAAAAAATTGAGAAGGAAGGGACAATACCAAACACGTTCTATGAAGCCAACATTACACTAATACCAAAACCGAACAAGGACAACACAAAAAAGGAAAACTACAGGCCAATCTCCCTAATGAACACTGATGCAAAAATCCTCAATAAAATTTTAGCTATCAGAATCCAACAATGTATCCATAAGATAATTCACCACGACCAAGTTGGATTCATTCCAGGGGCACAAGGATGGTTTAACATCCGAAAATCAATCAACGTTATCCAACACATCAACAAAAAGAAATATAAAAACCATATGATAATATCAATAGATGCTGAGAAAGCTTTCGACAAAGTGCAACACCCATTCATGATAAAAGCCCTTGAAATTCTTGGGATACAAGGAACATACCTCAACATCATAAAGGCCATCTATGACAAGCCAACAGCCAGTATCATTCTCAATGGTGAAAAGCTGAAAGCAATTCCATTAAGATCTGGAACAAGACAAGGATGTCCACTCTCACCATTGCTTTTCAATATAATACTGGAAGTCCTAGCCAGGGCAATAAGACAAGAGAAAGACATCCAAGGAATCCAAATAGGAAAAGAAGAAGTCAAACTATCACTATTTGCAGACGATATGATATTATACATAGAGAACCCCAAAAACTCCACAGAAAAGCTAATTCAACTCATCAATCAGTTCAGTAAAGTGGCAGGATACAAAATCAACACGCAAAAGTCAGTAGCCTTCCTATACACAAACAATAAATCTGAAGAAGAAGAAATCAAAAAGACCATCCCTTTTGTTATTGAAACAAAAAAAATCAAATATTTGGGAATAAATCTAACAAAAGAGGTAAAGGACCTATACAAAGAAAACTATAAAACACTGTTAAAAGAAATAGAAGAAGACACAAAGAAATGGAGAGACATCCCCTGCTCATGGATTGGAAGAATAAACATTATTAAAATGGCCATCCTTCCAAAAGCAATATACAGATTCAATGCTATTCCAATCAAAATTTCAATGTCATTCTTCAAAGAAATAGAACAATTATTGATGAAATTCATATGGAATCACCAAAAACCCCGAATAACCAAAGCTCTCCTGAAAAAAAAAGAAGGGAATGGAGGCATCAGACTCCCAGACTTCAAACTATACTACAAAGCCATAATCATCAAAACCGCATGGTATTGGAACAAGAACAGACATACAGACCAATGGAATCGAATAGAAAATCCAGAAATAAACCCACAGGTTTATGGTCAACTAATCTTTGACAAAGGAGCAAAGACTATGCATTGGAGCAAAGAAAGTTTGTTCAATAAATGGTGCTGGGAAAACTGGGTCGCTACATGCAAAAGAATGAAGCTTGACCACCACCTCACACCATACACAAAAATCAACTCAAAATGGATTAAAGAACTAGACATAAGACCTGAAACCATAAAATATATAGAAGGAAATATAGGCGAAACACTACGTGATTTGCACATCAAAGACATCTTTACAGACACATCACCCAAAGCAGTGATAGTGAAGGCAAAGATAAACAGCTGGGACTACATCAAATTAAAGAGCTTTTGCACAGCAAAAGAGACAATAACAAAAACAAAGAGAAACCCCACCAACTGGGAGAACATTTTTGCACCCAACACTAATGATAAAGGACTGATCACAAAAATCTGCAAAGAGCTGATGAGTCTCAACAACAACAAAGAAAATAATCCAGTCAAAAAATGGGCAGAAGAGCTTAAAAGAAACTTCTCTGAAGAGGAAATGCAAATGGCCAACAGGCATATGAAAAAATGTTCAACATCACTTGTCATCAGGGAAATGCAAATCAAAACTACCATGAGATACCATCTTACACCAGTGAGAATGGCACATATTAAAAAAACTAGCAACAACAAATGTTGGCGAGGGTGTGGAGAAAAAGGAACTCTTCTGCACTGTTGGTGGGAGTGCAAACTGGTCCAACCACTGTGGAAAGCTGTGTGGAGATTTCTGGACCTACTAAACATAGAGCTTCCATATGATCCAGCAATTCCACTCCTAGGTATTTACCCAAAGGACACAGAAACATCAATTCCAAAGAACACCTGCACCCCTATGTTTATAGCAGCACTGTTTACAATAGCTAAGCTTTGGAAACAACCCAAATGCCCAAAAATAGATGACTGGATCAAGAAGATGTGGTACATATATACCATGGAATATTACTCAGCATTCAAAAAAGATAAACACATGCAATTTGCTGCAACATGGATGGCGCTGGAAGGGATCATGCTCAGCGAAATAAGCCAAAAAGAAAAAGAAAAATACCGGATGGTCTCACTCATAGCAGGAATCTAGAAAACTTAAATAAGGGACCAGGAAAATGAATAACTATAAGAAAGTGAAAATCAAAATCAACAAAAAACTATGAACCAGAGACACTTTTAGGGGGGCGGGGGCGGGAGGGGAGGGATTGGGGTCAGAATGGGGGGCTGCAATTGTATGGGGAATATAACAATAAAATTTATAAAAAAAAAAAAAAAAAAAAAAAAAAATAAAAGTAATTGCTGCGAAATCAATTTTATTCAGTTAAATAACATTTTGAACCAGAATACATGGATTTGAATCCTGATTTCATGTCTTCATATGCAGTATCCATCTGAATTTAGAAAAAGTACATTACCTTTCTTTACTTACTTCATGTTCTTTAAAGGAAGGATAAAATTGTTTTATATCAAATTTTATAATTAAATGAGCAAATTCAAGTTGTGCATTGAATGATTTTTTTAATATTTATGAGTTTCTGTATTTTATGTATGGAACACAGATATATTATTATCTCACAACATGAGGGTTTACAAAGAGGATGTCAAAGTGCCAATAATAAATCTAAGTATTCCCCCAAATCTCAGGGATGCTTTAAGAAACTGAAGATATACAATTCCAATGCAGCTCTGAATATCACTTTCTAACAATACTTAAATTCTTTTGCTGCAGCTGATATGATGCTAATCCTCTGCCTCAGTTTTTTTCCATCTTTTCTACACATTAGAATTACTTTAGGAGATTACAAAAAACATGGTGATGCCTAAGTCATACCCCAAGTTAAAGAGCCTCCAAATATCTGATAGTGGGAAATTGGTATGATATTTTTAAGAAATGCCACCACAGTAAAAACAAATTAACTTTTGATCAATCCAGTCATAGTCTTCAGAACCAGTTTGATCTTGTCAGTGTTGGTCTGAACTAGTTTGAGCTGCTTTAAATGTTTTTATGTGGTCAGAAGAGAATGGCTTTTATCTTGTCAAAGCTGGTGGAAAAACAGTTTGAACTGATTTTATCCAATCACAACCAAGCAATTAGAACGCCTTTTAACCAGCAAAAACTGGTTAGAACCAGTTTGTTATAGGTTTGAGCTGCTGTAAGTTGTTTGGATTTGTAGTGACTGAATCTAACCAGTCCAAACCAGTTCTATCTGGCTTAATCCCATTGTGACTAGTTTAAATCACTTCAAACCCCTTTGCACAAAAAGCTTCCAATTGGTCAATCTATATAAATATGTCTAACTGTTTCTGACTGGTTCAAATCACTTCAAACACTTTTGACTGGGTTAAATTGTTTAAAGCAGCTAAAACCTGTTCAGAATGGTTCTGACTGCTTTTTACTGGTCCAAAGAAATTCTTATTGATTCTGATGGATTAAACCAGTTCAAACTGCTTCAAACCAGTTCTGACCCAATAAAGACAGTCCTTACCATTTGTAACTAGACCAAATCAGTTCAAACTATTTCTGACCAGTTTTGACAGGATAAAAGACATTATGATTGGTTATGATTGGATATAACTACTTCAAACTGCTTCTGACTAAATAATAATAAATAAATTTCTGTTCCAAGGTTTCTGGGATGATTTGTAGTTCTCAATTATTCATGTTTAGTTGTATTAAGAATTATGGTGTTATATGGACGATTTTTATAAATTATTTCAGTTTTTTTATTTTCTCTCAACAAAATGACACAGCTCTCAGCAAAATAACCTTTAATTCTAAATTTTGAAGGTATATGGTTACCTTAAAGATTCAAACCAGTCATTGAAAATGTCTTTCTAAACTAAGCATTAATCATTACCTACACTATGACATGTTAACTCATGGATGAGATATTGAGGCTTGATTCAATTAGCCGAGCCAAAGGTCACAAATATATTTCTTACAGCTATATTTAAGGACAGCATTGCAGACTAAGATCATGTTTATATAGACAGTGATTATAAGGCAAGGTGACCAAAGTGTCTGCTGTCCAACATCAGAGTGAATTGCCCCCTATTAAATAACATCAAAAAATCTCTGAAATATTCTAAGATGTTGATTTTGATTTTATAAAGTTAAAAATTTTTAAAAATTCCTCAACATTTTGAAAAATAGGAAGTTTGCTGTAAGAATTTTTAAGGAAACATCAATGAAAAACTACCACACTCTGAATGTGTTACCTTTCACTACCCACTCTCTTCATCCCCCATGATTTGAGTGTGCTATCATCTCTCTCTCATACACATACACACACATTATTAAGAAATTCTATCTTGGGCCTCCCCGGTGGCGCAGCGGTTGAGCGCTGGGTTGCGAAGCTGCCTGCGGCCTCTGCGGCGCCGGTTCGATCCCCGGCTGCTCCCCGGCCACCGGAGGAGGGTCCCACATGGCGCGCAGACCTCTCCTGCCGCCCGCTGCTCCCCTCAGCAGTGTACTTCGGTCCTTCTGCCTGCTCTGCTCCCGCTCTGGCTCTGGTGAATTCTCTCACCCTCCCGCGCTTCTGACTGTACCCAGTGCATGTATAAATAAAACAAACAAACAAATAAATAAATAAATAAAACATGCCTCTATTAAAAAAAAAATTAAAAAAAAAAAAGAAATTCTATCTTTAGATTTAGATTTTAATGTAGATCCAGAATATTTATCCCAATGTTGTCTATAGAAAGGAATTTTAAGTCATTTCATTCAGATGTTTTTTCAATCGATATACACAGTCACTGTTTTCATATTTTTTTCATATTTTATTCAGACATCAACATATTATTAAAACTGTTATTTTCTTATGTGATCACTCAAATTCCATACTGAAGTGAGCCTACTCTTGACCTAAAATTGATCTTTGATACAATAACTAAAATGCTATAAAAATATCTCTTGGTTTTGAGTCATTGGATGAAATACCTGCTAAAGATTTTCAGCGAGGACAAGTTTGTTTAATTGTGTGCCTATCGTTTTATCAGGATTATTGAATTTGACTGGGGAAAATGATAGTGTGGATTATAGAAGAGGAGTGTTGTAAAATTACCTACTAAAGCTTTTTATTTCTTTGATTTTCCTGAATAGTTGTCAACAAAAAACTGTGTTATTTATTCCTTCTCTGCTACTAGCAGTCTTTCACACAATGACCAGAGTACTGGTTTCAGACCCTGTCATCACAGATGAACTTGTTCTTATCTTTCTATTTTTATTACCTTAAAATATAAGTTTATAAGCAGAGAATATGTGTAGAAGGGAGAGTCAATAAATGAAAAAATAGGATAGAGATTTTGTGAATTAATGAGTTTTATGTCTTATCCTGAAGTTCATACATTACCCATATTTACAGTTATGCAGTAATATGAATTTTATGTTATTTTTTAAATATTTATTTATTTATTTATACAAGCACTGGGCACAGTCAGAGGTGCCGGAGGGTGAGAGAATTCTCCAGAGCCAGAGCAGGGAGCAGAACAGGCATACAGATGAAATACACTGCTGAGGGGAGCAGCAGGTGGCAGAAGAAGTCTGCGCGCCAGGTGGGACCCTCACCAAGTGGCCGGGGATCGAACCGGTGATGCAGAGGCTGCAGGCAGCTTCGCAACCCAGCATTCAACTGCTGCGCCACCGGGGAGGCCCGGTGATATGAATTTTAAAATAGAATTTTGGGCAAATGTGTTGCAACAAATGTCATTGGCTCAATATCCTAACAGGTTAGTTAGTTCTAAAATGTTCCTAATTACCTAAAGTATTTTTAACTTTTTGTGACAAGAAATTGTCTGTTTAAATTATTTTTCTTCCTACTTTGTTTGAAAATCAGCAAATATGAATGAAGAGTGGAAAATTAGCTATGAAAGATGATCAAAGGAAAACAAATGTTTGGGTTAGAAATAGAACGAAGAGGAATATTGTTTCTACTCTGAATTTTAGCTTTTGTTAGTAATTTCTTCTTAACCTTAAGCTCTCTTCTACATATATTAGCTTCTTTTTCATTGAGGTAACAATGGTTTGCAGCAATGGATAGGAATCACAGGTATAGATCACACCTCTTGAGATGTGTCTTTCCATATGACACCCATAACCATGAATTCCCCCCAACTTTTTTTATCTGGCTAACATTACCAAAGTGTAGCCACACTAGGAACTATTGTAACCATACTCTGACAGATTACCATTGCTTCCCCTCCCTTTACAGCATCCTCTTAACATACTTAAATATTGTTTCTATTTCTTCAAAGACAATATTAAATTTCTTTGATTAATTAATCAGTGCTCTTAGCAACAACAGCTTTTTGAGTCCTGATAAGGCAATACATGCAATTTTGACACTAGTATTTACTAGAAAAATATTTTCATTTAATTCCTAACTTTAGCTTTGGCTAAGACAGAAATAAGCAAGAACAACAAGATGGTAACCCAGTGGGGAAAATTGTGCTTGGTCACTGAGGGTTTATGAAAACCATTAAACATACCAACAAGTCTTTTCTTTATTCAACTGTAGAATCTAGTTGATGATATTATTCTCACTAATGTTTATCAAGGATCAAGTCTTCATTTCTCAGTCATTGCTTTTTTTTCTCTAAATAGCTAACTAAAGAAGTAGTGGGGAAGAGAATTGCTCCTTTATATATAGGCTGCAGCATCCACAAAATTTATATGAACAGTTATCCTAAATATGACATAAATCTAGATTAGAGCCAGTCAATACTAGGGACCTAAATTGAATATGCTACTTCCCTGCCTTAAATGGCTGTGTAAAAGTTTTCTGTGGCTGATCTTGAAACTGCCTGCTTATACTACAGTCTTTATTCATGCAAATCATGTTCTTTTGCTCTTGCAATTATTCAACATAATTAGAAATATTTAGAAATTTAGCCAAGTGTTGCACATTTCCTGAGTGGGTCTTGGCTTTTTGCCAAGTAAAAAATTACAAGGTATTGTGCTCTTTAACTCTTCACAAAAGATGCCTTCAAAGACAATGAAGTGTCAATTATCCTGAATTGCTCTTTAGTTTTTCATCTCTCTTAAGCATCTATCATTTTTTGACAGATTATTTCTGAATGGAATCTGACTAAAATAAAATAGTGTGCATATTTTCCCCCTACCTAATGATAGATGACACATAAAAAATCAGTTTACAGCAGTGGAATGAATGTGGGTAGTCTACCTTTTTTTGTGTATGTGACCTCTAAATCAAATATTCTTATTTGAAAATTATAGAAATCTGTTGAAAATTTAACTAATTCAATGTGTAGCTTTCAAACTTTATAGTTTTTCCTATTAGGGCTACTTTTCAAATAAGCATTTAATGATTTTATATTTGATTCTGGAGGACATATATTACAAGATACAAATTTTTTTTACTTGAATCATAAAAGTAATTTTGTGTAAAGAGAAAAATGTGAGCTGTGTCCCTTTTAAAAATATTACCTTGGTGACCTTTTTTATTTAAAGAAAGTATACACTAAAATTTCAGTGACACAATAAATATAAATCATTTCATTTTATTATATTTGAATTTGATTACTCTTGATATCAGTAAAATATTGCTTTGAATAAATATTTATATAAACAAACAAGAAAATGTTCCAAAGAAAAATTATACCAGCCAACTTAGACTGGCATGGAAGACTTTATTCAAGACTATTGCAATAAGGAAGAGAGATTGAACTCAACTCAACTGAAAAAAAAGATAGGAAAGTTTTTACATGCTGAAAGATCTACCAGAATATTACTGGAGTACATTAGGATGGAGAATGGTCAATATAATTTAGGCCATCTGTATTTACTAGTAGATGTTTGTGAAGTTAAGACACTAGTCTCAAAAGATATGGCACAAGCTTTTCTGTTATTTCAAAGTGATAACTCCCAGCTACTTGAGAAAGTCATTGTTAGGCTGAAAAATGGATAAGAAGATAGGAGAGTATTTACATCTCAAAGGGAAAGAAAAAGAATATACAATTGAGCTTTATCTAAATTAAAGCCTATAATAAAAGGGAAGGCAGGAACTGACAGGAAAAAAAACAAATATATCTAAATTTTAATCAAGCTGAGGGGGATATTAAGGATCACATGGTCAAATAACATTTTCCCTTTTCTGGAGTTTATTTGTAAAGTGTGACTTTCTATACAATAATTGCTCTAAGAATTAGAAAATCTCAACCTTCAACAGTATTTTCTAAAATATACTCATGGTAGGTAACAGTTGCACATATTTATGTCATAATCTATTGATATTTCAAATGTTTTAAAAATAAATAGTCAGAGGTATTTATTTCACTGTCCAATGCAGTGCCTCTCTCTGGTAAGTATTTTTCTTCTCATGCAGAGTAATCCTCATGTATTGTAAAATGACCTGAAACAGTTCATGGTGATTAGAAACACTATCACCTTTGCATTTCACCATTATTAGAGGAATGGAAATAGCAACATTCGAACAATCTAACAGCAGTTTTTAAAGGCATTTGTGATTTCAGAGTTTTCTGGCAGATGTGTTGGTTCATTAAGTTTCAATGAGATGTTTAGTAGGCAAATAAAAATAACTCAATTTAAAACCTCTTAAGCAGAATATATTACTTTTAGTTCAATGGGATAATTATCTATATGTATGTAAAAATTGGGACATCCTTCAAAACAAAAATCTATTTTAAATCATTTCAACATAAGGTCTTTAAGTAGTAAAACTAAAACCTGAGTCTCTGTGAACACGAATGCCATTGGTGCCAATGCATTCACTTAAATACATTATGTCTTGATTCTCTTATGAATATTCCTTTGGAAATCCATATTCCAGCTGAAATAGGTTCAAAGCACTTTATTATATCACTGACATAATAAAAATACTTAATGGTTAATACAATATTTTATGTTAAGGATACTATCTGTTTTGTATATATTAGCTCATGCATTCATACTCTTACCAGGTCTATGTGGTAGGTTCCATTAATAGACAATATATACACACACACACACACATTATATGTATATATATACACACATGCAGGCGCATGTGTGCATACACACACACAGACACACACACGAGTTAATTAACTTGCCTAAGAGCATACAGAAAGTGATAACCAGGATTTAAACATAGGAAATTTAGATACAGAATCTATGTTTCCCATTAACTTTATAATCTATGTATTTAAAAAGTTCAGGATTATTAATTTTTTTTTTATAATAGAGAAGGTAGAGAATAATAATAGACAAATCCATGCCAAACTGTCATTGGCCTTTCTGTTTTAAATTAGTAGTGGAAAGTATCTCCTAAAAGTCAGAATGGGAATAAATATTTCCTTTTATTTGATTGGAAATCGATTGGAAATTGATTTTATAACTGTTTTCATTTCTTTACTTGAATTGCATTTATTATAAACTATATTGATGGAAATATTAAAGAGTATTTTCAAAAGAAAAAATCTTAACATTATATACACTTAGAATAAAAATCAGTAAACTACCAAAGTTTTGTATTGATACAGGATACATTCTGAATACAGTTCTTTTGTGCATAACATTTATTAACAAATATTTTATAACTTAATTTGAACATTCATGGACTCAAATTATCATTCATTGTTACATTATGTTATTACATTTCCCTAACCCCATGTGAAATATTAAAGCCTTTCATAGCTACAAAATACTATAAAAAATTGCCATGTATTTTGATTAAGTAGGTACCATTTTTTGATGAGTAGCAATAAGATATCTTCCTATTTTGTTGTTTATTAATTTCACACAATAAAGCATTTTCTTGTGACTGTAATCCCTCTACACACTGTGTTTTCATCTTTCACTGCCATCAGCTTTTAACTTTCTTCAAATTAAGTTATAGCTGGAATTTTCTACTATTAAATATCCAGAGCAGAAGAAAAAAGTGCATATAAGGTGATATATTTTCTTGCAGATGCCTGTACTGTGTTTTTAAATTCTAATTTATGTGTTAATGTATATTCTTCTTAATAGGAATAAAATCCAATAAATGAATATTTTAAAGTACATTTTATAACATTTTCAAAACTTAGTGAAAATGTCACACTGGTAAACAACAGCTTTGTGACCCATTCCTTCCCTGTGGTATACAATATCATATCTACCTTAGAAAGATTTAATAGATGATATGATAGTATTAATTTATTCACAATAATAAGATATTTACCATTTATTGAGAATCCAACAAATATTTTACTAAATTTCTGTGTCACTTTACGTGCATTTACTTCACTAATCTCTAAAACCATGTAGTAAGCTTTCAGATAACCAACCCACAGCTAAAAGATGATAAATACCTTCTCTTATTTCATAAATAAGAGATGAATACCTTACTTTATTTTCTGGAGTAAATATGCTTTATCTGGAGAAGAATGATGAATTGCCATATTCTTTTTTTTTAAGATTTTATTTTTTTATTTTGTATAGAAGAACTAGGGTGTAGGCCAGAGGTGTTGGGGTGAGATGATCCACCACAGGCAGAGTGGGGAGCAGAACAGATAAATTAACTAAAATATACTGCTAACGGGAGCAGAGGGAGAGACAGAGGAGTTCTGCTGTGTCACATGTGAGTTAGTCCTCTGGATGGGGATTAAATTCAGGCCTAAGCAATGTACCAATGTGTGATATTGCTGAGAGACTTAACCCTTAGGGTACCAGGGAGGTCCTGAATTACCATATTCAATTCAATTATTTTTTCTCAAATCCAACTCTTAATTATGCACAATTTTTAAACTTCATATTTTTACAAAACTAAACCTAGTGCCTCCTCCTTCTATGTTAATATTTATATTAATTGTATTAACATCATTAACAAAGGTTTCCTGTTCAACTCTAACAATTATACCATGATTTTAGCATTATTTTTCACAAATTTAACCTATTCACTAAAAACATTATTAATTATATTAAATTACTTACCAACAACTAATAATAGCCAAAATAATATTTACATACTATAGTGGGGAGAAATATGGGGTGAGGCTGGAGGCACAGGGGTGAAATAATTCATAGAGACAGAGTGGAGAACAAAAAGGTCTATTTATTGAAATACCCTTAAAGGAAACCGGACAAAACCGGAGAGGTCTGCACACAAAGGAGTATTTGAGGCCCTCTTTTATATACATACATATATATATATTTTTTTTTAAATTATTTTTTGGGGGGTTTTCTAACATAGGATACCAGTTCGCATTCGTTATCTGCTGGGATGTCTGGTCTCTAGCTCTGGTCTTTGACACACAAACATATATTGGCTCTGCTTCTGCATACCTGGATCTGGGTAGATTTTTCTAGTCACGGTGGTCCATCCTATAGACCTTCTCAATTGGGAACCTTATCAGTTCCACTATTTATTCAAGCCTCCCAGACCTACCTGCTGGACAAAGTGTGGCAGCTTAGTTTTTAACCTTATTAAATGGTACCTCAAAGTTTATTTTCATAACCATTATAAAGATCTCAACCAGAAAATACAGATTCTCCAGGACTCAGTTCTGGATAATCATTTAATATGCATATTATTTATCAGAGAACTAAGTTATTTAGAAAGCATTTGGATCAATACTTTAGTGCACGTTGTCAATGTTTTTTGTACTATTATTAAAATATTTTTTCTTAAGGGAAAATATGTGCAAGAATTGATTAAAAAGGGTACTTTTAAAGAAACATATTTTATTACAATTAAAACAAACCGGAAGTTTGAACTTAACTGTTTATGATCTTTAGAAAACTTAAAAACATTTCAGAAAATATATAAAAATAAAGACAGCAAAAAGGTAATTTATTCAATTTTCCATGGACTTTGCTCAGTGTTGAAACTGACAATTTTTGCTCAAACTCGTATCTGAAATTCGAGCACAATGAGACAATTCATTTCATTGACATACTAAAATAACATTGAGTGACATAGCATAAAATGTTTTTATCCAAGATTTTACCTCTTTAAAGTTCCTTGAAAAACTTCTTTAATAATACACTTTAGAAAATGACTTAAAATGAAATAAGATATGCTTTATAGTAAAAGCTGAATTTTATTGTGTGGGAAATATCATTGAGTTAAAGAATGTTATGGGTACGATAAGATACATGTTTCTGTTTTGGATTTTGTTTATCTGAACAGGACACATTTGTATTAAGAGTGTATTTCCGAAAAATAAACTTCTAGGCAAAGATGGGGATTTTTTTTTTTTTAATGTGTTCTAGCAATCATCAGAAGCAGTAAAATTTGAATGTGGATAATGGTGATGGGTCTATACATTATAGGTTATCAAGTCCTCTTGAATATTTTATTTGTTTAATCAGGACTCTATAATATTTTAATTAAGGCAGTAATTTCATCAATTTATATTTTTAACAAGATGCTGGTCACTAACTTAATATTTCATTAGAAGGTAAGGACAAGCAGGATTGGAAGGCTGGGAATCATCTCACTACTTTGTATGGGAAATGATAATGGTAGGATTGGGGGAGGCAGAATACAGATCAGAATAGGAGACAGCAGATGTCGGTGACTTACTGCATGTTAATAGATGAATGGCACATGGGAAGAGGGAGATCAAGACTGACCATTCTATTACTGGTTTGAGTAACTGGACAACTAATGATATAATTTACTGATGTGAGATATGAGTAAGACTTGGGAAAGAAATGGTTTTAGACAGAAAATAAATCTTCAACATTGTTTAAAAATTCCCAGATTTACCACTTGACTTAATATCATTCATTAAATGTTATTTGGACACTAAAATAAGATGCATATCTGGCCTCCCCTGGTGGCTCAGGGGGTTGAACGCCGCACTGTGAAGCTGTCCACAGCCTCTGCAGCACCGGTTCAATCCTGTCCGGCCGGCGAGGGTCCCACATGGCGAGGCAAACCTCTCCTGTCTCGCTCGCTGCTCCCCTCAGCAGTGTATTTGGTCAGTCTGCCTGTTCTGTTTCCCACTCTGGCTCTGGTGAATTTTCTCACCCTCCTGCACCTCTGGCCTGTACTCTAGTTCTTGTAAAATAAATAAATAAATCTTAAAAAAAAAGATGCATATCATTGTCATCTTGAATGAGTTTAAGCATTTATATAACATTCTTTAAAAAAAAAAAAATAAGTCTTCACCCCCAATTGTTTATACGGTCTCTCCTGGGAAGATAGATATGACTGCAAAAAATTCATCCTTCTCATCATTATTCTAATGAGAATTCCTCCTGTAAAAGGACAAATATCTTTATTGTTTAAGTGCTTTTGAAATATTTAGAAATATCTTCATATAATTAAAAGAACAAAATAGTCCAAATGTTCATGCTCACTAATTGCTAACTATAGGTTTTGATTTTTTTTTTTGGGGGGGGTAAATATTTATTTATTTATTTATACAAGCACTGGGTACAGTCAGAAGCGCGGGAGGGTGAGAGAATTCACCAGAGCCAGAGCGGGGAGCAGAGCAGGCAGAAGGACCAAAGTACGCTGCTGAGGGGAGCAGCGGGCGGCAGGAGAGGTCTGCGTGCCATGTGGGACCCTCCTCCGGTGGCCGGGGAGCAGCCGGGGATCGAACCGGCGCTGCAGAGGCTGTGTGGGCAGCTTCGCAACCCAGAGCTCAACCGCTGGGCCACCGGGGAGGCCCTAGATTTTGATTTTTTTTAAGTATGTAAATGCAAGCCTACTTATGATCTGTTTCTAGTACCTACTGTACAAAACTTATTCACAGGAAATCAAAGTCCTAACCTACCTCATCCATTCTATTAAAAATAGTTAAGTCTACAATTTCTAAGACTTTTTGTCAATTTGTTTTTTTTTATCTCTTAGCTCCTTTTTTAATAGAGAGAATAATAATTAGCGTTCCCCTCTTCATTAGATGTTTTTCCAAGCATGTTTGTGTTTAAAGTAAAAAGAATCCAAGTCCCTTCTTCTATATAACAAAGATCCCTACTGTAGTTCAAGTTATTAGAATACTTTGACTTAACTGGGGACAACTGGAGAATAATGACAAATCCAGTCAAAATGTAAGTTTAAACTTAAGTCTTTAAATAGAATGCCATACAGATGGCAGAGCAGTGGGGGCAAAGTATGTTGATGAGAATAGAAAGGAGGGTAAGATCAGAAAAATCAGTGGCAAATTCCCAAAAGGCATAAAACAAATTAAAGAACTTTGGACTTTATCCTTTTCCAGAAAACTTTAAGATATCTTGAGAAAGGAGTTGCAACAATCAATTTTTAACAGGGTAATCCCCCAGGAGATGGAGGTTTCAGGTTCCCTGCCCCATTCTAAGGAAGAGTGGAGCTGGGTAGAGAGGTGAAGCTAGAAAAGACTAGAAAGAGGAGGAAGAAACAGAGACTTGGAAGAAGAAGTAAGAAGGAGGAGGAAACGATGGTGAAAGGACCTGGAGAAAGACACAACATGCAGAGAGACATGTAAGAAGCAGCCATGCTTGCTTCTCAGCCATGGACTGTAGTGGATGAGAGATCTGTGGGAAGGTGACAATGGCAAGCTTGATTTTTATTTTGTTCTTTCCCTTCCAGACTTGGCTGGCCTCTTCTTCCCCTTTCCTATGGTCCCCAACAGAAGGTGCCTTAATTTTTTTTTTTTTTTTGCCTTAAATTTATGGCAAGGCTTCGGATCTCAGTGGCCCTACTTTGGGCCAACCCTATTTGGGCATTTACCCACGAGGGGATGTGTGTAATTGGAAATTATTTTAAACTACATTCTTTCTCTTCTCTCTATCGTTCACTGATTGTATTAAAATTCCTATCTATTGAAGGTCCTATGTACTAGAATATATTTTATCTTATGTGACAGATGGCAGAACCCATTTAGAACAGGCAGGTTTCAGAGTCCTGGGGTTCCCCTCATTATGTCCCTGATAGTTCTTTCTGATTGTACTGAATATCCATTCTCATTTACTTTGAACTAGATGAGGTACTTCTATAATATTATTGTAATCCTGTAGGCTACAGAATGTAATAAAAACTGATATCCATGGATAGACATTTTAATAGGATAAATTAATTTGAATGTCCTCTCAACTATTTATTTTCTTCTTCTTTGAGACCCAATAATGGTAAATACATTATTTTGAAATATTGAGTGCCAGAGGGAGTTTTAATAAACATCATTTAATTATCTCATTTCATGATTATCAAAAAGGAAATGAAGCCATTTACTGACATATTTCCAATTGTATTATATAAAAAAGAAATTTTACTTTGTAATACTTATTTATACAGGAAACAGTACAGATTTTATATTTGCAAAATTAAGCAGTTATTATTTTATGAATATGCTTTTATAGGAAATGAATATCAGTAATAAGTGAATTTAAATCACTTGTTCTCCTTACCAGATTATTTGAACTTTGTTTTTGCTTTTTATGCTCTTTGTAGTTGTTAATAACTAGCATCAAAGTCTACACCAATCAATACATTGGCTATTAGCCACAGGTGACAGTTAAGCACATGATTATTAGTGCGCAAATAAAATCTTATTTTAATGTAAGTAATTTAAATTCAAATATGACAGTACAGATATAGGATGAACGAGTTAATAATTTTGTATTTCTATGATTCATATTAATCCTGAAAAATATGATGAAAATATGGCATCTAAATTGTGCTAATTTCAATGATATTTTCCAGAGTCTAAGAATTCATAAATAAATGTCTGAGAATACAATTTAATCTTTTAAATATTTAAAATAGTTTCCTTGAATTTGTTTTTATATTGTACACATTACAGTTATCTGTATATGAAATTATATACAAATAATTATATAGATATTATATGTAATAAATTCGTATATGGTTACATTATATATTACTACATGTAATACATAAAATACTATACACATAAAATTTATATGTGTTATACATATATATGTACATTATGTCTGTGAACAGGCAAGAATTGAGCACCCTTGGTATCTTTAGAGAATCTGATGGTGACACCTGTCACCCCACTGATTGCCAGTGTTGATTGGGCCCATCTGACTGGCTAGGCGGGTGTTCCCTTCCTCCTCATGGCTCCATAAGAGTCTCTCCCCAAGCAGTGCACTCAGTGGATGAGGACAGCCTTCACCCAATAGACATGGACTGTTTTTTCAGTCTAGGGCACATGAGTACCTATGCTCCCTGTTAGAACCTCCAAAAAAACGCTGGATAAAAGAATTTCAGGAAGCACCAGGATAAAGCAGGTGGTACAGTTTATTTGTATAAAATATTGTACAATGCCCAAGGTACTGGGCAGTCTGGGAAGGTCTGAAATTTACCCTGAGATTTCAGGAGGCAGATTCTTAAGGTTCTTTCTTGGTTAAGAAGAAATATGCAGGCCTCCTCCTCCCTCATTTTGAATCCCTGGGGGAACCTGCCATGACAGAGGTGAAGGTAGTTTGACATTGCAAGATTTATCCTTAAGTTAGAGGTATTTAAATGTTGGGAAAAGGGTATCTGTAGGAGTCCATGATAACCAGGACTGTACAATATGCAGATTTTTCCCAGGCCTCTCAGACCAGCAAGACTTTATCTGGTTCTTGTGACAAGGTATTACCACTAGCTGAATTTTGGGATATAGGAATATGGCTGTACTCTCCTGGGGGAGTGTGACAGGAGGGTACCGTTTTATTCCTAGCATTAACATGTATTTTACTGTACTACATAAGAAGAGTAATTTTGCTAGGAGAATGGTAAAATAACTCAGATGATATTTGAATTAGTATAGATTCTTAAGTAATTTCTGTTGAATTAATGTAAATTCATCTTGACCAAAACAAGGATTAAGAAAGGATTTTAAGGAAGTACAGGTGCAGGGGCCTCCCTGGTGGCGCAAGGGGTTAAGCACTGCACTATGAAGCAATCCACAGCCTCTGCAGCATGAGTTCGATCCTCAGCCGGCCAGGGAGAAACCCAGATGGCGAGGCAGACCTCTCCTGACTCACCCGCTGCTCCCCTCAGCAGTGTGTTTCAGTCAGTCTGCCTGTTCTGTTCCCCACTCTGTCTCTGGTGGATCCTCTCACCCCTGCATCTCTGTCCTGTACCCTGGTTCTTTCTTGTATGCATAAATAAATAAATATTTTTAAAAGAAATTACAGGTGCATAAGAATAGGATCAAAGCAATACAAAGAAAAACAGGGGTGATTGCACAGTAAGACCATGAACAAATGGAAATCATTCCAATAATCCTTTAATAGGATAACTGATAAGTGAAATGAAGTTTAGGCTGCTACTTAAAGAAAATTTGCAGGTCTGAACAGTTGAATATAAATTAGGAAAATATTTGCTTTATTAAAGACTATCCTCACTGGTAACATAGCACCAAGGAAAATCAAGCATGTGGAGACTTTATCATTAATGCTTCAGCAAGCATATTTATAAAATTTTTGCAATAATAAAGCATTCTTAACTCTGTGTGAATCTTAGGAACTTTTACATTTATGTGGGCTCTATTGTCTTTTAAAGATTTGAAAAAATAAAATGTGTATAATAATTACTTTTTAAAGTCATTGATTTATAACTATCAATATCAAATCAAAGCCTTAACTAACAGTATGACTGAAAAGAATGAAAAGGCAAAATATTTAAGAAAAAATCCATTCATTAAAGTATCTTTGGATAAAAGAAATCTTTTCTTCCTGTTAAAAGTATATCTTCAGGGCGGAGCAACATGGCGGCGAGGAGACGCTGCGAGTAAGATCTCCCATTTAAAAAAAAGTTAATAGGGAGGAAAAGCGGCAGGTCCCAGTGAGAACTGGGACACGGAAGATAAACGGACGACTCCAGCAAACTGCCCGAAGAAGAAAGTGGCCATAAAAGAGGACCAGAAGGGAGGAAAGCTCAGAACCCTGCTCCCCTCCCCCGCCCACAGAGGCGGCACTCTCCGACCAGCAGAGAGGAGGGAAACAACAAACTAAAACGGCCAACAAGAACAAAGGACGCAGCAAGCGGGACTGTGAGTGGAAAGGAACTATTTCAGCCACCACACCCCGTGAACGGGAGCTGTGGAGAATCCTGCAGGATCCGCCGCAGAGGTGAGCTCCGGGCACCATTAAAGAGAGACCCCGCCCCCCAGGAGGAGGCCAGCGCCAGCACACAGCCCCGGCCACCCGGTAAGCTTGCACGGAAAGCGGCGCGCTGGAAAACCAGACACGGATCGGATTGCGCGGAAAAGCTGCGCGGATCGCTCTGAAAAGCAGTGCGGTTGAAAAGCAAACGCTGATCCGGATCGGATCGCAGCTGCCCAGGTCCCCGCGCCTGCAACCTAGGCTTGCGGGGAGACGCTCGGAGGCCCTCCCTGAGTGAGCAGGAACCAGGCGCCCAGGCAGGGGAGCGGGATTCAAAAGGCGCCATTCCCGCGCCACTGATCTGGGCTACAGCCCGCGTCCTGGAACTGAGGGCTTTGGAACTGAGACCCGGGGCACGAAATTAGGGGCGTGGGTTCCCCACGACGGTGGGGCACAAGGCAGACACAGCACCCCAAAGCCGTTGAGGTGTACCCTACCATCCCCGCTCTGCTCCCTGTCCCACGGGGTGGAAAATCAGCTCCCCAAGGGCTCTAGGAGAGATCTCTGGCGCCACCTAGCGACTTGAAGCCAGCAGAGACTCCTGAAGGAGCCAGTGGCCAGCTGGGAGTTAGCCCGCACCTGGCCCCTTCAGACCAGTAGTCTGAGCCCACAGGGAGAGCGAGCACCCACAGCCGGGGCAGACCAGGTGCGCAGAAGAGTGTGCCTGAGACCGGACGTGCAGGGAGTGTGTCCCACATCACCATTTTAGAACAGGGACATTTCTTCAGTAAAGACTACCTGCAGAAGGCTTCCTCAGGAGCCAGAGGTGAGCGGGGGAAGTTCGCCCACGCAGACCCCCTCTGGCCTGCAGTCCAAGCCCAGAGGGGGAGCAGGAACCCACCGCCGGGGCAGACCAGGCGCACAGGGGAGTGTGTCCCCACAGCGGCATTTTAGAACAGGGACCTTTCTCCAGTAAAGACTGCTTGAAACTGACAGATGACTCCTGGAGGAACCAGTGGGGAGCAGAGAAGCCCACCCAAGATGCCGGCCAGTCCCAACAACACAGTGTCCCAACGCATACGGCAAATTAGAAAACAGACAGTAGGGAGGAGAAGAACCACACGCAACCTAGCAACTCTCCAGAGAAAAAGCACACCACAAAAAGAAAACCAGCCCCCAGATTGCAACGACAATAACTTGGAAGAATTTCTGAGCCTTCCAGAAAGAGAATTTAAAATTGCCGTGATTAAAAAACTGACAGAAGTCATAAAGGAAAACAATGATAAGGGAAAAATAATCAACGATCAGAAGAATGCAATTGAGTCCCTAGAGAGGGAAAACAATAGTCAGAAGAAAGAAACTGAGTCCCTAAAGAGGGAAGTAAAAGAAATGCAGGAGATCAAAGAATTAATGGAAGAACTAAAGAATTCTGGGAAAAGCAATGAAAGCAGAATAGATGAAATGGAAGAACGAATAAGTAATCTTGAAGACACAGAAATAAAAAGAACCAAAACAGAAAAGGAAAGAGAAGTACGAAGGAAAAAGAACGAAGAAAGACTTCGGGAACTATCTGACTCCATGAGGAAAGGAAATATAAGAGTTATAGGAATACCAGAAGGAGAGGAGAGAGATGTAGGAACAGAGAAAATATTCAAAGAGATAATTGAAGAGAACTTCCCAAATGTGAAGAAGGAGCTGAAAATTGATATACAAGAAGCAAGAAGAACACCAAACTTCCACTTCCACGACGAAAGGAAAAATACAGCAAGACACATAATAGTAAAGCTACCAAGAATCCAGGACAAGGAAAAAATAATGAAGCTGGCAAGAGGGAAGAAACAGATAACATTCAAAGGAAAGCCAATCAGGCTGACATCAGACTTCTCCGAAGAAACACTACGGGCAAGGAGAGAGTGGAGGGACATAGTCAACAGACTCCAAGAAAACAAATGCCAACCAAGAATACTCTATCCCGCAAAGGTCTCCTTCCTCTTTGAAGAAAGAATAAGGACCTTCCCAGACAAACAGAAACTCCAGAATTTCATTACAACTAAACCCCCACTCCAAAAAATACTACAAGGAGTCCTAAAGCCAGAACCTCAGAGGGACGAATAACAATGAAAGAAAGCCAAAAAAAAAAAAAGCTATTAAAAGAATAAATAATTAAAATCAAAGGAAAGACAATCACAAAAAAGACACAGAGTTGCAGCCTGGATTAAGAAACAAAACCCAACCTTTTGCTGTCTCCAGGAAACACATTTAGCTACAAAAGATAAAAATAGGCTCAAAGTTAAAGGATGGAAAACAATCCTACAAGCAAATGGACCAAAAAAGAAAGCAGGAACAGCTATACTTATATCAGATAAAACAGATTTCAAACTCAAAAAGATAAAAAGAGACCCCAATGGTCACTAAATTATGATCAAGGGGACAATACTTCAAGAAGAAATAACACTCATTAACATATACTCACCAAACGAAGGAGCACCAAAATATATCAAACAACTGTTGTCCTCTCTGAAAACAGACATCGGAGAAAACATATATGTAGTGGGAGACTTCAACACACCACTATCAACAATGGATAGATCAACAAGACAAAAAATAAGTAAAGAAACCAAAGCTCTAAATAAGGACCTAGAGCAATTGGGCTTAACAGACATCTATAGAACACTAACCCCCAAAAAAACGGAGTACACATTTTTCTCAAGCGCACACGGATCATTCTCCAGGACCGATCACATACTGGGGCACAAGACAAACATCAACAGATACACCAAGGTTGAAATCATATCAACCATCTTTTCTGACCATGAAGGCATCAAACTAGAAATAAACCATAAAAAGAAGGCAAGGAACTTTCTACCTCATGGAGATTAAAAACCACACTACTGGAAGACCACTGGACTAATGAGGAGACCAAAGAAGAAATTAAAATTTGTTTTGCATTGAACGACAAGGAGGACACCAATATCCTAAATGTATGGGATGCAGCAAAAGCAGTAATAAGAGGAAAATATATAGCAATAGAAGCTCACATCAAGAAACAAGAAAGAACTCAAAGAAACAACCTAATCTCGAAGCTCAAAGATCTAGAAAAAGAACAACAAAAAAACCCCAAAACCAGTAGAAGAAAAGAAATAATAAAAACCAAAGCAGAAATAAATGAAAAAATCAATCCAAAAGATCAATGAAACCAAGAGCTGGTTCTTTGAAAAAAATCAATAAAATAGACAAACCCCTAGCCTGGCTCACAAAGGAAAAAAGGGAGAAAGCACAAATAAACAGGATCATCAGTGAAAGAGGAGAAATCACAACGGACACAGCAGAAATCAAAAGAATAATCAGTAACTACTATGAACAGTTATATGGAAACAAGTTTAACAATCTAGAGGAGATGGACAAATTCCTACAACTCTACAATCACCCAAAGCTAGATAAAGAAGAAATAGAACACCCAAACAGACCAATTACAATTAGCAAAATTGAAATGGTAATCAAAAACCTCCCCAAAAACAAAAGCCCAGGACCTGATGGATTTACAAATGAATTCTACCAAACATTCAGAGACGAATTAGTGCCTATCCTTCACAAACTCTTCCAAAAAATTGAGAAGGAAGGGACAATACCAAACGCGTTCTATGAAGCCAATATTACACTAATACCAAAACTGAACAAGGACAACACAAAAAAGGAAAACTACAGGCCAATCTCCCTAATGAACACTGATGCAAAAATCCTCAATAAAATTTTAGCTATCAGAATCTAACAATGTATCCATAAGATAATTCACCACGACCAAGTAGGATTCATTCCAGGGACACAAGGATGGTTCAACATCTGAAAATCAATCAACATTATCCAACACATCAACAAAAAGAAATATAAAAACCATATGATAATATCAATAGATGCTGAGAAAGCTTTTGACAAAGTGCAACACCCATTCATGATAAAAGCCCTTGAAATTCTTGGGATACAAGGAACATACCTCAACATCATAAAGGCCATCTATGACAAGCCAACAGCCAGTATCATTCTCAATGGTGAAAAGCTGAAAGCAATTCCATT
The DNA here is from genome assembly GCF_964194135.1 of Talpa europaea. NCBI lineage: Eukaryota > Metazoa > Chordata > Mammalia > Eulipotyphla > Talpidae > Talpa > Talpa europaea. The sequence goes on along the minus strand of NC_140073.1, from coordinate 125,416,012 downwards.
AAGATCTGGAACAAGACAAGGATGTCCACTCTCACCACTGCTTTTCAATATAATACTGGAAGTCCTAGCCAGAGCAATAAGACAAGAGAAAGACATCCAAGGAATCCAAATAGGAAAAGAAGAAGTCAAACTATCACTATTTGCAGACGATATGATATTATACATAGAGAACCCCAAAAACTCCACAGAAAAACTAATTCAACTCATCAATCAGTTCAGTAAAGTGGCAGGATACAAAATCAACACGCAAAAGTCAGTAGCCTTCCTATACACAAACAATAAATCTGAAGAAGAAGAAATCAAAAAGACCATCCCTTTTGTTATTGAAACAAAAAAAATCAAATATTTGGGAATAAATCTAACAAAAGAGGTAAAGGACCTATACAAAGAAAACTATAAAACACTGTTAAAAGAAATAGAAGAAGACACAAAGAAATGGAGAGACATCCCCTGCTCATGGATTGGAAGAATAAACATTATTAAAATGGCCATCCTTCCAAAAGCAATATACAGATTCAATGCTATTCCAATCAAAATTTCAATGTCATTCTTCAAAGAAATAGAACAATTATTGATGAAATTCATATGGAATCACAAAAAACCCCGAATAGCCAAAGCTCTCCTGAAAAAAAAAGAAGGGAATGGAGGCATCAGACTCCCAGACTTCAAACTATACTACAAAGCCATAATCATCAAAACTGCATGGTATTGGACCAAGAACAGACATACGGACCAATGGAATCTAATAGAAAATCCAGAAAAAAACCCACAGATTTATGATCAACTAATCTTTGACAAAGGAGCAAAGACTATGCATTGGAGCAAAGAAAGTTTGTCCAATAAATGGTGCTGGGAAAACTGGGTCGCTACATGCAAAAGAATGAAGCTTGACCACTACCTCACACCATACACAAAAATCAACTCAAAATGGATTAAAGAACTAGACATAAGACCTGAAACCATAAAATAAATAGAAGGAAATATAGGCGAAACACTATGTGATTTGCACATCAAAGACATCTTTACAGACACATCACCCAAAGCAGTGATAGTGAAGGCAAAGATAAACAGCTGGGACTACATCAAATTAAAGAGCTTTTGCACAGCAAAAGAGACAATAACAAAAACAAAGAGAAACCCCACCAACTGGGAGAACATTTTTGCACCCAACACTAATGATAAAGGACTGATCACAAAAATCTGCAAAGAGCTGATGAGACTCAACAACAACAAAGAAAATAACCCAGTCAAAAAATGGGCAGAAGAGCTAAAAAGAAACTTCTCTGAAGAGGAAATGCAAATGGCCTACAGGCATATGAAAAAATGTTCAACATCACTTGTCATCAGGGAAATGCAAATCAAAACTACCATGAGATACCATCTTACACCAGTGAGAATAGCACATATTAAAAAAACTAGTAACAACAAATGTTGGCGAGGGTGTGGAGAAAAAGGAACTCTTCTGCACTGTTGGTGGGAGTGCAAACTGGTCCAACCACTGTGGACAGCTGTGTGGAGATTTCTGGACCTACTAAACATAGAGCTTCCATATGATCCAGCAATTCCACTCCTAGGTATTTACCCAAAGGACACAGAAACATCAATTCCAAAGAACACCTGCACCCCTATGTTTATAGCAGCACTGTTTACAATAGCTAAGCTTTGGAAACAACCCAAATGCCCAAAAATAGATGACTGGATCAAGAAGTTGTGGTACATATATACCATGGAATATTACTCAGCATTCAAAAAAGATAAACACATGCAATTTGCAGCAACATGGATGGTGCTGGAAGGGATCATGCTCAGCGAAATAAGCCAAAAAGAAAAAGAAAAATACCGGATGGTCTCACTCATAGCAGGAATCTAGAAAACTTAAATAAGGGACCAGGAAAATGAATAACTATAAGAAAGTGAAAATCAAAATCAACAAAACACTATGAACCAGAGACACTTTTAGGGGGGCGGGGGCGGGAGGGGAGGGATTGTGGTCAGAATGGGGGGGTTGCAATTGTATGGGGAATATAACAATAAAATTTATTATCTAAAAAAAAAAACAAAAAAAAAACAATGAACTATGAAAAAAAATAAAAATAAAATTTATTATTTAAAAAAAAAAGTATATCTTCAATAAATAATGGCAAAACCAGCTTGTGCCACTGCTGTTTATATCAATAAAAAAATCTAATAAAAGAACCAGCATATGTATAAGCCTGAAGTAATGAAGAAGCTGCACATTTATTGTAATATATTTGAAATACAAATATTATTTATAATTTCCATGCATAAAACTGTTTTATTATTTGGATCAAGAGCAACATTTGATAAACTCTATTTATACTTTTTATTATATTTTAAATAAATCTTTTGTAACTCCTGCTAAATGATGTGATATATTTCCTAAAATACTATAGGAAAATGTTGCCAAAATATGTGATTTTTAATAATAATTTTGATATTATTCTTATAATTTTGATTATTTATTCTTCTGAAGGTGAATATGTTATGCAAACATTTTTATTCACCTTAGATACTTAATTGAACAAATTATTTATTCTTTCAAGAAATGTATTTAGCATCCGCTGGACTCCAGGATTTGCTACATGTTTCAAATAGAATTTTTTTATAAACATAGATCTCATACTAGTCTAATGAAAACAGTAGTTTTGAATTAATAGTATAACAATATTGTGACTAAATTAATAATGTAAATTTAATGTGAAAGTGAATGGTGGCTAGGCAGATTAATCATCTGTCCATTTCTTCTCTTGGGAAATGGGAATAGGTTTTATTAAATTTGGGACTTAAGAATAAATAAAATGTTCAAACAATGAGAACAGGTGGAGCATTAAGAAAGTGTCCTAAAAAGGAAACATTGAATGAATTAATAATGGAAATTGAAGAGGAAGTTGAAGATGAGACTAAAATAGTAATTTGGAAGAAGGTTTGTCAGTTACTTTAAGTCAGTTTTGTCAGTTTGGATTTCATCTTGTAGCAATTTAATAGAGGTTTTCAGCAAGAAGGTAAAAGAATCTTAGTATAACAGAAGCATTTCAATAAAAAGGGGAGGTTCCATATTCCCTGCTACACCTACTGAGGGGCAGAACTGACTGGCTAGATGGAAGCACAGGGGGCAGAGGAGAAGACAGAGGCATGAGGAGAAGCACACAGGGGGGAAATCACAGGAGGGAAATACATGGAGAAGAAGGCCCATAAGTTTCCTGGAAAGGGCCCATAAGCACCAGGAAATTGGGGGATTTGGAGGAAACACATGGGGGAGACTTGTAGAGACACTTGGAATGGACATGTGGGGATGCTGTCAATGGCAGCTGTTATCTTTATTTGTACTTTAATTTTGTCCCTTTCATCCTAGACTTGGCTGGCCCCTTTTGCCCTTTCCTTTCCATTCCCAGAAAGTGCCTTAGGCTTGTGGCAAGCTTTTGGGCCTTAGCTGCCCCACTTCAGGCCAGTCCTGTTTGTCTGGGCATTTACTAATGAGGGGATGTGTAATTCAGTGTGTTTCATTGGGAAACTCTATGCTTTCTCTTTTTCCCTTTCTATGCACTATCATTCTAGTAAAAATTTTACATACTAAGAGTGTGCTTTGTCTTTTTGTATGGATGGCAGAACCCCCTTAGAACATGCAAATTTTGGGGTTCTGGGTGCCCCTCGGAATGCCTACTAACAATGGTGAGGAAAGGTAAAGAATTAGAAGATATCTAAGAGTGACAACAGAACAGTAGGAGAGACCAGTGAAAAGGTATTATATAGTTCAGGTGAGAGATAAAGGAGAGAGTATCTTTAAAAGTCAAGAGAAGAAAAACTAGATTCAAGAAATAGCTTCAATTAAAAAACAGTATGGTATGGGGCCTCCCTGGTGGCGCAGCGATTGAGCACTGGGTTGCGAAGCTGCCCGCAGCCTCTGCAGCCCCAGTTCGATCCCCGACCGCCAGGTGAGGGTCCCACATGGTGCGCAGACCTCTCCTGCTGCCCACTGCTCCCCTCAGCAGTGTATTTTGTCAGTCTGCCTGTCCTGCTCCTGGCTCTGGTGAATCCACTCACCCTCCTGTGCTTCTGACTGTACCCAGTGCTTGTATAAATAAATAAATAAATCTTAAAAAACAAACAAACAAACAAACAAAAAAACAATATGGTATGAATGCCAGCTGAATGGCAGGAATCTAAGGGAATAAAGACTCAACGAAAAAACCAAAATTTTCTATTTCAAAAAGTGGATGGACGGAGATGTCATTAACAGAAATAAGTTTTAAGATAACGCAGGTGAGAAGATGATGCAATAAAAAGGCATTGGATTTTTAATGTGATAAATATGAGTTACCAAAAATATATAGAAGGTATAGATATAGTTAGAGCTATCAGTAGCATCTTCATGAATGAATTATAAAATGTAATTTAATAAATGTTTTTAAAGGTACAAAGGCTATTTTGGAATGTTGATAATAATGCCTGTTATAATAATTTCTATATTGCAACGTTCATTTTTAACAAGCCCTTTCTGTTAGAATTTTGCAAGAATAAGACCAATTTTAATGGTTCATAAATTCTGAAAATTTTAACTTTACCTTATAAGTAAAATTTTTTTCATTAAATTTTATTTAATTTTTATTAAAATGCTTCTTTAATTTGATGGAAGAGTTAATTACTATTTATCATGACAAATATTACATTTGTGTTCTTAAAATAACTATTTTTTCTATAACACTTGACTTTGCTCTGTTACCAGTTTGACTTCATATAATATTAAAGAACTAACCACTTACAGACTAAATCCTATAATTCATGCTTTACATAATTAAATTGTGAGTTTTATTTTTAAGAAACATGCATTTCAGAGGTGAAAATCTGTTCTTTCTCATTTTAGTAGGTAGCTTCATCATGATTTTTTTAGCAATAATTAGTTAAAATCTTCATTTTTGGGTCAAATTTATAATGGATTATGTTAGCCAAAGTTCAGGTTAAATTTCTCAAGCTTTTTTGATTCCTTTCTTCCATGTTAAATTCTTTAGAAATAGTAATATGAGGAAAAATAGGTACAGATCTATGAGATCCAATCATATATACAGTCATTCATGTCTTTTGGGGGTGACACTGCCTAACCCCATGGCTGCTTTTGGCAAAACTGCCTCTTTCTTTTAGACCCCAACTAGTGACAAACAATGCTTTTCCTTAGTGGACATGTGATAAAGATCCCATAATACTTAATCTGATAAGTCAGCCAACTACCACTTGAACACATCACACAGGTTGAGACCCTCTGACATCTGGGAAAACCTTCTGCACTGGCATCCTGGGTATACTGCAAGCTGGTAAGGAATGATCCTCTGGTCAATAGGCACCATCCTAATACTCAGACAGTTCTTCCCAGGCCTCTTGGCTTGATAGGTCTTCAAAGTGCTAACACTAAAACAGGACTTGAGAAACAGAATTCCAATTTTTCCCACTCATCAACATCTTCAAACCTCATAGGGGAAACTCCGCTTTTTCATTCTTTCCCTGATTCATTCTTAGAGATTAATCAGCAAAAACCTAAAATGCTTTCTGAAAACATTCTCCCTAACTCTTACATGCTATCCTTTTCTCTATATATTGTTATATGCAGAAAAGGAACAAAATTCCCAGTCTCCCTGTCTCTTTGTCTGTCTGTCTCTCTCCTTTGGCTTGATGCAAATCTTTCTTTTGAAATTATCAACTTTGTGTATTCTTTATTTCGTTGCATTGGGCTGTCATCAAAGAAAGGAATATCCTTAATTAATTTGTGAGAAAAGATCTCCACTAAAGCAGAAAAATTACCTAGTCCCTGAAATGACATTGCCATAGACTGCAAAGCCCACTAAGTTGATCTTCAGGAGTAATAGTTAAAACCTGTCCTGTTTCTGTGAGGTCATGACATAAAATGTAGCGAAAGTTATTGAATTATTTTGTTTTTATGATTTCTCCTTTAATATTCATATGTGATGCTAATTTCTCATCTGAATTTTATAATTAATATTTTTTCTTTTAAAATACATCATACTTTTTCATTAATTTATAAGTATTTAAAATATGGAACATTTAATCAAAATGATAATTACCTGAGAAAGGAAATCACATGTACATATTAAAAAGAACTGATGAATATAATGTGCACTTTTCAAAATTATATATTAAAATATTAATTTATTGGACTTAGGGAAATAGTGCCTAAATGTTATTTGCTATAATTATATGACTTAAATAAAGAATCCATTGGACAATGAAGAAATTCCTAATTAGGGAACTAGTTAAGTCATAAATAAGTACAATATAAATGCACTATGAGTTTTTTTGCTCAAAGAACGAACAGTTCCTTTAGTGAATGAGGTTAGAGATTCATTTATGAATTATTTATCATCTATACATTAAATAAATTTTCATGTATCAGTCAGTATTTGCTTGGTAGTCACTGTTTGAGGAATTGGCAATATATGAGAATAACCTTGCTGTAAAGAAATTCACCAATTAGTGGGAAGACAGATATACTGAGACAGAATATAATAGTACAATGTTTGATTATGAAAAAAATCTATATTGTATGGTATATTAAGGGAGCATATAGTGCCTGATTTTATTTAGCTCAGCATAAGGAAACTGCAAAACATGGTATCTAAATTGAATTAAATTATTCACTAATCATAACACCTATGGAGATTTAGGAAAAGTGGAGCTGGGTGTATAGAATAGGAAATGATTCATTGCAGGCAGACACTGAATATGGGGCAGCCTAGATAGGGAGAATGTCTTTTGCTAAGTTGAGTTTATACATATGCATATATTCATATATACATATATTCATATATACACAGGTTATATATGGAAGATCAACATATCCTCCATATCAATAATATATATGTGTGTGTGTATATATATGTATATATATGTATGTGTGTATCTATATCTACATGGAAGATAAGCAGGGAAATGAAGAAAAGAAATTGTAATGGTGAGTATTGACCAAATTAATTCTGTAACCAATTACAATAATGTAAAATTTTTGGCCAGTTATTTATTCAGTCATTTTCCAGTCTCCTTCTTGGGTATCAAAATATATTATATGGGGAAGACATACCTCTTTCCTGTTCATTATAACAGCAATTTCATGATGTATGCTTCAGTTTTTTTTTTTTAAATTATTGAAATATAATAAGCAAAACTAAAATGCAATAAACACCAAATGTGTCACAGTAAAGCACAAACTAATTAATAAGTATACTGGTAGGCAAACAGTGAGTTAAAGCAAATGTAGATCTCATTTTCCCATAATAAGTAACACAAACTTAATTATGGTGCTTTACTGGCATCCCTTAAGCAGAGAACATTCATGACTGCCTCATGGCTTTGTACTCAATTCTTCTACTTTTCATTATTTTATGCAAGATGTTGCTATCAAGCATAGTTAATAAACAGTAAATGTACTAGTCCTTCTTTCTCCCACATTCTAGAAGACTTTGCTATCACAACCTTGAACTTTAGAGACTGAATGTGACTTTGGAACCCTAATCTACACATTATAGACAGTCTCAATAATTTAAAATTATCATTTAAGGCATAATTTAACTGCTGACATTTTAGAAGGCATTTAGTCACTTTTTGAATGTAAGTGCAAAATCTTCCCTCCTCTTCTTGACTTACATGAGTACTGCCTCTATAGTCATCCCTTTTCAAGGTGAATTAGTTCAATTTCTATTGATGTTATCTTTTTTGCTATTTCTGTTTTGTTAAAGACCAGAATCAGGTAATGTGACAGTTTTCCCTAGCTTTTTCACATATACTTATATTCTTTTCTAAAGCAAAGATTTGGCTCACTTTAGATTTATCTTCCACCGTTCATCCTTGCGTCCCACATGTTCCAGCAGTAGTGTAACGAGTCACAAACCTCTACCCAAGATGATGTTTCTGATCTAGATGAATTTTCAGATTCTCTATCTAGTACATTTATAGTGTTCTTTAAAATCTTCACTCAACCACTTCTTAATTAGGACCTCTTCTCTTCCTCCCAGCAGTGAGATAATAATAAGGCTTCAACCATTTTCTGGTTGGTAAAGCATGTGCACTTTCATTTTCTGATTCTATTTTAACACATTTACCTGATTATAATCTTTCTTTCCTATTAAATGGTCATGGACATTTGATTTCAAGAGCTATGCTTTAGTTATTTATGTAAACAGCAACAAGGACAATAATCTGAATATTGTGGGTGTTCAATAAATGTTTCTGGAAATAATTAATGAGCACAATCAATAGAATGTATATATATATATATATTATTTAGTTTGTTGTATAGCATATATGATTTCTGAACTTGATTTTTTCCTTAAAATGAAATATCTACATTTATTTTCCCCATATTTCTTCATGTTTTATTCCCTACCCCTATAACCCAGTTCACCCAATCACAGATTGTTGGGTGTATATATATATATCTCCAATAATTAGGTGTGTACATATATATATATATATATATATATATAAGTAAAAGTGTACAGACAATGATTTTATAGAAACATATTCTTGCTTTTTACATGCAGAGATGTCTCAGTTATACAAAAACTCTTTCAAAGATGAATAATAATTATTATTTGACATGAAATTCATTTATATACAATAATGATGTTCTTAGGTTCAAAACTGACCTAGACTCTTTTATTTTTCATATATCATTCTTCTTTATTTTATATATGTTCTTTTATTTAGCCTAAACTGATGACATTTTCAATAAATAATAATTTTCTTTTAAAATATGCCTGTACTTCATTATGAAAGCATCCCTACTGTCCCTTTGGGGAAGGAAAACTAATGGTGTGTTCAGCAACTACTTGGGATTAGTTTAAAGTAGAATGATACACGGTTTGCAATCTGAAGCAAGACAATGAAGCATAGTTCCATTTATTGGAAGTGTACGGTACTTAGTGATTTTGATCATAAAACAGAAAAAGAGAATTGAGTCTTTGACATGAAAAGTGTTTCACTTCCTTTTTTCTGTATGTACAATGGCAGGTGTTTATTATTTGGTAAGAGTCATTTTCTAAGATTTTTTTTAACAGGAGAAGTACTATTCTGACCTCTAAAATGCCATGCTTTAAGGGTAAAATGTCATTCACAATATATTTTAATAAAGGCGATTCACCTTGGAAACAGCAAGCATCTGTCAAATGTCTGGTCAAGCACACCCTGATCAGACCTTTCAGCAATGTTTGAAGTAGCATTGAAGAGACAGAAAAGGAATTAGATGAGAATGAGTTTCCTTGATATTATCCTCACCAAATAAAACAAGTAGAAATAAAGTAAGCCTTAGATCAATTCTTCAGTTGAATATATTGTAATACTACTTTTCAATTTTAAATTGTTTTCCCATGGCTCAATTTTTTGTGGCATATAAATAAATGTCTAGCAATTTTCATTAAAAATATCTCAAAGAGCATACACTTCACCTTCCATCAAAATCATAAAACAATTTTAATGACTAATGTTTACTGAGTGTTTAGTTGTGGCACAAAATATGTTAAGAACTTTATGGCTAAAAGCAATTTTAAGGAACACCACCACAAGCTCACTTGATTTTCATCTTTTGGTGTTCAGAAATGACAAAGAATGCCAATGCCACAAGATTGATGGAATGAAACAAAGAGAGACCTAAAATCATGCAAACTTTTTACTCTGAAAATTTAAAAAATTCTTGACTGATGAAAATTCACATGATATTTATACTCATGGAATTATGTTTCTTCTAGTATTTTCCTTAGGTTTTATTTCAGATTTTGAGACAAAAAATATAATCTTGTTACACATAATTTATTCATTCTAGCATTTGTACCTAATGTATGACAGAGAGAAAAAAATATGAGAGATGACTGAGTTACAACTAATGGATGGGAGGTACATATGGTAAGAACCTTAGGTAATTTTTAGCCATTGGAATTCTGTGTTAAATATTTTCTTTTCCTCTTGGAGTTAAAAAATAAGGATATTTCCAGAAATATGGAAGGTCGTAAGATACTACTAAAAACATTTTTGTGTCAATAAAATGGATAACCTAGAAAAATGGACATATTCTTAGAAGCACACAATCATCTGAGACTGAATGAAGAAAAACTTGAACAGATCATTTACAACCAGCTTCACAGGTTGCGCCCCAACTCCCTGCACTATCAGGGAGGCCCTGTTATGTTTTTCTTATGTCCTCCCATGACACACTGTAGAAGACATTATTGAATATCTCTATGTATCTTCCTGGTTGGAGCTTACTGAGCAAAGAGACATCTAAATGAAAGGATGATTGACACATTTGCTTTGAAAATTAGAAATCACATGTGACTCTCAAAGGGTTTAAATATGATTTTCTTTCCACTGAATGTTGCATCGGGCAACACCACACTGATAAAGAAACTGGAGTCATGGAGCAGGTTTCATAGTGCAGGATGCTGCTAAAGAACAAGATCTTAAAGGAAGGAGATTAAAGGAAGGAGATTAAATAAAGGGGAAGAATATAGAAGATCAGGGATTGTGAGTCTGCCCTCCAGGCACTTCTTATCTGCTTGATGACTTGGTATTGTCACTGAGATCATGCCCTAATTCCCCAGCCATGGTTTTAATCTTATCAACCAGGTGTTCCACTGATCAGCTTCTGGGGTCCTTTGTTATACATCAGTCCTCAGTATGATCCAGCTTTGTGCTCTTGTTTGATTTGAAAGGCACCTTGCAGGGTTGGGCTCTCTACCTAACTGAACTGGTCATTTTGACCTTGTTAGGATTTAGAACTGTAGGTAACAAAATGGTGGCTGAACAGGCCGCTTAGGAGTAGCAGACCCACACTGAAGTTATTTTTTTTTTCTTGATCAGGGTAGTAAAGCTCAGTGGCAGTAAAATTCAGTGTCATCTGTGTACAATCTTCTGTGATGAGATTCTCCAGAGAGGAACTGCTTTACATTTAAAAGTAAAGGTCTTTCTTACTATCTTTGAAAGATAGCACAGGCAGATTTACCAATATTGCATTTCTAAGACCATGATTTCACAATTTCCTGTGATTTTTACATATTTGCTGTCTTGTTTTAGCTAACGCTCCAACTTTTTTTCTTTTGGCTTGGATAATGGACTATTTTTAAGTAATGAAACTGTCATACTGGACATTCATGGACAATGCTGCTGACTAATTGTTGCTTCTCTTACACACATTGTAACCCTGAAAAAAAGACTGTCTCCTAAGATTACACCCTGAGATTGTGCCACCATAGATATGGTGGAATAAAAATTAAAAGGGGGAATTGCAACAGGGTGGTCCCCAGGAAAGGGGGAGGTTCCCTGCCCCACCCAAGGGAGGGTGGAGCTGAGCAGGAAGAAGAGAAGCTGCAGAAGAGACTGAGGAAGGAAGGAAGCAGGATGGAGCCAGGAGACCTGGAGGAGGCGCATGGAGCCTAGAGACATGTGAAGAAACTGCGCTTGTCTTTTGGTCGTGGACTGGGTGACACAGATGTGGGTGAGACCTGTGGGGAGGTGACAATGGCAGCTTTTATCTTGATGTTGATTTTGCTCTTTTCCTTCCGGGCTTGTCCGGTTGTTTGTGACCCTTTTCTGTGGGTCCCCACTGGAAGATGCTTTAGACTTGTAGCAGGCTTTGGGGCCTTGTTCTGGGCCGATCCCGTATGGATGGACTTTTACCCACGAGGGGACGGGTAACTTTGGGTGCTTCATTTAGAAACTAGACTCTTTGCCTTACCTGTATTGTTTCCTAGTTTTATTAAAGTTCCTTCCCATTAAAGTCTCCTATGTTTTGTGTTGATGCGGCGGATGGCAGAACCCATGTAGAATAGGCAGGTTTGCGGGGTTTGGGCTGCCCCTCTCCCTGTCCTATAACATCATCAGAAAGTGACTGTCAGAACAGGCCATGATAATTATAAAGTATTTCATTTACTTACATTTTCTTATCTATTCTTTAGTTGCCTGTGGTCCAATATCTTAAAACTATTTGTTTCATATATTTTTCTTTCTTCATGGCCAGAAGCCAAAATTCCACCTTAATTTATAAATTCCATACATTTTACATTCAACATAATGTGCAGAAACTAGATATTTTGGAATTGTATTGGAATTCTCCCAATAACAATATAAAAAGTATACTTTTGTAATTAAACAAATTATATTATGGCTTTGATATTTATAAAATGATTAACAGGGGTCAATTACTAAAATCACTTAAAGCCTAATATTTCATGAAAATAATCATTGCTAATAGTCATATTTGCTTAAGATTGTAAACTGAAAAATGCATGATAGTCTATGTATGTGCTTAACAAATGCTTGTGACCTTACTTTAATACCTGCTCATTTTATTTTATATCACATGTAATTTCCTAATCTGGTCTAAGATTTTAGGGGCTTTTTAAAAATGTTTATTGATGTAAAGAGTTTCTCAAGTCTTTGATTTCTTTTCCCATTTTTAAAATTTTAGACAATGTTATAGTACCATTTTTTTCTTATCTAATTTTGATTTTACATGCCTAATGTCTAACTGCTAAAATGCCTAATATTTGCTCTGTGTCTTTTACAATATGAACAAAGAATAAACATTACATCTTAAGATTCTGTCACTTTTTTATACCAACAAAAAGTCTTTGGTTGATTACATTTCATCTACTATATTATGCTTTTTATCTCTGTTACCTTCATGGGAGACTTCATTTTCAACTACATAACCTGATACACCACTATATGGTATTAAACTGTGAGAAAGTACATAAGCATTTGTGGTAAACTTATTTTAGAAGTAACATTTTAAAAAAATGAATTTATGAACAAGAATTTTTTTAGCTAGTGAAAACAAGGGCTTAACAAGCAGAAATGGGTTTTTGAAACTCAATTTATGGATGATACCCCAGATATTTCAAAATGTGCCTATGCTCATATGTGACCATATTCTTCCTTTTAATGTATCAATAGTTACTACTTTAGAAGTACAATGGCATGGAGGAATGTAACAAGAAATAGATGACATAATTTAGAAAAAATGATGAGAATTTAGGGATTTTTTTTTAAAGATTTATTTGTTTGTTTGTTTGTTTGTTTATTTATACAAGCATTGGGTACAGTCAGAAACGGGAGGGTGAGAGAATTCACCAGAACCAGAGTGGGGAGCAGAGCAGGCAGAACAACCTAAGTACACTGCTGAGGGGAGCAGCGGGTGGCAGGAGAGGTCTGCACGCCCTGTGGGACCCTCCTCTTGTGGCCGGGGATTGAACCAACGCTGCAGAGGCTGCGGGCAGCTTCTCAGCCCAGCGCTCAACTGCTGCACCATAAGGGGAGGCCCGAGAATTTAGGAATTTTGAATGGTCAGAAAAAGCAGAAATTAAATGTCAGTTTGTAGGTCTTACTTTACATTGTCTTAGCAGAAGTGGATAGCACAACCTCTTGCTTGTTAAATTCTACTAATAAGATCACTGAGACTTAAAACTATATTACTAATTGGTTAATATCACTATACAGTTTATTATAAAGTAAAATCTTCAGAAGAGTTCATGTTTTCAAACATTTAATGGAATTATAAACCAAAAGATATAATATTATTATACTGGGGAAGGAAAAAACAAAGATTAAAAGAAAGGCAATTAAAATGAAAAGACAGAGGCCTCCTTGGTGGCGCAAGGGGTTAAGCACCACACTTTGAAGCAATCCACAGCCCCTGTAGCATGAGCTTGCTCCCCGGCCAGCCAGGGAGCAACCCACATGGCACAGCAGACCTCTCCTGACTTGCCCGCTGCTCTCCTCAGCAGTGTATTTCAGTCAGTCTGCCTGTTCTGTTCCTCACTCTGCCTCTGGTCTCACCCCCCCCCCACATCTCTGGCCTGTGCCCCAGCTCTTGTATGCATAAATAAATAAATCTTAATTAAAAAAATGAAAAGACCAAGGAGATAAATATCTCCTGTTTGATGGGGGACCATAATATTAGGAAGTCTTCAAAGACATGATGGCAATGACAAAATAGTTAATTTTTGCAGAATAAATTATTTGGCTGTAAAAATAATGTCAAACAAGACTAAGCATGGAGAAGGTAAATTATTAGCATGTTGTTTTGAGTTAACTTCTTAATTTTAAAACTTCATAGAGAGGAAGATGAAAGCCACCTGCTTGGCACTTAAGTGTAATATCAAAATCATAAAAGATTTTTATACTGATTGAAAAATATGACAGCAACAGTAAGTTCATTACACTTCAGTGACATCCTTCTAGTGGCCTAGATGGTGAAGGAAGTATTCAAATGTAAGCCACATTTGTTCCCTTACATATCAACATAGTTATTACTAACATGACATTTTCACAAATGTAATGTCATGCCACTTAAGTTTTAATAGAATAATTCTGAATAATTGAAGAACTTCTGGCAAAAAAAAAGTTTTAAAATTTATTTTGCCTTTATGTTTATCCCAATTGCATATGAGACTGTTAAACCCCAAAACAAACAAACAAAAATAGCTCTTTGATTTAGAAATAGTAGTAATTTCCTCAAGCCACTCTCTTTACTTGTTCAAGTTTCTTTCAGTTCTGTACACCAAAGGATCAAAAACAAGCACAACATTCCAAAGAAGGAATGAAAGCAAAACAAGGCTGTGTTGTAAAGTTTGGAGGAAAAGTTTATGGAAAGAGGTAATTTAAACCAAATTATAGGAAGTTTAAGTTAAAATTGTTAGTGTGACTTTTTAAAAATGTTACCCCATAAGTAGTCTGTACCATCTCCATGTGAAGCGGATCTACACAAGCTGCTCCCACCAAATCTGAATCCTTCTAAAAATAGCATCATTACCTAAATTATAAAAAAACAAATTTTTAAGTTAAAATTTCAAAACTGTAAAAAAAAATGTAATGCTGGTAATAAATTGGACCTTTGTTCACAATGAATGTAAGAAAAATTTCACGATGAATATACTAATCAAACATAGCAAAATATGAAAATATCTGTAAATTTACTAGGCTCATCTCTGAGAGAGCTAGGACAAACTTCTTGGGAATTCCTTATACTGTATTGTTTCATCCTTACTAGCTTAAAAGAATTGAACATGAGAAAAAAACTTCATATACACATTTTTTCCCTGCTAATATCTCGTAATTGCTAAATCCTATAATCGGATTGAAATAGAAAATTAAGTCAAAATGTGCTAGTTTAAGAAGTTTTAAGTATAAATACTAGATGCAAAAATTATTTTCACATTGTTAAGAGAAATAGAAATCACAAAATGAAGTGATATTCTCTGATCATGGAAGTCTGGGGGTGAATTTATGGAATTCAGAAATCTAGACAGTTTGCCTTTGTCTTAGTATAATTAACAAATGGTTGACTACAGAACAAAATTAACTTTAATCACAAATTCTTCCACCAGTTTAGTAACCCTCTGAATTTTGAGAAGTTGATTTGACTATTGAAGCTTTTTGACAACTTGTATAAAGCTTTGTATTTAGAGATTATAGTAAAAAGATCCTTTGAGATACGCCAGTTCCAATAGTACACTAAGTAGGCATCGGTATGGCCCACCTAGTATTATTATTACTCTTTTTAAATTATGGGTTTGGGGCCTCCCCGGTGGCGCAGCAGTTGAGCGCTGGGTTGCGAAACTGCCCGCGGCCTCTGCGACTCCGGTTCGATCCCCGGCTGCTCCCCGGCCCCCGGAGGAGGGTCCCACATGGCGCACAGACCTCTCCTGCCGCCCGCTGCTCCCCTCAGCAGTGTACTTTGGTCCTTCTGCCTGCTCTGCTCCCTGCTCTGGCTCTGGTGAATTCTCTCACCCTCCCGCGCTTCTGACTGTACCCGGTGCATGTATAAACAAAACAAACAAACAAACAAACCAGCAAACAAATAAATAAAGCATGCCTCTATTAAAAAAATAATAATAAAATAAATTAAAAAAAAATAAATTATGGGTTTGTATAACCTGTATACTTATTTTTTAAATACATACTTCAGTTAAATATGAAAAAATGTACAATCACATTGCAAAAATGGTTTGGCAGTTTCTTAAAAGTTAAACATACATGCAGTATACAAGTTAACCATTTCCTTCCTAGAAATAAAAGGGAATATATGGTCATGTAAAATTTTGTACATAAATATTCTTGCCAATTTATTAGCCAAAATTGGAAACAAGACAGATACTCATTGACAGATGAATGGAAATATAAATTTGAATATCCATACAATACTCCTCAGCAATAAAAAAGGATAAACTGTTGATACATGTAACAAAATGGATGAACCCCAAAATAATTATGCTGCATGAAATATCCACACCAAAAAATAATATGGCTTATTATTCCATTTCTGTAAAACTCTAGACAATATAATCTAATTTAGAGGGATGAAAAGAAGGTCAATGACAATAGGGGTTGTCAAACAGCTTCAAATAGTGCTTGAAGGGCAGAAGTCGGTTACAAAGCGACACTTTGATACTTTTGGTTTAGGTTCACACAAATATGCACACCCCAAAACATATTCAGTTGTGCACTTTAAATATAGGAAATGCATTTCAATTATAACTCAATTAATGGATTTTAAAACTGCCTACTGAATAATGAGCAGCACTCATTTAGAAAACATTAAATATATGAATATATATGCTATATATTTTTAGGTACACAAAGAGCTTTGGAGGAGTCATTGCTTCAACTCTGAAAATGGTTTGGCTTGTTAGTATTTTTTCTCCATCACATGAAGAAAAATCAAGCTCATTATCTTGTTTTTTTCTTAATGATGTTTTGATGCTTGTGCAGTTACTAAATTCTATGTATTAAATATTGGAATGACTGCCAAAGAGGATAAGATACCCCAAAGCAACCTAAATATTTCAATAATAAACAAAGCATAACTTGCTTTAATATTTTAATAGTCTATTTTTATATTGTTTATGCATGTATATGAAAGGACAGACAAAAAATTCTGCAAGATGCAAAAATGACTAATATGTCTAATAATAGCTTGAGGAACCATATGAACTGCTTAAATATAACATCACAGATGACAATAATAAGTGGAGGCTTACTATGCTACTTTTTGGATTATATTTACAAATGAATTTGATGAACTCTTAATAAATCCAAGTTCATTAAGTATATACTTATAATAGAAAATAATCATTAAGTACATTTTAATAAATGTATGTATTCAAGTTAATTAGATTTATAGAAAAGATACAAGGATAGTACACAATACCCACATATCCCATTTTCTATTTTCCATAATAATATATTTGTATGATACATTTGTACCAACTAACAAGTTTTTATTAATAAAGTATTATTAACCAAAGTAATAATTTATATTTTCCTTTTACCTAAAGCACTTTTTCTGTCTCATATAGTATTTCCCATTTTTAGTCACCCATCATATATACTTAGGCTCCTCTAGATTATAACATTTCCTCAGACATTTTTTTGTTTTTCATAATAGTGAAAGATTTGAGGACTGCTGGTCGGGTATATTGTAGAATGTTTCTCAGTATTGGATTGCCTGAAGTTGTTCTCATGATTAGGGAGTGATTCTGAATTTTGGATGGGAGACAACATCACATCATAGAGACAATACATACTGCCAACACAGAGAAGAATAATAATAGCACTACTTATCAAATTCCATCTATTTTCAAATCAGTTAATTCTTAAATTTTCTTATACACAATGCTTATTTTCTGAAAATAGTAGGTAGAAGCATCGTGAGTCAATATTTTGCAAGGCAAGTAGAACAGTTTTATTTTGAAAATTATAAAAGTATTTAACAATATAACATGATTTGATTTAAATAGTTATTTTTATTTTTATCAATAAGTCATTAGTTTACAGCACTTACAAGTCTCAGGAGCATATCTTCACACCTAGTCTTTCCTTTCTTCAAATTTCTCAGAACTGCTGATGCAATCCTTACCAACCAATTTCTGTCTCTGTGTTTTTTTACCCCAGTATAATCCTGTATTTTATCCCTCCTCTGCATACTCTACAAGGCTATCCTTTCAATATTAGCGTTCAGTAGAAATATTACTTTTTCAGGGTTATGGTGAACCACAGCACACTGGAACCCTTGCGTGTGTGTGTGTGTGCATGCGTGAGTGTACATACATGAGATGTTTTTCTGTACAAATTGATGATCCATACGATATGACATACACATGGACACAGTCATCAATCAAGTACACATACATGTGTTTGTGCATATCATTGTTGGTGTGGTTTGTTTTTCTGGCACATTTGATTAAATGTCTTCATCAATGGCAACTATAACCTCCTTGAGAGCAGGAACCAACCTAGGTAACATAGATTTCCTCACTATTTTATTACCAGTACCTTGCAGAATGCCTAAAGCTTCTGAACTTCAACTGAGTTTTGAATAAGTGAATAAGTTGCTTCATCTACTTTATATTCTTTATTACTCTAAAGGTAATTTTGTGTGTATGTGCCTGCATACACTGGAGGATTCTGATGATTTAGACAACCTGCAAATGTTTAAAAAATTAATGAGGAAGTAAAATAGATGCCAGATGTTCCCTCCATTTGGCAAATGTCTGGGCCTTGAGAAAACATCTTTTTATACAGGTCTTTGTGTTTCCTTGCTCTACAGTTTTATTCTTAACTTTACCTCAAAAAAAGTGTTTCTGAAAAAAGTATGATGAATCTAAGACATCTAGTCCCAATGGGAAGAAAACAATTTCAAATTGGATTAAAAGTTAAATGAAATACTTTACTACTGCATTTTACTATAGCATTTGCAAGTTGTATCTGAGCATTCTAATAATTTTAAAATCACTCTCCTCATCTCAATCAGTGAAGGGCTATGAAAAAGTTCTCATTTTATGATCCAGAACGTCTCATGCAAAAGAAAAGAAATTAGATTATAAAAGGAAGGTACTGTATAACTTGCCTAATGGCCTGTAATCTGCTAAAAGTACAGCTGCGGTGGGCTGTTTAACAGGTGCTATGATTATGGAGCATAACAAACACGTTAGGCTTTGTAGTGCATTTAATACCTTATAAACAATTGTACTAATTTAGACAAGGCTAATGGATTAGTTCAAATGACAGTCTTGTAAAAGGTCTGCAATTATGGAGTGCAACTATGACTGAAATTCCAAGCTTAGCAACATATTCAGCTTTAAAATGAGTAAAATACTATTTTTAATATGCCAATGCTGAATTCTAATGTTATTCCCTCCCTATGTAACATTGTTCCTTTGAATGGGAATAATTATTCCCAGGGTAATCTGGAAATCTCTACCAACATAAAACCATTACTTAGAATGTTCTGATAGTTCTACTATAATAGCCTATGTACTCTTTAAAAATGGGCATAAATCCCTGCCCTGAAACTATCAGACTAAATAATCTGGGACTTCCTGCCAAGCAATTAACCACATGTGTTACTTAAGCACCTTTGAGTAAAGTGACAAGATTTTATGCATGGATTTAAAACCAATTACTTAGTAATTGAAGAGAGATTTTTCTGAAATGACTGAATGAATACCAGAATAATTTGGAACAATGACAGGTATTTTGAGAAAAAAAGATAAAGAGACATAAATAACAAAATCAAGAGCTGTTTTGGCAAATTCATTAAAGTTTAAGAATAAAGAATAGATACAAAGGTCATTTAGGAAAAACAAGAAAAATAGTCGCCTGCCATGGGCAGGCATCCAAATGACACTGTCAAGGGAAATACTAGTTTGAGGAAGATGCAACTCAGAAGATAACACCTGTCTAAATAAACAAATTCAGGGACCAAAACCAGGTATATTTTGAGCCATCTGAATAGGTAAATTCAATTAAAAAAGAGCAAAAGGTAGAAAAAGACCTTAAGATCCACTATGAAAAGCAATTACACAGACATAGTTATAGAAAAAAGGACAACAGAGAAACTGAAAAAGGTGAGAATACTGAAATACGACAAATACCTAGAGTTGTGGTGTCCTGAAACTGACAGAGTGTTCTGAGTCATGGAAAGAATATTTTAAGACTGTTTAATGCTGTTAATGAGATAATGTTATTAGACATGAGCAAATTGGTTGAGTTGTAATGGTTCAAGCATAATTTGAGAAGATGAAATTGCAACTTGAGACATATCTTTGGCAACAGGGGAGTCAGAGGGAATGAGCAATCAATTTATATTTGCTACTAATTACCTAAATTTCTCTATCAATCAGACATCAACTAAAATTCAATGCTGAACTTCGAAGAACATAAGAGAAAAAATCTAGGGAAACAGAGATTAAAAGAAAACTGAAACTTTGAATCCTAAATTAGTATTAATTCATATATATGTATATATTTTTCTTACATTATTGTTAATTTTTGGACTGTATTTGTTTTCTCCCCTCAAGTGTAGTCCCCTTAGATCTCCCAGCACTCATGATCCATTACCATATTCCTTTGTGTAAAACAGCACTGATTATTGAATTAAATTTTATCTAGCTAAAACACCTAATAATATTTCTCAATGTTATCTCTATGTACCATCCAATTAGAGATTAGAGCTTCAACATGCAAACTGTTTGTGGGGGTGGGGTTGACAGGCACATCCAGTTCATAACTCAAGTGCTTACAGATCTTAGCAAGTTGAAAACATGAAACCAGCCGAGGCAGAGGGTGGGAGGCACATTCAATTTGTGATAAAATATTTGAGGTCACATTTGTCAAGCAAGTGAAATAACTATCTGGTGATTCACTAGTAAATATTAGGAACCTAGGGGGGGGGGGGTGCAACAATCACAGTAGAATATTAGAAAGAAGACACATTCAGGTATTAGTAGCAACAACTAATTTAATAAGAACCCCTCACCTCCCAAAAAGAGAGAGAGAATACTAAATGCCTTTTATCATTTTTTCCTAGAAATTGTATTTTTGATGAAATTGTGATGCCTATTTTCTAAGTAGTTTTGTCATGTATTCCATTTTTTTTCCACACAGAATTGTTATACATGATGTCCCTGAGCCACCATTAGTGTTTAAGACTCAAGTGTTAGAATTGGGTAAGGAACCATGACTTTCTCATTGTGGCTCAGATCAGGTTTTTGTTCACCAGATCTATGTCTTCTTTATCTATTACATAGATCAAAATAGGAGAGAATGGGCTATCTAACACTGGATTTTTAAAACCCACAATTTCAATTAGTAACTGTAAAAACACCTCTGCTGGTTGCAACATTCTTACTCCTACATCACCTTTAATGTGCACTCTTCTTTGGAAATGACATGTTGTTACCCGGTTTTGTCACCCCAGGATGCCAACAGTCCAATAAAACCAGGAATCAAATCTCAAAAGCAGCATGAGCTACTTTTATTCCCAAACTACAGGGAGAAACCACCATAGCATTTTTCAAATATACTGAATATGTTTTCAAAAGGCCTTGATTCAAGAAATTATGCACCACAGATCCTCCTGGTATGCCTGTGGATGACAGCTTAAGCAGAACATGAGGCATCTCCTTTATGCAATTTATGCTGCTTCCACAGATATTTTGATTAATTTCTCAATATCAAACTGAGAAATTTCTGGCATCTCAACTTGATTTAGCATAAACACGACTGAATCTAGTTTATAGACCAATAATAAAAAAAAGCAGTTATGGCCATTTACAGCTGCTTGAATTAGTATACAGATTGAAATAAAATCTCTGTTCAGTTCATACATATCAATATAAAAAGTCAATATAAAAGCATCTTCTTATGTGTCCAACATAAGAACTATGTAGTCTCACACATTTCTCAGATTCTTACTGTTCTAAATTAACAAAATGTTTGAACTCATTTATTGTATAAGCTTTATTCTTCACATTCTTAATACCCTGAAGCATATGGAAATTCAATTTCAGGAATTGATCTGAATGCTATAAAGGGCAAAGGAGAGAGTCATTAGGAGAAATGGCAATTATTTGTGTGGGAGCACTCCAGGAGTATTTCTATAAAAGCTAAAAATAGCCCCAATATGTGAAGAAATTTCACTGGGTTTGGGGTTTTCATTACTTAGAATCACCCACATTCTCCCAAGTCTCCCACACTCTTAATAACCAAAGTTTTATCTCTGGCTTGTCAAGTATGTAAATTTTAAGTTTAAATTTTCACTAAATCAGACTGCAACTATAAGACTTAAGATACATTAAACCAATTGTAAAAGCTTCTTAATTGTCTGACAAGGATTGAAATTATAATTTAAAATCTTTAAATTTTTATTTCATTATCTTCGCCAGTTAGAAGGAATCAGCCTAAAACCATAGTCTTGAATTTCATATGACCCTTAAAATGTCCTATAATAGTAACTCCTCTGACCACAAAAAAATGTTGCCATCCTTCAACAAACTTCCCTGGTGACATCAAAAACACTTTCAAGCCAGTATTTTGCCACTGTGTTCCCTCCCCTAATTCTAATCAGAACTTCATTGCCTTTCAACCCATTCAGGTTAGAAAATCACCAATTCCTCATCCACAATGCCCTTGGATTCTAATGTCTTAATTGCTGCATAAGTTGTTAGTTGCAGAAAATAGAATCCATTATTGCTAGTTTAAGAGGACAAGTAATTATTAAAGGATATGTACCAGAGTATAAGAGTTGCATTTTACATAACAAGAAGCAGCCAGAAGAAAACTAGTGGCATTGTCACAGCACCTGTGTTGCAACCACCTAACAGTAGTTGCCTACAACAACAGAGACCAGAATTCTGGAATATCCTTCACAGATATTTTAGAAGAGGAGGAACTAAAAGACACAAACTCTGCACACTTTACATCAATTTGACCCCATTTTACTCTTCTGCCTGCAAATCTTTTGTGAGTATATCAACATGAAGAAACTTAGATGTAAAGGAATTTAGGAAATATCTTTTTGCTTGTTTTTTTCTAACTTTCTAGGCTCCAGAGAATATCAAATCAAATCAAGCTAAAAAGAGGATAGGATGACCAAGCATACTTTAAACACGTAGTATGTCTAGCTTTCTTGTTTTAAATATGGTTGTGACTTGCAAACTTCCAAGTATGACTTGAATGCCAGTAATCTCTTTTGGAAATAAAATACATAATGAGGAAGAACACGATCAATGACATAACATTTCAGTTTACCAGATAAAGCACTTGTCCTACCCACCCTGGCTTGTCTCTAGAGATTATCTGGTATTCATTCTCTAATGCAGTTGAAACTAAATTATATAAAATACACAAATTTAAAATGATGTGAAATATGTATGATGACCTTCTAAGAAAAACCTTAAAAAGATAAACTTATTCTGAAACGAATGATGTATTTTATATATAATCAATTTTACAGTGCATTTTATTTCATAATAAATGCTTAAAACAGTTCTCTATGTCCTGAAACAAGAAAAAAAAATCTATTCACTCATCTGTCATTACAAGAGTTGATAATGACATATCAGAATTATATACATTGTTTAGGGAAATAATTTCCTGGCAGGAAATTAATAATGAACTAAATTAAGAAAGTGCTATAAATTATTTAAAGAACATTGTCCGCATTATCTGCAGTGCTCTGCTACCTTGCTTATACTCCTTTGTATGTTTTCCTAAGACACCAAATGGATATTATTGACTCAAATCTAGATGGCCCAAGACAATACACACTTGTGGGTGTGATGTACACATTTTGTGAGTGTGGAGGTCTGCTAAGGCTTTAAAAGAGAACATCTACCTGGGGACTATTGTTATAAACCACAAGTTGTGAACAGTGCTAAATAAAAAGGTATGACAAAAATATCTAAGGACTCTATAGAGCAAAGATGTAGTGATGTAGGGTCTCTGAAGAGCCCATAAACTCAAACCAAGGAAAACTTGGCTCTAAATACCTTATTTGGCTGTAAGAAACCAACATGGGATTATAACACTGTTAGTTAAATAAACCATTTTTTGCCTTTTATTTCTCATATCACTATTTCTTCATTCCGCCATGAAGAAATCAGAAAATGAGACAAAAATAATAGGAAAGAGTAGAAGATAGAAGAAAAGCAACATTAGTGAACAGAAGAATCAGTATGCCACTCTCCTATTGCAGGCTTCTGCATGAAAAGCAATTGAAGCTCAGAGAGGAGATAGAGATGTTATTATACACTAGACTTATCTTTATACTATGTATTATGCTTTGGAGTCTAAATTCATCTGAAATGTGTATTTGAGTGCCAATAAGTTTTGGAAATATAACAGACTTTACTCAAAAGTGTAGTGACAAATTAGATGCACAGAATGACTAGGAATGATGTGAATTATACTATCACTGCATTGTTGTACATTTTACACGTTCAAAATCAAACCAAAATTGAGAATTATTTGAAACAATGTCATGTCAACAAAAACAAATACTGTATGATCTCAGTTTTATGTGAATTATAAAAAAAAATGAGAATAGTCACTTTAGATTGCTGAGGATTGCTATTGCTCTTTAAGATCTTTTATTGTTCCATATCAATTTCAATAACTTTTGTTCAATTTCTTCAAATAATGTTGTTGGTATTTTGATGTGAATTGTGTTAAAGTTATGGTGGGATAGTTTTGTTTTGTTCTTTTTTTTTTTTTTTTTTGATTATATTGATTCTCTGCATCCATGAGCATGGACTATCTTTCCATCTTATGCAACTAACTCCTTTAACAATAACTTTTTCTCAGTGTAGAAGTCCTTCACATCCTTAAGTTAATTATGAATATTTGATTCTTTTTGAAGCATTTGTGAATTATTATTATTTTCTTAATTTTCTTCTCATTTGTTGCTTTTACATAAAAATTCTACTATTCTTCATATGCTTATTTTTAACAAGCCATTTTGCTTTATTTACTTATTATTACTAGTAGAATTTTTTGGTGGAGGCTTTAAGTCATTTATTCATAATATCATATCTTCTGAGAATAATAACATTTTCACTTCTTTTCTGATTTGGATTCCCTTTAATTCCTGTTGCTGTCTGATTGCTCTAGTCAAAACCTCTAGTACTAAATTAAAACATTAGTGGTGATGGTGAGTGTAAGGGCAGGACATGGGCACAGTGCAGGTTTTCTAGGATCCAGCAGACCGGGTAAAGGGGGAGTCAGAGTCCTCAGTGGTTTTTTGCAGGTCTTTTATTGGGATTTACCTGGTACACAGCAGGCAAGGGTGCTGGGGGGCCGGGAGGCTGGCAGGCCTCCCAGCCCCCAGCAAGTCTTCACTCTATCTGGGCTCTCTGGTGTTCTCTGCTTCTCTCTCTCTCTCTCTCTCTCTCTCTCTCTCTCTCTCTCTCTCTCTCTCTCAGCTACTGCTACTTCTTTCTCGGCTTCTCTTTTTGCTTCTGCTGGCATCCCCGTGACGCCGACCTTAAAAGCCCAGTCTCAGCCCAGGTGAATCCCATCTACCTATGCCCACACCCTACTCCAGGTGCCCGCCATCAGGCATGCATTCAGGACCGCAAGGATCCATCATCTATCCTGATGGCGGGAGGACAGAAAAGCCTGACATTTTTCCTTACCCTACAGTGAGCATCCTTGTCTTGTTTTCAACTTTAAAGGGAATACTTTGAGTTGGGCCTCCCCAGTGGCACAGTGAGTTGAATGCAGCGCTGTGAAGCTGTCAGCAGCCTCCGCCGCGCTGGCTTGATTCCAGGCCAGTCAGGGAGAATCCCACATTGGGAGGCAGACCTCTCCTGTCTTGCCCACTGCTCCCCTCAGCAGTGCTTTTGGTCCGTCTGCCTGTTCTGCTCCCTGCTCTGACTCTGGCAAATCCTCTCACCTTCCCTCTACTCTGGCCTGTACCCCAGCTCTTGTATAAACAAAAATAAAAAAAAAAATTCTAAAAAAAAAATAAAGGGAATACTTTCAGTCTTTTTACGATTAAGTGCTAGATTGATTTTTGTTTTGTAATTTATTGGAAAGCTCGTGAATTTGAATTTGTGTTTTGTATTTGAATAGTAAAGTTATAATCAAAATGTGACATATATATCTATAACATCTTTTGCTATGTGTTAAATAATTTGGCCAAAAAAAAATCTGCATTATAGAGTTTAAGTCAACACAAAATTCCCAAAGTTAGTTTCATGAAACTAAGATCTTTGTCAGCTTAAAAATCAAGTGATGTGACAGTTTACTATTGTAATATTGATTTAACATTCTATCTGACACAATGCAATTGCCATTACTTCCACTTAATTGCATTGGTCAATCATGTAAAGAAGATAAACATTAACTTCTTCAAGTTGTTTGTACAGCCACAGGAACAATGAGAAGAAAGCTTTTCTGATATGATCCATTAAGTTGGAAGTCCTATCTTTTACCTGCAGATAATACTTTTGAACACCACAGAGAGGGTTTCCTGGACACAAAATCCACTTCTCTGAGACTGGGAAAATGTCCACAGGTTTAACTTCACACATCTCAAAGTATTATTAGACTCAATGATGTGAAGACATCTATGGCTATAGTCTATAATAAAATAAAAATAGTAAGTCATACTAGTAAGCATCAATATAAATTGAAGTCACCATGTTGTGAAAAAAGTATATTATGTTTCTTACTAGGATGGAGAGAAAATAACATATTCTTTACCTGAATACTTCTTTAGAAGTCATTATAGCATACTGAGTTATCTTTTCATCCACTCTTGTAAAAATACAGTAATCTGTGCACTAGTTTGCTAAATCTGTTACAGCAAAGTAACACAGATTGGGTGGCTTAGACAACTGAAATTTATTTTCTCAGATTTCTGGAGGATAGAAGTCCATGGACAGGTTTGGATACTTCTAAGTCGTGAGGAAAGGATCTTTTCTAGCTCTCCTTGATTTGTAGGTGGTTGTCCTCATAGTCATACAATATTCTCCCTATATATACGCAGTGTCTTTTTTTTTTTTTTTTTTGACAGACTCATGTTTGACTAGGGCCCAAGCTACTGCAGTATGACTTTTTCTTAATTGATTACAT
Organism: Talpa europaea; assembly: GCF_964194135.1. NCBI lineage: Eukaryota > Metazoa > Chordata > Mammalia > Eulipotyphla > Talpidae > Talpa > Talpa europaea. The sequence goes on along the minus strand of NC_140073.1, from coordinate 125,389,078 downwards.
CTGCATCCACCCTATTTCTAAATAAGTTAACAATCTGAGGTGCTGTGGGTTAAAACTTCAACATATGTAGTTCTGGTGAAGGGGGGTATCAATTTAATCTATTACATATTATCTGGTGATAAATCATGGCTGTAACAGCCATTAATCAGATCACACATTGTCAATGATGAAGGCAGATCACCTATACTGAGGGTTGTTGCTTATAATTCTTCACATTTCCCTGTGATAATTGCAATATATTTTTAATAATATTAAAGTTGTTGTTGAAGTGGAGGAGAGTGAGTGAAAGTGAGGATCAATGGTGAATGAGAAAGAAAGAAAATGACAATCCAACACTACAACGCAGTGATAATGCAGTATCAGCAGTACAGCAAAGCATACTTTGCTATATTCTCTCTACCCTCGCTACAAAAAAAAAAAATATGTTTTATGGTAGCATTAAAATGCCATATTATTTTTAGGGTCCCGAGTGATGCACCTTTGCCAGCTACCATAACACATAAGAAACGATTTAATAAAGGCTGGCTAAGTAAAAGGCATATTTTTAATTATATTCCACATGGCCCTAGTGATTATAAAAGATGCACTGGAAGTGCAAAGCTAATCTTTTAAAAATAGATTCTCTTAGTTGAGCCACTATGTTAAAAATCTCTACCACTTAGTGTTTCATAATGAGAAAAATTATGGACCCAAGATACCTTTCTCTTTAACAAATCAATAATGCTTTAAAAAATCAACACCCATGACTTATGGAGGTGACTGATTCAATACAAGTCAGTGCCTTAAAAACCACATTAAGTATTTATATTTTACAATTGCATATAAATCATAGTGATTTGGCAGTGTATTCTTATTAAAAGTTCATTTGTGAAAATTGTATGCAACCATCGTTTTCGCTTATACCACCCTCAAGGGAAAACCTTTTGTGTTTCCTGGAAGAGATCATATGTATATAAATTTCTTTCTTAAAAATAAATCATGAAGAAAGTGCACCTTATAGAATCATAAGTGTATATTGATAGACTCCAATTGAAAAGTTATAAAATATAAAACCAATGCTGATTTATTACATAAAATAAGGAATTATCCCCAGCATCAGTTCACTAAAGATTAGAATGGAAAAGTTTGCAGAATGAATCTTGGCATGAATAAAAGGAATCTGTACATAGGATATGGGTCTTTAAAAATCAGAACATTTTAATCATTCATTCTAGCTATGCATCCATGAACATAATGGATGTGCTTCTCATTTTTAAGGATAGCAAAGAACATGTACTATTTACAAACTCTTATTGTGGTGAAATGCATTCAACAACTACAAAGACATAAAATGAGGATTTGCTACTGCAAATATCACTGATATATAGAAGACATATTTTCAAAAATAAGTTATTAACATTGTGTAAGTCACTATGATGAAAACAAAAAGTACTGTCCTTCCATAAGGCATTGCAGCCCTTAAAAAATGATAAATTGCCTTAAATATGATAATATACCAATTATAATCAGTGTTATACTGATTATAATTAAATGTAAAATATTGAGTAAATAAAATCTATTAAGGCTTTCTGTGAGAGAAAAAGTAATTCACCACCACTGGAGATCACTGTTAGACTGAACTTTATACTGAAATTTCATAACTAAAAGGAAAAATATCCATGTGAGTATTCAGTCTGTTTTATTTATTTTTTTAAAAAGATTTATTTTTATTTATTTATTTATACAAGCACTGGGTACAGTCAGAAGCGCGGGAGGGTGAGAGAATTCACCAGAGCCAGAGCGGGGAGCAGAGCAGGCAGAAGGACCGAAGTACACTGCTGAGGGGAGCAGCGGGCGGCAGGAGAGGTCTGCGCGCCATGTGGGACCCTCCTCCGGTGGCCGGGGAGCAGCCGGGGATCGAACTGGCACTGCAGAGGCTGCGGGCAGCTTCGCAACCCAGCGCTCAACCGCTGCGCCACCGGGGAGAACCTTCAGTCTGTTTTATTAGAAACAATTATACTTTATTCTCACACGATGAAAGATAACCTATTTTTATCTTATGCTTTCTCTACCTCCTTTTCCTTTGCTTTCTTCTTACTTCCCTCCACCTATTCTTTTCCTTCTTTTTCTTTTTTTAAATTGTAGTGATTTATTTTTACATAGGAAAACTGGAGTGTAGACTGTGAGAGGATTTACCAGAGACAGAGTGGGGAACAGAACAGGGTGATCTACTGAAATACACTGCTGAGGGGAGCAGCGGGTGAGACAGGAGAGGTCTGCTGTGCAATATGTGGGTTAGCTCCATGGCAGGGGATCGAACTCAAGCCACAGCAGTGATAACATTTGAGCAGTAACCCTTAGGCCACTTGTTTTTCTTTTTTTTTTTTTTTAATACAGGAGAATAGCAGGTAATAACTGTAAAGGAAGTAATCATTTAAAACTACTCTTTGTAACTCCTCAGAAATTCAGGTTAAGATTTATCCATCAATAGTAGAAACTAGAATCTTTGGAGAAGAAGGAGGTTAATTGCTGGATGCTGAAGTACCAGCATCAGTTCACTTGCTGATTTAAAGGGAGTAAATTTAATTTTACAATGGAAAAAATTAGATGTTATCATCATAATCTAGTGATTAAAGATCACATCATAAAAAGGGCATGGTCTATATAAAATGCTATGATGCTACATGAAGAAAAGCAGCATCCTCCATGGAACATCCTTGCAGAAAAAAATCTTTAAATTTATTGCAAGTTTTTAGAACTAATTTTTAATTTATAGGAAATATTAACAATTGAATAACAAGTTAAATGGCATCATATGGCCACAATTAGACACGGTATTGTATTATTATATTTTATTACATGTAGCCTGGTCTACAAAAGTTAGGCTCACTGGAAAATAAAAAAAAAGAAAAAAGTGTGGGAGATATAAAAATGCACAACCCTTCCCTCTTGCCAGTACCTTCTCATGTGTTACTCATGTGTGAGCATATGATTTGCTCCCTGAGGGTTTTTTATTGCCACCACAGCCCACCTTGCTGCCTTTCAAGTGAATAACTCAAGAAGTATCAAAGAATTATTGCTTTGAGAAGTTCTCAAACAACCATCAACTAACATTTCATGTAAGTACTCCAGCTCATAACCTCTTTCAGGTATGGGGAGGGTAGCTATCGGAGGCCAGTGCTGCATTCTTTTTTTTTTTTTAATAAATTTGATTTGTATAGTCCCCATACAATTGCAACCCCCTTATTTTGACCCCAATCCCTCCCCTCCCTGCTCCCCACTCCCCATAGAGTGTCTCTGGTTCATAGTTTTTTGTTGATTTTGATTTTTCACTTTCTTATAGTTATTCGTTTTCCTGGTCCCTTATTTAAGTTTTCTAGATTCCTGCTGAGTGAGACCATCCGGTATTTTTCTTTTTCTTTCTGGCTTATTTAGCTGAACATGATCCCTTCCAGCTCCATCCATGTTGCTCCAAATTGCATGTTTATCTTTTTTTGAATGCTGAGTAATATTCCATGGTGTATATGTACCACATCTTCTTGATCCAGTCATCTATTTTTGGCCATTTGGGTTGTTTCCAAAGCTTAGCTATAGTAAACAGTGCTGCTATAAACATAGGGGTACAGGTGCTCTTTGGAATTGATGTTTCTGTGTCCTTTGGGTAAATACCTAGGAGTGCAATTGCTGGATCATATGGGAGCTCTATGTTTAGTAGGTCAAAAAATCTCCACACAGCTCTCCATAGTAGTTGGACCAGTTTGCACTCCCACCAGCAGTACAGGAGAGTTCCTTTTTTTCCACATCCCTGCCAACATTTGTTGTTGCTAGTTTTTTAATATGTGCCATTCTCACTGGTGTAAGATGGTATCTCATGGTAGTTTTGATTTGCATTTCCCTGATTACAAGTGATGTTGAACATTTTTTTCATATGCCTGTTGGCCATTTGCATTTCCTCTTCAGTGAAGTTTCTTTTTAGCTCTTCTGCCCATTCTTTGACTGGATTCTGACTGGTTTCCTGTGAGGAATCAGGTACCTCTCAATGTTATTGGTAACCTTTGTCGAGTACCTTCCTTTTCCTGTCTCTTTTTTTCCCCCTCTTCCTTTCAGTTGTTTTTATACCCTTCAAACAAGCTGCTTAAACCATAATCTTTAGTTTATTTCTGGGAGAACCCAACCTAAGACAGGGACTCTTTTCTTGATCAAATTGATTCTGAATGGTGACAAACAAGTATACAAATTTCATTTGGATTTGGTGAAAAATGGTGAGAAATACATAAGGAGATATTAAGGAATTCATATTAATTGTTTTAGATATGATCGTGTCTGGATTATGAAAGAGACTTTCTATTCATGAGTGGTCAGCGCTGAAGGATGGCATATCATGACATCTGCAAGTTTCCTATGGTTTCATGATATATAATTATATCATAGGTATACATGCAAATATACAAATAATGGTAAATTAATTAAATATGGTTAAGTGCTAAAAATATTAGACTGCTACATAAAAAATTATATAACATAACTTGCACTTATTAAAGAGACCCTTCAGCAATAATTTTAAAACCGAGATAACCTTACTCCCCTTAAGAAAATTTATTACGCATGACTCTGTACAGCACAGTGTTCTGTACTAAGGGAAAAGAAGTGAACAAGACAATTAGCCCCTGACATCACAGAGTTTACATTCTATTGGAGGCGCCATCCTTTAAACTACTAATTACACATTTAATGATTTAATTAGAGTCACGGTAAGCTCATTGAAGGAGAAGAGTGCTAACTTAACGCTCTGGGAGAATGCGACTTTTTCAGTAGGGTAAGGAGATTTCTTTGCAGAATCAACATTTAAACTGGTAGCTGAGGGAGTGTAGAAGAGTTAGTTTGGAGAGAGAGAAAGAGAGCAGAGAGAGTGTGTGAGTGTGTGTAAAAGAGAGAGAGAGAGAGAGAGAGAGAGAGGCACACACAAAGCAGAAATCACTTTAATTACAAAGACTTCCAGTTAGAAAGGAAACAAGTCTTACATGGGGTTAAAAAATGATTAGAATGGGGCCTCCCTGGTGGCACAAGGGGTTAAACACAGCGTTATGAAGCAATCTGCACGGCCTCCACTGGTGGTGCAGGTGGTTGAGCACAGCCTTGTGAAGCTGCCCTCAGCCTCTGCAGCACGAGTTCGATCCTGGCTGGCCGGTGAGGGTCCCACATGGCGCCGCAGACCTCTCCTGTCTTGCCAGCTGCTCCCCTCAGCAGTGTATTTCAGTCCATCTGTCTGTTCTGTTCCCCACTCTGTCTCTGGTGAATCCTCTCACCCCTCAAACCTCTGGCCTGTACCCCAGTTTTTGCATAAATACACACATCTTTATTCTATGCATAAATAAATATATTTTTTAGAAAAAATGGCTAGAGTGGCTGAAGTCTAGAAAAAATTAAATATGGGGGAAAAGTGCAAGCTAAGCCTTACAAAGAAGACAGTACAGATAACAGACCAAAGAGTAACTTTTAGACAACAAGCATATCACTCTAACCATACATGAAAACAGCTAAAGGTTAAAAGAAATTTGGTATCTATATTTATATTAAGCATATCTTTGTATCTTTGATATCTTGGAATTTTGCTGACACAGAAGGGGCATTCACTGACTCAGAGAGATGACACATAACTCGTCTAAGAGCATAACTTTGCAATCATATGGCAATCACCTCCTTTACCAGGCTTTCACAGGACTTTAAAATGTGGACACTATTCTTCTGCCCTAACCTCAGGGCCAGGTACCAGAGAACCAGAGACAACCCTTATACCTCAGAACCTGCTGAAATTACTCAAACTGTCTAATCCTTAGCCTTCTTAGTCTTCTGACTCTAACTCTCCCATTCCTTTTTTTGAAAACCAAAATAAAGTTTTTTTTCCCCATATTTTTCTCTAAGTTTGTCTGCTTTCTATAGAGGTTGGTGCCTTCTCCAATATATGGTGTGATACACACAATCCTCTTGGGGTCTGTGAGTATCAAATTATCTTTTCAATGGTCATTATCTCCTGATATCTAAGTCTCAATATACCAGAGTAAAACCTGCATTTTCAGATAGCATTAGATCCTGTAACAACAACCAAAAAAGGGTATTAGTGAAAAATAGTGCATACTGAATGAAGTCTTTGTTTAGTTAATAGTATGGTACTAATGTTAATATCTTAGTTTTGACAAATGTGTCACTCTGTAGTCTATTAAAATTAGGGAATTCTGGCTGCAGAATAATCAGGAACTCTCAAATGTAAATTTAAAATTACTTCAAAATGAAATGTATTTTTTAAAAAAAACAATCTTACATATAAAAAAGGCAAGCCTGGATGTAGAAGTACCAATTAGGGACTGTAATAAAAGAAAAGAGGTGTGGATTGTTAGGTTGGTTTTCTTGAAGATTGACTTGATGGCAGTATTCCTTGCCAATTACCCACTTCTTACTCCTCTCCATGGAGGAGGTTTACTGAATTACTCAATTGATGCATGACAACCATTGATTAATATTTATAGTTTGATGCGATCTAATAAGGCATGGATATTTGGTTTCTTTGTTTCCTTCCCTGTGGGCAATTCTGAAGCAAGTATATCCCTGTGTTTTCCATGGGAATTCATTTACCCTGGTAGCTTGTCCCAAGTCTACTTGGTTAACAGCCTGAAACCATATTTTCCTAACTGACATTAATCAAAACAAAAGGTGACATATTTCCATCTGCCTGATTCCTATATTTCTCTCTAGTGGATTACAAATTCGGCTATAGACTAGAGGCATCATATACAATCTCATTTAGATCCAAAGCAAAGCAAAAAAAAAAAAAAAATCAGGAAGACATATTGCCTTAAGAATTCAATTTCAGGACCTCCCTGATTGCCTAGGGGTAAAGTCTCAGCTCTATCAGGCTATTGCCAGCCACTGTGACCTGAGTTCCATCCCCAGGAAGCAGACCTCTCCTATCTCACCGCTGCTCCTCTCAGCAGTGTATTTCAGTAGATCCACCTGTTCTGCTCCCCACTCTGTCTCTGGTGAATCCTCTCATCCCCCACACCGACGGCCTACATTCCAGTTCTTGTACATATAAATAAATAAAAAATAAATCTTAAAGAAATCAATTTGAATTTCTCATACCCAATTACAATTAAAGTTCCAGAATCAGGGTCCATTATTAAAAAAAAAAAAAAAAACTTGAGGAGCTTCTTAAAAAGTAATTTCTCCCAGGTTAATACTACCTACTACCTGTTCTTCCAGTTTACTAAGAAAGCATTTTATCCTCTCATCAACAATACTCCAGAAAAGGTTTTCATAAAAGAAAAGGAGGGAGATCATTTTTCCATTTCATTTACATTGTATATGTGCTTACCAGCTATATACTAACTGAAGTAGCATAAAGATAATGTCACAGAGTTGGGGTTAAGATTTAAACAAAAAGGAAAATTTGTTTACAGTTCATACTTCATCTTCATCATTGACCAAAGATTTTTAATTCCAAGTGACAAACTACAGTGCATTCGCCATGACAAAGTCTAATGGATTACATAAACCTCTCATTTTTTGATAACTTGGAGTTTGAGGAGAATTATACTAATGTTCTTATTCCACCTTTATAAGTATCTTTTCATACTTATTTATTGCATATATTTATGAGGAATGTAAGCATTTATCAGGACCAATTTCCTTGATATAAATGCAGTAATGTTCCATAAAAAAGTGAAGAAGACTTATCAAGGTTTAGAGTCTACATATGATAGAAATTTAGAAAGAAAATAATGCATCACATTCCTTTAGGTTTTGAATTCAAAATCCAAGCCCGTTCTCTGTAAGGAATCAGGATGATTGGTCTTCAGGGATTTGAAAAGAAAAAAGAACTTGCTTATCTTCACTGGACAGAAATACTTAGCACAACACTCCCCTGCTTTGCAATACAATGTAGTGTTCAACTCAGCATGATGTTTGATTTTATAATTTATCTTATTATAGTTCAGGATAACTACATATTTATATATTGGGAAGGCAAATCATGACACAGATAACATTTTAACATATGCTGCTTTTGTAATTACCTCACTTTCCTTAAATGAAATTACGTTCAAAAGTGTTCCCTTAAAAGAAAATTTGGATAAGACATAATCATTCAAGTTTATTGCACAGAGCACCCAAGCAATACTTCAATTTGAAAATAATTATGTTGTATGAGAAGTGAACATCTTGAAGGTTCTTCACACGAGAAAATTTAGACAAAGAAAATTGGACTTTGTCATCTAAAAGTCTTATCTAAGTGTGCTCCCTGTGACATTGTTAATCTGAATGCCTTAATTTATATTTTAACTTTGCAGTTTGATTTATTTCATCCAATTTAAGCAGAGCTATCATAGGATGACATTAGAAAAAAATTTCCATATTTTTATTTCACAGTTTTGCCATTTGTTGAGCAATAATTATTATAATCACATGTATCTAAGATGGCATTTTAATTATAATCTTCCCATAAACCTTCCTAACCTCCCTGGTTTGGTCAAGTCCTTCATCACTCACATAGTACCTATCATATACTTTTCTTTCAGTACATTTATCATACCAGCAAAGTTACACTATTCTTGTAGTTATTTGATTAATATCCCTTTGCTATCCCAGATTATAAATTCCATTAAGGTAAGGGCTACAATTTTATGATTATTTGATCCCAAATACCTTACACCATGCTTTGTATGTTAGAGATGTTAAACAAAACCTGGTTGAATAAATTAACATTACTTTTAACCTTGACATACTATCTTTAATTATGCTTTGCTGTTTCAGTAAACTTCCAAAACATTGAACACATGCATAGCACAGTTCAAAATTTTGGCCTAGATAGGCATTTAGTCTCCTTATCACTACATATATTCTTGAGTTCATCCCAGTTAGAAAATAAAACAAAATAAAACTCCTTAATAATGGCAGAAGAACATTTATACAGTGCTTAGTATATACAAAGCTTATATTGCATTTTCCTCACATTGACTTTATGAGATTGCAATTCTCATATTAATTTAATTGATAAACTGATATTCATGTTAATTTTCACAGTGTTACAGAGTCTGTGGGCTTGAATTCAAATTCAAGGTTTGACTCCAAATCTAAACTTCTCATTCTACTATGATTTATTTGCCCTCTAAACTAAAACTACACATTTAATGGTTTTTCAAAATTCTCTATCTTTCCAAAATTTCTTTTCTAATGTTTTCTTTGAAAATTTGTAAAAATGAAAATAGTTCATATATAAGATTCATATTATGCATATGCATAGGTTAAAAAATTCTGTACATGTATTATTTATATGTTTAATTTGTTATAGGGACTTAATTTTTATTATGTACACCTAATATTTTGGTATTTGTAGACAAAATGTGATTTATTATCATGGAAATTTAATTATAAAAATTATTTTTTAAAAAATGAAAACCATTAATGCTTATAATTATATTGAACTAGTATATCAATAGTCAACTAACTACATGTCAACAGCTTATAAAATTATATATTTCATTTAAATGTTTGCATCGGCCTTCCTCTCTGTAACATAAATGAACTTTTCTTTTTTGCGTGAATTTTATTGGCACAGTGATCTAAAAGCTAATCAGTTCCAAACTCCTCCATACCTGTCAGTTTTCCAACTTGTTGGGTTCTACTTAAAAGTTCTTCCCACATAATCAGAATTAAACATAGCTAATGCATTGTGAATCATTCTAGAATTGTGTATTACTTATATCTCTAATTATAGGCATTGCAATGATTGTACTTTCTCTAATAACCTCTTTTGCTTGGAGGAAAAACAAAACAATGACTTTCACTTTGCAAAGCCACAAATTAAAGACCAAGAATAACCTTTCACATATTCCAGGAGCTGCCTTCTAATTTGCAAATAGGGGTCATGAATCATTTAATCGGACAGGCTTCATTTGAAATGACACGCACTCTACAGCATTCACAATGCAGACCATGGGCATAGAAATTCATAGGTCAATTGACTTTTTTCCTTGTTGCTAGTGCTCATGTCAGTCAGTGAATTTTTAGATTTAAAAAAGAAAACAGAGATTATGCTAGCTTCATGTCACTGCTAATCATGTATTTTTATTTATATTTACCAAATTAAAGCCCAGATACACCATCTACTTTTGTGGAATTTCAGGAGCATAGAGTGGAAAGAATATAGTAAAGAGGAAGAATGTTTATACTCGCCAACATTTGTTGTTGCTAGTTTTTTTAATATGTGTCATTCTCACTGGTGTGAGATGGTATCTCATTGTAGTTTTGATTTGTATTTCCCTGAAGACAGTGATGTTGAACATTTTTTCATAGGCCTGTTGGCCACTTGCATTTCCTCTTTGGAGAAGTTTCTTTTTAGCGCTTCTGCCTATTTTTTGACTGGGTTATTTACTTTGTTTTTGTTGAGTCTAGTCAGTTCTTTGTAGATTTTTGTGATCAGTCCTTTATCATTAGTGTTGTGTGCAAAAATTGGTAAGCTATGGAAACAACACAAATGCCCAAAAATAGATGACTGGATCAAGAAGATGTGGTACATATACACATGGAATATTTCTCAGCAATCAAAAAAGATAAACTCATGCAATTTGCAGCAATATGGATGGAGCAAGAAGGGCTCATGCTCAGCAAAATAAGCCAGAAAGAAAAATAAAAATACCGGATGGTCTCACTCGCAGGAATTTAGAAAACCTAAATAAGGGACCAGGAAAAAGACTAATTATAATAAAGTAAAAATCAAAATCAACAAGCAACTATAAACCAGAGACACACTATGAGGTGGGTAGAGAAGGGAGTAGGATCAAAACAAGGGGGGTGTGAATTGTATGGGGACTCTAATTAAGATGAAAATGCATACATTGTGCAAAAATGAAAAATGATGTAAAAATATATAAAATAAAATTAAAAAATATTTATACTCTATTTAAAAGTTTTACCACCTGTTTTTTTTTATATTTTGTGTATTTTTTTCTTTTTTCTGTTTTAAGATTTATTTATTTATTTATACAAGCACTGGGTACAGTCAGAAGCGCCGGAGGATGAGAGAATTCACCAGAGCCAGAGCGGGGAGCAGAACAGGCAGAAGGACCGCACTGCTGAGGGGAGCAGCGGGTGGCAGGAGAGGTCTGAGCGCCATGTGGGACCCTCGCCAGTGAACGGGGATCGAAACGACGCTGCAGAGGCTGCACACACCTTTGCAGCCCAGCGCTCAAGCACTGTGCCACCAGGGGAGGCCCGCGTTTTTTTGTTTTTTTTTTTTTTTTCATTTAGCATTTTAATATTCGCATTACCATTCTTTCTCTTTGGCAATCTTGCTTTATTGATGGATAGTTATTTCACCAAGTTTTAGCATCATATTCACAAGAAAAAAATAGTTTTCAAGTGATCTTTGCCTTATTGTACACTTAACACCATCCTAAATTAATATTGATTGTGTATTTATTCTTTGTCTTTAAAAATATATAGGCAATTTTTAAACTTGTGATGGTTACCATGCTAATAAATTAACTACATCATAGTGAATTACAGGAATATTTTGAGGAACTGCCAGTCCTGTATGCCTCTTCTAAATGTTTGAAGGCTGCTATTTATAGTCACCAGGGTTCACTTATACTGCTTTTTTAAGAGTATCATGAAGGTTAGGAAGGTTGGACCGAAGTACTTCAAGTTAAATTTGTGACAATACCTATTGTTCTTTTTGGGGTTGATCAGAGTTAGAAAACAAAGTTCATATTCTTTTTCCAAGATTTCTTTTTTAATGTTTTGTTTGACATTTTTCAAATTAGGTTAATTTGCAGAATTATGCAATAGTTGACTTCATAAAAATTTTCATTGATTTTGTTGCTTGTGTGAAGGCATAGATGTATAGAAATCTTCACTCTACCATTCCTTAAGTCCTATTGAATAATACATTAAATATTTGTAATGTATTCATAAGCCCAATTTTTTTTCAAATTTCTCTTTTCTTTTTTGAGTAGTTGATGAAATCCTGAAATAAGGAAGAAAACAGTTCATATAGAATCACATAGAATGTCAATATTCCAAAGCACTTAGATTTTTAGCTTGCTTCCTTAAAATGAGAAGCTGACATCAAAGTCCAAAAGCATTATCTTCCTGGTTTGTAAATATGTATGTTCTGTAATATAGTTCTCAATGTATTATTGTTTACTTAGTCTTATGTACCCAAAGGTGAGAAAATTATCAATTTCTCTGTCCCTTAATCTTTGTGTACTTGGCACTCATTAGTTCCATACTGAGCCTCCATTATTAAAGATAGAGTAAAATAAAATTTATATAATTATATCAAAAACATTTGAAAATATGAAAATGGAAGTATTTCATCTGGGTTGGGGGCTATTATGGAAACCATGACATACTGATTTAAATTTTGAGAAAATTTCAGCAAGGAGCAAATGGAGAGGAAATTACAATTATCCTCTTGGAACAGGAGATCAGGAAATAGTAAACATTCTGTAGGCAAGATATTTGCAGTTAAACATGCAAAATATGAATTAAAGCAAAACAGAAACTTGTAGAACTAATCAAGTTTTGAACTCTGATCAGTATATACAATGTACTGAAACTGCCACCTGGCCAAAATGGTTTCAAGAAAGAATGAATTTACAATGTAACAATAACTGAGAGCCACCTATGAAAGAGGATAAATCCTTTTTTTTTTTCCTTTAAGAACCTCACAAATGATATAATGAAAATAAATGTTATTATTTAAAAAACAACAACAGAAAACTTTGTATCAGTCCTAGTAGATGTGTATTTCACATGATTTTTAAGTGTTACATAGCAAGTTAATGAACAAAAAATATATTACCATGTCCTGTTGGATTAGCATTTCCAAAAAAAAAAAATTCTGAAATCAGAATGTAGCACAATTGCTAATGTCCCTTTAGAACCATTAAGTATATTTATGTTTTGTGAAAGAGAAAAAAATTCTTAACGATACTAATTATTGTTAATATTTTTGCTCATTTTTCTCATGCCAAATTCTCTTAGATATAGAAATTAGGGAAGAAAAATGAATGTTCATTATATTTACATGGATATCAAATTATATTTACATATTTTAAATATAATTGCATGCCACACATGGACTTGGGTAAAAAGATCTCCATTTAATTTCTACTGAAATGTGTTTTTGTTGATTGATATAAATATACTGACAGATAATTTCAAAGACAAGTGCTAATTTAATATATAAGGTTTATTCAACTTTTCTATACTAAACAACTAATTTTAAACTTTGTTACATCCAAATCTTGGATTAATGCATAAAGTGCATTTTAAATAAATGTTACAGGAATATCCTTGTTTAATAAATTCTTTTCTCAATAAAAATTGTAGATGACATAATTTACACACTAACACACGCATGCTTTAGAACTTAATGCTAAATTCATTTCAGGAAATTAAAAGACAGTAAGTTCAATTTATAAACACATAGTAGGAGATCTTTCTCAGAGAACTGATGAATATACTTCTGCATTAGAAATTTGGAATTGAGTTAGGTTAACAGATAACCAAATGCTGCATGTCTAAGCGGAAATAGTATCTAGTCCATTACACAAATAATTTTCTTGTTTGAGGTCAATCGTTTTAGTTTGGATTAAATTACATATATCACTATGTTCTTTCAAACATAGCTAATAAATTAATTTAAATGTATTATTAAATAATAAATAGGAAGAGATGGAAAAAACATTTTTTTATTCCAAAAGTGGTGTTACATTAGTTGAATGATAGCTTAGGGAAAACTTTGAATTATTAAAATCAACAGACTAGAAAGTATTTGATGTATTCTTTTATATCTTCAATCCTTTCAAATCTATTTCATTTTCCTTTTGAGTTCTCCTAAATTGAAATAGAAAATGTAATATTTGCCTTTTCTTTGAAAGAGATATATTCTTAGTATATTTTATAGGCACTGAAATTTATATCTAAAGTGAAATCTAATATTCAGGTTTTAAATGAATACTGGAGATGAAGATGATGTTGATGATACTATCTAACAGGAAATTGAAGAAGATGCTATTTTTAATCATTTTCTGAAAATTATAAAGTCTTATTTTTGAAAATAAGAATACTAGAGTTTAAGTGTTACTTTTCCTGTTACTATTTGTTACAGTTTTTATAAATAATGCACACCATAATCTAACTGAAAAGTTTTTTATCTGTAACTGAAAAATATAATAGTCTTAAAACTAATTTAGGAAGAAATGTGGCACTATTTCCAAACAATAACTCTTTCTAACAATCAGAACAAAGTAAACTACCTGCAAAACTGGCAATTATAAAACCATGAAATTTAGTTTTTATAATCACTATATAATGGATCAAAGCAGAAAAATCTAAAGTTATCTAAAGATCTAAGTATTTATCAGAACCAGGGTATTACTACCTCACTGAGATTCCAAATCCATCCAGAGAGAGCATCACTCAAAAGTGATCTTCATTAGTGACTCAAATACTTGTCCCAAGAACACAAACATTTAGGCACTGGAGTCAGCTCCAGCTCCAGAATGAATAGATTAATGAGGAATTACCAGGCTAAGATAACATGATCTCATTATACATTCTAATTGGTCATTTTGCTAAGCCTAATTCTAAGGAAATTCAAAGTGTTATGTTGAAAATTTTATCTGCCCATTCTGTTTATCTGACTTTTTGATAAACCAAGATAGGATAAAAGTTTGAAGGCTGGAGCTAGAGTCGAGTCAAAAATTAAACTGTATATTTAGGTTATAAGGAATATTTGTTACACCGGTTTGGGAAGAATCTAAAAGGCTAATGATTTGTGAGTTCTGTGAGAATGTCAGAAAGAAAGTCCACCAGTGTGGCATTCGTTAAAAAGAAAATTTAGGGCCTCCCCGGTGGCGCAGCGGTTGAGCGCTGGGTTGCAAAGCTGCCCGCGGCCTCTACGGCGCCGGTTCGATTCCTGGCTGCTCCCCGGCCACCGGAGGAGGGTCCCACATGGCACGCAGACCTCTCCTGCCGCATGCTGCTCCCCTCAGCAGTGTACTTCGGTCCTTCTGCCTGCTCTGCTCCCCGCTCTGGCTCTGGTGAATTCTCTCACCCTCCAGCGCTTCTGACTGTACCCAGTGCATGTATACACAAACAAACAAACAAAATAAATAAAACATGCCTCTATTAAAAAAAATAAAAATTAAAAAAAAAGAAAATTTAGAGACCAAAATATGCAAGCTGTATTTTTAAAGCCATATGCTAAAACGGGTTTGATTAATATAAACTTTTTTCTCTCACTCTCAAAAAAATCTGTAGTAAAGTAGCATCAATGACACTACAAGTTTTTTTGTGAACAATTCATTTTGAGGAATCTAAGAGAGTTGGATCTAGGTATCCAAGTTGAGTTGAGCAGAAATAGAAAAAATAAAATGACTATTTGTATTTCTTTTATCCTTTGTTATAAAAGGGTTGTACAGGAGGCTTCCATGAGTGGACAAAGGATAATGTTCCTCAGAGAAAACCAATCTAACTTTTTAAATGTAAACACAAAAACAAGCACAAAAAGTTAATCTTTGTTACTATTATTCCTCCCAAGAATGGCCAATAAAATATAGCCAAATATCATTTAGTTACCAATCCCAAACTTCAATGAGGACTCTCTGGGACCCCATAATACTTATTTTTATGGTTTATCTTTTCTCGTCAGCTTTTCTAACAAACTGAGATATGAACAAAATACAAGCATACTATTCTCTTCTTTGTTTTACTCCAAATTCATGCTACCAAACTATTTGTCACACAATCTTGATTTAAGCATAAGCAAGAGAAAGAATGGTAGAGGAAGTTACATTCTCTGAAATCATCTTTCAATGGATGAGGCTAGATATATTAAAATGAAAAAATGTACAAATATTGCTTTACTCCATACTGTGAACAAAATTTTCTAGAAGTAAAAAAAAAATCAGAACAATGGAATAAGTAATTTTAATAATATTGATAATAACAATGGAAGAAGGAGAAGGAAGAAATTTATTGTGTTTGCGATTCTATTTATACAGATCAGTTACTGCATAGAAGTCCCAGAGTTGTATCTATTTCTCTGACTTCAATCCAAAAGGAGAAAAAAAAATGTAAGTTCAAGTTATGACACTTGTAAAACAGGATACCAAATGCTTAGCTATGAAAACTTAAAGTACTTATAAGGGAAATATCTTAAGGCCATTTCTATTTCCAGTATCTCACTGCTCATCTCTTTTAAAATAATATTTTAGTTTCTAATTTCTAACTGATCTTCCTTATATAAAACATTATCATCTGAGTGAAAACTTCAAAACCTTTATTCCTCTTGTTTTTGGTCACACCGTTTAACTTCAAGAATCTTCTAAAGTCCTAAGCTACCAAGTCCATTAACTCAACCTTGAAGTTCACTAATCTGCTCTATCAGTCTATCACACTTTGTAATTCTCTTCCAATTCTATGCATCTCCATAGCTGCTTCTACAACCTTTAGCTGAGATTCATACATTTTCCATAGCTGTATAGAGAAAGAACGTTTACATGGGCTGGCAACATGGACTGAATTTTTTAGTTGCTACTGCATCCAGGCCTTTTGCGATATGATATTAATAAGAGAGTGTGCATCTCTATTCTTTAGATTTAGTGTGGTCTTATGTTTCATCTTGGCCAATGAAAAAGAAACAAGGGCCTCCCTGGTGGCTAGGGGTTAAGTTTCAGTGCTATCACCCTATTGCTGCTATGGCCTGAGTATGATCCCCGGTCAGGAAGCTAACCACCATAGTGCAGCAGACCTTTCCAGTTTTGCCTGCTGCCTACCTCAGCAGTGAATTTCAGTGGATCTGCCTGTTCTGCTCCTCACTCTGTCTCTGATAAATCCTCTCACCCCACCCCCACCCTCTGGCCTACAGCCAATTCTTGTATGCATAAATGAAAAAAAAAAAAAAAGAAGAATAGAAAAAGACTAAAAGATTGGAAGGTACTTGACAGATATCAAGTAAATGTAAGGGAAAAACCACCACAAACACAGAAAATAGTAATACAATCTAACATCAAATCATGAATTAAAGTTTTCAGAATTAATGTATTGAAATTTGTTCCTCAGTCTGATTTTTAAAAACATACAAAAAATGATCAATGTCATGTCCTAATTCCATTAGTATTTAATATAATTATTTTAAACAGCTTCCTTGTTGTCATATTTTATTTCTAATCACTACCAGTTGCAAAAAAAACTTCCATGATAATTATTAAATGAACTACAGAAATGTTAACTGATATCATTTCCTTCTCACTGTGATCTCCCATCAACAATTTACAATTTTGAAACAGTATTAGCACAATAAAGTAAGACACAGTTGCTTAATTTACCTTAATTGTTAGGCAATATCTTATTTTTATCTAGATACCACATTCAGCAGATTCTTGGGAGTGCATGTTTATTGTATCTCTAGTTCTCACAGAAAATCACACTCTATACTTTATTTTCTCACACAACAAAAATTCCAAAGCATCATGCTTTGCATACAAAATAGACAACCACAGATTTCCTCCAACATAAAATTTTAGTTATTCCTTAGTCACATTGAGACAGTTGCCCTAGGTAGAAGCAATTGGAAACAAGAAACAATTCAGCTGACCCTGCAACCTTACTACTGCTTCCAATGCATGATAGAGATTTAAGCAACAATAGAATTATAACCTTATCACATATGTTTCTGTAAATATGTGTCTGTGACTCTGAAGCTGAGTCCTTATTGAAATAATGAAATGATTCTGCTTTAAATTCCTTTCAAATGACAGACACTGTATTGAAAAACATAATATAGAAGAACACCTCGCATTTCAAAAATATATTTTTTGTTCCTTTCAGGTTATAGTTTCTTTTTTTTAAAAAAAGATTTATTTATTTATACATAAAAGAACTGTGGTACAGGCCAGCGGTGTGGGGCCGGTGAGAGGATTCGCCAGAGACAGAGTGGGGAACATAACAGGCAGATTGACTGAAATACAGTGCTGAAGGGAGCAGCGGGCGAGTCAGGAGAGGTCTGCTGCGCCATGTGGGTAGCTCCCTGGCCGGGGATCGAACTCGTGCTGCAGTGGCTGCAGACAACTTCATGGTTGCGTTTTAACCCCTTGCACCATCATGAAGGCCCCCATCAGGTAATATTTTCTTATGTGACAGATGGGTTATGCCTGATGGTAGGATTTCAGGAATAGTTATGAGACATGATTATCTTTTTGTTATTATTTCATATCTAGTTTAAATTTGATTTACTCATATCTGACTTAGGGTATTTTGATCAGCTTCCATAAGTAATTAGTTATATAATTTTCCTTTTTCTTGTTGACCTTGTCATTTTTGGTATCAGCATTATAAAATGGGTTGCATAATAATGGTCTCTCTTTCTTTTCTCTGGCAGAATTGTTTAAAATTGAAATTATCTGTTTCAAGAATGAATTAGAAAAAAATTCACCTTTTTTGATTTGTAAACTTTTAAAAATTTCAGGGATGATAAGGGATTTTAAAGGCTTCAGGGATGATAATTTCCAATTTGTGATTAAGTCAGCTTTGGTAAGTAATTGTTTTTCTAAGATTTTTTTTCATAGACTCTAGGTTTTCATATTTATTGCCTAAATCTGTTCCATTGAGCATTTCTATAATTACATCATATATTTCTTTGCATTATTAATTTGTGCCTACTTGAATTTTTAACATGATCAAATACGTTATGCTTGTATATTGCACTAATCTTCCCAATTAGCCAATTGTTAAATTCCTAGATATTTTCAAAAACATACGAAAATGATCAATGCCATCTTCTAATTCCTTTATTTTTTACTATTATGTTTCTATTTCATTAATATCTGCTTAATTTCACTATTTAGTTTCATTAAATGTCATTGTTTTTATGTTATTGCTCATTTTTAAGATTGTAAAATTGTACGTTCCACTCATTAATTTTCAGTTTTTGCCCTTTGACATTATATATGCATTCAAGGCTATTCATTTTCTATTAAATACTATTTTAACATGTTTTGACATGTGCTATTTTTATATACAATTGTCATTTATTTCTAGAGTTTTCTTTTTTTACTTATAAGTCATTAAAAGTGTATTTTACCAAATTATAAAGGCTTTCATCTTTTTTCCATTAATTACAGTTTGATTGGTGCATATAGTTTGTATATTGAATATTATTTGATATTTACAAATGTTTTATAATTTGATATGTGATAGTTTTAAAATGTTTATGTGTGTGAAATAATTTGTCATCTCCAACTGTAAGATAAACACAGTTTGATAATTATCTCTACTTGCTGGTTCAGACACTGGGTTCTTCTGGCTGGCAAATAAACAAGCATCTCACAGACTCATAAAAGAAACAGACAAAAAAGAAGTTTAAAAATATATAAACTTCTATTTACAAGGGAGAGACTCAGTAAAACAATAAATATTTACTAAGTCATTGAGAAGGAAAGGTTCTTTACAGCAAACCTTTTCCTGGAAGACAAAAAAGGTGGGTGCTTTTTAATCATACCTGTTTTCCAGGTTAAATTTAATATTGTCACTTTAGGCCAGTTTCCAAGAATTTGTTATAGCCAAAGATATGTAAGTAATTACATTAAATTTATTCAAGTTAATATTTTTCATGGTGAATATTATTTTAAATTTAATATTAATTAAAAACATAGTTCAGTATTCCTACCCTTGCCATTCTAATGCTTTGACTAACAGATGCAGCAATTTTGAAAGTAAGGTCAAATGATGATCACTGATAGCGTAAATAAGTATATACTGGTATTTTAGATATAACAAAACTTGAGGTTCTTAGTGAACAAATTGTTTTGTTATTTAGAAGGTGATTTCTTATGAAAGTTCTGCAGTCAAAGATGCAAACATTAATAAAATTACCTTAACTTTTGAAAATATAAATGAACGCCTCACATTTTCTCTTAATTTGCTATTCCCAAAAGCCAGATCCATACCAATTTTGTCAGAGCAGTGCTGTCCTGTATATTCACTAGTAATTATAGTGATTTATCATTGAATGTAAATACTGAAAAATATGACTGATTCATTAGCAATGCTAAATAACAAGCATTCAACTGAGTTAATTTTAAAGTTCTAACTGCCCTTACTGAACATTCATGAATTGGAAGCATTCCATCTGGCAATTGCAAAGGCTCTGCAAGGGGTTGTACCACATGGATGGTTTTAAGTCAGAAAAAAGATGGGGTCAGGATATCAGCAAAAAAAAAAAAAAAAAAAAAAAGAGAGAGAGAGAGAGAGAGAAGGATTGTTTCAGTTAAAACTAACTTTCTTCAGGGACAGTGGGGAGAGAGAGGATACCCCATGGGTGTTGTTTGGTTGGTTTAAATTTACACTTTGGGAAAGATTCTTCCTTCATCACTAATTACAATAGCCAAATTATGGAAACAACCTACATGCCCAACAGCATATAAATGGATTAAGAGAATGTGGTATATCCACACGATGGACTACTACTCAGGTATTAAAAAGAAAAAGATAAAATCTTGCCATTTGTGACAACAACATGGATGGAACTGGAGGAGATTATGCTAAGTGAATGCTAAATATTGAATGATTTCATTCATGCACATGTAATATACAAAGAAACAAAACAAAGGAAGAGACAAAAATAAACCAAAACAAACCCTAGAAATCTGACTGCAAAATTGAGACTAATAGAAGGGGAGAATGGGCCATGAAGGACAGAAGAAAGTTTGAACACAAAGAAGTTTGGTGGATTATTGGTATTTTGGTGGCAAGTGTGGTATGGTTGCATGCCTCTGATGAGGTGTGAACCTATACCTCTGACACATATACAATCTTATAAACTAATTTTACTTCAATAAAAATACAATACAAATAAAAATGATGATACTGTGATGAAAGATCTTCCCTTCAAAATTTGTCCACTTTTGCTGAATGATAACACTGCAGCTAGATTAGATACTAATTCTTTTGGGGACTTAGCAATGACTGCTTTTTGGGCCTTTGTTTTATTGTTAATAGCACAATCATATTTCTTTCAGAAAAAAAAAAGTGAAAATGAAAGAAACATTAACCAAATACAAATTGATAGAAATGCACATTAGTAGTTTTTTTTTTTTAATATACTGAAATATCCCATTTACACTGTTTAGTATTCCTAGGAAATCACATAAAAGGTGATATTTCAACATTTTAAGCACCAAAAGGACATGTTGCTAGGTAAATGGCTCACCTGCAAAGTATTTGAACATATTTTGAACCACCAATCAGTTAGTTTTAAAATAAATTGTTAATTTATAAAAAGAAAGAATACTTTTAGTTTTTAAAACTTTTCTAAAGACACTAAATTTTAAAATAGATGACCACAAGCTAGTAATGTTTTTCATTACCTATATTTCATATTCTGAAAATGTAATAGTGAAAGGCAATTTAGGAGATAATGATCATGAATTGGAGGAGAATGAAAGAACCAAGAAAATGGACTTTAAAAATGTATGCATCAGCAAGCTCAGACAACGGATAGGAACATATTGACAGAAAGGCTATAGCAAAATTGGAAGCTGGCAGTTTCTAAGACTTAATGAGACCAAGGAAATAAACTATAGCCATGAAAATAATATATGAAAGAGTAACCTGGCAGATGATTTGAATAAGGTGTGAACTTTCCTAAAATGATTAGATATCGGAAAATCACAAAGATAAGTATGTCAATATAGTACAAGTATTTGTGGACAGTAGTGAGAGAAACAGAGCCAAGATAAATTGTTGCTAGTACAGGATCTTAAAGTAAAAAGAAAGGAAATGAGCAGTTAAATTAGGCATGGAGAGATAGGTAATTATGGCAGTAAAAAGAAAGATTGCAGTTATAAAATAAATAATTAAGCTAAAAGTTTCATTTTATTAATAGCTCTATTGTTCCTCTATATTATTATTTATCAACCTGAATATGTGTAGGAGCACATATATGTCTTACAAAAGAGGTATTTTGTAATTCATTTATCATCATTTGAGCTCTGAAAAAAGATTAAGTGTTAACATCATGTGTTCTGTACCCTTAATAACAGCATATTTTTAGAAAATTTAATGCTTGCTCAAGAGTTAAGATGGAAACTGCAATTAGCAGAGATAAAAATTAAAACCTAAGTAAAGATTATTTCTGAAAATGAATTGTATGTGATAATGAAAATTTTAGTCCCGATTAAAAACAAATAATAGATATCATTTAGCATTACATATCCGCAGTGTAAAGAGAGAGAAAACAAACAAGTCTGTTAGCTTGCATTCATGCAGTTTTTTTTTAGTTGTCTAGATGATTTCAAAAATTTTAAGGATTATTTATATGCAAGCAGCATCAAGCTTGGTAATCAATTATCAAAGCAACTGTTGTCTAAATAAGAGTTGACTTTAATACTAAACTAAAAGATTAAGTATCCCCAGTAAATGAAAAAAAAAAAAAGTAATAAATGACAGCAAAGAACACTTATAAGTTAAACTACTTTGATGGGGGGGGGGGTAGAAAGGTCAATTCTTAGAAAAAAAAATCCCATAAAATTTAAATATTGTTTAAAAAAATGTAACAACTAAAATGTTGCAACAAGTTCTAGGGACACATTATTTGTTCCAGTCTAGTTAGTGTTCAACTTCCAAAATCCAGTCTTCCCTTTTAAGAATCTTCCTAAATAGTGAACATGAATTATGTCCTTTTCCATTGTTTCTCAAAAATTTTACCTATACTACAAGCACCCCCGCAAAATTTGAACCCACTATGGAAATGGTATGGAGTTTTCTCAAAAAAATGAAAAATAAAACTACCATATGATCCAGCAATTCCCCTTCTGAATATTTATGTAAAGAAAATGAAAACACTAACTTTAAAACTTTAAAAGATACCTGCATTCCCATATATTTATTTATTTAAATATATATTTATTTAAATATATATTAAATATATATATTATATATATATAGTTTGTTTCTTAGAATGCATTACACACACACACATACACACACTCACTCACTCACTCACTCACTGGATTGCAGTAAATCTTTACCCCTTATCACATGACTTGTATATCTCACTGATTAGTAACATGTTTCTCCTTGCCTTGGATCTGTGCTTGTCTTTGATTTATAATCTGTATTAGCCAGTTCAATATATCAGAAGTGACCAGTGTCCAGTTTTGAGATTGGGTCTTGAAGGTTTTGTATGTTTTCACTTGCTTGCACTTGTTTCTCTCCTATCACATGAGAATGTGATTAGGCTGGCCTGTTGGAGGAGGCTCAGTCACCTTGGACAATCTAGCTAACAACCAGGAAAAATTCATTTAACACCCAAATACTGGATATATGAATGGGTCCTTCTAGGATCGGAACCATGGTGCCCAGAATGATTGACCTACTGCCTGCCCCCTTACTACATAATACAAATTAAGCTATTGCTTTTAGATAAATATATTATATAGTAGAGGTATTATAATAGTTAACTGATACACAAACTCTACTGCTTACTTTAATTTCTCCTTAATAAGCACTTGATATTGATTGATATCTAACGATCCAAAGTATGCATATACATGGAATTTATTTAAATAAATGATAAAAACATATATCAAATAACTCAGAATTTCAGGGAAATTGGAAAGTACTCTGACATAAAATACCATCTCTTCTAAAAGTGAGAGAGTGAGCTACAGGGTAGTAGTCAGTATGAAATGAAGAGTCACATGAACAGAAATATATGCTTCTGAGTTACCACTCATTTTCTTGTGCAAGTTGCATACATAAATTCAGTCTTTACACTTCTCTGTCTAGTTTCATGAGGAACAGTTAAGTTCAAATAAATATTCTATTTGTAAATGACTTTCATTCAATTAAAATGCTTTTCAAATTTGGACTTGTAAGGCTTATCACTGGTCTCTATGAATACTGTTTGGACAATTTTCAGTTTACTAGGTAATACTAACCTTTTATTTTCACAGAATAACTATTTTTCTTATTTACTATATTTATTGGGACAGTAATTTTGGACACAATTGATGAAGGGAATAAAGGTTAACACTCTACCCATCTCAGACTTTTAACTTGTGCAACACTCAACTGAGAATCATTTGAATAAAACTTAAATCTGAATGTATTACTACCAAATTAAAAAATCTCATCCTCTGTATCTCTCTTGGCCTTACTATATTTAATTCTTTATTATTTTTACTAATTGTTTGCAGACATTTCCAGGGACTTAATGCTAAAAGTGTTTGCTATCTGCCATTAAAAAAAGAAAAAGTTGAAATTATGCAAAAGATGAGCCTGCTGGAGGAACATTAGCATGAGGGTAAAAAAAAAAATTAGCTACACTGTCACTCCACTAATTCATGTTTAATTTCAGATCAAGGGAGCAAGGAACAAGCTGGGACATAACAAATAAAGCTGCAAGTGCAAAAATTATTACAATTAATGTCTTGGAGGCAACCAGTTGATGTTCAAGCTATGCCTTAAGCATCCTGGTGGCAAGCCACTTGACCTCTGAACCTCAGTTTCTTCATTAAAATGAGCTGTTTGCTCTTAAAGAACACCAAAATCCCTTCAATTATTTTGCAGAGAAAAAGCGCATTTAGAAAGAAATTTGAATGCTGGCTGTTTCATTGGAACTGTTTTGCAATTTTTTGATCCTTGTATTTGGTAACAGTGAATTAGTTTCTAAAATAATTATATAATGAAAAAATGCATATTGAAGCAATGCATTCAGAAAAGCCCCAAATAAATATTAATTGCAGTGATCATTTCTGTTTAAAATGAGTCAAACTTAACAAAAAGGAAGGTACCAATTTAACAGTTACTATGGATAGATTTCAGATTTCATGAAGAAAAGGGCAAGGCAAAAGCAACTAAATAGTAAATTGAATAAAATGACAAATTGCCACAATGCAAATAAAGAAAGCAATAATTTTACATAGTACTTAAAATTATTTTGAAGTAATTATAGGCTCAGGAACTTAAAAAATAGTGCTTTCAATAATGTTACTTTAAAATGATATCTTAATTTTATCACTTTCTATACATTATAATTTTGCTAACATTTTGGTATTCTGCTTTTAACTTTTTTAGATTTTATAATCCTGGTAGTGTTACTCAGACTCAACTATCTAGTCTATTTCCTCTAGTATGTAAGTCCAGCTTATTATATAAGTCACTCAAAGCACAAACCCAAATCTTTGGGAGTCTAGTTTTAAGAGATTCTTCTTTAACAATACAAGCCTCACTTGGTCATATTAAGTGAACAGATTAATTAACTGCTCTAATGAAAATTGACTTGTCACTAAAAGTAAATGCATTTTAAAAAGCCCACATATATGCATACACATGTACACACACAAGTAACACAGTATTAGAAATAAGTGAACCACTGTGTATGGAGAATGAGATGGTCATTTGCAATTAATTTACGAGTGACCAAAGCCCCTTAGGGTTATTTGGTTCTGCTCTTCAGCAGGCTTTCTCAGGGAAAGCAGATATCAGGTAAAATAAAATGCATACTGAAACTAACATCTCAGCTTTATATTCATATACTGTATTTGAAAGTCTTTCTCTGAGCTGTATGAAATAAAGAACACACATGAATCTAAACACACACACAGACACACACACACACACACATACACACAGAGTCCTTTTGCCTGAAAGTAAAAGTATAATTTTAGCCAATTTCATTGCCTTCATGACAGTTACCAAGAATCACATTTCTAAAAAAAAAAAAAAAATGTGGTGGTGGGTAGTAAGGATTTAACTGCATTTAACTTTCTAAATGTTCTTTTTCTCTGCAATCCTTTTCCTCATGAAATCTGATGTGTAGTGTATAAAACTTTGGTGGTGAAGTCATTTAAGGAAAAGAGTTGGATGGTAAAGAGACTTAGTCCAAGGAGACTCTTCTTGGAATACCAACTTCATAATGGAACTTAGAATTCCTCCTCGTGCTGCAGTAATAGCTCAGTTCACTGTAGTCTGGGATCAAGTGCATGCCCACAGTCCAATGAGGGGAAGCCACAGACAATCTTTCAGGGGTTATTCATGCTTTTCCCCTTTTAACTTACATTAATGATCACTGAGGAGTTGAAATTCATTGGAAAGATCAATAAACAATTGATATGTTCAACCCTTTATTCTACATTTCAATATGTCACAGTCACATACTGAACACACAGTTTCAGTCCAAATGAAAAAAAAATGTGATGTCTGTTTTTCTTTTTAATTTTGTACTTTGTTATCTGCATATAACTTATTAAGCCTGTTATTTTTACCAAGGAGATGTATACCTTCCCCGGACCAAACTAAATACACTGCTATTCTGAAATTTCTTGATGATGTAATTCAGTTCTATTTCAGAAACAACATGAACACACCAGAATTATTTTTTTTCTATAATGGAGCTATGCTTTCATACTTATATGAATTCTAATTCATTTTTTGTCAGTCCTGATAGACACTGACAAGATTTAGCAGTATGTTTGTAGTCATTAGGTCACTCAAAAGATGTTATTAGCATGATTTCCAACCAAAGTGTAAGAAGAATCAAGGTAAACATGCTAGGGATTTTAAATAGAAAGCTATTATAAAAATGCATATACTGAGCAAGCCTGATCATATTCAAGAAAAATATGAAAGAGAAAAAAGAAATGCATGAAAGAATCAGTAAGCAAATTTTTAAAACTTAGGGCATTAAAATACATAAGCCGAAGAAAATACATAAAGATACACTTTATATATATATGAATATATTTTAATGATCATATTTTATCAGTATCTGAAATTAAGTTTTAAGTGATTAATTTTTTTTTAAATTTACTTGAGTAATTTGTAAATAAAATTAAATCCTTCAAGACTTTTTTTAGCATTGATGAATTGAATTTTAGCTTGGGTGGCAAGTCTCTACTGATTATGGATTTTAGGAGCACAGCAACATAGATTGAACATGTTTCAATTTACAATGGAAGGGATCTGGCAGAGCAAACTTAATTGACTTGCTCAGTTTTACTTTCTTCAATGACAATGAGCCACCTACATTGAGTTGATCAGTTTCTTTTGTGATGAGGAATGACTAAAAAGAAAAACATGACTAGAAAATTTTACATTAGACACACATCTTCAAACAGTATCTGTAAAGATGAGTTTTCCAAAATAAAATGGTGAATGAGCGGGGGAACTTGAGAAAGAAACCTTTAAAACCAAGGGATTGGGGAAGAAATAGACAAGATTCCAAAACTCCCTTACTTTATGTTGCCTATAAGTCCTTGATCAAAATTCCATAATCATTCCTAATGTGTTTTATTTGTGAGATTCTAATCTCATACAATCCTTTGAGAATTGATAACATAATGGAGTTTTTATTTTGCACAAGTTCTGACAAATTGTAAATATACAGTAGATAATAAATACTATTGCTGAGAAATCAGTTCACTGATTCATTTATTCCTTTATTCATTCTTTTTATTTATTTATTTATTTATTTATTTATTTATTTATTTATTTATTTATTTATTTATTTATTTATACATACAAGCACTGGGTACAGTCAGAAGCGTGGGAGGGTGAGAGAATTCACCAGAGCCAGAGCGAGGAGCAGAGCAGGCAGAAGGACCGAAGTACACTGCTGAGGGGAGCAGCGCGGGGCAGGAGAGGTCTGTGCGCCACGTGACGTGGGACCCTCCTCCAGTGGCTGGGAGAGCAGCCGGGGAATGAACTGGCGCTGCAGAGGCTGCGTGCAGCTTTGCAACCCAGCGCTCAAGCGCTGCGCCACCGGGGAGGCCCTATTCATTCATTTTTCCTAAAAAAATTGTTGAGCACCATCTATGACATGCTAATCACAGCTCCAGGTGCTGATGATATAGAATGATAATTGTATGCTTTGAAAATGTAAAATGTATGCTTTGATAAATGTAATGATATGAAAACAAAACATGAAAATTGCTAAATGAAAATGAAATTGATTTAATATTGTATTGAATGAGAAAGCAATTGGTTCACTCTGATAAAGCTAGATACTGCACATTTATTTTAAAAATATTTTAAAATAATAACAAATCACTTAATCTAGTTGTTTCTTCCTTAGAACTTTATTGTATCAGAAGCCTATTAATAAAAATAATAATTGTTTCAGATATGGGCATATATTAGTAACTTCAAAATGATGATGCACTAGAAGTCATTAATGTATTTGTAAATGTTTTTACATTAGAAATAATTATATTCTTTTCTTACACTGTTATACTGTATTACCTATTGTAAACTGACTTGTCATCATCATCTGCACTGTTAATGTATGTAATACATTAAAACCAGTTTATAAATACTTAGGTTTGTTTTGTGAGGTTTTGTCCAGTTGAAAGGACAGGCAAAGTAGATCAAGACCTTTACCTACTGGAATATGGTTAGGACACTTTCAGATAAGACTCAATTGGGCCTATCTGGTGGCGCAGCGGTTGAGCGCTGAGCTGCAAAGCTGCCCACAGCCTCTGCAACGCCAGTTCAATCCCCAGCTGCCGGTGAGGGTCCCATGTGTTGTGCAGACCTCTCCTGCCGCCTGCAGCTCCCCTCAGCAGTGTACCTGGGTCCCTCTGCCTGTTCTGCTCCCCGCTCTGGCTCTGGTGAGCTCTCTTACCCTCCCGTGCTTCTGACTGTACCCAGTGCTTGTATAAATAAATAAATCTTTAAAAGAAAAGACTCCTGAATTATTTTTAGCTTCACTGAGAAATATGATCCTGTCCAGTGCACAGTACCTTCTTATGGGCCAGCTTTTTCTCCATTCACTCCTGTAGGGTGATTGCATTGTAAGGGTCCCGAACTTCAACTATTTTGATCACATTCCTCAGACCCAAGTTTTGTCTATCATTAAAAGGTTTGCTAATTTTCTTTTAATCATCATCCTGCATTCCAAATCAGGCTTGGAAATAGTCTACCTGTATATCTTAACTGGGTACAGAAAATTCCTTTACTATATTACTAATGTTGTGACATATTCACTGAAGAATTTAAAATATTTTTATGCCCACATAAAAAGAATATTACACAAAATATAGGTTCATGAATAAAAATGCCAATATGTCTTGTATGCTTCACTCTGTACCCTAGTAGCCAAGATCATGGCAAAATTTAGTAACTGTGGGATGGATTTCAAAGTCTCTAAAACTTTAGAATTCCCTTATGCTCCAATGATTCCTTTCACATTCACAGCCTGGTCTGAATTTCAGAAAAATTTACTAAGTAAATATATTTATTCAAAAATTTTATAGAAAATTTGCATTTTCATTATGATTTTTAAAATTTGTTATACAACAGTGAGAGTATTATAGAGTAATGGTTTCAAATGCAGCCTTAGTCAATTATGGCTGTGGCCTATTCAAACTGCTTAATTTCTTTATGTTTCAGTTTCCTCATCTATTAAAATAACTATCACCTATGATTATCTGTCTTCAAAAATAATAGTGTAAATATTAAGATCTAAAGTACTCTGTAGAGGAAAATGCATGCAGTTTCCAAATCAAATTTGGAAAATATAAGAGGATCATAGCTATAAGTTTAGTAAATAATATTAAATTGCTATTCACTCATATGAATATATCTCTCTTGGCAGACGAAGATTTTATGATAAGACACAGATTTCAACCCTTATTTAAGTTTTTTCCAATAAGCAAGTTCAGCTTCCCTAGCAGACTATCAGGATTTTACATATTGGCAAAAACTGACATAATAGGTACAAATATAAGTAATTTATTATTATTTTTTCCTAATCATGTGATAAGAACTAGCAAAATTGTAGTGCTGGTCAGTTAAATCAATCTATCAGAATTAGTCCATTTAATTATTTTTCTCATTTTTGAGGTGGGAACAAATTATGTTATATTTTGGTATTTCTATCCCAATTTTTGTAGCCCTCAATTGGTGTTTATTTACCAGGAAAATAAAATACACATATTGAGGGGCCTCCCTGGTGGCACAGGCAGTTGAGCGCAGCACTATGAAGCTGTCCGCAGCCTCTGCAATGCTGGTTCGATCAGCCAGCCTCAGAGCACCCCACATGGCGAGCAAACCTCTCCTGTCTCGCCCGCTGCTCGCCTCAGCAGTGTATTTTCAGTCAGTCTGTCTGTTCTGTTCTCTGCTCTGTCTCTGGTGAATTCTCTTACCTTCCCGCACATCTGGCCTGTACCCCGGCTCTTGTATAAATTGAAAATAAATCTTTAAAAAAAAATACATATAGTGAAAGTTGATATTTTCTTCACAAATATTAATCTGCTTTCAAAGTGCAAGTTAATATTAATCCACCATAGCCATAAATGACAGGCACGGGTGAATTCGTGAAGGAAATTCTATGGGGACAACACCTGAGTGGGAGAGGGGGAAGCAGACTGCTTAAAAATGAACAATGATGTAAAAGAGCTGTAAGTTAAAAAAAAAAAAGAAAGAAAAGAAATGACAGGTACCTAAAAATAGCATTGATAGTAAACTAATGTTTAGAGGATAATATAATCACTCTTTTTCCCTTACAATAACATTAACTTTTCAGACTAAGTATTACACATATAGATTCACACCTGAAGACTGTGTGAGATGGAAATTATCTATTCAATGGAAGTATTTTACTTCTATTGTATTAGAAAGAATAATAAATATTTGTTAGTTATGAAAGATTTGCTTTTTCTATTTAAATCTCCCCTCCCACACACATACACAAACTCTACGTATTAGCTCCTGTTATAGTAGCATCTATTTATACATGTGATTAAAATAAATTATGCCTTTTGTTTGAACACTAGAAATCTTATTCATTTATAAGTAAGAAAACAATTGTTTCTTGTTTTAATATTATCTGCTTTATTGTCACCACACAAATGAATAAGCCTGCAATTTCAATAATTATAAATGTGCTAGGCATTATATATTTAAAGCAGAATTGAAATGAATACCTACATGCTTCCAGGAATTCCCCAAATTCAGTAAAACCTATTTCTATGGCAGATATCTATTCACAAACAGGGTAAATTACAACTGTCAAAATGAATGCTGGTAAGTGACCGTTAAATGTATATAAAGAAGGTACAAATATGAGCCTTGCTAAAATGATATACTCTAAGAATTTTTGCCTTCCCTTGCTATGCTTACTGTGAATAATTATTTTGTAAAGTTAGGTGGTCTTTTTCTAGCCTATGTATGTCTCTGAAAATATCTCTTTATATGGAATTTTATGAGTAGGAAAGAGAAATATAATAAATTACCTGTGAGACTTCTGGAAAATTACTAATCTGCCTTACCCAATTTCATCTCTGCAAGTTTTTCACAATATTCATAGTAAAATACATGGGTGATTTCAGGAAGAATATAGGAGAATAATATGGTAATTATCATTATGCTATTCAGTATAATGTATTAATAATATAGTATTAAAGCCATTAGTACTACTACTTAAAGTAACTTAAAAGAGATTACAAGGTTTATTTTGATATGCTAATATTTATATTTTAGAATTAAATGTCTAGTATTTCTTCCTTAAGTTACTTTACAGATCCTCTGTGTGTGATTAAGAAAATAATTTCCTTTCTTGCCATGTTTAAGTTCTTTTTTATTATTATTTTTTTATTTTTAAGATTCATCTATTTTTATATAAGAATTGGGGTACAGGCCAGAGATGCACGGGGAGGTGTGTGTGTGTGTAAGGATTCACCAGAGACAGAGTGGGGAACAGAACAGGCAGATGGACCAAAGCACACTGCTGAGGGGAGCAGCGGGCGAGACAGGAGAGATCTGTCCCACCACGTAGGTTTCTCCCCGGCTAGCCGGGAATCGAACTTGTGCTGCAGTGGCTGCAGATTTCTTCATAGGCTGCATCTTAACCCCTGCGCCACCAGGGAGGCCCTATGTTTAAGTTCTTACAAGCTATTTTTCTTTTGTAATCCAAATTTTACAGATGTCTTCTAAGTGTCACATAAATCTTTTCTCACTACTCCTTAGATATTAGCCAATCACTTCCTTATTCAAGAATTTGTCTACATTTTCATAGCTTTTTTCTATAAATTCAAAGTTATTTCAAAATATACATTTGATTCCTTCAATATCCATTTCAAAATATGAGCTTTAATTTTTCAATAAGGGAATTACTTCCTTTCAGTGAAGTGCTGGGTCTCAGACTTGGCAGATCTGACCCTTCAATTAATAGCATACAGGATCCTTGCTCTGCCGGAGACAAATAATGCTTAATTCCTTATACAAAAACCTTTGTCTAATTGAAGGTAAAGCAAAAGCTTCCCCTTTATTGTGAAGAATAAGTGTGCAAACTGCTTCCAGTGTTAGAGCAAAAAAAATGTATTAAGAGGCTACCAGTTTTTATCAAGTAAGGGAATTAAAAATAGTGTATTTTGAATTTTTTTTTTTAAAGATTTATTTATTTATTTATTCATACAAGCACTGGGTACAGTCAGAAGCGCGGGAGGGTGAGAGAATTCACCAGAGCCAGAGCAGGGAGCAGAGCAGGCAGAAGGACCGAAGTACACTGCTGAGGGGAGCAGCGGGCGGCAGGAGAGGTCTGCGCGCCATGTGGGACCCTCCTCCGGTGGCCGGGTAACAGCCGGGGATCGAACCGGCGCTGCAGAGGCTGCGGGCAGCTTCGCAACCCAGCGCTCAACCGCTGCGCCACCGGGGAGGCCCAAAAATAGTGTATTTTGAATTAATGACATAGAGGAACTTTACTCTTAGTATACTGTATGTAAAATTTGCACTGATTCTATTTCTTTATTAATAATGACCTTGTAGTCATTCACTCAGCATCTAATTATAATTATTTAGCTTTTAAAAAATTGTTTCCCAAAACCCAGAAATATCAAAAGAATTTGAGGGTATTGTGAAAATTGGCAGCTATTTCTAGTTAAACTACCAGAGGGTTGAAGAAAGGGTGTCAGGAAACATCGTATCTAAATGATTTCCCAAGAACAAAAAAGGTACCATATTCTAAAGTTTTTTAGCAAAAGCTGACATTCAGTAGTTATATAAACCAAAGCATCTGATAACAGCTAACTAACTTATACATAATTTATAAATAACTTATAATGTGTTTACTAACTTTATTTTTTGGCATCAAGCTTAGTGCTTCAAATGTATTGTCACAACTTACGTGAACAACTTTTTAAGAAGATACTATTATTGAGCCTTTCTTTTTTAACAAATGAGACAATCAGACTTAGATAAATTAATACATTTCCCAAGGTCATACACAGTATGCATTCACAAAATGATAGCACTAATTATGATCTCTGAAGATACTAATTTAATGAGTTAAAGAAAACACAGAGTTTTCAATGTTCAGAATCAGGACTGAACTATTCTGGAAAGGTGATGTGAGAGATGAGGCTTTATTCATATAGAAGGTGGCTTTTCAGTCAGACATTGAAGTATGGGAAGACTTTGGAACTCCAACTATACAGTTGAAATGAGTGAGAAAATTTCAGCCAGAGAAGTTTCATCCAACTCCATATCCAAAGAATGATCCCTGAAGCTAACCCTCCAAAGTTTTAATAAAAAAAAAAAAATTGACTTTTTAAAAAAGGAGACCCCAGAGAGGAAAAACAAAAATGATGTTTTCTTACCTGTGTTATTAAAATTCCCTCTTTACTAACTTGCTTTAGAACAGATGAATAAATTTATCTGTTGTATATATTGTGACATTATAATAAGTATTCTAGCACCCTGGACTTCCCAATATCTTTTGTCATGTATGGATATAAAAAACTGCCTGGGATCAGAACTGATGATGATATAAGCTTTCTGATGATATAGATAGGTGGATAGATAGACATACAAATAAATTATGCATAATATATATATATCGAAGAGCATTCCATGAAATTATTAGATTTTCCTAATACTAAAGATATCATATACAGGTTTGAAGTATTTGACACAAAAAGTGGGTATATATATTATATATATACATATATATATACACACAAATATATATGTATACACACACACACACACACATTCTCTCCTATCCAAACTCCATCCCCCTCTTGTGTATTTAAGCACTTGTATATCTAGGCACTGCTTTGGAAGCTGAAAACTCTGAAATGAAACTCTCAAATACTATATGATAGGACATTCGTCCATTTACCAAATTTCACCCTGTCCTGCTGTCAGTAGGTCCCTGGGAATCTCACTTTTCTGTTGACTTTCAGAGTCTCTGATTACTCAGTGATGAGAGTGAAAAGAGGACATACATTTCTTATTTAATTGATGCTTTAATAGTTTATCAATTGCTGTTTCTGATTTGTCCATCACCTAACCATCCATATGGCATAGTGCCATCAAAAAGTGAGCCCTCCCATGGGTGTCTCATACATATTCTTCAAGGCCCATGATTGTATTGATATTATATCTTAACATGCAGTGCCAATCTTGAGTCTTTTATTCAGTAGAATTTCTTCAGTAGTATTCCCAAGGACTCTTACTACTGATATATGTTTCTATAAATTAGAGAATGATAAGAGTGCACAAATATAACTATCTTCCATGAGGGAAACTCATCTACTCATGTTACTCCCAATCAGGGAGTCCACACTGTTCATCAACCACCACCATCTTTCCTCACATCTTGTTTCTTTGCTCCAGTAAGCACGCAGCATACCAGTATATTAGCTTTCTAGGGACTGTCCAATCAAAGAATGAAACAAAATACCCCAGATTGTTACAGATACTTAAAGCCCTAATCACCTTAACTTGAGTGGGAGAAGTGTTACCTTACCATAATGCTGAAAATTTACAATCCAAGAGGTTTCTTTCCTTTATTCCATTACCCAGGCACCTTATATGTATCAAATTTATGATATGAGTGCATGGAGGGAGAGAGGGATAATGGAATGTCGTGATGGGACTTAGGTATAAATTTTCTGCTAAGAGTCAAATCTCATCTCCAGGACACCAATATTTATTACAAAGAGTTCAATAACCCAACATCCAGGACCTAATTCAAGAAGTAGAAAATTTTAGTGTTCTTTTAGTATTCTTATACAACCTGCTAGCAAAATTGTGGGTGGAACCCAGGAGATCATAAATTAAGAATCAAGAAAAGTGACAACGTGCATAATAGTTGATTCTGGCTGGCTGTATTTGAAGTTCAAATTTGATATCTATGTGCCAGTTAAAGACTTGTTCATCATTTCTTCAGGAATTGGAAAGCTATAGATTGAAAGAGGCATTTTTGCATTTCTTTTGTCTAACA
Source organism: Talpa europaea (assembly GCF_964194135.1). Lineage (NCBI taxonomy): Eukaryota > Metazoa > Chordata > Mammalia > Eulipotyphla > Talpidae > Talpa > Talpa europaea. The sequence goes on along the minus strand of NC_140073.1, from coordinate 125,353,806 downwards.
CTTGTCTGAAATTTCACTATAAAACTGTAAGCTTTCTATGTACCCCGGACATTATTATAGACTAGTCTGTAAGCTAAATATTTGTATTTCTAATACACTTATGGTCTTATAAGCTTGCCTAAGTGCAGGCGTTTTACTTCAGTGAAGATGTTTCTAAATTGTAGAACAATCCTTCAAGTATAAGCTTAAAGACTGTCTTTTAGAGAGACTTGACTGACCATTCTTTACTGACTTCAGTTACTTTTGTTTTACTGTATTTCCTTCCTATATCACGGAAATGAACATTTATATTTTATTTACTTACTTATTCATTTCTGGTTTTTTCTCCATTTAGTGAAGTGAACACTTGGGAATAGACAAATGCCATACATAACTTACACACTACAATATACCCGTTACCCACTATATCAACTCACACATTGTTGGTGCATGTTAAAATGTCTGTTAAATGAAACCACCATAAAAAAGGAATAAAGGGATGGTCTTCATATAAGACTGTTAGCATGAAAAACAAACAAACAAGAGTGTTATTCCATCAAATAGAAATTCAATTGAAATTCAGTAAATATTTAGTCCCTATTTTATCTCCCAATCTTACTATAAAGTTAGTACTCTGCAAATTTTTGTTGATTGAATAATGGGGAATATAAACCAATAGGTAAATATGTTATCTGCTTATTTATCTTTTTCCTGCATTTCCCACATTTGAATATATAAATTGCTGAAAAACCAATCAAAAAGACCTTCATTTTCACCTACACTTCAGTCATAACAAATAGGGGAGATCAAGATGTACATTTTTATCTTTTGTTTTCTTTTTGCACTTTTTCTTGAGGCAAATAGTAATCAATGTTGTATTTTGTTTTGTTTTGTTTTTTTTTTTTTTTGGTCGGGGGGAGGATGTGTTGGTTGGCCATTCATATTTATAATGTCTAATCTTACAAATAAAGAAAATGAAATATATTTTTTACTGGGGCAGAAAAACATGAGATAGGAAAGATTAAATATATTCCCCTATGTTTAAGTATTTTATCTACCTAATATCTTTAAAATGAAAGCTTTTTAAATTTGGAAAATAATAGGAATGTGTTGCTCTAAATTATAAAAAGAATACAATGAATGTAATATATGCTATGCAATATACTAAGAAATCACTTTTAATACTCTTTCCCTGAAAGACCAATTTTCTTTCTCTTTGCTTAATATCTTTTAATTTATACTAACACATGTGCATATATTCCTTATAGTCATAATCACTAACTATACACCCATCTATATCTTGCCTTAAAAAATTACTATACTGCTTTCCATAATGACTGCACTCATTTACATTCCCAACAAGAGTATACAAGGGCACAGCTCTCCTCATTCCTAAAACAGAAAAATTACTATTGCTTAACAATTTTTTTAAAAACAGACACCTGGATTGTGATTAGAATTACTAACTGATAACTATTCCAGTCATTGAATGTATTTATATGTGTGTAAGTAACTTCTATATTGTTGAATGTTTTTGGCTTAAATAAGGGCATGCTGAACATATGGCTCTATCCCTTCTTGGGTTATTATGATAAAATCCCATAAGCAGAAACACAATGGTCAAAACAAGGAATCGTAATTTACCTCAATGGTGTTTTAATATTTTGATATTGCAAAATTTTTACCTTTTACCATCGATATTTCATCTCTGATTCTGTGGTATGTTTATTTACTAATTATTTCAAATAACATAATTGCCACATTAAACTTCAATGACTTTAGTAAGAGCAAAGAAGGTTGGATATATCCTTTATATTTAGGAGAGAACTGAAGGTTATTTTACTAAAAGATTGGCTATATCACAGGATACTACCTAAAATATTATAATTGCCTACTTAATGGGATATTGGGAGGGAAAAGACTAAAATAGTTTAATGAAGAAAAATAAGGTGAAAACCTCCAAAGAAGTTTATATATTTAAATGATTTTCAAATATATTTTTAAAGATTAAATAATTAAATAGATAATTTACTTTATATAAATTATGAAGCTAGGATGGATTGTTGGAGATTCAAAGAAGAATACATGTGATAAATCTTAAAACATCCACTATTGGGCCTCCCTGGTAGCCTAGGGGTTATGTCTCAGCACTATCACCACAACTGCCTAAGTTCTATCCCCCACCAGGGAGCTAACCTACATATGGCACAGCAGACCTTTACTATCTTGCCTGCTGTTCCTCTTTAACAGTGTCTTTCAGTAAATCTGTCTGTTCTTCTTCCCACTCTGTCTCTGGTGAATCCTCTTGCCCCTCTGGCCTACACCTCAGTTCTTCTATGCAATAATCTTTATATTATCCACTAGTAAATAAGTTAATCCAACAATCCAGCTTCATGATAGTTAGACAAAGAACAAAACAACAATAGAGCCATCTTTTACCTGTCAAGTATTTTCTGGCATATATTTAACTTTACATTTGATCTGATTAATTAAATATACATTTATTTTACAATGATTGAGGGAAAAAAAAAAGGTTTTCTTCTCCCTATGAACTTCACATTGCATATATACTGGCATTGTATTGAAGTGACTGAATTAATTAAAGATACATTTATTTTATGATGATTGAGGGGGAAAAAAAGGTTTTCTTCTCCCTATGAACTTCACATTGCATATATACTGGCATTGTATTGAACTGACTGAATGCAAGTTGGGGACTACTGATATAGACTATAGATATAGATGCAAATTAAAAAGCAACCCCTTGTATATAAAGAAACAATAAACAGACTTGCAAAAGGCAAGGACAGATAACTACCTGGCTATGCTGCCTGACCCACCTAAATCAAAATAAACAGGGAATTTTGGTAATACAGCTAAGAGAAGTGGCATAAATACAGGCACCAACATTAAGACAATTAGAGATATTTATGGACTCCATGTCCATGGCCCTTAAAACTTCTCTATGGTTTGGTGATGGGTGCAGGAGACCCCCACCCTAAGAAGTAACACCCCCTCTTCCCCGCAGAAGGATGGTTCCAGGAGTCCTCCACCATGGGCCACACCCACTCTGTGGGCAGCCTCCCAAACTTTGCCAAGGGCTTTATCACATTCACCCTTTTGCTATTAATAAAATTGTATACTTATTTTATTATAGGGTGGATCCCCCCAATAAATTCATATTGTGATTATATTCATTTGGCTTGATCAAAAGTGAAACATTCTTGCTTTGTGGAAATAAGCATTCTAGAGATCCCAAACCTGATAAAACACACATAGGAGTCAAAAAGCGTTCACGTTCAATCCTTTACTCTGAAATGATAAACCGTTTTTGTTCACAGTGTTCGCCTCAATCCTCCCTCATGCCTAGGTTATTTTAATTATTCCCTTTGTCATAGATCAAGAAGCAGGAGAAATGAACAGAAAATTATGGTTTCTGTTATTCGATATTCTCTCCAAAGGAGCATCTTTATTAATTATCTTAGTACCTCAAAGAAGCAGTAAATTTCTATATAAAGTCTTTTATAAACACAGGAAGAGAACTTGTTCCACATTAAATAAACTTGCCCACATCAAAAGCATGCTATTATAGAGTAAAAATATAGTTACTAACCCAGGGTTCTGTTCATTTCATAAATACATCATTATAAATATATGCTATAATAAATGAAAATTTTACTCCTTATACAGTCTCCATAAAGTTTAATTTTACAGGCATCAGTAAATTCCATTTTAATTTTTATAAAAATACTGAAATCCTCTGTGAACTGATAAACAGTAAAATACAGCAAAATATTTTCACAAATCGGACATTCAAATCTGTTAAAAGAATATCCTTTATCCAATTATTCGTGATCTCTAACATGGAATAAGACTGCTTTTCCTGTTGCATATAGTTTAAAAAAATAAAGACTTTTCTAGGGCCTCCCCTGGTGGTGCAGCGGTTGAGCGCTTGGCTGCAAAGCTGCCCACAGCCTCTGCAACCCCGGTTTGATCCCCGGTCCCACATGGCGTGACAGACCTCTCCTGCTGTGCCTGCTGCTCCCCTCAGCAGTGTATTTCATCACTCTGTCTCTTTTGTTTCCCGCTCTGGCTCCAGTGAATTCTCTCACCCTCCCTCGCTTCTGACTGTACCCAGTACTTTTATAAATAAATAAATCTTTAAAAAGTAAAGACTGCTCTAGACCTATATCCAGGAGGAAAGCCATTAAAATGAGAATAGTCAGAGGTTTCCAATATGGAAAAGGACCTTGATAAATGTTCCTGTTTGGGACAAAGAACAATTGACCCCACTTAGTTTCTGTTACATGTACTGTTGTATAAAAGGATAAGTTTCATTAATAATTTCTGAACTTCTGAAAAAGTAATAAGGCAATTTTACAAGTATTCAGAGGAAATATGTCTTTCTCTGGGATCATGATAAGGAAAACATGATATGGTAAATTAATCAACGTATCTCAAAAGATGGGCCACCTGTATTGGTATAATCTGTGATGTGTGTTTAAAAGTGCAGATTCCTATACTCCACAGTTAGACTACAGGATAAGAATTGATGAAGACAAGTCCCCAGATCTAATGTGTATGCCTGAAAGCATTTAGGTGATCTTTATCTTGAGTCCTTATTTTAGATTTAGGAATGTAGACCACAGATTTGTCATAAAAACTAAATATTTTTGGTAATTACCAGAGAATAAACCCATAATAATGTCAAAACTATATTCTTATTTTTTTTCTCCATTGCCAGATTTTTTTTTTTCTTTTGGTTTACTTATTATGTTTTAGTCATTCAGTAACTTTGGAGCATTTGTCTGATCATTTGTAAGGTTTCATGACCAATACTTTGCATTTGTAATCACGTCAGGCCAGTGTAAGTCAAGAGAGAAAACTGTGAGATAATTATACTTGCTCATCCTAATTCATGAGATAATGGTGCAGTCACTACATTAGATACACATTTGAAGGACATATGATAAAATTACATCAATATAGAAACTATGGTAGTTTTAAGCTCTATCATAATAGGTCTGTCAAAACAAGCAATTCTCTACAGACTCTAATTGTTGAGGCAAAGAAGAAAATCCTCCCATTCTATCCGATTTCTTCTGAGGCTAGACAAACTAACTTCAGACAGATTAAAAGGTGAAAAAGCCAACATTTAATAACACAGATATAGAGAGCAGATATAGCTGCAAATTATAAAGAATAATGAAACAGACCAGAGATCTTTCTGTGTTTAGGGATCTGGGATGTCAAGAAATAAAGGAGTAGATCACATGACAAACAAGGAGAGGGTTACCTAATCTTTACTCTCAGAGAAAAGATGAACTTCACAAATAGAATGGACATCTTTACAAATAAACCAAAACCTTGATAATACCTCCAAACCATCTTCTAGTTAGGGTACAGATTGAATCTTGATTTGGGTAAGAGTAAAAGCTTAGGGAGCAAAGATCTCCTCTTCCACTAGGGAAGGGTGAAGGACTGACACCATGACAAAAGTTTCTCCTCGGACTTGAGGAATTTTACAGCTCTTAAGTCCAAATTATCTGCATTATTTAAACAGTGTTATTAGATTTCCAGAGGCTCACTCAACCTTGATATGACCCACAGTGTCACCATATCAAGGTGACACTTCTTGGAAGAGGCCTACTCTGGGCTTATTGAGAGAAGTCTAGTTTACCCTTTTGTGAGGTTTTTGTGACCCTACAGGACTAAAATGTGGAAAGATCACTAGTCAGGATGATGGAGAAGAGATTGCAAAGTAAGAAGGAAAAAGTATATAGCATATTCCACTAAATTGTTTTTCTGAGGACACAAATTCCACATCAGAGGGTGATTAGAAAGTATAATTGTTGGGGTTCAGAGTGTGGAGTTCTTGGATACCTCTGAGAAAGAATTCAATAGATGTGCCCAGTCATCAACACATGGCAAGTTTATTAAGAAAAAGAAAAGAAGGAAAAATCAGTTCCTAGAGATAGTAAACCACTTGCCTGCCAGAATGCTTTTCATATACAACTCATCCAACAGAGCCCCAACCACCTCCGTTATCTGATCTCTCACACTGGTCCATTCTTCTGCCCTCATTACATCTAGGCAAAGCACAAGACAATGTGGAACAGCCACTATACTCCAGAACTCACTGAATTTATTCAAATAGCCTATCATAAACTTTTCTACTACTGTTTCTACTACTGTTCTACTACTGTTCTACTACTGTTCTGCAGAAGACATATTAAGTCTCTTCCCTCTAGAAATCTCTCTTTCTACTTTATGGTTTATCTCAGGGCTTCCCTATGTGTACCAGCCACCTCCCATGGGCTGGTTTGTTCCCTCCATTTAGGGACTTCAAGTAATAAGCTATCTTTTCAAAGTCTATTACTGTCTCCTGATCTGTTGACCTTACTATATCTCAAATTTTCTATTAATCCATTATATCTAAAACTGGAAATCCACAGAATTGGTACTAATCCTAATGAATGAATTCAATTGTTTTGAATCATTACAATATAATATATTCTCCCTTGCATGATCATCCTTTTGAAGTCTCAAAGCTTTATGTAATTGTTTACAATTTGTCCTCTGGATATTTTCTTTTTTTTTTAAGATTTATTTATTTATGCATACAAGAACTAGGGTGTATGCCAGAGGTTCAGGGGGGAGGGTGAGAGGATTCACCAGAGACAGAGTGGGGAGCAGAACAGGCAGATCTGCTGAAATACACTGCTGAGGTGAGCAGCTGGCAAGATAGGAGAGGTCTGCTGGGTTATATGGGTCAGATCCTTGGCAGGTGAGGGATCGAACTCTTGCTGCAGTGGCTGGCTCTAGCTTGACAGCACTGTGTTTTAACCCCTGCACCACCAGGGAGGCCCCTGGATATTTTCTTATATACCCTTGGTATTTTGCTGCCAAAAGATTTACCTGGGAAACTACAGTATTCCCATCTTTTAAGAGTTTATCAGAAAAAATATAGTATCAGACTCTAGATCAAAATTAACATTTTCACAAGATGCAGATGATTCACAAGCACATTACCTTTTGATCTGCAATAATTTAGGATTGCATTTCCTTCACCCTATTCTTTTCAACAGGCTGACTGGGATGTGGAAAACATTGTACTCGAAAAGTTTAGGCTTTTCTTCTCTAACTACATAAATAACTGTTAGTTGATTCTAGGTATATTTATCCTTTATCCTATTTTTTTTCCCTACAGTATTTATTTGATGCAAGATCAATAAATCTTTAGACTGAAGCTACATTCTCCTGACTCTCAGAGATTTCCTTAAAAAAACTAAAGAAATATTTTTCTGTTCACAAGCAACAGTATAAAAGCCTTTATGTTTTTTTTTACAGTGTTTTTCTTTGCTTCTGAATAAAATTACTAGAGGCAGAATATCCCAAATGTACATTTTGCCATTTTTATTATTTATCCTTGAAATTTTTGAAGATTTAGGAAATGTATTAGTTCTTAACAAAGGCACCAACACAACCACTGACAACACAGGCTTCTATTTTGTTTGTTTATTGATTGACTAAATTTGTTCTCTACAGAATAATCCACACCTTTGACCTCTGATGATTCAAAATTATGGCTCAAATTCAAATAATCGTATCTCTTTTCATTTTATACTGCATTTGGATGGATTTATATAGGGCTTTGTGAATTATACATTCAAGTTTTACATAAGCTTGCCCTGGTCTTCATAATGAATACAATGGTACATGTTCACTACCTGTAATCATACTGTTGAAGGTTTAAATATATAGATGTTTCAGAATGAACTAATCTTTTTTTTTCATCCTGTGGTGATTTCTCACAAGATTCTAATTGCATTCTACTCTAGTTTTTCAAACTTCCTGAAACTGGCAATGAGAAGCTTGGGGCCCAAGGTTCTTACTACTATGCAGGACAGAATTCATGTGGGAGTCAGTATAGGTGATTTAGAAATGAAGCTTAATTGTAGGTGATAGTGCATACTCAAGAGTGTGTGTGGGCAGATTCAGAGGAGAACCCCACTGTTGAGTCAGGTAACACCACACTGATAAAGAAACAGGAGTCGTGGAGCAGGCTACATAATGCTGAATGCTGCTGAAGAGCAAGATCCTGGCCTTTTCATTGATAGAAGAATTATACAACATCAGTTGTGAGAGGAAGGAGGACAAAGAGAAAAGGGAGGGGTGAAATAGAAAAGTGCTGTGTCATCTATAGTATCAGGGTTTGTGAGTCTGCCCTCCAGGCACTTCTCATCTGCTTGATGACTTGGTGTTGTAATTGAGGTCAAGCTCTAGATCCCCAGCCATTGTTTCAATCTTATCAACAAGGGTTTCCACTGATCAGCTTCTGGGGTCCCTTGTCATCCCTGGTCCTCAGCCCCCCAGGCATTCCCAGTCATACCTTGTGAAGCATAGCCTTCCCAGAGCGCTCAAGCTTTAAGTTCTTGGTTGATTTGAAAGGCACCTCGTAAGGTTTGGCTTCTATGACTGATTGACTGGGCAATTCTGACCTTGTATAGGAATACAGAACTGCAGGTAACAAAATGGTGGCAAAACAGGCTGCTTAGAATTAGCAGACCTACATCCCACGTTGGGTCTTAAGGCTGTTGATATAAATGCTTGCTTAGTATGAACAGAGAGGGGCTTACATTTGAGGTCCTGAATGGGGTTTGACCACTTTTGTTTACAAAAGGGGAAGGAATTTAAAGATTGGAGAGTGGATTTTGACCACTTTTGTTTAACAAAAAGGGCAGGAATTCACAGATTAAGATAATGAGATGGGTCAATTTTGTTTATTAAAATTATGAATTTTAATAAAATTATCAATTTTAATAAATAAAATTAAAGCTAACCTCCTATAAATTAGATTAGCTTAAACAGACGTTTTAGAACTAGTGCCACCTGGAGTAAGATCAATTAATGGGTTTTGATTCAAACTAATAGGAATTGAGTCAGTTTTTTCTGAAATGTGCACAAATGTTTTTCAGAAATACTGGATGGGGGTAGTAGAGGCTACAGCTAGTGTGCTAAATTCCTGTTCTACCTCAGGACTAGAGTAACTTCTATTACATGAATCCAGTATTACCTGGCCCTACAGTTGAACAGGACCTCTCAAGCAAATAAGTACACACAAGTAAGCAAAGAGTAATTACTAGCAGAAATATTTCCAATGTTTAGTGTAGAAGTCAAGAACATAGGGTAACAACTGGAAGAATCTTTGTCTAGTATGCCTCGATCCAAATAATCTAGAATTACAAAGTAAGTTTCGATTTTCAGAATTTCAAACAGATCGATTCATAATCTCAGATTTAGCACTCTCAGTTGAATAAAGTCTATCCAAGAGATAGCTACCACTAATAATCAGAATATCATTTGAGAAAATGAAGATTAGCCCTCTGGGTATCAGACTATTTAATAGGTTTACAATCAGATTAGAACAAGATACAGAATAAATGACTACAAAGTTTTATCACAAATGAAAACCACAACAAAAACGGAAACGTTGTCCTTCTAGATGCTGTTTCTTTCTTATCAATAATATTCTCAAACCCACTGCTTTCTTCATGCCTTATGAACAAAGATCATTGAGATACCCAATTGCTAAACTGTCACAGGATATAACTGACATCCAATAGCTGTATTTACTTACAATTATACATTTGGATATATGTAAACTTATATACATCCAACACTGCAAATGAAAATAGTGAACATGTCCATCACAAGAAAAAAATTGTTTCCTTTTTTCTACTTCCTCTCTCTGCCACCTTTTTATTCCTAGGCAACCACTGATCTGTTTGTGTAATTCACAGAGATGTTTTTATTTTCTAGACATTGTATAAATGTAATCAGACAGTATGAGCTTTTTTCTCTACTTTTACTCAGGGCCTCACTAGGAGATTTATACCTAGTATTCTATGTCAAGTGGATACCATTAATTTACTGAGTAGATACAGAATAAATGACTATACGAAGTTTTATCAAAAGTGAAAACCACAACAAAAATGGAAACATTGTCCATCTAGATGCACAATATACATATAGTGCATGTCGCATAATATGTATATATGTACATATATCGATAAACAGTGTTATTTCAGGTTTTATAGACATGCTTCATTTCATTGTGTAAATAGCTAGCATTTTGGGATTGTTGGTTCATTTATTTGGAGTATGGCTACCTTTTGAAAAACCTGCCAAACTGTTTATAAAAGTAATTGTACCAATTCACATTCCCACCATAAATATGCATGTTTTAGTTGTTCCACATCCTCTCCAACAGTAGGTATAATCAGTCTCTGCAAACTGAAACATTATGTGTATGATATCTCATTAGATTCTAATTTTTTACATTTCCTGTATGACTGATAAGGTGGAACATTTTTCTTGTGCTATTTTCCATCTATGCATCTTCTTTGATGAGGTGTCTGTCACTGTGTTTTCTCATCATTGAGTTTAAGAGTTCTTAATCAAACATGTGGTTTTTCAAAATATTTTCTCAATTTACAGCTTGTCTTCTCTTTCTTTTAACAATAGTTTTTGAAGTGTGCAAGTTCTTAATTTTAATGAAATCTAATTTAACAATTTGTCCTTTATAGATCATGTGTTGGTATGAGATTTAAGAAATATTTGCCTAACTCAAGGACAAAAATATTTTCTCTAAATTTTTTTTCAGTTTCAGAATTTTAGATTTTAAATTTAGGTTCATTCTACTTTTAGTTATTTTTGTACATGACACAAGTTATAGATGCAATTTTTTTTTAAATTTTTGGATAGGGATAACTAATTTTTTCTGATACCCTTTCTTAAAATGACAAATCTCTCTCTACTGAATTGCCAGTGAACAATGTTAAAAAACAAAAACAAAAAACTATCAATGTATATTTCTTAGATTAATTAGTACATTTGATCATTTTATATCAGTACCATATTTTCCTGATAACTATAGCTTTAAGTCTCAAAGTATGTCTTCCAACTTTATTCTTCTTTTTCACAGTTGTTTTGGTTATTCCAGTTTTGTTTTTTTTTTTTTTTTGTATCTTCCTATGACATTTAGAAGTGAGTAGAAAATTTCCACAAAATGTTGGTTGGGGTCTTTATTGACCATCTATTGAATACTCACATAAATTTTAAATAAGCTGACATCTTTTGGAATATTGACTCTTCTGAGCCATTGACTCATACATTCATCTTTCAATTTATTTATGTCTGTAATTGCTTTAGACAATGGCATAAGTTTTCAGTGTGGAAACGTGCGGGCCTTATTTTGAAATTTATTTCCAATAATTTCATATTTTAATGATATTGAAAATGACATTTAATTTCTGAGCATTAACTGCTTGTATATCAAAATATAATTTATTTTTGTACATTGCTTTTAAATTTTGCATCCATGCCACAGAGACCCAATCATTTGAAAAGTTAGGATTTTCTATGTAAAAGGTATATATCCTGTGACTAAAGATAGTGTTATTTCTTCCTTTCCAATCCTATGTATGCTGCATTGATTGATTGATTGATTGATTGCCTGGACTAGAACATCTTGGAAAATCTTGAATAGAAGTGGCCAGAGCAGATATTCTTGCCTTGTTCCTTAATTATAATTCTCACTCTTACAATTAAATATGATATTTAGATGTAGTTTTTTTTTTTCAGCAAAAGACAAGTTTTGGTTTAGAAAGATGCCTTTAATTCCTAATTTTCTTAAAATTCTTAGTAGGAATAGGACTTAGTCAAATGAGTTTTCTACTGTTTTAATATTTTTATACTAATAATTTAAGTATACATGGATTGAGTTTCAAATGATAAACCAATCTTTTATACTTAAGTGGACTTTATTTTGTCAAGGTAGCTTATTTATAATTGGATTTGGTTTCCTAAGACTATTAGGAATTTCTGCATCTTTGGTCATGAGACATGTTGGTCTGTTTATTTTTTTTATCACAGACATTGTAATTTTCTAAAACTCTAAAATACTCAAAGTTTGATTTGAACATTTTAATATTGTGCAGGCCCACACCCAGGAGAATTAGTAAAAAAATAACTTGTCATTCAAAACTTACCTAAAGTTCGTCTAGAAGAGGGGTAAGCAAGTCAAAGGTCCAAGTTTAGTTTGCCATTGGATAAACATGGCACTATTTATTTGTGCTAAAATTGCAGAACTTAGCAATTACAGTAGTGACTTATGTATGACCTGGAACCTATTTGCTCTCTGTTTTTTGACAGAAAACATTTGATAACCTCTCCTCTAGACCTAAATTATCTAATACATGGTCATTCTTCATGTGTAGCTTTTTTAATTTTTAATATGAAATAATGAAACTAAAATGATATTAAAAATTCAATTTCTCACATTGCATTTCTAGAGCTCATTAGCCACATATGACTGCCGAATTGATTCTGAATATCTCTAGCATCACAAGAAATTGCTTGGTGGAGACTCCCCATCCCCAGACCATTCAGGAGTCTCATCAGCTACTTGCCAACAGTATCAGGCAGCACGGAAGGCAAGGAAACAGTTCAGCCCACACACCACTCCTGTCTCATTATGACAAAAACAAAGTGTTCACTGCTTTACTGAACTCCATTTAGTTTCCACCCTTTTGGACAGCATCTAAGATTCTCAATTCACAGAAAAACAAGGAAAAGGGAGAGGGAAGAATGTCTTGGGATACCGCTGAAAGCCCTCATGTTTATGTCATTTAAAAATAAATGTGTAGAAAATTTCAGTTTAATTTTGTGGATTTAAAGCAATTAATATTTCCATGTGCTTATGAGAGAAAAATATTAAATGTTCACACTTCTGCTTATGAATTTAGTTAATAAGCTTAACATCATTGTAAACTGCATATCTCTCTGGTTTATCATTTAATTGGTTATTTTTTCTGACACAGAACTGAAGAAAATTCTACCTTTTAAATTAGGTGGGTATGCCTGTTATTGTAAAAATACTGGTCATTGCATATAAATGCATTTTAAATAAAACATCTTAGATCATGTAAATAGGGTTTTCAAAATAAAACACTGGCAAAATATTCAGCTAACTTCTCTAGTTAATTTTTTTCCAGTTATGATTCAATTTTTTTCTCTAATAAAACTTGAGCAATAAAAATTGGATACCATGTATCTCCAGTGGAAAAATAAACTCAAAAAATGGGTTTGCTAACCATTCTCATCAGTAATTTATATGAGATTTTTCCCTAAGTATAATAAAAGATCAGTCTTTTTAGTCCAGAGCATACAAACAAATAAACAGAATGAAAGCAGTGTTCACTAAAATTATAGATGCATTTGTTTGCAATTTAAATATATATATTCTGCAAACATAAATTGATTCACAGGAAATTGGCCCCCAAAAATTGCAAAACAACTATTTTTATGCTTTCTCCATTTGTTAAAATAATTCCATCCATGAATTGTAAAGTTATCACAGCATTGTTGCTTTCTGGATGTGTTGTAATTCCTCAGTTCATTGTAACTAATTTTGTGCTAATTACCATTTAAAAATATTTTTACAAAATAAGAAAAATAATGTTTTGCCTATAATTTACCATTTTCTATGTTCCTCTTTTCTTGTGAATCAAGGATAACCTTTCCTTTAGTTCCCAATGTGCCAGCCAATTTAGGGCAATCTAAGATGTTCCCATCATACTTCTCAAAATTCTCAGTACTAAAATGTATAGTAAGGTTGCTACAGCAAGTTCCCACAAATTACATGGCTCAAAATCATGTAAATATTATCTTGCAGTTCTGGAGTTTAGAAATCTGAGATTAAGTTTTTTGCACTTCTATGTTCATATTGAAAGCCTTAGAAGTGAATCCATTTCTTTTTATTACAATTTCTTATGACTGTCCTACATTTTTTCACTTGTGGCCACATCTCTCTGCTTCATCTTCTTCATATTTCTCCTCTGTGTATTGAAACTCACAATGCCTCTCTCTTGCAAGGATGTGTATAATTTCATTTAAGACCCATTCAAATAATTCAAGATATGGTCCTTTTCTCATTTTCTTGCCTTACACCATTCGGCCAGTTACACTCAAAATACAGGAAGGCTGGCCCCAGAACTCTGATATCCAGTTTGCATATTAGAGTCATGCTAGAGACTGGACACTGTTTACAATAATTAGCTCATCTTGGAAGCATAATCTTCCCCCAAGCAGAAAGGTTTTTTTTTTTAATGTTAAATTATCATAATATACAGAAAATTAACTGTATATTTACTTTAAATTTACTTTAAATATATATTTAGAGTCTTTGTCTACTAATTCTATAGCCTCTGATATTTCTAGGTGCTTTTAATTTAATATCTAAGTGTTTAATTTTCACTCTAGGACAAATTTTTTTATCCTATAAATATACAATGCTTGACTCCTTACTAAATGACCAAGATTCTTCTCTCCTGATTGGTCAGAATTTGAACTTCACTGTTGGCTTCTTAGTAGGCTCTCTAGAGCTTGTTGCATTTTTAAATGACCGGTAATTCGGTAATTCTTTATCCAGATATGGAATTCTGCCTCTTACTGGTTTAGTAGACAATCCAATAGTCATGAGGACACCAGGAAGAATTACCAAGGTTTTTTTCCTGCGAAGTCATCATTTCTAGTGCTCTAACACTTTAATTCCGGGAGGATCAAGATTCCTCAACTTTAATCTCTCTTTCCTCAACTGGATGAGGCCACCTGTGTTGTCCCTTATGAATGCATCACAGTGCTGAAAATGCTTGTAGGCAAGAATTGGGTTTGTCTCAGCATTCTTATTTGCTTCCCTTCCTTCATTTATGACATACTTCTATTGTCTATTACAAATGTCTAAGAACATATGCCATGCAGTTTGCCATTTTTCCTAGTTGCTTACAGGAAAAATGCTAAGTGAATTCTAGTTATTCCCTTATGATCAGAAGTAAGAGTTTAGAGAATGTTCTAATGGAGAAAATACGACCTTTTTAATAAATGGTACTGGGAGGTACGGACAGTCCCATGAAAAATAATAAAAATCCATACACAAAAATTTAACTCCAGGGCATCTACAAGAAAGATGTATTTGGGAATACATTCCACCAGCAAGGGGTCCAAAAGCAAATATAAACAAGTAGGACTACATCAAAGTTAAAAGTGTTTGTATCACAGAAGAAACAATTACAAAAACAAAATGGCTACCTACAGAATGAGAATAAATATTTGCATACCATACATATGACAAGGGGTTAATCTCCAAAATTTATATTTACACAATCCAACAGCAAAGAAACAAATGGCCCAATGAAAAACTGGTTAAAGAACCTCGGTTGATTCTCCTCTAAATAAGACAGACAGATGCACCTATGACAAATGTTCAACATCACTCACTATAAGAGAAATGCAAATTAAAACCTCAGTGAGATATCACCTCACCCTGTGAGAATAGTCCATATAAAAAAAGAGCCAAATTAACAAATGTTGGCAAGGTTGCAGTGAAAAAGGAATTATTATCCATTATAGCTGGGACAGCAAGCTGGTACAGGTCCTGTGGAACATGGTATGGATATTTCTCAAGAGAGAGAGAAAAAAAAAAGGAAAGCCCATATGGTCTAGCAATACCTTGACTAGATATCTATTCAAATAACAGGATGCATCTAATATGAAAAGATTTATCAGCACCTATGCACATAGCAGCACAGTTCACAATTGCCAAATCAAGGAACCAAACAAAATACCCTTCAACAAACAAATGGGCGGAAAAACAGTCAAGCACAGATTCAATATAATCTTACACAGCTGTGAAGATGGATCTTGAGGTGCTTATGTTAAGTGAAATTGGTTAAGAAGTGAAAGATAGATTTTGGGTATTCTCAGCCATCTGCAGAATATGAATATTCCTAAAAAAACAAAAAAACAAAAACCTATATACAAACAATAGAGGGAATGAAAATTTGAACTTGGCCAAAAAAAAAAAAGATAACAGGGAACAGGGAGAGAAGAAAGGAGGAAGTGTGGGAGGGATGGAGGAGGAAAGTACATAGGATATGCAGGAATGGTTTGGTGGAGGGAAAGACAAAGAAATAAGATATAAGTAAGAGCTCAGATTTTAAAATAAATAACACATTTTTTCTTATATGAGTAACCAAGAGGTTATTTTTCAAAATTATTAAGTCATAGCAAGGTAGAAATTAAACAATAACAATTATTTTCATCATGTATTTCTGATTTTAAAAGATTTTTTTTTAATTTATTTTTATATTTTTTTAAAGATTTATTTATTTATTTATGCTAGCACTGGATACAGTCAGAAGCACGGGAGGGTAAGAGAATTCACCAGAGCCAGAGCGGGGAGCAGAATAGGCAGACTGACGATGTGCACTGCTGAGGCGAGCAGCGGACGCAGCAGGAGAGATGTGCGCGCCATGTGGGACCCTCGCCAGAGGCTGGGGATTGAACCGGGTGCTGTAGAGGCTGCAGGCAGCATTGCAACCCAGCGCTCAGTCGCTGCGCCACTGGGGAGGCCCAAAATAAACTTTTTTTTTTTTTTAAGTATAAACATAGATGCAAAGTGAGGAACATGATGATTCATGAAAAAAAAAATCTCTTTAATGGAGGGTGGACAAAGGAGTCATTGGTTTCTTTTTTGAGATCACTGCACCAGCTATGAGAAGAACTATCACCATCAATAGTAATCACACATCTCTAATGAGACCCAGATTACTCCCTTTTAAATCATTTACTTAATGAAATAGTATTTCTCATAGACATTCTAATATAACTATCCTATATAATCTTATATAATTATACACATACAAAATTTTATTTTAAATCTCTATACTTACAAAATTTATAGTAACTATAAATTAAATGTATCACAAATTAAAGACAAAATCTTCAAATGAAATAGAATTTAGCCACACAGTTAATATATTGAAACTAAATAGCATTGTTCTATATTGATAACAGTATATATTATATATATTATATATATTAATTCATTTTAGTTTATCCTAGACGCATTATGATTATCACTGACAAAATCGGTATTAATAACCAAGCCATTGTTTTAATGGGCGATCCCCAAACAGCAAATATTAAATAAAACATTTGTAGAAAATTTTTTATTGAGATTTTGTTTCTGAAATAACTCTTACAAATCGTAAGTGCAAGGATTGTGTTTCTATGATACATGTTTTCAAAATATGAATGACAGAATATGAAGGTAGCTTACTTTTGGAATGCCTATATTTTTGTATTGCTTTATTAAACTTTAATTACATGATCACTTTCCCCTATTCACATCAAACAGATTTTTAGTCTATTACAATAACTTGGTATATATATCACATTCATGTATTTAAATTCATATCTGTTCATTTTCAATATCCATGCTAATTAAAAAATACTACTTGGTGTAAATGTGATTTTAAAGAATAATTTGAGTGGAGACATGGAAATATGGCAGTGATCAGCTATAAGGTATATATGTGTGGGTGAATTGTGTAATAATTTTTCAAATGTGAAGACAAAATAGAAATGAAGAACTCTTGAACCTTTGATAATAGTTCCATAAACTAAAAGAGATTCTTGAGCCCCAGTTGAAAATGAACCTTAAGAAAAGGAAGCATCAAAATGGATATGTGCTAAACAAAGACCGAAAACTCTGGATGAAATATAACTAGCATTAGCATTTCTTGTTTTGTATCATAATACTTCCAATTTGCAAATTTAAGTACTGATGAACCTGAAATCATTTATCACATCACATTGACTTGACAATGACCTCAGATCCTTTTCAGTTAATGCTCTAAGATTGTGTTTTTGCCCTTTCTTTAAAAAAAAAAATCAATTAATGTAACCATAAGAAATGTGGTTAGAATATTTGACTCATTTTGAATTATTAAATTGATTTTTGCTTATTCAATCTGATGCATTTGTGGCTTATTAGAAAGGCAGAAGGTTATAAGAGTAAAGGCTTGCAGATATGTGCACTTTGAAGACTTCAGCAATCATTTTGCACTCAATATCAATTAATCTCATTTTGCTGTTGATGTCAACATTACTGTTATTTTAAACATATTTTAAATTGTAGGAGAATCATTATTATATAGAGAAATAATAAGACTTTCCAGTAAAGGCACCAACATACAAAATGTTTTGAATTGATTTTTTTTTACCCATCTTAATCTAAAAATGCCCCTACAGTAAATAGAAAACACCCTATAACAGATTTTTGTTCTCTGAGATTTTTCAGTAATAAATATGCATATTGCTTAAAACAAATAAATATTTTAACATTTCTTTTGTATCTTATCAAAACAAAAATAATTTCCAAAATATAGAGGGTAGAGACACTTGAACTATAAACAAAGAAAACAAATTTTAATATTTGATTTAAAAAAAATCTGCTTCAGCCAGTTATCATGTTAGTTGTAACCGGCACTTGGTATATTTTATGTCATATTTATTTTACAGTCTGTGGCTGAGAATTATAAAATTAATTATGTGAAAACTACTATTTAATCTGTCAAAATATTCTAGCTTAATTTTTTTCGTTCAGATGATTTGATTTTGATAAACTGACCCAATAGTCTCAGGAAAGATTAATCTTAATTTTCACTTTGAGATATATTATTTACTTGACTGTCAGTTTTTCTCATTGAATATTCCATTTTCCTTAGCTGAAAAACAGGAATACATTTGCTTTCTCTCATTTAGTGTTTAATCTGATAGGCTTAAACTTTCCTTACCAATTATTTTAAACCTCTAGCTATGCCTGATAAATACAATTAGCTATATTTTGGTGCACAATGAGGAAAATAATTCACATGCATATTCATTTAACTTTTCTTCCTATGTCCACAGGTATTATTTAAAAAACACTTGTATTTTAGAATAGCATTTTATTTACAGAGAAATTGCAAAGATAGACTATGTGTCTTTGTGTATCTTGTACAACTCACATTCAGTTTCACCTACTGTTAACATTTTTATGTTATGTTTGTCAGAACTAATACACTGATATTGACATGCAATTATTAAGTAAAATCATTAGTTTTACCTAACAATCTTTTTTTTGTCCACAGTATCCATCCAAGATGCCACATTACTTCGAGCATATTCTTCTTGGAATATGCTTTTCCAGAAGCTGGTCCAATGGTATAGCCTTGTGAAAATGTGTGAGGTGTTGGAGACTCTCTGGGCTGCATAAATGAGTGAGCACATTTAAAGCTTCTATATAAATTTTTAAGATTACTCCTCCAGGGTTGGAGGAGAAAACTCTCTTGTCTTGAGGCTAGCCAATAAAGTCTAAGTATGAATCCTTGTTCATTAAGACTGCCATTTACTAATCTGGAGTGGTTTTCTCCTTCTAGGTTTTTGTCCTCTGCTTATTGGGTTGGTAACAAATCATAGTAGGGAAGTAGTGGGTTATGCACCAAATGATACATGCCATCAACTTGCCTTATAATTATTGATATTAACCAAGATGACCTGACTGAGATAGTATTCTCCAGGTAGTTACTCAAGGGAAATGAATAGATAAAAGTAAAGAATATTCAAGTTTCCAAGTGAAGGAAATATATCCTATAACAAGTACTTATGAAAAAATGGCATCGTTTAATCTACAGGAACAAAGACTTTTGGAGGGAACAGAATGTTGTCCTATGTATGTTTCTATACATGGACAAGTAGCTTTAGATTGATTTTTAATCCCCAAGGGAAAGTAAACTACATATGAATAGAACTTTTCCTTCCTAATTGAAAGACCTGTCAACACTAGATAAATATATTTGATGGCGATCATTGGCCTAACATTGTATTTAAATCATTGGCTGTACATTCACTTGGTAGCTATATCATATCGTGGATATTTGATAGCTGTATAACTTTGTCAAAATTTATATTCATATTTTCCATAGATAAAACACATTTTTCAAATAGCAGAAATATGATTTAACATTCTTTCATATCCAAAGAGAAAGCTGCTTGTGACCTTCTAAGCTTGAAGGAAAGGTTTATATTAAATGAATTCTACATGTAATGATTGAACCTGTTTGAAAAATCTTATGGAGTTATTTGACCTTGATAAATATACATACATATTTTTTTAAGGTCCAAACCCCTAAATCATTCCACTGAATTTATTTTCTTAAACTACCATTCTGAGCATACTACTTCCCTAATCAGAAACACTTAAATGATTCAATTGTGCAGAGGAAAAGCTCAAATTACTTACTGTGGCATTCAAGGTCTACCACTAGAAAATTACTTTTCTAAAAATATTTACCAATAATTATCAGCATGAATACTTTGCTCCTAAAAAAATAATGTACCCATAATCCCTCAGATAAATTTGACTCTTGTTCATTCCTCTATTTTTATCTCTATCACACTATTTCTTTTTCTGTCTCTCTCTAAATCTTTGTTTCTATCTTTTGCTTTCTGTATTTTTATATTTGATACTTGAATGATGCTCATTACAGACTCTTTTATGATTTCTTCCCTACTTGGTTCCTTTCTGTATGTATTTTCTTTCTGTCTCTTTATTATTTTTTCTTTATAAACCATATTTTTTATTTCCAATCTTTAAATACCACCTAAATGCTAATCAATCACATTTATATTTCATGACAAGACAGCTCAACCCAGCTAATGCTCTCTATTTCTTACCTTTACAAGGATGTCTTGCAGATATCTAACTTGTTGAAATTAGGATATAAACCACTGTACTGTTGATTTCTTCCTCTAGCATTGTTTTTTTTTTGATATTATTTCTTGCAAATGGATGACCACCCATCTCAATTCAGAAACTTATGATTCACATGTTATGTAACTATCCAATGTCTAGCATTAAGCAAACTATTTTATCTCTAAAATATAGGTGAAATTAATCCACCTTTCTGAATATCTCCTGCCAATACTTTTATCCAAGCAACTTTCATTGTTTTTCTGGAATTCTAAAATTAACTTTTTTTTCTAAAATTTTATTTATATATGCATATTTTTATTAAGGTAACAATGGTTTACAATACTGTATATGTGTCAGAAACATAGGATCCCGCCTCTTCAGATGCATATTACCTCAATACACACACCACCACCATAGCACCCACTGTTCTCTACCATAGAATAGACTTTGAAAAAATTTTATGAAACTGTAACTTAAATACCACTGTAATTTTTAAAACCACTCATTTTAAGTGTATTTATTGACTTTTAATAAGCTTATTGAATTTTAAATCATCACCATACTTTACTTTTAAACATCTATATCCATTCCTAAAGCTTTCTCTGTGACTATTTGAAGTCAATTCTCACTTCTTTCACATTCTAGACAACTACTGCTTTGCTTTCTGTTTTTATATAATTAACTATTTTTGATACTTAACATAGATGGTATTACATAATTTGTATCTGACATTTCATATAACTTTAGAGGTTTCCCCAAATTGCTTTGTGTTTACTTTTTATTACTGAATAGTATTTCACTGTATGGATATATCCCATTTTGGTGGATATCCAGTTTGGGATTAACTGGTATCTAGTTTGGGATTCTATGAAAATTTATGTGTAATTTGAATAACACTGCCATGAATATTCATTTATTTGTGTATATGCATAGGTTTCTACTTATCTTGTATTGACCTAAGAATGAAATTGCTAGGTAATAAGAATATATTTGACATTTTTATAAATTCACAAAATATTTACTCAAGTAGCTTTCCATTTACATTCCAATCAAAAATATATGAATGACTGACATTATATATCTCCATACCAACATTTGGTATTATTAGAGTCATGGGCTAAATTGTCCTCCCCTCCAAAATAAGAAAAAGTTTATGTTGGATTTCTAATCCTTTGTACCACAGGATGTGTATTTGGAGATAGGTTGTTTATAGGGACAAGCAAATTAAAATGAGGTTACTAGGTCAAGGCTTAACCCAATATGACTGCTGTTTGTTTTAAGAAAAAAAAAATTGAGCACAGAGAAACATACAGAGAGAACGGCACGTGAAAATGAAGGCAAGATTTAAAAGTCAATAGACATTTTTCTCACAGCCATCACAAGGAAACCAATCCTGTTGATAATTGCTTTCAGACTTCTAGCCTCCAGACAAACAATACATTTATTTTGTTTAAGCCACCTATTTGTGGTACTTTGTTATGGCAGACCTAACAAATTAATGCATTGATATTTTTGATTACAGACATTCAAGTGGTGCAGTTAGTAGTGGTAGCTCATTGTGGCTTTACTTTGATTTCTCCTAATGACTAATGATGTTAAGAATCTTTTCTTTTTTTTTTTTTTTTTTTTTTTTTTTTTTTATTTTTTTTTTTTAAATAAATTTTATTGTTATATTCCCCATACAATTGCAGCCCCCCCATTCTGACCCCAATCCCTCCCCTCCCGCCCCCCTAAAAGCGTCTCTGGTTCATAGTTTTTTGTTGATTTTGATTTTCACTATCTTATAGTTATTCATTTTCCTGGTCCCTTATTTAAGTTTTCTAGATTCCTGCTATGAGTGAGACCATCCGGTATTTTTCTTTTTCTTTTTGGCTTATTTCGCTGAGCATGATCCCTTCCAGCGCCATCCATGTTGCTGCAAATTGCATGTGTTTATCTTTTTTGAATGCTGAGTAATATTCCATGGTATATATGTACCACATCTTCTTGATCCAGTCATCTATTTTTGGGCATTTGGGTTGTTTCCAAAGCTTAGCTATTGTAAACAGTGCTGCTATAAACATAGGGGGGCAGGTGTTCTTTGGAATTGATGTTTCTGTGTCCTTTGGGTAAATACCTAGGAGTGGAATTGCTGGATCATATGGAAGCTCTATGTTTAGTAGGTCCAGAAATCTCCACACAGCTTTCCACAGTGGTTGGACCAGTTTGCACTCCCACCAACAGTGCAGAAGAGTTCCTTTTTCTCCACACCCTCGCCAACATTTGTTGTTGCTAGTTTTTTTAATATGTGCCATTCTCACTGGTGTAAGATGGTATCTCATGGTAGTTTTGATTTGCATTTCCCTGATGACAAGTGATGTTGAACATTTTTTCATATGCCTGTTGGCCATTTGCATTTCCTCTTCAGAGAAGTTTCTTTTAAGCTCTTCTGCCCATTTTTTGACTGGATTATTTTCTTTGTTGTTGTTGAGTCTCATCAGCTCTTTGCAGATTTTTGTGATCAGTCCTTTATCATTAGTGTTGGGTGCAAAAATGTTCTCCCAGTTGGTGGGGTTTCTCTTTGTTTTTGTTATTGTCTCTTTTGCTGTGCAGAAGCTCTTTAATTTGATGTAGTCCCAGCTGTTTATCTTTGCCTTCACTATCACTGCTTTGGGTGATGTGTCTGTAAAGATGTCTTTGATGTGCAAATCACGTAGTGTTTCGCCTATATTTCCTTCTATATATTTTATGGTTTCAGGTCTTATGTCTAGTTCTTTAATCCATTTTGAGTTGATTTTTGTGTATGGTGTGAGGTGGTGGTCAAGCTTCATTCTTTTGCATGTAGCGACCCAGTTTTCCCAGCACCATTTATTGAACAAACTTTCTTTGCTCCAATGCATATTCTTTGCTCCTTTGTCAAAGATTAGTTGACCATAAATCTGTGGGTTTATTTCTGGATTTTCTATTCGATTCCATTGGTCTGTATGTCTGTTCTTGTTCCAATACCATGCAGTTTTGATGATTATGGCTTTGTAGTATAGTTTGAAGTCTGGGAGTCTGATGCCTCCATTTCCTTCTTTTTTTTTCAGGAGAGCTTTGGCTATTCGGGGTTTTTTGTGATTCCATATGAATTTCATCAATAATTGTTCTATTTCTTTGAAGAATGACATTGAAATTTTGATTGGAATAGCATTGAATCTGTATATTGCTTTTGGAAGGATGGCCATTTTAATAATGTTTATTCTTCCAATCCATGAGCAGGGGATGTCTCTCCATTTCTTTGTGTCTTCTTCTATTTCTTTTAACAGTGTTTTATAGTTTTCTTTGTATAGGTCCTTTACCTCTTTTGTTAGATTTATTCCCAAATATTTGATTTTTTTTGTTTCAATAACAAAAGGGATGGTCTTTTTGATTTCTTCTTCTTCAGATTTATTGTTTGTGTATAGGAAGGCTACTGACTTTTGCGTGTTGATTTTGTATCCTGCCACTTTACTGAACTGATTGATGAGTTGAATTAGCTTTTCTGTGGAGTTTTTGGGGTTCTCTATATATAATATCATATCGTCTGCAAATAGTGATAGTTTGACTTCTTCTTTTCCTATTTGGATTCCTTGGATGTCTTTCTCTTGTCTTATTGCCCTGGCTAGGACTTCCAGTATTATATTGAAAAGCAATGGTGAGAGTGGACATCCTTGTCTTGTTCCAGATCTTAATGGAATTGCTTTCAGCTTTTCACCATTGAGAATGATACTGGCTGTTGGCTTGTCATAGATGGCCTTTATGATGTTGAGGTATGTTCCTTGTATCCCAAGAATTTCAAGGGCTTTTATCATGAATGGGTGTTGCACTTTGTCGAAAGCTTTCTCAGCATCTATTGATATTATCATATGGTTTTTATATTTCTTTTTGTTGATGTGTTGGATAACGTTGATTGATTTTCGGATGTTAAACCATCCTTGTGCCCCTGGAATGAATCCAACTTGGTCGTGGTGAATTATCTTATGGATACATTGTTGGATTCTGATAGCTAAAATTTTATTGAGGATTTTTGCATCAGTGTTCATTAGGGAGATTGGCCTGTAGTTTTCCTTTTTTGTGTTGTCCTTGTTCGGTTTTGGTATTAGTGTAATGTTGGCTTCATAAAACGTGTTTGGTATTGTCCCTTCCTTCTCAATTTTTTGGAAGAGTTTGTGAAGGATAGGCACTAATTCGTCTCTGAATGTTTGGTAGAATTCATTTGTAAATCCATCAGGTCCTGGGCTTTTGTTTTTGGGGAGGTTTTTTATTACCATTTCAATTTCGCTAATTGTAATTGGTCTGTTTAGGTGTTCTATTTCTTCTTTATCTAGCTTTGGGTGATTGTAGAGTTGTAGGAATTTGTCCATCTCCTCTAGATTGTTGAACTTGTTTCCATATAACTGTTCATAGTAGTTACTGATTATTCTTTTGATTTCTGCTGTGTCCGTTGTGATTTCTCCTCTTTCATTGATGATCCTGTTTATTTGTGCTTTCTCCCTTTTTTCCTTTGTGAGCCTGGCTAGGGGTTTGTCTATTTTATTGATTTTTTCAAAGAACCAGCTCTTGGTTTCATTGATCTTTTGGATTGTTTTTTTAGTTTCAATTTCATTTATTTCTGCTTTGGTTTTTATTATTTCTTTTCTTCTACTGGTTTTGGGGTTTTTTTGTTGTTCTTTTTCTAGATCTTTGAGCTTCGAGATTAGGTTGTTTCTTTGCGTTCTTTCTTGTTTCTTGATGTGAGCTTCTATTGCTATATATTTTCCTCTTATTACTGCTTTTGCTGCATCCCATACATTTAGGATATTGGTGTCCTCCTTGTCGTTCAATTCAAAAAATTTTTTAATTTCTTCTTTGATCTCCTCATTAGTCCAATGGTCTTCCAGTAGTGTGGTTTTTAATCTCCATGAGGTAGGAAAGTTCCTTGCCTTCTTTTTATGGTTTATTTCTAGTTTGATGCCTTCATGGTCAGAAAAGATGGTTGATATGATTTCAATCTTGGTGTATCTGTTGATGTTTGTCTTGTGCCCCAGTATGTGATCGATCCTGGAGAATGATCCGTGTGCGCTTGAGAAAAATGTGTACTCCGTTTTTTTGGGGTTTAGTGTTCTATAGATGTCTGTTAAGCCCAATTGCTCTAGGTCCTTATTTAGAGCTTTAGTTTCTTTACTTATTTTTTGTCTTGTTGATCTATCCATTGTTGATAGTGGTGTGTTGAAGTCTCCCACTACGTATGTGTTTTCTCTGATGTCTGTTTTCAGAGAGGACAACAGTTGTCTGATATATTTTGGTGCTCCTTCGTTTGGTGAGTATATGTTAATGAGTGTTATTTCTTCTTGAAGTATTGTCCCCTTGATCATAATGTAGTGACCCTTGGGGTCTCTTTTTATCTTTTTGAGTTTGAAATCTGTTTTATCTGATATAAGTATAGCTGTTCCTGCTTTCTTTTTTGGTCCATTTGCTTGTAGGATTGTTTTCCATCCTTTAACTTTGAGCCTATTTTTATCTTTTGTAGCTAAATGTGTTTCCTGGAGACAGCAAAAGGTTGGGTTTTGTTTCTTAATCCAGGCTGCAACTCTGTGTCTTTTTATTGAAGAGTTTAGTCCATTTACATTCAGAGTTATTATTGATATGTTAACATCTGTATTTGCCATTGTGTTTGTCTTTCCTTTGATTTTATTTATTTATTCTTTTAATAACTTTTTTTTTTTGGCCTTCTTTCATTGTTATTCGTCCCTCTGAGGTTCTGGCTTTAGGACTCCTTGTAGTATTTTTTGGAGTGGGGGTTTAGTTGCAATGAAATTCCGGAGTTTCTGTTTGTCTGGAAAGGTCCATATTCTTTCTTCAAAGAGGAAGGAGAGCTTTGCGGGATAGAGTATTCTTGGTTGGCATCTGTTTTCTTGGAGTCTGTTGACTATGTCCCTCCACTCTCTCCTTGCCCGTAGTGTTTCTTCGGAGAAGTCTGATGTCAGCCTGATTGGCTTTCCTTTGAATGTTATCTGTTTCTTCCCTCTTGCCAGCTTCATTATTTTTTCCTTGTCCTGGATTCTTGGGAGCTTTACTATTATGTGTCTTGCTGTATTTTTCCTTTCGTCGTGGAAGTTTGGTGTTCTTCTTGCTTCTTGTATATCAATTTTCAGCTCCTTCTTCACATTTGGGAAGTTCTCTTCAATTATCTCTTTGAATATTTTCTCTGTTCCTACATCTCTCTCCTCTCCTTCTGGTATTCCTATAACTCTTATATTTCCTTTCCTCATGGAGTCAGATAGTTCCCGAAGTCTTTCTTCGTTCTTTTTCCTTCGTACTTCTCTTTCCTTTTCTGTTTTGGTTCTTTTTATTTCTGTGTCTTCAAGATTACTTATTCGTTCTTCCATTTCATCTATTCTGCTTTCATTGCTTTTCCCAGAATTCTTTAGTTCTTCCATTAATTCTTTGATCTCCTGCATTTCTTTTACTTCCCTCTTTAGGGACTCAATTTCTTTCTTCTGACCATTGTTTTCCCTCTCTAGGGACTCAATTGCATTCTTCTGATCGTTGATTATTTTTCCCTTATCATTGTTTTCCTTTATGACTTCTGTTAGTTTTTTAATCACGGCAATTTTAAATTCTCTTTCTGGAAGGCTCAGAAATTCTTCCAAGTTATTGTCTTTGCAATCTGGGGGCTGGCTTTCTTTTTGTGGTGTGCTTTTTCTCTGGAGAGTTGCTAGGTTGCGTGTGGTTCTTCTCTTCCCTACTGTCTGTTTTCTAATTTGCCGTATGCGTTGGGACACTGTGTAGTTGGGACTGGCCGGCATCTTGGGTGGGCTTCTCTGTTCCCCTCTGGTTCTTCCAGGAGTCATCTGTCAGTTTCAAGCAGTCTTTACTGGAGAAAGGTCCCTGTTCTAAAATGCCGATGTAGGGACACACTCCCCTGTGCGCCTGGTCTGCCCCGGCGGTGGGTTCCTGCTCCCCTCTGGGCTTGGACTGCAGGCCAGAGGGGGTCTGGCGTGGGCGAACTTCCCCCGTTCACCTCTGGCTCCTGAGGAAGCCTTCTGCAGGTAGTCTTTACTGAAGAAATGTCCCTGTTCTAAAATGGTGATGTGGGACACACTCCCTGCGTGTCTGGTCTCAGGCACACTCTTCTGCGCACCTGGTCTGCCCCGGCTGTGGGTGCTCGCTCTCCCTGTGGGCTCAGACTACTTGTTCGGAAGGGGCCCGGTGTGGGCAAACTCCCCAGCTGGCCACTAGCTCCTTCAGGAGCCTCTGCTGGCTTCAAGTCGCTAGGTGGTGCCAGAGATCTCTCCTAGAGCCCTTGGGGAGCTGATTTTCCACCCCGTGGGACAGGGAGCAGAGCGGGGATGATAGGGTACACCTCAACGGCTTTGGGGTGCTGTGTCTGCCTTGTGCCCCACTGTCGTGGGGAACCCACGCCCCTAATTTCGTGCCCCGGGTCTCTGTTCCAAAGCCCTCAGTTCCAGGGCGCGGGCTGTAGCCCAGATCAGTGGGGCGGGAATGGCGCCTTTTGAATCCTGCTCCCCTGCCTGGGCGCCTTGTTCCTGCTCACTCAGGATGGGCCTCCGCCGTCTCCCCCTAATTTCGTGCCCGGGTCTCAGTTCCAAAGCCCTCAGTTCCAGGATGCGGGCTGTAGCCCAGATCAGTGGCGCGGGAATGGCGCCTTTTGAGTCCAGCTCCCTTGCCTGGGCGCCTTGTTCCTGCTCACTCAGGGAGGGCCTCCGCCGTCTTCCCCTAATTTCGTGCCCCGGGTCTCAGTTCCAAAGCCCTCAGTTCCAGGACGCAGGCTGTAGCCCAGATCAGTGGCGCGGGAATGGCGCCTTTTGAATCCAGCTCCCTTGCCTGGGCGCCTTGTTCCTGCTCACTCAGGGAGGGCCTCCGCAGTCTCCCCCTAATTTCGTGCCCCGGGTCTCAGTTCCAAAGCCCTCAGTTCCAGGACGCGGGCTGTAGCCCAGATCAGTGGCGCGGGAATGGCGCCTTTTGAATCCCGCTCCCCTGCCTGGGCGCCTTGTTCCTGCTCACTCAGGGAGGGCCTCCGCCGTCTCCCCCTAATTTCGTGCCCCGGGTCTCAGTTCCAAAGCCCTCAGTTCCAGGACGCGGGCTGTAGCCCAGATCAGTGGCGCGGGAATGGCGCCTTTTGAATCCCGCTCCCCTGCCTGGGCGCCTTGTTCCTGCTCACTCAGGGAGGGCCTCCGCCGTCTCCCCGCAAGCCTAGGTCGCAGGCGCGGGGACCTGGGCAGCTGCGATCCGGTTCGGATCCGCGCCGCTTTCCGCACGCAACCTTACCGGGCGGCCGGGGCTGTGTGCTGGTGCTGGTCTCCTCCTGGGGGGCGTGGCTCTCTTTAATGGCGCCTGGAGCTCACCTCCGCGGCGGATCCTGCAGGGTTCGCCTCTCCCGTTCACGGGGTGTGGTGGCTGCAATAGTTCCTTTCCACTCACAGTCCCACTTGCTGCGTCCGTTTTTCTTGTTGGCCGTTTTGGTTTGTTGTTTCCCTCCTTTCTGCCGGTCGGTCGGAGAGTGCCGACTTTGTGGGCGGGGGAGGGGAGCAGGGTTCTGCGCTTCCCTCCCTTCTCGTCCTCTTTTATGGCAACTTTCTTCTTCGAAGAATCTTTTCATGTGCTTGTTAACCACTCATACAATTTCTTTAGCAAAATGTGTACTAGAACATTTTGAGTATATAAAATTGGACAATAATTTGTCCAATTATTGCATTGGGATGTTTCTTTTATATTTGGGACACAAATACTATATGATGTATATGATTTATAATTATTTTATTCCAGTCTACAGCTTGGCTTTTCATTTTCTTATGGTGCCATTTGTTAACTGTTTGATATTTTTTCTGCTTTATAACATCTTTATTGATATAATAATAGTCATATAATAAAATGGTCTTATTTACAGTGTATAATTCTTAAGTCTATATATGTAAACACATGAAACCATTGCTGCAATCAAGATAATGAACTTACACTACACCCCCAAAGGACTCCTTGTAATCTTATCATTTTTGGTCCTGTAACAAATGCGAGACAAGATGTGATCTGTTTTCTATCTTATATGTAATCTTGCTATTTTATAGAAATTTATAGATGTGAAATCATGTGGTATCTATGCTTAGATTTATTTCATTTATTTATTTTCAGAAATATTCATTATTGATAACTAAATCTTTTTGTTATGGAGCAGTTTTTCATAATGTACATAATATACAAACATGCCACACTGTGTTTATCAGTTTATCATTGCTCTGTTGTTGGCACCCAACCTGTAATACATTGGTAAACTGGAATTCTGGGAAAACAAAAGGGTATGTATAGTGTTTGCTGATTTGTGTGTTGTAAATGCCCCCGACATGTCTGATTGAACTGACTGGCAATATTCCTGAATACTTAGTCTCATAAGCCTGTAGGACTGCCTCCATCACACCATTTGCAGTTTCCATTGCAGTTCATATTTTAAAAGAGCAGCAAATCCCAAGAACTGCTCTATTATGCCCACCCATTTGACTCAAGCTAAACAGCAGATCAGGCATCCTTATTGGCCACAATGCAAATTCAGTATACATGATCAGTCAGGACTAATTGGCAGAAGGCATACAGAAGGAAAGTTTCTCTCTTCTAAGAAACAATAAAAACAGAAAGGTCCCTGAATAGCTGGCTAAATAAAAATAAAAAAGCAGATAGACCTTGAAAGCTGCAGGCAACCAATATCTAACAAGAAAGGGAGCCAGTGTTAAAATAATCCGTATGAAAAGATAGCTACAGAAATAAAGTGTTTAAATGCACACTTGTCTGCAACCCACATTTTTCCAGAGGTTCAGATATTTGCACTAATAATTTTTTCATATTAAGGCAGTTTGGTGTAGATTTTGATACATTTTCAATTGAAAATACCCCCAAGTGAGATAGTCATGAATTCTAAGTTAGGTTACAGTATAATGCTGATAATAGTCACTATCCTTTGAGATTTAAAGATGGATATTGGATTATCATGTGCACTTTAGTATGGTATAAAATTTGTGACAGGCGATTTTGAGACTCTACTACTTTGGACTTTAAAACTTCTCTTTCACAAAATCTGACTCTTGAATTCAAATACTTGGTTTACAAGACAGTGTCTTTAATGAGTTTCACTTATTTAGATATTGGAAACCAGGAATTTAACTTTTAATAAATCTGAAGTTCAGAGTCTATATTTTATTGCAGAAAGGTTCTGGATAGGGAAAAATTATCAAGAGTAAAATCTGATACATTAGTGTATCAAAATATCTTACTACATATAAAAAGATAGATATTTAGATAAATGATGAGCTAGTACAAAATTACTTCTTATTTGGTAAAAAGAGAAACTTTAGGATTTGTGTGACATAGTTACAAATAAATAACATATATATTCATATATGATTGAAAGGCTTTTTTTCTGAGTTCATGACCCATATAAAGAGATAAAACACACCTAATATGGAGTAAGAAGAGAGTAACAATATGAGACCAAACCATCCAACAGGTCACAAAATAGACCATCATATACTAATCTCAGCCCAACTTGATAATAAAAATCAACAGAAGTGACACATAAGACAAAGAAGATAGAACCTACAAACATTTAACTATTTCCTCTAAATTTAAGTGAAAAGAACTTTTAAAGAAAGGCTACTTCTTCCAATCCCATGTATTCATGGGGAGCTTATCTAGATGTTATTTGCCAGAATCATTTTATAGTCATAAGAATCCTTTTTAAAGCATAGTCTTTTTTTTTTTTTCAATCCTCATTGGTCAAAGTAGCATCAGCATAAGTTCCCAAATACTTAAATGTGGCTGAAAATTTCAGAATGATATGGTTCAATTACATATTAGTGTGGATAAGCACCTTACTCTGAAGAACTAGACATCACCATATGCTGATTGAAGATGAAAAAACAATTTAATAGCACAGAACAATTATCTCCTTTTTTCATACATAAAATACTCAGCACACAAGTAAATAGAACTCTGATCTCTTAATGTGAGAGTTTAGTTCATTAACCCACCACACTGACTACACAAATCTCCTGGTACTGGAATACACTTGAGAGAATCATACAGTAATGCATATTATAGTGATTTGCTATCGAGCAAAAGGAAGTTTTCCTCAATTTCAGCCACGTAACCACTGTATTACCGCACATGGGGTTCTTCTCAGCATTTTGCCCTCTGAAATAAACATGAGGGCAACTCCCATAAAAATGATTTATTTTCTTTTTTAATGAACATGCTTATCATAAACCAGCATACTATAGCATACTGGAGAGGAAGCGAGGGTTTCATTTCCAGTAAGAATGGAATAATCCACTCTGCCTTATGATATTTATGGTAAGCTTTGTAGAAAATATAGGAATTATTTTTATGTTCCTGTCAAGAGGAGGAGATGCAAGAATGAAAAGAATAATCTATGAACCTCAAGAATTTGATATTGTGTTGAAGATTGTCATTCTTAGGGTTTGGTTCTTGAAAATTTATACTTATTCTGTTTATGAAAAGAAAGGAATTATGTCATAAAGGTAACTTTAGTTTTATATTAACATGTTCTAAATATTTAATTTAATATGAAAGTTTGTGCTTCTTAAAATATGTTCTTAATATTTTCAGTAAAATAAATAACTGAAAGAAATTTGTTACATTAGTAAAAAAATCTTTGGTTGTACTGGGAAAATGTTGGGTTTGAAGTTTCTCACTTTTAATATGGGTAAAGAACTGTTAATGCACAGAATATACTGGGATCTTTTCATATTGATGAAATATTATGTTTAATGATATTTATAAACAACTCCTAGATAATTACTAAAATGGAAACAAATTTTTCCCAGTTTTAAGTATAGAATGGTTCTATGTGTGTGGTGTGCTCTCCTAATACTAATGAAGTAAACTGAGATTTCCCTTAATGTTATTTATTGAAAACAGAGTTAACAGCAAAATGAGGAAGGGGCCCAGTCACTGTGGTGATGGCCTATGTGTATCTTGGTGGTGGATGAGTGTGATACGGTAACATACACCAGAAGAAGCGTAAACCTATACCCCTAAATCATGTACAATGATAAAATAAAATAAAATACTTTTTTGGATAGGAAAAATAACAAAAATTAAAGCAAAATAAGAAAAAAAAAATAAACCAAGCAAAGGAACAAACAAAACAAAACCCAAAGAATGCTCCAATTCTGACAGGACAAATGAGGTTACCAGAGAGTAGCGCTAGAGACATGTGTAAGCTACACTTATGGCTTCTCTGTCTCTAGTTTAGAATCTCTCGTGACTGCATTTTGTCTTCTTATTTCCATATGTTTTCATTTATATGATTCTTTTACTAAAAGATGTTTAAAGAAATTCCCTGTATTTGTGTTTGTGTGCAAACCCAACTTAAATGTGTAGCAGTGGTTTTTGAGAAAAGTGTATATCCTGAGAAGGGCCAGGATAACAAACAGAATAAGGAATTTACAGCAGACACAATTCTATTAGAGGTTAGGTAGCCATAATAAGTAGATATAATCATATCTTAAATACTAAGCTATTGATTTAAATGTACTTTAGAATGCTACAGTAAGATGGAATTGTAAAATAAACAAAATTTTAGATAATGGCAGTGTGCTATAAATTTCAAATATTCTTGAGATTATTTTATACAGTTTATGTAAACCTCTAAAAAATTGTTAGTGGCAGTTTCTGAAGTAAAAAGCTTACAGAAATTTGTTGAGGCATAGGGACAATAATGATTCTTTGCTTGACAAACTTTAATCAAATTCCTCAACCTTATGGTTCATCTGTGTACTTGCTTTAAAAATTTAGGTTTAACAAGGACCTTGCCAAATCAGTCTATATAGAACTCCCAACACGCTGCCAAGCTGCCTCTGATTAGGGTACACCTACCCTGGAGGTTACTGGCTCACCTTGGCGCACCTTCAGCAAGATTCCTGGTACGTCAGTGTAGCCAAAACCCTTTGTTATTCCCTTTTAGTAATATTCATTCTGGAAATTTGGAGTGGAAATGCATTCTCTTGTAAACTCTATTCATGAGGTGCACTTGACCATGTGAGGTCAAGGTATATGTCTATTTATGAGTTATAAGAGGATCCCTACAGTAGAAGTTGTGAAGATAGAATAACATTGAAAATATGGATATTAAATTACAATTGTATTATTTTCAATGACATCTTGAGGACTGTTTTTAAAAGCAGTATTGTGCTTGGTGATTTATGATTTATTAGAATGATTTCTTAACAATATACTGAGGTTAATGGTCTCAAGAAGTTCATAGAATGAAATTTCTTCTCATAGTGATTTACTATTCTATTAGTTTTCATATATATAGGAGCCTCCCTGGTGGCGCAAGGGGTTAAGCACCGCACTATGAAGCATTCCACAGCCTCTGCAGCACAAGTTCAATCCCTGGCCAGCCAGGGAGGTGACCCACATGGCACAGCAGACCTCTCCTGACCTGCCCACTGCTCCCCTCAGCAGTGTACTTTGATCTGCCTGTTCTGTTCTCTACTCTGTCCCTGGTGAGTCCTTTCATCCCCCCACATCTCTGGCCTGTACCCCAGCTCTTGTATACATAAATAAAAAAAACCTTTAAAAAATATATACATGACTATTGGTATCTAATAAACTGCAGACTAAAATTCTTCCTGTTAACTCATTTTTTATGTCAAATCTTAATTATGGAAAATAAATGAGCCTCAGTAGACAAAAATTTCAAGGGTAAAAGAAACAGATTAGATATTATGAATATGAGAAGGAACAACCAAAAGCTAGCAGATATTTTATCCAAACATGAGTTATAATTTGATCTTCAGACCTACTATCTCTAATAATCACTCTGCTTTTCTCTGTTTGGGTAACAGTACTTTAGGTGCTTTGCCAGTTTTCTTTCATTGATTCAGTTTTGGTGGGATTGCCTTTCATATCTGCCATCCCCCATTTAATGGCTGGAGATGTAATAAAGGCAAGACTACTCAATTCCTATTCCTCAGGAATTTAATTCTTGAGTGATAGAAAGAATGAAACTGTTTGGAGTTGTTTTACCTCAAAGGCAGAGTTCTTAGGAGATCAACAATTAATTCTGGCTATTTGTCTTGATGTGTATATTTAAGCTTCCATATTTAATGGAGAATTTTCATCTTTCCCTTTTACTCTATGAGTCATTTTGATTCCTTCTCATACATTTTGCTAAATAAAGTAAGTCAAACCTTTTGTGAGCTCTTTTGTAACAATAACAATTCTTGAAGTGTTGATTTAATTAAAGTGGGGGAAAGTATATATACTTATTGTATATCCTTGCTATTAAATCCTCAAAATAACAGGACTATTTCTTTTTTTTTTTTCAGATTTAGTGTAAGAAATAAATATCATTGTCTATGTAAAGTTTCTAGGATGATGACTAGCAAGTAACAGGAGCTTCAATAGTAATATTCTCTTCTACATTCCTTTATCCTATACTCCTAAATCAAACAAAATGTTATCTGCTAGAAAAGCAATAGTTATTTGACTATACATTTACACAATTAACACAATTAATATTGTGTTAATTCATAATTATACACACATGTTTTATTAGTCCTATTTCTTTGGAGAAATTTGTTTAATACAGATTATATCCAGTATGACTGCTATCCTTACTAAAATGGAAAAGCTTAAACAAGTATCCACAGCAGGAAGATGACATGAATACAGAGAGAAGACAATTATCTACAAGCCAAGGAGAAAAATCCCAGATGACATCAAGAAACCAACACTGCTAATGGCTTCAATATAGATTCTAGGTTCCAAAATAATGAGAAAATAAATTTTTGTTGTGGACATTACTCAGTCTGTTGTACCTAGCTTCAGATATATTAGGAAACTTTTAGAAATTACACATTTTGGTACAAGTATGTGGAGTGCTACTGCAAAAATACCTAAAAATGTGGCTGCAACTTTGGATTATGCAATGTATAGAGGTCAAAACAGATTTGAGGTATATGTTAGAAAAATCCTAGATAGTCTTGAATATTCAGCCTCTAAAAATATGGATATTAAGGATTATTATGAGGAAGGCTGATGAAGAAAACAGGAGAGCTGTAGAGACAGCCTCTGTCATCATAGAGAATGCATTTATCATCATAGATAGAATACTGGTGAA
The DNA here is from genome assembly GCF_964194135.1 of Talpa europaea. Classification (NCBI taxonomy): domain Eukaryota; kingdom Metazoa; phylum Chordata; class Mammalia; order Eulipotyphla; family Talpidae; genus Talpa; species Talpa europaea. Next base: position 125,318,047 of record NC_140073.1, on the reverse strand, counting down.
TGTTAAAAGTTCTTAAGTTGAGTTCTCTGATGGAGAGTTTGCTATAAGAAACCATAAGAAAGGTGATCCTTGTTAAAAAATACCATGTAGAACTTGGTCTAATTATTTTGTAATGTTTTGTACAAAGTAGAATTTTAAGTGATGAACATGGATAATTAACTGATATTTCCAAGTAAATTGTTGAAGCCATGTTTTACTCCTTACTCATTATAGTAAAATGTGAGATGAATTAATTGAAGAAGGGATTGTTGTATAAAAGGTAGCCAGAACTTGAATATCTGGAAAATGCACACTCGATTCATATTGCCAAAAAAAAAAGAGTAAAAATTGAGAAAATGTGTTCTGGAGAGAACACCAATGTTGTAGCCTGATTTCTTTGCTAAAGAGATTACAATAGTGAGTCATGAATCCAACTACCTCAGAGACAGCAGGAATCAAGATGGGATTATTTGGGATAGGTTATGGAAAACCCTGTTCAATAATTTTGCACCCCCCACAATTTGAATGGGAAGCAAACAAGGTATTTGAGAATTTTGTAATATTAAAAACACTGCCAGCTTGTCTTAAAACAGGCAGAGATGGGACAAAATGAAAGAAATCTTTTGAACTTCTGGTATTCTACAGGGTGGGCAATAGAGCTATCTTGACAAAAATAATCTTGGGCAAAATAACCTAAATGTAGCTTTGATTTTGGAGATACTGCCACTGCCACCATGGACCAAATTCTGGGGCACAAAGATAATTCTTTGAGCCTTAAAATCTAATGGCATTTTCCCTCAAAGTTTCTGAACTTTGTTGTGATGCATGACTCTCTTCTTTCCAACTTTTTTTTTTTTTAAAGAACTTGGCAGGCCATATGTTTTCTTTCTTTTCTTAAAAAAAAGATTATTTATTTATACAAGCACTGGGTACAGTCAGAAGCGCCGGAGGGTGAGAGAATTCACCAGAGCCAGAGCAGGGAGCAGAGCAGGCAGAGGGACCCAAGTACACTGCTGAGGGGAGCAGCGAGCGGCAGGAGAGGTCTGCGCGCCATGTGGGACCCTCCTCCCGTGGCCGGGGAGCAGCCAGGGATCAAACTGGTGCTGCAGAGGCCGTGGGCAGCCTCGCAACCCAGAGCTCAACCGCTGCCTCACCGGCGAGGCCCCCTTTCCAACTTCTTTTGGAATGGGAATGTCTTTCTATGAAGTGTTTTCATACTGGAATGAATGATAGACCTGATTTTATAGTTTGATTGTACTTGTATGATCCACAAGTATCATTCTAGCATTATATGACTAAAATATCTCACTGTCCTCCAACTCCTCCCATGAATTTAAAAAGTTAAATATTTATTTTTATATTAAAGTTACATAAAATTATACAATTCCTTAATAACTTTCAAACTACTTGATACATGTGAATGAGTAAGTATTGAATTTGAATATCCACAGATACATAAAAAACAAAATTTAAAACTTTAATATCAATTAAAGTAAATTATAGAATTGTTTTTAATCTAACATAGTTTTTAGAAAACATACTTTACAAGAGATTGTATATGTGTGCATGTTCATGCAAAGGTATATATAATCATATATATGTATATAATCCCAGATGTGTGTATATATATATACTGTGTATATATCTATATAATTATATCTGTATCTCTCTATATATACACACTTTTTTTTTTATCTTAGAGGCTAATTACATTTAATCTCTGATATTTATTTTCCAAAAATTTTTGTAACATTTTTATTAAAGTTATATAATAATTACACAAATGCACATAATCAAATGTGCAGCATGATTATTCTGAATTTTTAATCTCCTGGAAAGCTTCTGTTTAAAAACATATGCACATGTATCTATACAGGAAAAAAATACTGTAGATAATATTTTTCTCTCTCTGTTACTTCCTTTTTTTTTCATACAGCACAACCGATATATAAAATTGCTAAGATTTGGTACCTTCCCAATCATTCTTTGTCTAATTGTCTATGGTATTCATTGTTTTGTATTCATTCAAGAATATTTGCAACTATATTTTGAAATACATGACTTTTAAAAAAAAAAAAGATTTATTTATTTATACAAGCACTGGGTACAGTCAGAGGCACGGGAGGGTGAGAGAATTCACCAGAGCCAGAGCGGGGAGCAGAACAGGCAGAGTGACGAAGTACACTGCTGAGGGGAGCAGTGGGTGCAGCAGGAGAGGTCTGTGCACCATGTGGGACCCTCACCGAGGTCTGCGAGCCATGTGGGACCCTCACCCGGCGGCCAGGGATTGAACCGGAGCTACAGAGACTGCCGGCAGCTTCGCAACCCAGCGCTCAACCACTGTGCCACCGGGGAGGCCCTATATGACCATTTTGAAGTTACCAAATAGTATAATTAGGTAACTTAAACTGTTGAGTTATATAAAACACAATTTTATAATTTTCTCATAAATTTTCAAAGCAAATTATAATGAAATCTTACTATTGCATTATTTTTTTCTTGGGTGAAATCCAGTATAAAGCATTACAAGTTATCCAAGCTTAATTAACAAATTGAAATATCTAAACTAGGTCTTTGTAAACTTTTGCCCAGTGTATATTAAAAAATATTCTTCAAATACTTATATTTACATATGGTTAAGATAAATGACAATAACAAATGTAAAATATTTTACATGATTTGATGTTATGTATTTCTTTTAGAAATGCAAAATATAACTGGGATTAAAAAAATACCTTCATAAGAATATATTGGTGATTTTCCACATTTGGGCAGTTTTTTTAGGTCATTTTGCAATTTGATTGATTTTTTTTTTTTTTTTTTTTTAGAGAAGAACTGGGATATAGGCCAGAGGTCTAGGGGGCGAGAGGATTCACCAGAGACAGAGTGGGGAGCAGAACAGGAAGATTTACTGAAATACACTGCTGAGGGGAGCTGTGGGAAAGACAGGAGAGGTCTGTTGCACCTTATGTGGGTTAGCTCCCTGGCCACCAGGGATCAAACCAGGCTTTAGCAGTTATAACGCTGAGACTTTGCCCCTAGGCCACCTGGGAGGACCTTGATCAAGTCTTAAAATTATCCATTTGATGTACAAATGAACTGAAGTCTAGTGAACTAGATAAATTTACCTTAATAATTATTCTGATAAGAAAATAAAACCCAGTAGATAAAATCTATATCCATGCAGATATTGGACTGCATTGACAAATTTGCCCAAAAGATGCTCAGTAGTAAATATAATCACAACACCTGCTTACACAAAGCAACACATTAACAATTGTCAATAATCAAGTAAAGAATGGGATGTTGAAAATCATTCACAAGAAATATTTGAGCACCTCCTGGTTGCAATTAATCATTGCATAAATGTGCATAATTTTGTAGTCTGATTTGCTAAAAAATAATGTTACAGAAAAACAACTTAGTTTTTAATAAAACCTTATAAAGGCAATGATAATAAGGCTAAAATTAGACACACCCCACTGGAAAAGGGAGTTCTAATATAAGAAATGCTATATTCAGCCTGTTTTCTGTCTTGTCCATCAAGTGAGCACATGTGCACACACACACACACACACAAATAACACAAATGTCTTTTTGAGAAGAAGGAACAATGAAACAATAAAAGTCCATTGCTAACAGGATCTGTCAATTGTAAAACAATAAAATATTCAGGGCAATGAAGGCAGATGCCTGCCATTGGTAAGGGAAGCAGGAGGGAAATCAATATTTATTTCTCTGAGAGTAGCAACCTGGGCTTGTGGTATTGATGTTTTCAACAGGATGGAAAAGCTTTTCACAGAAAGCATTTTCACTTTTAAAAAATATTTCACCTAAAAAGCAATCTGTGTGTTTGGTTATTATATCATGCAATAGGCATTTTTAAAGAATATAAAGTGTCTTATGCTTACTGTGAAATACTTAAATTCTAAGTATTATTATAATTGTCTATGTTGATCAATTCCAAATACATACATTTACTTCAACAGGCAGATGTGCTTAAATAGAATTTTTTTTGTGTGTGTGTTGAGAACAAAACGCTTCTTAGCCTCAGCTCTTGGCGCAAGGTTCTTGCTGATCACAGCATTTATTGTTAGAACCGTTAACAAATCTCGGTTTTATTCTTTGGCCTGCCACCCTTGGGACACATCTATGGATTAGAGAGATGTTGCCATGGGTGACTTTTTGTTGTTATTTAACTTTGATGCAGCTGAGACCTCTTTAACTAATGCTAGTTTGCTGACCTTTGGCTCCAAATGGAGGGAATTCATTTGAAAATGAAATGCTTCTTGGAACATTGCCTAGCATTAAAACCTTGATCTAAAAATGAATTGTTGTTTGCTCTCTGTTGACCCCTGTTTCCAGTGCACTCAATGACCTATCAGCATTTAAATTGCTATCATTTCCTTTTAAGACAAACTAGGGTTAAAATGAGCAGATGCAAAATAGTTATTTTTATTAATTTTATTTAGAAAGATCTGCAGTTGACATAAATATAAATATTCCCTTTTTCTGAAACCTTTCATACTGTTTTATTCTAACAACTATCTAGAATTAGCTTTTAGAAGTTTGATGCTTACTATCTTTCAAATTATTTTTTTTCCTTTCAATTAAATGATAAATATTCTGGAGTCATGAATGAACTGGCAAAAACTGTGTATGTTTAGCATGCCCAGAATATATGGTTTCTCAGAATATAATTTCATTTTTTATAAAAATACCATTTTCAGTTAATATTCCTTATTTCATTTAGGTTTGTGATGAGAGTACAATATATATTAAGGAGTTTCCTATATTTTCATTCTAAATTGAGTGCTTATGTTGTGAAGATAATAAAAAGTAATAGAAATAATTCTGAGTAATTAAAATATATTTGAATTACAAAAATTTATCAAAAATAAACCCATGTGGTATGTATAGATATATACATTAACAGTACAAGACATTTTATTTTACAATTAATATGAAATGTGAATGTGTGAAAAGGTGATATAAATGAAGGTCTTTTAAAGTATGGCCAGAAATGCCACATTTACTTTCCTCTTTAAATTGAACTATACCCTTGAACTAGACCAAACACTGTGGCTTAAAAGTGGCCATAAAGTCTTCTACATTTCAGGATGCCAATAAGAATGAGAATATCCTCCTTGAAAGGCCTGATGAAGTGAACTTTTACCTTCTTTTACTTATTGAGTCCTCCAGCTCACCATTTTACCTTCTAACCAACCACCTTCCCCTGACAATTACTTCATCCATTTTCATATTTCATTTCTCCCTTCATAAGAAAACCCTGAGTTTTGTCTCTCCTCAGGACATGTTTTAGGCTCCTGCCTAAATCTTTGTGCTCCTAATTGCAATTCTATTTTCAAATAAACACATTTGGACTTGCCCTCTAGCCTTGCTGTTATCTTATTGAAAGTTAGCGTAGGTTAGTAAGCACAGATTCACCTTGAAAATCTTTAAAAATTTCTCTGCATTAATGTAATAAGCAAGCAATTTGACATTTACATTTTTCAAATGTTAATTTTTTTAATTTGCAAGTACTTGTTGTTACATAAGACAGTGTATAAGAACATTGTAGAATATAGTCATATGTCATACTTAGCCGTGCAGTTGGGCAGGGAGGATTACAACTGCCCGCCTTAGATTGCCCCCCTTAAATATATTCTTAGAACAGCATATGGGGTGATCCTATTAAAATGTCTATTTGAATATATCAATTCTCTACTCAAAATCCAGCGATGCCTTCCTATACCATTCAGCGTAGGATCCCAGTAAAAAAAGTATGTCTTGAAGAGTCTGGCTTTTTCTGACCTCCATGACCACAGCACCTGCATCTTTTGCCAGCACCTCGACTATCACCATCAAATTATCACTCTGTTTCCTGAGGAAAATTTTCCTACTTCAGGCATGCACTTCAGGCATGCACATGTCTTGAAGAGTCTGGCTTTATCTGACCTCCATGAACACAGCTCCTGCATCTTTTGCCAGCACCTCGACTACCACAGTCAAATTACCATTCTGTTTCCTGAGAAAAATTTTCCTACTTCAGCCATGCACTCTTAATATTTTCTCTAGAATACTCTTTCTCCAGATAACCATGTGTTTTACTTTCCCAATTTAAGTTTTTATTTAAATATCAATGTTTTAGTGAGACTTTTACTGACCTCCATAATTAATTAATTACGTGAAACCATCTTCATGTTCCCTGGCCCATCTTTCATTTGTAGTTTTTTCAATAGCACTCAGTACTACCTAATAAACAATTATGCCTATTGTCTGTCTCACTCTGGCTCAATGAAGGCAAGGATTTTATTAACAACTATAATCACAGTCCCTAGACAAATATCTAATGTAAAGTAGGCACTTAATAAATACTCATTTAATAAATGAATGGATGACTAGATAAATTTCTTTGCATTCTATGATAACAAAACAACATTGTTTCCCAGGTGCACCAACTCTACTTTCAAATTGATTAATATTATATTTGGTTGATAATTTAGGATCACACTGCACAAACTATGACCCTAAATCTTAGCACCTGAACTTAGTAAATGCTATACTTCAAAACTGTCAAAAAAATGTACAAAACCATGGAGCAATAGTGTAACAGGAAGAGCAAGACTAGAAGTTAGGGAATCTTGGTACTGGTACAAATTATGCAATTCTACACAACTCTTTGGTTAACTGTTATCGACCTCAATCTTCATCCTTGAAATTAGGACTCTGGATTACATCAAACAACTCAGTCCTGCAAATCATGAATTATTGATGGAATATAGACAAATTAGGGATATGATCCTAAGAAGTTAATCCATCTAAGTGTGTAACAAACACAGTTATGGATTGAATATTATTCAGATCATATAGATATGTACATTCCAGTTTCTCAAATATATGTGAATATTATTGTGATGGATTAGTAACAGATTTCTAGAAGTACAGACTCATCAAGGGCCTCCCCTGGTGGCGCAGTGGTGGAGCCCTGGGCTGCGAAGCTGCCTGCAGCCTCTGCAGCGCCGGTTCGATCCTCGGCCACCAGTGAGGGTCCCACATGGCACACAGACTTCTCCTACCACGCCCGCTGCTCCCCTCAGCAGTGTATTTCATCAGTCTACCTGTTCTGTTCCCCTCTCTGGCTCTGGTGAATTCTCCTGCGTTTCTGACTGTACCCAGTGCTTGTATAAATAAATAAATAAATAAATCTTTAGGGGGGAAAAAAAGTACAGACTCATCAAAATAAAAAGGTAATGAGACTAAATGAGTGGGTACTATGCTAGATGCTATGCTAGGTGCTGTTGACAGGTAAATAATGCTAAATGTAAATAATAGTAATTTAGCACCTATTTTTGAATCATGAAATTGGTTTCTGAAATATCAGAATGCAAAAGGATACTCTGAGAAATATAATTTACCTCTTTATTAACACTGCTTTTTTAATTCATAATTATCAGGTAAACGTTTCTTTTTTAAGATATCCTTAATATTTGTATGTCTTTAGACCTAACGAAATTTTTATAATTCTATGTAATTTTTCCCAAGCCTTTAAAGACAAATCTAAGCTTTACTTTTATGCTAAAAATCTCTAGACTTAGATTATTTTTATTTATTTCTGTGACCTCAGTGTGTTTCTAAATGGAGTGTTTAAATATAATAATTGAGATGTAGGCAAATCATAGGTTAAATTTTTAGGCATTTCTTCACTTTCTTAATTTGTTTACCTTTCAGTCATAAACATTTGATGATTTTCCAAAATACAATCAGCACACACTTGACTTTTCAAAGAGTGAATATAGAATTATTGTGACATATAATTCACAAAAGTCAAGTATTCTTGAATTCTCAAATTCTCATTTAAGTTAATTGCTAGGCTTAAATAAAAACTAGCTATAATTATAAAGGCATAATGTGTTTATAGTTATATGTTGGATATATTCCCTCAATGTTCATGTGTAGAGACTTGCTTTCTAACATATTAATGAAGACATATATTTAGAAATGAAGTTTATAACTAGATGTTGTACCATCTTAATTTACAATGCAATTTCATTCTTGTTAGGTGGGAGTGACAGTATTCGTACTTCTCTATAGAATAAGTAAATTTCAGTTGCAGTCATATCTAAAGAACATGCCCTGAATTATACATGAAACACATGCCTCTCAAGTGCTGGTCCTTTTGTTCCCTGTTCTCATCTCCTTTAAGCTTTGAAACACTAAACATTCTAAAGGATTTATTGTCAGAATCACTCTCTTATCTTATACATCCATACCCTTTGCTCTTTGAATTGACTTTTCTTGCTTTTATTTTCCACTACCCCACTATATAATAGATGTACATTATCTATTATTGAACTCACCAAAAGTTTCTTAAATTATATGAAAACATATTTTGTTTTATACCCTTTAATGTAGGCTTAAAAATGACCCAGAATAAATTCAAATAGAAATATAAATGTAAGAAACCCTATCATATCACCTTCTAGCCTCATTTTATGATAATGATGCCCCTATCTCTAAGATTCTTCCAGACTACAAGGAGTTTCTGAAACTTTAGAGATGAATGGGAATTGACTGCAGAGTAAGGATTAAAATATATTTAAGTATTGCAGATTAGGGAGAGTAATAACAGACAAGGACAGAAAGGTAGCCAGGTTCAGTTGTGAATTACATGAAATTCAGTATATGACAGAACACCATTAAAGATTATCCATGCTGTAGATGGGACTCTATATTTAATGGGATTTAGTTTAAATTGATATATTTAATATAGCCACAGGGAATAAAATCTACTGAAAATTAATGGAAAATAGATATCAGTATGTTTAGTGAATACTGATGGATTTTGAGGTAAAAAATCTATATAATAATTATGATATTAATTTCATGATTGTATTTTTCAAAATGTATGATGCTTTACATTTAAAATTAGTTACTTTTGTCTATAAATCTAATCAAAATAAAACTAAAGTTGACAATGATATTCTAAAAACAATGAAAGTGATTATTATTTACATGATAACATAAAAATATCATCATTACACATCTTCAAAAATTAAGTAAATCTATTCACACAAAGGGCATCAGGAACTGAGATTGAATGTTATAATAAGAAGTATCTTAAATTACCTTTTTTATATATCACTTCAATTTTACATGTTTGAAAACTCTGTTAAAGAATGTTAACATACACATTTGATTTTACTGTTAATAACCCAGATGTAAAAAAAAAAAAAAAAACCCTGAAGTCTAGGGAACTAAATTTTGCATTGTTGTATTTTTAAAATGTGTTTTTGTGTTTTTGGGAATGTTATTTTGATGAAATATTAAGTATATTGGGGCTTTATATTAGCAATTTTGCCATTTACAAGCCACACATTATAGGGGGCAAGAGGATGAGGAACATTTATTTAGTACTAAGAATTCTCATTTATAAAATAAAACTATATCTATAATATTCACTCAAGACTATACTGATAATGCCAGACAATTTATTGTAAGTGATTTGCATGTCCTTGTACCACCATGTAAATTTTGCTAAAACAAGGTAGTGTAGGAATTCAAATTTAGAGTTTTGGAGTCCTTAAAATATGAGTTCAAAATAACTTTAAACCTTTTTTTAATTTTGCCAGTATAATGAAAGAATAACAAGACTTACAACCTAGCTCTTTGTTCCAAAAGCTGGCTAATAGAGACTAATTGGAAATAGATGCAACCAAAAATGCCACTTGTTTGCTATTTTATTAGTAGTAGTACTACTACTACAATATTTAAGGTACTTTACTTAGTTCATCTTATTCTTCTTTCTCCTTTGAGTTAGATTTGTACTCTATGTAGGAAAGACAATCGCTTACTTTAGATTTACATGGTATGTGTCATTGGATTTTAAGTAACATTTATGCTGTAGTAATTTAATTTTGCAAAGTATCAAATAATGTGACAAAATTTAAATAAAATCTTTACTTACATGGGCATAATAATTTTTCATGCAAATGTAATAGCCCCAATTGTTATTTTGAAATATTTGCATAAATTTTAATTGATTTAAGTATGTTGAAGCATGTTTTCTCAATTTGTGGAACAAAATAAAATGTTATATATATGACATTCCAAAACAAGCTATATTTGGTAACAAAAAGTTGAATAATTTTATTGTTGAATAATTATTAGAATAACAATTAAATAGTGACTATAAAGATTTTAAAAAACACAATTGATAATTTTCATGTAAATCTAGAAAGGAAATTAGAAAGAGTGTATGAAAGTTAGATATCTCTATTATTTCATTTACAACTCCCTTTGTTTCTGAAAAGTCCCTGATGTATTGATTTCTTAGTTTTCAGGCATAGCATAACCCATTCAGAGTTAATGGAATGTAACTTTAAAAATAAGATCTTATTCAAAATATTCATTACCAATAGTATCATTTGTTTTATTCTCAAATATTATAATATTTACACTGTTATGTACATTGTAAGATAAAAGGTTTTTGGTAGTCCATGAAAAGAGGCTTAAACTAATAGTAAGACCTAAGATAATTCTAATGGCTCGTATGTAATTATTAATGTAAAAATTATACATTTTATATTAAATTAGTCTTAGGGACTAGGTTATTATTTGCATTCATTATTTGAAAGTATTTTGAAGAGAATTTAAATGAGATAAAGATGAACTTAAAACACTTTAGTGGCCTTAGGATTCCATTCACATCTCTCTCTTCTAGCATTTACAGTACATTAATTCACAGTGACCCAATTTAATAATTATACCACTTTCCAACAATTAAAAGAATCAAGAATTGTAAGATATATTTGTTACAACTACAGACTTTTGAAAATAGCTAGTTTTATGTTTCCACATTACAGATCTATTGGATAACCAAATAGCTGGTAAAACATTATTGCCATGTGTGTCTGTGAGGATATGTCATGAAGAGAGTAGCACTTGAATCAGTAGCTCGAGTAAAGAAAATATACCTCGCCAATGTGCATAGACATCAGCCAATACTTTGAAGGTCCTACTAGACAAAAAAGCAAGGAAGGTTGATTTTTTTCCTCTATTCTTGAGTAGTGTATAGCTAACAAAATGAGAATATGTTGTTTCCATAAATTTAAGAAATATATGCATATATTTTCAGTTATTTTATCCAATATTGAAAATATCTGGCTCATATCAATACAGTCTATGGACCATATATTGTAAATATTGAGCTACGCTTCAGCCCAAATTATATATCACTCACATTATTATCAATTTTGGCCACTAAAGTAATGAAGGGACTGTTTTTCAACACTTTTCTGGCAAAACACTGTGGATATACTTTTATGTTCTGCTAAGTTTTTTCTGTATTTAGCATATTTCAGAGACAACTACAGACACTTTTCTTGAAATTGTCGTTGTTACCAGGACTGAAATCCTAAAGGTGCATTTTAGACAAAGATTAAATATAATGACTGCACTTACTTAATTCCTAGGGAAAGTAAAATACAGTTATACAGACCAACAATAAACAACTTATTTCCTTGTTTTAAAATGATGACCATCCAACCTGACTTAGTGATAAAATATCCAGCATTTACTAACATGACCTCAAAAGTTATATGTCTAGACAAGGGAGGTGCATTGGAAGGAACTGTCATGGAGAAGATAAAGAGGAACAGACAGTTTCTATGCAAAATGTGAATTGAATTATAGCACAACATATTGCCTATTTTGATGGGCAAAGTAGAACAGCACCAGAAAAATCCAATAAATATTTTCAAAAGTATAACCAAATACTGTAGCTAAGTCAGACTTACCAGTTTCCATTCACTTATAGCCAGCTCCAACATTCCAAGTTCCCCTAGAAAGGCAAAGTTCATAAAGGGAAATAAATACAAATAAAAACATTCCTTACTTAGTTTTCTTAACAAAGTAAAGTTTTAGAAAATAATTGTGTGGTTCCATCTATCATTGCAAAAACTTGCTTCACATTATTTTTTCTCCACATTTTAATGAGCAATTCTAGCATAAAAATGTATTATATAAGCTATGTTCATCACTCAGCTATAACAAATATCACTATTTTGTAAGGCATATTTTTTAAATTTATCTTTTAACAATGTTAGAGTAATGTTCCAGGCATTGCTTTATTATCATATTGCTTTACCTCATAAAATATATGTAACAAAATATCAATTCTGGCATCAGCTTATCTTGACTATTATGAAATTATCCTTAAAGTCCCCTGAAGCAGGTATTTGAAATTATAACATTATGTAATCGATTTGTTCAAATTAGCACTCAAAAAGGTACATGCAGAACGTTTGGTTAAAAGTTCAGTTAGTCATAGGTTAAAGGAAGACACATCTTTTGACACTAAATAATATTAATGTGCTGATAAATAACTTGTTTTGACATTCTAGAAAATTTTAGAAGTTGAAAGCTCCTAAGCAGTAATGTAGTTTATTACATTGTTACACTTTATACATTTTAGGATATTAATGGTGTAGGAATAGAGAGTTTGGTCTTCAACCAGTTGTTTTGCTTGCTCACTGAATTTCCCTGCATATTATTTTTCCACAGCTAAAATGTTACAATTCCAGTTTTAAAACAAAGATACAGCTATTGTATAAAAGCATATAAATAATTTTAAAATGTGAAATGCTTTAAATTATAATTGTAAATCAGAGGCACTATGAGAAGCTGAAATTCTATTTCATCAACTTATTAAGTTATTCCACAGTTATTAAAAGCCTGTCATAATATGGACCAGGGTCGCGGTTCATATTCATAAACTAAAAGTATGGAAGTATCTCAAGTGACAAATAAAAACAAATGATAGAGATACGATTGCAATTAAAACATGCTTATGGCACTCTGAGGCACAGAAGAAAGCTTTTTGTGGAAACAGTAAAATAACCCCAGAACTTTCAGTATTATATTTTTTTTTAAAAAGTTGATTTAAACTGTTCAGTTTGTAGTTTTAATTATAAAAAGTCAATTTATTACCTGAAACATTATCACTTGAATGTTTCTTATTTAAGACATGTATCACTGTCTAGGTTTGCATACAGATTTGCCATGAGACTAAAGACGTGTCATTTAGTTTTACTGCCTTGCTTAATAATTTAATTTCTCTGGGTTTCAGGTTTCTCGCCTTTGTATTGAGTGAATGTGCTGGTGTTCAGTTTTCCATGATTCTTTCTAGTACAATATCTATTACTTCTTTTTAGACTTTTCTTAAGAATAACCACAGGACTAATCCATTTTAGATGTTCAATTTATCAGATTGTGATTTTTAAATTCTTATAATTTTATGCTTAAATATATTAAAAATCACAATTATTATGTAATGTGAAAAAATAGACAGTAACATCACTTATAGCTTAAATATAGATGCTGCTTTTTTTTCATACTCCTTATAATTTTCTGCAATTCATAAACACGGGTCACCTAGAAAGCAGCAGAAAATATCAACCACACAGCATTTACAAGAATACAGATTCCTTACAATAACTAGAAATTTATGTTCCTAAATTTACTTTGGCGTAAGTACTCTGTGATTTTTAAAGAGCGCATCAGAAGACTTTGGTAGCTAAGTTTGAGAACATATAATGTTTCTTTCACCCAGATAATATTTTCATTTATCTTGCTGGACCTGATAATAAAACAATATGTCCAAGTTTTATAAATTTTCAGAAAATCACATAAAACTTGAGAAACAAATCATGAACAAATCCAGGAAGCTTTGAAAATTTAGGAATTAACTCCATTAGAATTTTATTCATTTTATTATCATCTGACTTGAATATTTAAAGGATGAACATATAGGTATTATTTATAACTATTTAAGCTCTATAGTATATACACTCTGCATATAAAAGAGATAAAAGTTGACTATGTTTCAGTTTTTAAATCTACTTTAACAGGGTCCTCCCTGGTGGCCTGGGGGTTAAGTCTCAATGATATCTCCCACATGGCCTGAGCTCTATCCCTGGCCACGTAGCTAATCCACATATAGCACAGCAGACCTATCCTGTCTTGCCGGCTGCTCCCCTTAGTAGTGTATGTCAGTAGACCACCTGTTTTGTTTCCCATTCTTTCTTTGGTAAATCCTCTTACCCCCATATCTCTGGCCTACACCCCAGCTCTTCTACACATAATTAAAAAAAAATCAAGTAAATAAATAAATCTGCTTTATCAAAATTCCAAGTTTTCTTGGAATTACATCTCATATAGATAAGAACCTTAATTAATTTCTGAAATTATATTACATGTAGAAAAGAAGGTCCTAAATTTTTCAGTAGTATTTTTTATAAAATTATGTTAAATTTTTTCTGTTCTAAATCACCATTACAACAAACTAATATCAACAAAATTCCTATGTGGTATTATCTACCTAGTCCTCATTCACAAACTAAATTATGGAAGTTCTAAGACTACTTCATCTTAGGCTTCAACATGCTGATGGTTAAATCAATCAAACCTTTAATTCAATATATAAATGTATAATAATCCTATTGGAGGAGAAAGTTGTTCAATCCAAGTTATAAAATAGATCTAGAGATTTGCCTTAATACTCCTGTTAACCATCCTCTCCCATCTCAGTGCTGAGTCTCTTTCTCCTACCCTTGATCACAAACCTCAAATTGTAAGATATCTACTTCTTTCCTGTATTTTAGCTCCTGTAGAATGTGTAATTAACTTTTCTGAGAGCATTTTGTATCATTTGTAATCTATTATCTGTTTATTAAGATTCTCTCTTGTCTCAGATTTTAATTTCAACTTAATGTCAAATGTTGAAGGATACTTCAGAGTACTGGAATCAACTGATATATTAATATTTAAACAAAGATCTTTGAGTCCACAGGTAACTCCCTGTGTATCTAAGGATTCTTTTTGACCCCTAAATGTCTACATTAACTCAGATTAGTATTTTTTGCTTCTAAGGAATTGTGGTAATCCTGGCACTGTTATGTTGTACCCTTCCTCTGATCCCACCTTTAAATATAATTTTACCATGTTGAGCACCTACTTGAGAAATTGCACAATTCCAAAAATGTGTGTTATTAGTTTTGAGAGTACAGAAAGTTATAATGTAAAACAACATAACCAATAGTGTATAATTAAATATATGACATTCACCGTAATGAATGACTGAATATAGGACTCCAATGTGGTTCTAGCATCTGACAATCCTTGCCATAGGAGAATCCTCGTTCATTATATTTAAGACAGAAAGGGTCCATGGACAAGGAAAGAACATTGCTATTCCCACAGGGTGGTAAGAAGAAGTTCAACAGATCTAATGATTCTAGGTCAGGCCACCTTAGCCCATTGTTTTTATTAATAATTTTTTCCCCAGCTAGTACATTCCTGAGCTCCCTTTACAGCTTATCAAGTTCCCTGGTGTTGCAGAATAAGGAAGTTACAGGCCCTGAGGCCAGACCAGTTCAAATTGGAGCTGCAGGCATATGTGTGCACACAGCTTCCATGAGATTTTCATCCATGAGATGTTCATGAGCCCTGCATGACCACCAAGATGCCGCTAAACAGGACGCACAGTTAGCAGCAATATGTGGATCACATTTGGATGGTCAACTAGACTTCAGTCATGCCCACTCTCCTTGCTTTCTCAGTCAATAAAGTTTAATGTATTTGTTCTCAAGTCCTAGCCCTAAAACCTACACATATCTGTAGCCATGGCACCTCACAGACTTGCTCATGTCCAGAGAGGTCTCCCCAGAGATCTCTTTCCTTGCTCTTTTTCTAATTAAAAAGCACCAACGACTCGCCTGCCCTCACCCATGTCTATGGAGATTTATTTTCAATATTGACCAGGACTCACAAGCTCTTTCCTGAGCTTGAAATCATGTCCCTTGCTTCATGCCTCTGATTCCTAGCAGGTGGAATAGTGGACAGAAACTGGATACTCCCTGCAAATATTACTTTATGCAAAGCATTTCAACCCAAAGTGGTCACTGATAATTATATCAGTAACATGTTCAGTGATATCATGCACCATACTACTGTCTTCCCCTGCAAATATTACTTTAGGCAAAGCATTTCAAACCAAAGTGGTCACTGATAATTATATCTAAATAAAATACAAGTTTCATATCCAAAATTTCATGCTGACAATTTCTAAACTAAAATGTTCTGTCACTTCCCTCCATCTTTACAATGCATTTTAATTTCTCATAACCACATCCTGTTCTTATTTTCTTTTTTTTTAAAGATTTATTTATCTATGCATACAAGAGCTGGGGTATAGGCCAGAGATGGGGGTGGGGGGGATGAGAGGATTCACCAGAGACAGAGTGGGGAACAGAACAGGCAGACTGACTGAAACACACTGCTGAAAAGAGCGGTGGGCGAGTCAGGAGAGGTCTGCTATGCCATGTGGGTTGCTCCCTGGATGGCCGGGGATCAAACTCGTGCTGCAGAGACTGCGGACTGCTTCATAGTGCGGTGCTTACCTCCTTGTGCCACCAGGGAGGCCCCTCCTTTTCTTATTTTCTTAGCTATGTAGTCATTTCTATCAAAGATGTTATAATCTTCTCACTTCCTTCTCTCAAAATTACCTGTAACTATCCCTGTTTTTTTGCCCTTCAACCCCTCACCTCAGGACCAGAACAATGACTTTGTAATTAATTTTTGCACTATCAATATCTACTTGCTCCAATATGAAGAACAGCCAAGAAAATAGTTGCTATTTAAAAAATAAATAAACATAGTCTTTTCATTGCCTTATTCTATGACCCAAACTTTAATGATTCCATAGTGCTCATAGGGTAAAAGTCAATGTTGTTTGCCTCGTGTCACAAGACCTTGCGTAGTTCGATGCTATGTACACTGCACACTGGCCCAGGCTGTTTGCTCATTGTCATTCTGAATGCACCATGGACATTCCTGACATTTACGATGGTTTCTCCTGCTATTGCCTGAATTATGCTTTTATTTTTTTTTCCAAACACATTACTCATTCTCTGAGACTCAATGTAAATTTACTTCAATCATTATTTCTAAATGATTCCCTAACTAAAAAGAGGAAAATAGATTCAGACAAGTTCACATTTGCAGATTTTTTCCCCTAATAACTCTAGATGATAGGCCCACCTCCAAACCCTGAGACAAAGACTCCACTGCCAAACACCTCTTTATATATTAAGAATGCACATTTTATTCTCAACTTCAAATAACTATTTAGATCAATAGAAACCTAGAAATATATATTAAAATACTTGATTGAATATATAAGTTACTTAAGTTTTGAGTTCTAGTGGTTGCAAGTTTTTTTCCAAAAGTAGGTTTTAAATATATTCATGAATAGAATTGATTACTAACATGTTGTTAATAACATTAAAAGGTAAAATTGTATTTTACTTAAGTAAAATCAAATATTAAAGGCAGATTTAAAGAATAAAAGCAATGTGTAGTGATAACATTACTATATAATCATGTAAACTGTGGGCACTTTATATACTTGTAAATATTTTGCAGTCTTCACTTACATTTTACTAACATCTAATTAATGCAAAATTTCATTGTAATACAAAATATGTTATCAGTCTCAGTTTTGTAATTAACTACCACAAAAAATCTATATTTTTCTCACATTTGCTTCTAAGTAATAGATAGTACTGTCTCTACATATATAATGTTAAGACACAACCAGCTGCAAATTCTAAAAATAAAATTCATATTCACATTCGGTTGGTAAAAGAAATAAATTTCAGATGAGAAATGCATCTCTGCTGTAGAGCCTAAGTAACTTGTTATAGTCAAAATAATCTTTTTGTGAAATAAATCTAGTATAAAATAAATTGTGTATACTAATTAATTATATTTCCATATCTTTAGGTTCATAACTTATGACCGACTTTTCATTCTGAATCTTACTTTCCTTTATACTTATCTCTAAAATTTCCATATTGTAGGTGTTCTTTCAAAAAATGTGTACTTAACATCTTTTAGTGGATTTATTTCCTATATAAATCATCTTTATGGGCCCATTACGTCTATCAATCCCATGTAGATTTTATTTCCTCTTATCATAAAAATGAACATTGACTTAAAAAGATAGCTTCCAATTCTTGGCATATTTAAATATTTTGAAATGTAGGTTAGGTGCACTTTTATCTTTTTAAGATTTATTTTCATTTATTTATGCATACTAGAACTGGGGTATAGGCCAGAGGTGCAGGGGTGAGAGGATTCACCAGACAGTGTGGGGAGCAGAACAGGTGGATCTACTGAAATACACTGCTAAGGGGAGCAGCAGGCAAAACAGGAAAAGTCTGCTGTGCCGGGAATTGAACTCATGCTACAATAGCTGGAGATAGTTTGATAGTGTTGTGACTTTGACCCCTGCAGCACCACGAAGGCACCCAGATGTACTTTTAAAATATAACCAGGGTATGAAGAAACGTTATATGGAAGAAATATTTAGACTTATTTTATGAATAACAGGATATTTTGGTAACATATTATTTACTCAAATGCACCATTATATTGACATATAATTATGTTTTAAAAATAACATTTTGGGGTCTTATTGAAGAATGCTCCTCAACTCCATGTCACAGATTTCCTTTAATTCCCTTTTCCATATTCTGCTGCTAAATTTTACTTTTTTTTAAGATTTATTTATTTATTTATACAAGTACTGGGTACAGTCAGAAGTGCGGGAGGGTGAGAGAATTCACCAGAGCCAGAGCGGAGAGCAGAACAGGCAGACTGACAAGTACGCTGCTGAGGGGAGCAGTGGGTGGCAGGAAAGGTGTGTGTGCCATGTGGGACCCTCGCCCAGGGGCAGAAGATCAAACCTGTGCTGCAGAGGCTGCGGGCAGCTTCGCAACCCAGTGATCAACCACTGCACCACCAGGGAGGCCCTCTGCTGCTAAATTTTATCAGCTGGTTCTTTCATTCATTAATAGTACTGCTGTTATTTGTTTAGTCATATATAATTTTCATGGAGTTAGTCCAGAGTACTAATTTTGTGTGTGTGTGCATGTGGTTCAAAATCAAGACTACTCTATCATATTTATATTATTTCAATACATCATCTTCTAGTTATTGAAACAATATTCAGTGAAATAGAATGTTAGAAAGGAGAAAGGCAAATCATCTAGCTAGCATCTTCATTCAATCTTCACCTGGCATCTAGATATTAGTCAACACCAAAAAGTCTGCCACAAAGTGCTTCTTAGGATTCACATATTTGAAAGTCATTTATTTTACCATGAAACAAACAAAATAAGTTCAGAGTACTATCAAAATACACTCTCATAAAATATTGTACAATATTTCCTTACTAAAGCATATTATTTAGCACTAAGTGGTCACATGTAATGAAGGAAAGTCTTTATCTGTGTCACATTACTCATTTCTCCAGTAGTTTTTCACAATCTGGGAGTGTACATTTTCTTTAGATCTGAACATTTTGCCCTTTCTCCAAGTGTTAGTCTTGTGAGATTGCTATAGAAAATACCATGTAACTTAGACAAAAGAAATTAATTTTCCCATGGTTCTGGAGGCTGTAAGTCTCAGATCAGGAGTACACATGCTAAAGTGTTTTGGTAAGAGCTCTTTTCTTGACTTACAGAAGACCGCTTTTTCACTTTGTGCTTACCTGGACTTTTATTGTTGCATGTTGATGTAGAAAAGGAGCCGTTTTGCCCCCTCCTTATCAGGTCACCAATGCTATTGAATTAGGCTTCCATCTTTAGATGCCATTTAATTAATCAGATTTCATTTCATATTTACCTCCTAAAAGCTCTATCCCCAATTGGGATGGTTATAATGGGATTAAAGTCTCAGCATATGAATTTTAGAAGGACAAAATTCAGTGATCTACTCTGTCCTTACTGATGAGGGAGGTTGTTACTCTCCCTTCTTGTAATTGAGAGGGGAAAAAAAAAATACCTTTTGCTCACATAAACTCAATAGCTAATTATAAAGACATTTGTTTCTTTCTAAATATATTCTAGTTCTTGTTTTCAGTAATCCTGATATTCCTTGTCATCCTTAAGCATCTGGCTTGACAGACTAGAGGAACCCTAGTAGATACACAGTGGTCTCAATTCATGACTTAGTTAAATTTATCTTGCAAGCAGATGACAGAACATATTATGGCTAGTTCAAAAGCCAAAATTGATAAAACAAGCTATTGGTAGACTCCTCAGGCATAAGTCATAAGGAATAGCTGAATTATCATAACTGAGGATGTGGTTAAGCTAGGTGTGTCAGCAGTAGAAATCCATCGCCCTTCTCTCCAGAACCTGACAAAGTAAGGTCAACTCCAGTGACATAATTTCTGTGTTACTTGTAAAATTTAAATTTTAACTTTGACAGAGAATATGACTGGCCCATTAGGATATGATATCCACCTCTGAGTTCATCACCAATAGCCAGTCAGTTGGATTACACAGTAATGAACTCTAATTAAAAAAAAAAAAAAGCAGCAATTAGTTATAAGTATAAAATTAGTTGAGGGGCCTCCCTGGTGGCGCAAGGGGTTAAGACACAATCTAAGAAGCTGGCCACAGCCTCTGCAGCAGGAGTTCGATCCCCTGGCTGGCCAGGGAGAAACCCACATAGTGCAGCAGACCTCTCCTGACTTGCCAGCTGCTCCCCTCAGCAGTGTATGTTGGTCAATCTGCCTGTTCTGTTCCCTACTCTGTCTCTTGTGAATCCTCTCATCTCCCACACCTCTGGCCTGTACCCCAGCTCTTGTATGCATAAATAAATAAATCTTTAAAAAATAAAATAAAATCAGTACAAATGTCAGCATATTGATTGAAAATAACCAATTACAAAATAAATATGACAAATATGATGAAACATTAAAAAAACACAAAGCTTTAAAAAACACAAACATTAAAAAACAAAGCTTTTGCTGAGAATGGAGGAAAACACATAGTTTGCTACGTATGAAGAAAAAGCCTCAAAATAAGAATGCCTAAAGCATTGCTTTCCTTTATATTCCTTCCACTTAATACCACAGATTATTGTCAACATCAAAGAGTCAGGCATTTAGGCATAATGTCACTTTCTCTTTTGACAAAAACAGAGCAAACGTGATTTACTTAACTTTTGCCTAATCTTTAAATTAATTCACTATATTTTACCAAAACAAGTCATGATTCTCCAGTGCTTTGTTTGGACTATGTCCAGCCTTTCAGGAAGCTATGTCAATGTTTACTGTAACAGCAAAATACTCTCAATGCATTAAACCTGCTAAATGAGGTTCTTGGATCATCTCACTTGTTACAGTAGCGATAACATTGAGTGATTTTTGCTTAACTTCACTTAATTTTACTAACAAAAATCATAATTTATGAACACAAATTTTGTATATATTTACGACTTAATTTGTATAAACTCCTCCCTTTAACCTACAAGGACAGGAAAGACATGCCTAATTAATTTGCTACTTAATTGATAAAAATTGAATTTTGAATTACTTCAAATTTAGTATAAAATTGCCCAATCTTTGTTGAAATTATTGCTACTCATTTCTTAGGAAAAAAAATATTTTCTCACACTCATTCTTCTCAATAAATAATTGTGAAATTATTCATAGTCTTATCAAATGAAGTCATAATTAATCTGAACCAAGTTTGGAATTTTAAAAGTTGTCCTGTGATTAAAAGTTATTATTTTCTGATTTTCTAATATTTATTTGTTCCTTATAGTAGTGCCAGACAGGCACATTTTTTTGTGAGAAAAAGAAATTCTCAGCAGTGTTTTACAAATGGATACTGCAAACTGTGATTCATAAGAGATGACATCTCCTGTAATTGCATCCGAGTATTCTCGTATGTGTGTTATGCCAGGAATATATTAAATCACACTTACTGCCCCTAGCTAGTCTTTAGTGTTTCTGGCTCAGATCCCAACTTAGAAACCAACAAGTTCTTCTTTATATATGAAACTGTCTTTATTATCTTTCCCATTGCTGCATCCAGTGGTCATTTAATAGTTGAGTAGATCCCATTGGTGTCATTGTTATTATTACATCTCACAAACAGGTATAAGACAAGATTAAAGAGTCTTCCATAGCCTGAGGTCAAAAGCATGATTCTTTTGCTTTTGTTCTAAAATCAAACTGGGATATTAATTCTATTCTTGTAAAGCAAGAAAACCTTATTTTTCCACCATCTTATTGGAGTCAAACTCTACAAAGAGTCAACTTTTCAGGGGATTTAAAAAAAAAAAAAAGGAAACTCCCTGATGAAATAGCAAATTGATGTATACTTTTTCTTTTGCATTAATGAAATTTTTTATTTCTCTCAACCTGGGAACCAGATTTATCACCTAAAGACAAAATTAATAACAACTTATTAATTTGCTAATAAATACATGCCATTATAGGAAAACAACATTGATTATTTGGTACTGCTAATTTTTATGAAACTAAAGATATATAAAAAGCTCTGCAAACCAAGTAGAAGTTACATTTTTGTAAGAGACACTTACATTTATAAGTAAACTTTTCTTTTGCAAAGGTTTGTTCTTGTCTATAGCGGGAGATAGAAGATGACCAAATCTGTAGAAACTCTACCTTTTGAGAAGGCAGCAACTTAAATCTACATAACAATCAACTTTGTTTCTTTACCTTTCCTGAATTTCTTCCATCACCTTCCTTCTCCTCCCTCATATACTTTGTCTTTATTTTTTTGCTTAATATATTTTTATAAAAATATATTATTTTATTTTATATACTTTTACATCATTTTTCATTTTGTACAATGTTAAGATACTATTTAGGGGATGACTGGTCATTTAGGAGACTTACTTCATTTTCTTGGATCTCTTCCATATACATAGGAAGTACATATAGTATTAAAATTTTATATTTTTTCAATTGTTAATCTGTCTTTTATAATGGGGGTATGTCTTAGCCACAAGCCCAAAAGGGTAAAAGGAAAATTATTTTTCTTTCCCTACATCAGGAATATGTTCTGTAGCATACATATATTTCTTTCATTCATATAAAAATCATATAGTGAATTTATTACTTTCCCATGTTTCAAAATAAGGAAAAAAGTATCTAGAATCTAAAACATAACTTTATAGCCCAAGGTTTTAAAGGTTAATCTGTTCACATACTCAAGATGTCTAAAAAAACCAAATACAAAAATAATAACAGATAATCCAACTGGAAAGTTTGTCTTTTCTCTAATGCTACACAAACTGAGAAGGGGTTTATCAAATAAAACCTTTATATTGTTAGGGGAGGTGCCACGTTTCCGGTCCCCATTTACGTGTAGCTTCCTTGGAC
The DNA here is from genome assembly GCF_964194135.1 of Talpa europaea. NCBI lineage: Eukaryota > Metazoa > Chordata > Mammalia > Eulipotyphla > Talpidae > Talpa > Talpa europaea. The sequence continues at coordinate 125,294,799 of NC_140073.1, read as the reverse complement.
TACCTACTGGGTCAATGGTCAGAGCTGAGAGGCCCAGTAAAACTATGTAACACTGAAGGGAGGTGGGCTCTAAAAATAAGGCTTGGGTCTCCCCGGTGGAGCAGGGGGTTGAGCACCGCACTGTGAAGCTGTCTGCAGCCTCTGCCATGCAGGTTCAATTCCTGGCAGCCAGCCCGGGAGATTCCCCCATGGTGTGGCAGACCTCTCCTGTCGCGCCTGCTGCTCCCCTCAGCAGTGTCTTAGGTCCGTCTGCCTGTTCTGTTCCCCACTCTGTCTCTGGTGAATTCTCTCACCCTCCTGCCTCTGACTGTACCCCAGTTCATGTATAAATAAATCTAAAAAAAAGTTTATACAAAAAATAAATAAATAAAAAGAAGGCTTTCTTGCTTCTGTCACCTGACTTGCTCTCTGGTACTACCGGGAAGGAGACATGTAAGACATGTGGAGGAGAGATGTGTAGAGATAGTTAAAGGAGATATATGGGAGAGAGACACATAGGGAGGTTAAAAAATGTAAGCCATTATCTTGATCTATATTTTTTTTTTTTGTGCTGTGTTTGTTCCAGCTATCTGGGACCTGCTTCAGAACTCCTTTTTGATGGCTCCATGCCAGTAGGTACCTTAGACTTATGGCAAGCTTTTGCTCCTCAGTACCCCATTTTGGGCAATGTTATTTGGCTGGGCCCACCCACGAGGAAATGGGTAATTCTGGGTGTTTAATTATGAACTTTCTTTTCCTCATTCTCTGGCACACTATAAGTCTGCTTTGTCTTTATGTGGTGGACATCAAGACCCCATTTTAAGGCATGCACCCCTGTTTGTTTGAGGCCCCTAAGAATCCCTCAGTGGCTAACAGAATTACTCCTAGCTATATCTTAGGTGTAATGTAGCTGAATTGTTTGGTATTTTTGAGACCATTAATTTTAGATAGAACTAAGCTCTTTAGACCATATATGTATAATATGTGTGCGTGCGTGTATGTCTGTGAATTTAATTTCAGCCTTCAGAAAATTGTCCTCGAATTAAAATGTTCTTTGAATTCTCACTTACAAACTGTATTATTTTCCACACAATTAAAATTTAATATTTCAATGAAAGAATTTTACAAATCACAAAAATTCATAACATTTTACAATAAGTGCACTCTTATGTTTAGAAAATTTTGAAAAATATGTGGAATAAGAAATGCAATATCCAATCCACTTCACTAAGAATTAACAACTTTGAAGAGTATTTTAATAGGTCAGGAAATCTATGCATAAGAGAAAAAATCTATAACTCTATCATTTATGTAGCTCTCACCTGGCAATGTCACCAAACACAGTCATTGGAATCCAAATTAATTTTATTGACTGCTTACCCTTTGTTTTTCTGTTGAGTACCAAAAAGATAAAAATTGCCAAGAAATATTTTTTTACTAAAAGGACTTTCAGTCTGATAGATAATATGGGAAGACATACAAGGTATTTAGAACCGACCATGTACCAGGAAATGAGTATTATAATAAGTGTTATCTTAGTTGGCACTAAATATAATGTGACCTAAAGCAGTTTATAAAATCCTTCATCTTTTCTCATGTATATAATTGGAGAACAGTTTTGTCATTGTGATATAGGAAGTCACATCAACGTGGAGGAAAATTTGACTCAGAGTCACAGAGAATCCCAGCAGATCCAGATCTAACTTAACCTGAGCAAGAAATAATCCTTTGTGATGACAAATTATTGCAATTTAGGGCAATAATGCATAGAAAAATATGGACTGTGGGCAACTTGAAGTATAGCACTGCTGTCATAAAATTCTAAACTATGTTTAGAGTAGTTGGGCAATGGCTTGCAATAAACTGATTGCAATATCCTATTCATTTCTGCCCCACCGTTGAGTCCTGTACTTTTGATTAAAAAAGTATCCCATATTCAATAAATATTTAATAAAATCTATAAAAATATGAGGATTGGGGTATCTTAGTATAAACAAAACACATCCTGCTTCAAAGAATACACAAAATAATGAACATAGATTTGTGAGAAAAATTAATATTTACAATATCTCTATAAAGTAATACACTAAGTGCTATGGGAGCATAGAGAATGTGCAATAAAATGAGCTTAGCAATATCAAGGAGGACTTTATAGAAAATGAAATATTTAAACAGTATTTTAAGGAAAAACAAGAGTTTGGCAGACAGAAATGATAGCAAGTTTGTTCAAAGAGAGAGAACAAAAATAATGTGCAGGAATTGGAAATGCACAGTAAAGGGTCTGGATAGGTTTACAAAAGTCAAATTATATATATATATATATATATATATATATGACAATTTGTTTTTAATGTTATAAGACAGGTATTGAAGTTATCTTTAGGAATAAATTGCATGTAAGACAAGGAAAGGAAAGAGAATGATTTTCTGAATGGGAGAGATGATATAAAATGTAAACAGATACTACTGGATAAATGTGTATGTTGGAAGAGGAAATTTTGGGAATATCAAAATGAGAGCCTTTTCATAGATGTTCTGAGGAATATAAGGAATGCTGCCATTAGGCAGGGAAAGTGGATAGTTTCATTTCATTAAAAGTATGAATCTCAACATTTTACCAAAATAAACAGTATGGAAGAAAAAAATATGCCTTCAGAGGTCAGAAAGTGCTTTTGTACAGATCTCACATTTAAAACAGTTCAATTTTCCTGGCTTATAAGAAGTGTACACATGTCTTTCTTAAAAACAAAACAAAAAACACAATAATATATAGTATAGGGACATCTGAATATTAAATGTCAAAACATTTAATATTACAAACTACAGTGGTTGAATATTCAATTGCTTTCTGTCATATCTTTATTTCCTAATATAAGATTGAAGATTTTTTATTTGTGCTTCATTATAACATTGATTATTAGTGTGTGTTTATCTTAGTTCTGTAAACTGTTATAGAGCATGTGTCATGTCTTTAAAAGTAATACCAAATACTAAAGCATTTGCCTAAGGGAACTTATTATAGAGCAGTCCAGATGCTCACCATTTGTAAACTACTCCCTGGATGTAAGTTAGGCACTTTGGCAATGTGTCAAAGTGTTAATAAGTATTATTCTGATTCTTATTCTTTCATGTCATTAAGGTATTATAAAGTAATAGCTTCAGTAAGCTTGATCATGATCATGAGCAAATAATGACAAGTTTTTTTTGAGATATATGCTAGGTATTATTGAAAAATTATTAACATATTTGGAAATCGAGAGTTAATTGACAATGATAAAGATTAAATGCTTTGAGCAAGTAGTAGTATTTACTTCCAATTCTTAGTTAACTTTTGCTAAGGAGAATTTTAGGCAAATGCATTCCATGATTCATTTTTCAATAGATCCACAAAATATCATCCAGTTTTTTTAAATTTAGTATGTAATTTTTATTTTGAGAACATGTTGTAAGTAGTTTATAGAAGATATTTTGCACTGGTATATTTTTTTAGAGTTTTTGAATAAATTTAGATATTAGTAAATATACATATGCAAAATGTCTTTTCCCCAATAAAATGTGATTTCTCACCAGGAATCATGGCTTCATTGGTTTATATTCTCTACAGTTTATGGCATATTATTTATCAAGTATCTTTAAGTCTAATAAGAAGACAGAATTAACAAGATTGAATGTGAAAATATATATAAAAATTGTAATCATGCACAATATGCACAAAGAAGTATGGACAAAATTAAAATTATGTTAATTTTGTAAGAAAATAATTATAAAGATAAAAATAATTAATTTTGTCTATATTATTTGAAATCATCAAACACTATCACCACTACATTTATTTTATTTTTTTTTGTTTTGTTTTTTTTTTTTAGATAATAAATTTTATTGTTATATTCCCCATACAATTGCAGCCCCCCCATTCTGACCCCAATCACTCCCCTCCGCCCCCGCCCCCCTAAAAGTGTCTCTGGTTCATAGTTTTTTGTTGATTTTGATTTTCACTTTCTTACAGTTATTCATTTTCCTGGTCCCTTATTTAAGTTTTCTAGATTCCTGCTATGAGTGAGACCATCCGGTATTTTTCTTTTTCTTTTTGGCTTATTTCGCTGAGCATGATCCCTTCCAGCGCCATCCATGTTGCTGCAAATTGCATGTGTTTATCTTTTTTGAATGCTGAGTAATATTCCATGGTATATATGTACCACATCTTCTTGATCCAGTCATCTATTTTTGGGCATTTGGGTTGTTTCCAAAGCTTAGCTATTGTAAACAGTGCTGCTATAAACATAGGGGTGCAGGTGCTCTTTGGAATTGATGTTTCTGTGTCCTTTGGGTAAATACCTAGGAGTGGAATTGCTGGATCATATGGAAGCTCTATGTTTAGTAGGTCCAGAAATCTCCACACAGCTTTCCACAGTGGTTGGACCAGTTTGCACTCCCACCAACAGTGCAGAAGAGTTCCTTTTTCTCCACACCCTCGCCAACATTTGTCATTGCTAGTTTTTTTAATATGTGCCATTCTCACTGGTGTAAGATGGTATCTCATGGTAGTTTTGATTTGCATTTCCCTGATGACAAGTGATGTTCAACATTTTTTCATATGCCTGTTGGCCATTTGCATTTCCTCTTCAGAGAAGTTTCTTTTTAGCTCTTCTGCCCATTTTTTGACTGGATTATTTTCTTTGTTGTTGTTGAGTCTCATCAGCTCTTTGCAGATTTTTGTGATCAGTCCTTTATCATTAGTGTTGGGTGCAAAAATGTTCTCCCAGTTGGTGGGGTTTCTCTTTGTTTTTGTTATTGTCTCTTTTGCTGTGCAGAAGCTCTTTAATTTGATGTAGTCCCAGCTGTTTATCTTTGCCTTCACTATCACTGCTTTGGGTGATGTGTCTGTAAAGACACATAAAACTGTGGGTTTATTTCTGGATTTTCTATTTGATTCCATTGGTCTGTATGTCTGTTCTTGTTCCAATACCATGCAGTTTTGATGATTATGGCTTTGTAGTATAGTTTGAAGTCTGGGAGTGTGCTGCCTCCATTCCCTTCTTTTTTTTTTTTCAGGAGAGCTTTGGCTTTTGGGGTTTTTGGTGATTCTATATGAATTTCATCAATAATTGTTCTATTTCTTTAAAGAATGACATTGAAATTTTGATTGGAATAGCATTGAATATGTATATTGCTTTTGGAAGGACGGCCATTTTAATAATGTTTATTCTTCCAATCCATGAGCAGGGGATGTCTCTCCATTTCTTTGTGTCTTCTTCTATTTCTTTTAACAGTGTTTTATAGTTTCTTTGTATAGGTCCTTTACCTCTTTTGTTAGATTTATTCCCAAATATTTGATTTTTTTTGTTTCAATAACAAAAGGGATGGTTTTTTTTTTTTGATTTCTTCTTCTTCAGATTTATTGTTTGTGTATAGGAAGGCTACTGACTTTTGCGTGTTGATTTTGTATCCTGCCACTTTACTGAACTGATTGATGAGTTGAATTAGTTTTTCTGTGGAGTTTTTGGGGTTCTCTATGTATAATATCATATCGTCTGCAAATAGTGATAGTTTGACTTCTTCTTTTCCTATTTGGATTCCTTGGATGTCTTTCTCTTGTCTTATTGCTCTGGCTAGGACTTCCAGTATTATATTGAAAAGCAGTGGTGAGAGTGGACATCCTTGTCTTGTTCCAGATCTTAATGGAATTGCTTTCAGCTTTTCACCATTGAGAATGATACTGGCTGTTGGCTTGTCATAGATGGCCTTTATGATGTTGAGGTATTTTCCTTGTATCCCAAGAATTTCAAGGGCTTTTATCATGAATGGGTGTTTCACTTTGTCGAAAGCGTTCTCAGCATCAATTGATATTATCATATGGTTTTTATATTTCTTTTTGTTGATGTGTTGGATAACGTTGATTGATTTTCGGATGTTAAACCATCCTTGTGTCCCTGGAATGAATCCTACTTGGTCGTGGTGAATTATCTTATGGATACATTGTTGGATTCTGATAGCTAAAATTTTATTGAGGATTTTTGCATCAGTGTTCATTAGGGAGATTGGCCTGTAGTTTTCCTTTTTTGTGTTGTCCTTGTTCGGTTTTGGTATTAGTGTAATGTTGGCTTCATAGAACGTGTTTGGTATTGTCCCTTCCTTCTCAATTTTTTGGAAGAGTTTGTGAAGTATAGGCACTAATTCGTCTCTGAATGTTTGGTAGAATTCATTTGTAAATCCATCAGGTCCTGGGCTTTTGTTTTTGGGGAGGTTTTTGATTACCATTTCAATTTCGCTAATTGTAATTGGTCTGTTTAGGTGTTCTATTTCTTCTTTATCTAGCTTTGGGTGATTGTAGAGTTGTAGGAATTTGTCCATCTCCTCTAGATTGTTAAACGTGTTTCCATATAACTGTTCATAATAGTTACTGATTATTCTTTTGATTTCTGCTGTATCCGTTGTGATTTCTCCTCTTTCATTGATGATCCTGTTTATTTGTGCTTTCTCCCTTTTTTCCTTTGTGAGCCTGGCTAGGGGTTTGTCTATTTTATTGATTTTTTCAAAGAACCAGCTCTTGGTTTCATTGATCTTTTGGATTGTTTTTTTAGTTTCAATTTCATTTATTTCTGCTTTGGTTTTTATTATTTCTTTTCTTCTACTGGTTTTGGGGTTTTTTTGTTGTTCTTTTTCTTGATCTTTGAGCTTCGAGATTAGGTTGTTTCTTTGCGTTCTTTCTTGTTTCTTAATGTGAGCTTCTATTGCTATATATTTTCCTCTTATTACTGCTTTTGCTGCATCCCATACATTTAGGATATTGGTGTCCTCCTTGTCGTTCAATTCAAAAAATTTTTTAATTTCTTCTTTGATCTCCTCATTAGTCCAGTGGTCTTCCAGTAGTGTGGTTTTTAATCTCCATGAGGTAGGAAAGTTCCTTGCCTTCTTTTTATGGTTTATTTCTAGTTTGATGCCTTCATGGTCAGAAAAGATGGTTGATATGATTTCAATCTTGGTGTATTTGTTGATGTTTGTCTTGTGCCCCAGTATGTGATCGATCCTGGAGAATGATCCGTGTGCGCTTGAGAAAAATGTGTACTCCGTTTTTTTGGGGTTTAGTGTTCTATAGATGTCTGTTAAGCCCAATTGCTCTAGGTCCTTATTTAGAGCTTTGGTTTCTTTACTTATTTTTTGTCTTGTTGATCTATCCATTGTTGATAGTGGTGTGTTGAAGTCTCCCACTACGTATGTGTTTTCTCTGATGTCTGTTTTCAGAGAGGACAACAGTTGTCTGATATATTTTGGTGCTCCTTCGTTTGGTGAGTATATGTTAATGAGTGTTATTTCTTCTTGAAGTATTGTCCCCTTGATCATAATGTAGTGACCTTTGGGGTCTCTTTTTATCTTTTTGAGTTTGAAATCTGTTTTATCTGATATAAGTATAGCTGTTCCTGCTTTCTTTTTTGGTCCATTTGCTTGTAGGATTGTTTTCCATCCTTTAACTTTGAGCCTATTTTTATCTTTTGTAGCTAAATGTGTTTCCTGGAGACAGCAAAAGGTTGGGTTTTGTTTCTTAATCCAGGCTGCAACTCTGTGTCTTTTTATTGAAGAGTTTAGTCCATTTACATTTAGAGTTAATATTGATATGTTAGCATCTGTATTTGCCATTGTGTTTGTCTTTCCTTTGATTTTATTTATTTATTCTTTTAATCACTTTTTTTTTTTTTTTGGCCTTCTTTCATTGTTATTCGTCCCTCTGAGGTTCTGGCTTTAGGACTCCTTGTAGTATTTTTTGGAGTGGGGGTTTAGTTGTAATGAAATTCCGGAGTTTCTGTTTGTCTGGGAAGGTCCTTATTCTTTCTTCAAAGAGGAAGGAGAGCTTTGCGGGATAGAGTATTCTTGGTTGGCATCTGTTTTCTTGGAGTCTGTTGACTATGTCCCTCCACTCTCTCCTTGCCCGTAGTGTTTCTTCGGAGAAGTCTGATGTCAGCCTGATTGGCTTTCCTTTGAATGTTATCTGTTTCTTCCCTCTTGCTAGCTTCATTATTTTTTCCTTGTCCTGGATTCTTGGGAGCTTTACTATTATGTGTCTTGCTGTATTTTTCCTTTCGTCGTGGAAGTTTGGTGTTCTTCTTGCTTCTTGTATATCAATTTTCAGCTCCTTCTTCACATTTGGGAAGTTCTCTTCAATTATCTCTTTGAATATTTTCTCTGTTCCTACTTCTCTCTCCTCTCCTTCTGGTATTCCTATAACTCTTATATTTCCTTTCCTCATGGAGTCAGATAGTTCCCGAAGTCTTTCTTTGTTCTTTTTCCTTCGTACTTCTCTTTCCTTTTCTGTTTTGGTTCTTTTTATCTGTGTCTTCAAGAGTACTTATTCGTTCTTCCATTTTATCTATTCTGCTTTCATTGCTTTTCCCAGAATTCTTTAGTTCTTCCATTAATTCTTTGATCTCCTGCATTTCTTTTACTTCCCTCTTTAGGGACTCAATTTCATTCTTCTGATCGTTGATTATTTTTCCCTTATCATTGTTTTCCTTTATGACTTCTGTCAGTTTTTTAATCACGGCAATTTTAAATTCTCTTTCTGGAAGGCTCAGAAGTTCTTCCAAGTTACTGTCGTTGCAATCTGGGGGCTGGTTTTCTTTTTGTTATCACCACTACATTTAAATAAGGTTAGCAGCAACATGGTTTGTTTTAAATCTTAGTCAATCCATGTAATTGTTTTTCTATATATGATATTTATCACAATGGAATGAGTCAAAATTTCATTATCATGCAAAACCAAATGTATTTAAGAACCCTGAACTATAATATTTTCAGGAACCACAGAACATACTATAGCAGTGCCTTGGAGGAGCTACAATTACAGCTAGACTTCATTTCATTCTCATATGTGTAATTGCAGTAATTGCTAGAGATTTTATAACTAGACCACTTCAAATAAATGATGTCCCTTAAGGAACATAAATTAACAAATTATGCTCTGTATTTCCATGTTCACCCTGATGTTCTCCTAATAAGCTTTTAGAGATTTGTTAGCTTCACATTTTCCCTTTCTCTTTTTAATTTTTGAAATTATTACTTATTATCGAGGTAATGTTGATTTACAACACTGCATATGAAATCATAGGATATAATAATATTAATAGTGGCTAAATTTTATAAATTGAAGATATAGACAAATAGATAATGATTTTATAACTCAGGAAATACTGACTATAATTTCCCAAACAGGGATAAATATGTACATCACTCCTGACACTAATTGAGAGACTACCATGGAAGTAATGCCAAATTATTTTCAAAGCATAAAAATATATGAATATTTAACACAAAACATATTTTTGAAAGTGGTTAAAATGTATTTCAACATTTATTATAATAGTAACATAAATTCATACTTATATTAATCTATTGAAAATGAACATAAAGGCATATTAATCTAAAATATTAAATATTTTACATTTTCAATATCAGTACTTCTATTTTAAGAAATATGCTTTGTTGAATATTTGACTTGACATGAAGAACCCTCAATTAAAATTGCATAGCAACTCCCTATCTAATTTAACTGATATTTCTTATTATAGGTATATCTTTCAAATTTACAAAAATGATACATGGGAGTACATTCCAAAGGATTTCAAGTTATCCATAAGTGATTCAATTTTTTATAAATATAAACTAAGTATTATTAATCCAATATACCCCATAAAATTATTTAAAATTAATAGAATAGATATCATAAGAATTTTGTACTCATCATTTTTGCTGAGCAATTTTGCGAAACTTTTTAAATAAATAAAGCAATGACATTTGCTATAATTAGGTTCAAAACCTCTCATGAAATACCATCCATTTAACAGTTTGTATTTAACAGTCTACCACAGCTTTAGAAAAAAATGCCATAATGAACAGTTAAAGCAAATGTCATCTCTTACTTAACCACTTTTATTTATTTAGTGGAGAAAACATGAATAGAAATTCAGATACATTAGGACAGTATAATAATCCCATCACATTAATAATGCAGATGGCACAAGGAGGTTAATTACATCTAAAGTGAACAGGTTTTGTTCATAACGTTCTTTCTTTAGATACTGCCCACTCCACCTCCATAAGCAAATGCACTTTCTTCCCTTGTCTTTTAACAAAATGTTGCACATGTGGGCATAGAGTCCTTAATAAAGATGACTAAATCACTCATTCCAAAATTCATTTCCACATTAAAAATATTAATTTGGCACTTAAAGATTTTGCTTTTGTTAGAACATTTTAAACTGTTTAGTACTCTTAAGAATTGTTATATGAAAATAAAGAAGTTTTACTCAATCCAATTCCCAAAGTATTATGTGTGACATAGACTCTATATAGTACTAGCATCTTTAGTAACTAAATGGTAGCTTGCTCGCTCACTCACTCAACCAATATACACTGCACTGCATGCTAAGCAGACAACCATAGGTACAGATAAATGCAGTTCTTGCCTCATGATGCTTGTAATCCATTGGGGAAGACTGACAGTTATCACAAATAAATATGAAATAATCATGAGATGAATACCACAAGGGAAGAAGGCATATAATAATGACGTTTGGTTTACAAAATCAAATGAGAATATTAAGAAACAAAAACATCATTATAACTAGTTAACGTCTTTCAAATCATGCAATTTGGGAAGATAACACTGAAGTCAGGGGTCAGATTATAGAATGAATGCCTTTTATGTCAAACTGAGGAAGAGTTATTTAAATATGTAAGTAACAGGGATCCATAGTACATTTGAAATAAATGAGTAATACTATGAACAAGAAGTCTGACTGGTTTAATGGAAATGAGTAAACTGAGTCAAAGAAACTTTCTAATACCTGAGGCACATGATAAGAGTGAATTAAGGCAATAAAGATTAAAATTTAGTGTTTTGGGTTTGCTGATATAAACATTGACCTTTACTAATATATTATGTATCCCTTATGATTTAAAATTTCTTGCTTATAAAATAGATAATACTATACTGAATAATTACACATCTAACATAAAACTAAGAAGCATTCAATGTTTTCTTAAGGATTTTTAGACAATTCGGTATCTTTAAGATAGTTAATAATAGCATTAACATTTTATATTTTCAATATAGGAATTTCCCCATTGTTCCAATGCCATATTTTACAAGAAGGAAGCTGAACTGAAAGTACACACTTTCTGTCCCTTGGATTAAACAACTAAAGAAACTCCCAATTGTCTATAGCGCTATGCATTAGAGCATTATAGTGCTAAGTCATAGGTATTCTATTTCAATAATGTCAACCCAATCAGATTAATATTGAAAATGTACATGTGTAGTTATTAGATAGGATAATTCTGTTTTATCAATGAAAAGTTAAAAAAAAACACACTTCTATTATGTTATATCAGATGAGGCTGCTATCAGAAACTTTCATTTTCTAATTTGCATTTTTTTCAATGTTTCGACTTTTTTTAAAAAAAACACTTATCTTTATTTATTCATGCATACAAGAACTGGGGTGTCGGCTGGAGGTGAGGTGTGTGTGAGAGGATTCATGAGTCAGAGTGGGGAGCAGAACAGACGGATCTACTGAAATACACAGTTGAGGGAAGCAATTGGTGAGACAGGAGAGATCTGCTGCACAATGTGGGTTATCTCTGGCCTTGATTGAACTCATGCCAGTGGCTGGGAACAGCTTGATAGAGCTGAGACTTTAACCCCTGAGCTACCAGAGAAGCCCTAATTTGTACTTTTTTTTTTTTTAACTAAAACATTTTTTCATTTATTTACTTTACATCTTTGTAAATGTTGGGGTTGTTTTTGACTTCTCCCCTCTGGGTTGTCATTAAAAGTTCTCCTCCCATCGAGGTACCCATGATCATCACCACAGTCACTGTGCTCTTCCCTCCCTGTTCTGACCACTCTTTTTTTCCCCCCCTGCTATATTCCTCAATTCTATGGCCAGCTTGCAAGTTTTGTCTGTTACTTTGTTTTTTCTGACATTTTATTTTGTTTCCCTAATTTGTACTTTTCTAATTTGTACAATTTTCTAATTTGTATAATAATCTACCTTCAGCTTTAATTTTGCACTCATGTCACAAATATAAAAAAAGTAATTATTTTGATATTTTTCAACTGATCACTTTTTTAAGCTAAGGAAATACAGCATCTTAAATATTCTAACATAGAGTCAGTTAAAGGAAACGTATACAAAAGAAGTACTATAATGACTAAAATCATTAATTTACTCCTTGCTTAATACAAGAGACTCATCAGGAAGTAAAAACTGTGAAGGAAATAAAGTTAAAGAAATTTATAATAAAAATATTTATAGATATTTATAATATTCTTTCTTCTGTGAAAAACCAAAGCACATTTATATTTTAAATTTATGTAGCATATCATCTATTTTTTGCAACATTTTATCCAAAAATCAACGTTATTAGCTCAAATGAAAATTCACATCACAAGATTATCACCTTGTTTTTTAATATCCAAAAATAAGAATATGAAAATTTACCAAGAGGATTTGTTAATATTTCATCTGTCATGCTTTCAAAGTCTAATTATTTGATGCTTATAGGTAGGATGAAAATGTGAATAGGTGCATTATTATAGTTAAAAACAATCAGACTGTGGTAAATATTAACCATTAGCATGCTTTGTGGTATTGCTAATAGCAATTCTGCCAATCAAAAGTATTTGACTTTCTATATTAAAAAATCCATGGCTTTCTGGAACTTTCTAATGCTGTAAGTTTCTGGGAGTTAAAATTCTTGAGGCACTTTCCTTCAGAAAAAAATCTTTAAGAATCTTTCCTATAGTAAATCTTTTATTGGATATGAGGAACGATAGTTTGCCAGAAGAATGGATTTTTAAAGCAATATGCTTTTTGAGTCTGAATATCATAATTTGCTCTCCTTTATGTTCATTGCTTTATATCTACTTGATCTTCACAAGGTAACAGAGAGGCTTGGGGAGAGCCACTCAGTACAAGAATATGTTTACTGAAGAGTCACAGAGTTCTCTTTTGTATTGAACAATGAGGCTGTCATTTTGCAAGATACAAGATGTTTACTGGATAGCTCCTGATTAATATTGATTGATTAGTATAGAGGACCTTATTTCAAATAAAACTCTGACCATAGAAACTTTACTCAAACTGAACTGAAAAGTGAGTATCATTCTTTCAATTTGTCCTTTCATTTTTCTAAAGTAGCAAATATTGTTTTTTATCAGTCAATTTGCTTTTTAAATGAGTTTGTTGACTTATTAGAATAAAATATCTCATGAATGACATTCATTATAGACCTACTTTTTTCTGAGCCCTCTTCCAAGACTAATTAGTTTCAATTGCAGGCTTTGTTGTTTAGTCCTAGACATCGGGAAAATTATTTTAATCTCTTTGTTCTGCAGTTTCTCTTTTGCTTTAGAAATGAAACATACCAAATCACCTTTTCACTCCCCAGCACATAGAAGAAACCCAATGAATGGTCATTATAGTTATCAGTAATCACTTTAAGTATTACATAATTTAATTTTTCAAGCTTACCATTCATTTATTCACTTTCTTCAGAAAAACTGTAGGTCAAAAATGCAATTATTATCAAGTATATTCAAATCATTGTGTTTGTGTGATATGAATTACAAATGTGAATAAAACAGAATTATCAGTTATGTAACAATTACTCATATTTTATTGCATAGTATGCATTCACGTTTCTAAATGGGTAAGAGAAAATATCTTTCTGAACATAATAGAGAGTTGGGAAAGAAACCTGAAAATACAAAATCAGGATAAATCATGAGTGAAAGCTGAAAGAAATAACCAGGGATTTTCAGTAAATAGTAATGTGAACTACTTTGTTGTGCTATTGTGGAAATTCAGTAGACATACAGTTTATTCTCACTCTTTTCACTTTTCATTGAATATTCACTATCAGAGGCTGATGCTTCCCCTCTTACCCCCATATGGTCCTAGTCTTTTGTTTTTCATTCATTTAGTATATATTTATTGAGTGCTTACTATTTACTATGCTCTGCCCTAGGCTCTTAAACTGTTTCAACAAAGGCCTCCCCGGTGGCGCAGCGGTTAAGCTCTGGGTTGCGAAGCTGCCCGCAGCCTCTGCAGCGCCGGTTCGAACCCAGGCTGCTCCCAGGCCACCAGAGGAGGGTCCCACATGGCGCGCACACCTCTCCTGCCACCCACTGCTCCCCTCAGCAGTGTACTTCGGTCCTTCTGCCTGCTCTGCTCCCCACTCTGGCTCTGGTGAATTCTCTCACCCTTCCCCGCTTCTGACTGTACCCGGTGCTTGTATAAATAAATAAATCTTAAAAAACAAAACAAACAAACAAACAAAAAAAAACTGTGTCAACGAAATAAACAAGAAAACTCCGAAATCTTTGCTAATGAGCTTATAATTTGGAAGAGACATATGGTAAATTACATAAATGCCAGAAAATGAAAAAGCAATAAATAGAAGGAAGATATACTAAGGTAAATGGGATTAGGTGTGCAATGAATTTAAAGATTGAAGGTCATGACTTTATACAAAGTCGTCACATTAGATTTCATGGAGGAGTTAAGATTTTAGCAAATACTTGAAGGACATGAGATTGTGAGCAAAGAGAATCTCTGGGGAGACTCCTTGGTGGCACAAGGGGATAAGTACCACACTAAACAGCCTCTGCAGCATGAGTTTGATCCCCGGCCAGCCAGGGAGCAACCCACATGGCGCAGCAGACCTCTCCTGACTTGCCCGCTGCTCCCCTCAGCAGTGTATGTCAGTCAGTCTGCCTGTTCTGTTCCCCTCTCTGTCTCTGATGAATCCTCTCACCCTGCCCACCCCAGCTCTTGTATGCATAAACAATAAATCTTTAAAAAGAAAGAAAAAGAGAATCTCTGGGGAAGAGGAGATGAGACAATGGTTGTACAAGGAGAGAAACCATAATGGCTGGCCTCAGTTGAAGAGGCAACAGAGGTAACTGTATTATTAGAGCAAAGACAGTGGAAGACAAGATATTTTTTATATATTTATATTTTTATATATTTATTAAGATATAATTGTTACAATATTATAATTTTAAGGCCCACAATCTGTTAATTTGATACATTTAGATATTATGATTACCACTAGAGCGTCAGGAAACACCATTATCATATCACATAATTGTTTTATTTTTGTGGTGGGAGCAATTAAGATCTAGTCTCATGATGACTTTGAGCTTATGACACAGTATCAGTGTCTATAATAAATACGCTGTTCTTAGACAAATTATTTAAGTTCTTAGAGTTGGTGGAGGTTATAGCTATTGATCATATGTTATCTACCCTAAAAGTATCTTTCAAAATATATGACCTACATCCACTATCTGGAAATTTACCAGAAGACTAAAGAATGAATGACAGGACCAACACCCAGTTTAAGAGATCAAAACTTATTAATATGGACAGACTTTAATGTTCTCCTCAGCTGGAAAAGTTTCTTCCTGACTTTAAGTCCCTGACCTCCCTTTTCTTAGAGCATTTATTTTAGAAAACTTGTAAATGCAGTAACTGTCCCTTTGAGATATAAATCATTTTAAAAGGTTCTTGCCAGCTTTATGATTCAAGAACATCTTTCTCAGGAACCTGGGATCCATCTCTTTGAAATGTAACACCAAGGGGATAGCATGTCAATTTCCTGGTTTCTATTGGGAAGTAGGGACTAACTTCTGAGGATTCCTAGCAACAAGTAGAAAAACTGCTTCCTGTCAAAAAAGAGAGAACATTTGCTTTCTCCTTGAGTAAACCAAACTAGCAAACACAAATGGCCTGTGTTCTCCCTTTCACTCCACACTTGATCTTAACCAAAAGGCCAAGAAGTGATCTCCCTCTCATTTGAATGCTTAACCCTAACAGGCACTTGCAGGTGATTCCCTAAAACACATGGGTCGTCTAGATTTGGTTAAGGGTGGAGAAAACTGGTTGAGTTATGGAACTCCCTGGTGGAACAAAGGGTAAAGATGCAACCTATGAAGCTATCCATAGCCACTGGGGCATGAGTTCGATCCCCAGCCAGTCAGGGAGCATCCCACATGGTGCAGCAGACCTTTCCTGACTCACCCGCTGCTCCCCTCAGCAGTATATTTCAGTCAGTCTGCCTGTTCTGCTCCCCACTCTGTCTCTGGTAAATCATCTTACCCCCCACATCTCTGGCCTGTACGCCAGTTCCTGTATGCATAAACATTTCTTTTAAAAAAGAGTCAAATTGGGAGACATTGGAAAGGCATCCCAGAGTCACATGGGACTATGGCAAGCAGTTGTTATATAGATCTAGCAAACTAGTCAGTAATTTTCATTACATGAGTATGCTGATTAATGAAATTATTCACCTGCCTTACATTTTATTTTATTTTTAAGATTTATTTATTTATTTATACAAGCACTGGGTACAGTCAGAAGCGCGGGAGGGTGAGAAAATTCACCAGAGCCAGAGTGGGGGAGCTGAACAGGCAGACTGACGAAATACAGTGCTGACGTGAGCAGTGGGTGGCAGGAGAGGTCTGAGCGCCATGTGAGACCCTCACCTGGTGGCTGGGGATCAAACTGGTGCTGCAGAGGCTGCGGGCACCTTCACAACCCAGTGCTCAACCACTGCGCTACTGGGGAGGCCCTCCCTTACATTTTAAAAAGATAACTGTATACATTTTTAAGGGAAGAGTCTGCATGAAGTGGTAGGAATAAGGGAACAAGCCCCAACCAGATCAATTAGCTGTGCAAGAAGTGATCAGAAATGATTCATATCAACAGATACAAATCATTAATTGCTTAGCAGAAACTAGATTGAATGTGTTTTAGAATACAGAAATGTGGTTTGTAATGAAATATATTATTTCTGCAGCAAAGTTTGTAAATATTCACAGTCAAAAATAAAAATCCTTTGTGTAGTTTGCTATCATTTTAGTTGACATTTTCCCTCCAACTGAGTTAAAGTCAAGGCAAGTTTCCCCACATGGGAGTTGGCTACAGAGAACACCTTCAGGGGCATCTATGTCGAATGGATGACTTGCATATGATTTGGCATGAATAATTGGAATGTAAAAAGACGTAGAAAGCCTAGATTAGTATGTGATATATCAAAGAGAAAATTTTTATTACAGAGGCTGAGAAATGTCTATAGCTAGAGGTGAAGTTTGATAGAGATTCACAAGCAGAACTCAGGTCAGTTTCGCTCTATTTATGTTCTTCTGTTGTCATTAACCTTTCTCATACCTCCTATATATTTCCTGCCCCTTTAATCTTCTCATTTGCAAAAGGTACTTCTATTCTTTTAAAAGCTCCTTTGCTGGAACAACAACAATAATAACAACGGACAGTTTTCTTCTTTAGCTTGCTCAGTAATCCGTAAGTAACAGGATTGTTGTATTTATAATCATGTTGAATAAAATTAATCTATATACATAGTCACATTATTCCCACTGAACATAAAAAGTCAGGATATCGGTCACATTAAGGCAGCATAGGTTTATTGTTGTGAAGCATGGGTCTTGAGGCTTGAAGGACTACATTAAATGCTGGTTCACATTATTAGCTATGGAATCTTGCACAAGTTATTAAACAACTCAGTATCTCAATTTCTTCATCTTTAAAATAAATGTAATCATTATACCTCAGTGTTGTTATGAAGATGAAGTGAACTAACATTTGTAGTACTGGGGATATTATAGTACTCTGTCAGTATTTTTTACTAAATAAAACAATGAATAAATCAGTAAACTATGAAAAATAGTATATTACATACTTCGCCTAATGTGGCTTAAAGAATTCAACTTTTGCTTATTTTCAAAATATTTCCAATGAAAGAATAACTTAAAATACACATAAGTACACAGATAAACACACATGTATAGTCCAGCACTGATATCAATGGTGAACAACCATATAAAGAGATTCACTACATAGGTAGTGATTAACCAGGTTTATCCTGTTTTATAATAGATTTCAAAATACAAAAGGACATTTCTGGAAAATATTTTGAAAATCTGGTGTTTTGGTTATGTGTGTGGGTTTTTATGTGTGTGATTAATGGCTTGTTTTGGCAAGTTTTTATTAACTTACTTTATGGAGTTATTATGGGTATTATTAGTTATGGAAATACATTTAACTCTTGAGCTAATGTCCTTCTTTAGTCTTCTGTGTTACCTCATTGACTAACAGATTTAAAAATTCCTTGGCCTTTCTGTGAAGTGTGATTCTTAAGAAATGTATTGCCTTTGTCTTTCTTGTGTTTATGACAATATAATGTACAAGCTCAGTGTATAAATACATAAAAATAATCTCTAACTTGATACCCAGTCTCTATTCTACTGTTGGTCAATGTATTTTCTTAAGATTCATATAAACTGGAGAATCATTCATAATCTGCCAATTTATCAAAGCTTTTATGATTCCACAGTGGTTGATTCATATCAAAATGGTATTTTTGCTCAGAAAAATATAATTTTATTTACACATGAATTGGTTCATTTGAAAACTTCTCTCAAAACACTTATAAAAAAGACAACAATCATATGTCTTTTGCACAGAAATTTAGAAAATGAAAGTCTTTGTTTAAGACCTTTAAGCAAGTTCCATATATTTTTTTAAAAATCACTCTAGTCTAAAATTAATACAGGTTTCATGAATAGAAAATTTTATCTTTAAGATTCTTTGTTTTTCATATCTTAATTTTTTAAAGTTCAAAATGGGAAATTGTGCCCTCTAAAATAAATATATATTCAATATTATTTTGTTGTTTCACTTATCTATTAGATGCTAGAAAATGATATGATGAAAAGGTTGTGATTTTTCAAAAGTGACAAATTATATAAACTGGAAAAATACTATAGATATTAAAATAGCAGAAACGCTAATTTGTAAAACTACCATTTCATATGTCATAAATAAAAAAAATAATTATCAATAACACGTAAACTTAGGGATACAATAATTTTACTTCACATATATGAAAAGAATCTGGCTTTTAAAAAGTTCTTATTCTATAGATGAAATTTTCATATGTTCTGAATGGGATGATTAAAAGTTTTTCTGTAGGAAGGAATACATGAATACATGTTGATGTCCACAATGCAAGTAATTTCAGTCTGTTTGCACAGAAATCTCAGAGACTTTATAATATTTGGAAAAAGTCATTATGCTGGCGCATGAATATATCATTTAATTTTACAATATCCTCTATTTTTGATAAGGATCTGTCCTACGTACATGAATGGCATTCAAAAGGATATATTTGAATTCACAATAATAAAATTAAAGCTCCCATTATTTGAATGTAGATATTTGGAGAATGATAGCTAGCTAGTATGTCATTATGTCTATGTCATATATCTATGTCTAGATATGTATGAGGTTATCGAGAAGTGTGCAGGACATTTCAAATCTAGTTTGCCCAGTCTTTTTCTTTAGTTTCTTTGAATTATAAAGTAAAAGAGTTAACAGGAAAAAAACAGGTATTTTCTTTTTTTTTTTTTAAGAATTATTTACTTTTATACAGGAACCGGGGTACAGGCCAGATGCGCAGGAGTGTGAGAGGATTCACTAGAGACAGAGTAGGGAATAGAACAGGCAGCCTGACTGAAATACACTGCTGAAGGGAGCAGCGGGCGAGACAGGAGAGGTCTGCTGCACCATGTGAGATTCTCGTCGGCCAGCCGGGATTGAACCCGCATTGCAAAGGCCGTGGACAGCTTCACAGTGAGGTGCTCAACCACCTGCACCACCAGGGAGGCCCCTCCCAAAAAAACCCCAGGTATTTCTATTCAAGATAGTATACTATTTCTAAATGTATGTGTATCTCCATTTATTTATTCAAATAATGTTCAGTCCACATTGTTTTGCACAGTTAGAGTACTAGTAATGTCTCATAATACATAATGAAATTTAAGAGAAATTCAGTTTTTCCCTTAAAGAAGACATATTTTCTCAGACAACTGCCAATCATTTTTCTCTTTGAATTTATTTTCCAGGAAACTTGCAATCAAATCAAGATTTAAATTCATAAGTACATATGCTACCAATTAAGATGCTTTAATATAATTATTTTCCAGTATTACACAAAGGGGTGTCCCATATTTGTGGCAAGAAGGTGATCTCCACTGACACCCACCATGGAAGAGGATGCAGTTGAGCATTATGAGGAAGAAAGTGTGGAGAGAGTTGAAAGATCCTCCTTATAGCCTTCTGAAAATGGTAGTCTAGGCTCCACTTTTGACATTTACTAGCAATCCCATGTAACTTTGTGTGTATAAAATCAAATACAAGTAAAACATACTATATTCATTAGCATAGTAATGTCTTCTAATCTAGAAAGTAAAAATGACCCAATATATTTTCTTTGTTAATTTAATATAAAAGTAAAAACAGCCAAGTTTCAGGTGCTATGTACTAGACTCTGTTCTAAATGATTTATTTATAAATACATACCCAATTATAATACATCTTATGGGGCAGATGTTTTTACCATCCCCATTTTACAAGTTAGGAAAGAAAGGAAGAGATAAGTGATTTTCACAAGGAAATAAAGATAATAATTCTAGGGTTATTGCACACATATATTCACTATGCAATTTTTTTTCTCCTATAATATAGAGCTGTTAAAAGATACTACGTAAAAATAATAGCTGATAGGTCAATTATAGTAATTATCATGTTTAAAGGAATTTTAGCAACAGATCAAAAGTCAGATAAAATTTATACTTAATATGTACTTAGCATGTAAAAATTGCACTTATGAACTCAGTAGTTTTGAATGCAATTTCAGTAAAATATGCTAAGGGATTTGATCTTTTGCCCTCCTAATATCACTTTTCAGGAATTGGTAGTTATGGATCATATACAATCCACTAATGATATTTTGTAGTGTAACCTCTTTTAAGAATTCAGAAATATCTGAAAAATACCAGTTATCAAGTACTTTATTATGTTAAAACTAGTGAGATGAAATAAGTGTATTTGTAAACAAAGGAACTATTCTGGTTATGGCTAAACTCAATATTTTTTAGAAAAACAGTTGGAAATGCTATAAGACTCCTGGGAGAAAGAGTAATATGTTGGTCTAATTAAATAAAAATTACTAATATAATTTGAACCTATTATTTGAAATCCTACACAGTACTCCCAGTCCCTTGAAATTTTGCAAAGATAAATTATAAGAATAAACTTCACAGAGAGCAGTTATTTTAAAATGAACAAGAAGCAGGTAAAGCACATAGACAAATATCCTTCAAAGGAGGGAATGATGAACAATTGGACATGTATATAAAATGCAAAGCTAAGAGAAATGAAACTCATTTATCAACTTTGATATGTATAAGTAATTGGAGCTCTGATTTTTGTCAGCTTTTTCTTGTTGAGTGGGGAGAGAAGATAGTGAATTTGGAAATGTTTTATACCTTCATAGTAATATTTAAAGTTCTGTGACTGATATTATTTGCTGGGGTGAAGTTAAGGGCAAGAGCTGGGAGAGGACTGAGATCCAAGACAGAAACACTATGTAGTGGATGATGTGAATGCCCTCGCCCTGCTTTAATGTGCAATTCCTTCACTGGCCTTCAATACAACTTTTTTCTCATAACTCCTTTAGCCTTTGAATGGGCCAGTGTAATGTGTTCACCTGCTGATGTAGGCAAACCAGGGTAATTGACACACTGGTAATAGAAGAGCCCAACTAAATTGCCCCATAGGTCATTACAAAGGGTAACATCCACAGCAGCATTCACTTATCCTGAAATATTTTCCTTTGTGGGATTTTTCAATGAAATCATACTTTTTCAACATTTCTTCCCCTCCTTGCCTACCTTTCCATTTGTTTACTGCTTTCTCTTGAGACCACTTTCTTAATAAATCACATGCACATACATCTTGGTTCAAGTTCTGCTTCTGACCTAAGCCATAAAAGCTGACTCTCAAAGAATCGAAGAATGGTGGGATATCGTGCTCAGTGAGGAAACTAAAATAATGAACATTTTATATAAAAAGAATATTGTGGGGCTCCCTGGTGATACAAGGGGTTAAGACGCAACCTATGAAACTCACCACAGCCACTATAGCACAGGTTCCATCCCTGGCCAGGGAGGTGACCCACATGGCACAGCAGACCTCTCCTGACTCACCCATTGCTCCCCTCAGCAGTGTATTTATTTTGATCTGCCTGTTCTGTTCCCTGCTCTGCCTCTGGTGAGTCCTCTCACCCCCCAAAACTCTGACCTGTACCCCAGTTCTTGTATGTATAAATAAATAAATCTTTTAAAAAAAGAATACTGTAAGCAGGAAACAGGAATTATTTTCAAGATACAGTGATGTTTCTGTATATTAAAGGGTTTAATCTATTGAGAATGGCAACCAGAAGAAAAATTTGTCCTTAATTCAATATGCAAAATTGAAGAATTTGCTGAGTTCAAGTAAAATTATGAGAACTTACATGAACAATTATGAAAATAAATAGATTACATGATGAGTATTCATTGAAACCAAGGGACCCCAAGATAATGAAGTAAAATGTCTTTTGAGAATGAAAATAGAATGATGAGCAAAGTTACACATGTGATCACAGAAGTCAAGGGTACATAATTGGAGCCCCAGCTGAAGGTTTCAAATTTTAATAGATACTATGGAGAAAGGGGTGTTTCCCTTTTCATCTCCAAGTCCCTCCAGGCTAGAAAGTAATCAAGTTGATATCAGACAGATTGGCAAGTAAAAGAAACAAAAAAGCTAAATAATGAAATATATTATAAATATTAACCTCCTATATAAATTATATAAATATAATATAAATATATTATAAATATTAATAATATTAAATATATTATAAATATTAATTATAAATATTAAATATAATATAAACATTATAGATATAATATATTATATATATTATAAATATTTAAAAAGCTAAATAATGAAATATATTATAAATATTAACTAAAGCTGAGTAACTTTTCCATAAAGCTTAAATCATCTTTAAATAATTTCACTTAAAAACAAAGGATGTTAAGGGAAAGTGTGGGAAGGAAGGTACTAGGAAAGTAACAGTAAACTACTGTTAGTCTGATTGAAGTGGCCTTCTCCATTGATGAGAGGTTAAAATACAAAGTACTCCTCTTAGGAGTTAAAGAGATAAGTGAGAGAAGGTTTTCCCAGTAAAGAGAGTCATCATCACAGGGAGGATTTTCCTTTATACTTGTGAATGTGTCTTACAAAAGTGTAACATCCATCGAACTTTCAGAAAACCTCCTATTAATCTCTCTCTCTCTCTCTCTCTCTCTCTCTCACACACACACACCCCATAATAAAGGGAAAATATTGATTACAACCTTGACTTACTAATTTTTTTCCAGTTATCTCATTAAAGGTATCTAGAAGTGTATTACTCTGTTTATACCAATAGTCATGGGAATCAAATATACATAATTCTGGTGCCCAGATATCAATATTTAATATGATTCTAATACTAATAGGAAGCATTGGCAGAATAGTAAGGAACAAACTCTGACCCTGTGAATGATGTCCTGAATGAACTCCACCCTGCAATATTTTTACTGACTTCACTCCATCTCCACACTGAAGAGAAATCAGGTGCTCAGGACCACACTCCCAGCATGCCATGAATCTGAATTCCTGAATGGGTGTCTACTGGGAACTAAGGGTGGAGCTAAGAAGACAAACTTACCGTACAACTGAACACATGTGGTCTCAGGCTCTCTGGCTTTTCTGACTTTCGACTTACACCCTGATGTCTCAACTCTGATGGCATTACTGGCAGGATGTGTTGACCAATCTTCTCTCACTCTCTTTCTCTGTTCTCCCTTTAAAAAACCCCTTGTAAATAACTCTTTAAAAATATTTCTCTGTATGCCTGTTTTGAGGTCTTGTTCCAAGTTCTTAAACAAGAGGTTGAGGGCCCACATCCATGATACCCATTTCTGCCTGGAGCTGCCTGGTAAAAGAAGCAGGGTTACTTTCTGTGGAGGAATTGCATTTTTCACACTTTGCAGCATGAGTAGATGGAGACATACTCAGATGTGCTCTTCAGAACTACAGCTCCAATAGTGAAATCCATTCTTTACACTTCCCAGCTCTCAACAGTCTACTGCTATACTAATCTCTCCCCTTTTCCCATAAGTCTTAGGAGTTGTGTGGGATATTAGTTGTGAAGAACTCTGGATTCTTCTGCACCCATTTCCTATCAATTTAGTCCCAATCCCAAGACTATAAGTAGTTTCTTAATTGAGATAATTACATTTTCAATATTTCAGATTGGTTAATTCTGTGAGAACCATGAACAGAAATGAAGTATCTATAAAAACATGATAGTACAAGTATAATAGAGATAAAACAAAAATGAATCAAAGGTTTTGTTTGGCATTAAAATACAAATAGGGTACTTAATTATATAAGCAAATATTTGTTTCTGTAAATATTAGTATGTTTGGTTTATGTTTTAAGACTGTTTGAGATGTCTTAGAGATTCAGCTAAATGTGGAATTTATAGTTTAAAATAATTTAAAAGAATTGAATTAACTAGGTTTACAAATGGCATTAGTTGTTCAATGGGATTTAATCTTCCAAACTTGTAAGTTAATTGAGTATCAGTCAAAGAACAAAAGAAATTTAGTACTATTAATTTTAGGAACATACAAAATTATAGCAAAATTCATTAATTTGTAATGTGTATTTCAGGTTACAGGAGAAAATTGGTTATTATATTCATAATCTTACACAACTATTGATTAAAATATACAAAAGCTCCCTTAGCAATTAAATACTCAAATGATAGATTATAAATGTTGCTATATGTCTGTGCTAATATTCAAAAATCCTTTAAAACTTCTATTAATTATAAATTGAATGATAAAACTGAATCAAAGGATTAAAAAACTACACATTTTAAAAGGTTTCCTTAATTTTAAAAGATACTTAAATACTCTGATGATTTTTAGACAAACTGCGTAGTATACTCATACAGAAGTTAAGCAGAAAAAAATAAGTTGATAATATAAACTTACCACATTATAGCTGTTAAAAGAAAATTACAGTGCCCAAACGGAGGTTTGTGGTATGTCAACAAAGACTTGAGGCTTACCTAGCTGTGATTTCAACCTTCTCTAGGAATGCAGTCTTTTTTTTTTTTTAATTTTATTTTCATAATCCCCATTAGGAATGTAGTCTTAACTGTCAGTGTGGAATTTTCTGGTAAACACCAATGAGACCATCTTTTCCTTTCTCAAAGGAAACTAAGATAAACTGCTCTGGAATCATTCTGCCCAAAAAAGGTAAAATAAGCTTTT
Organism: Talpa europaea; assembly: GCF_964194135.1. NCBI lineage: Eukaryota > Metazoa > Chordata > Mammalia > Eulipotyphla > Talpidae > Talpa > Talpa europaea. The sequence goes on along the minus strand of NC_140073.1, from coordinate 125,269,520 downwards.
CTTAATATGCAGATAGTTCTCCAGTGTCACTTAGTATGGAGAACTCATGGTCAATCTTAAAGACAATGTGGACCTCAGCTCAGGAAGTCTAACTGAAGAATTTAGATATTTTATGAAAAGAACATTGAAAGCCCTTAAGACTAAGAGAAACTTTGCCCTTATCCCAGTCATTTGTCCTTTCTTATTAGGGAGGTAAGGAGGTGTGACCCTAGTATAGGTTTATCAATGAAGATATCCTCCCTATATGAGAAACACATTGTAACACAACTGAGGAATTGGTGCTAGGCTGAGGCTACTGGGGAAGATTTGACTGAGAAACTGGCATAGGGAAGTGGGTCATTTTAGATCCCTTCCTTCCAAACTCTGGCAACTTAGCTTAAAATATCGACAGTCACTAGCATTAACCACTTGATTCCCCAATACTCACCTGCTACTTCATACATTATGAACAAACACTCTAGGAACATGAAAAAGAACCCATGATTATATTCTTCTACATATAATCTTAATATAAAGCCACCTTACTAAGATAAGGGAAAAAAGCTGTTTATCTCAACCTATACAATACTGAAATGAAGATAAATAGATGTAGGGGAGGGGGAAAAGTGTTGGACTGACAAGATCCTTGAGTCATTGTTTCTCTTAGGAATTCTGATGAAAGGTGCATGGTGAACAGAGGGAGCAACCACAACTGCAATGAGCTCATGATCTGAAGATCAGTGTGTTTACCAAGGAGGGAAGCCAGAAAGCATCAGAAAGGGAAGGAAAGGCTGAGAAACATAAAGCAGGAATGCTGCTAGTTCACTGAGAGGGATACTATCTCTTTGTAAAACAATCTCCCATCATAACACTCATCAATTCAATTCCATTAGTCTCTATTTCTGTTTTTGTTTGAGTACCATGCTGTTTTAATTATTGTAGCTTTTTAGTATAAAGTCTGGATGTGTGACTTTTTTTGTCAGGTCGATTTGGCTATTCTGGATCTTTAGTGGTCCTCTATGAATTTTGTAATATTGGGTTATGAGAAAAGTCATGACATATTTTTTTCTTTGAAAAACAGAAAAAATGCATCATGACTTTTCTGACAATGAATATTTGTTCTATTGCTCGAAGAATGCCACTGAAACACTGATAGGGATTGCACTGAATCTGCAGATTGCTTTTGTAGGAATGTTATTGTCACCTTGTGTAGGAATGTTTAATCTTCTAATCCATAAGTATGATGTATCTTTCCATTACTTTGTGTCTTCTATTTCTCTTAACAGGTCTTATAGTTTTCCTTGTGTAAGTCCTTCACCTACTTTGTTAAGTTTACTCAAAGGTATATAAATTTTTGTTGGGATCATTTTCTTAATTTCTTTCTTTTCTAAGCTCAATAGAACTATCATATGATCCAGCTATTCTAATTTTTCAGAATACAAAAACACTAACTGAAGACTATATAGATAACTTATTGTAATGTTATTTAAAACAACCTAAGTGTCCACTGATGGATGAAATGATAGATGTGATACATATATACAATGGACTATTAGATTAAGAGAACAGATTGGTGGTTACCAAAGTAGAAGGGAATTGAGGGCAGTTGAAACAGGTAAAGGGGATCAACTGTGTATTGGTGGAGGGAAAAATATTTTGGTGGTGACCATACTGTAATATATACAGATGTGAAAGTTGCACACCTGACACTCTTACAATATTATAAACTAATGCTGTCAGCAAAAATTTTTAAAAAAGTATGCTTCATCACAACTATTTTAAAATAAATTAAGAACAATATCAACTCTAAGAAAATTTATGATTTACTACTCACTAAAACATATCAAATTAAACTTGTCACAAAGATATTGCTAATTCTTATTGATAACTGAGAATGTTTATTAATAAGAAGGAACAATCTTTTCTAAGTTTTTTCCTGAAGTTATATACCAAAGATACAAAACATGAGCACTCCTAATGCAGCAAGACTTCAAGCTCACATCTATGTGAAAGCAGAGCCATTGTGATGCAGTAGAGAATGGAAGCATATTTTGGATCCTTAACTCACAGTCATGACAGTGTGATCTTGCAATTAATATTCACTGATAACATCAATTCCTGTATTTCTTCTAAAGATTTCTAGGAACTAAATTTTTATATATTCCTGAAATGCACTCTGGTACTATTGGGAATTACCGCATCCTTAAAACATGTACAATAAAGGGGTTCCAAAATATTTAAGTTTTTTGAATGATTGGAGTTATGTATGATTTTGTTAACATTTGGGAAAGTCCACAGCTTATTAACTCTCTGCTTATCAATCAGTTTAATTAGTATCAACTCATTTAAGTAGGAAATGGATAATCAGAGAAGTCATTTTACACAGGGTTTTCAATTATTGCTCTTTGTTCACACATGAGGAAATTATATCTCAATATCTCTGAGATAATAAGAATGCCAATTGAATATTGATTACTCTTTTGTCCTTGGAAAGGTAGACAGTAAAACATTTGGCCACAATAGTAATGCTTTAAATTAATCACTGAAATAATTATATTTTTAAGCCATCACTCTGGACAGTAATGAAAGCATAAAGTCCTGTAGGACACCAGTTGTTATATCCCCTGCCTTTAGTATTTCTGATTATAATTTAGTCAGTGGGGCTGCTGACATAATAGCTATATAAGCTAAACTATGGAGGTATGTATTAAGCGATACATACTGAATACAAAAAAACAAAGGATTTTTTTTTTTACTACTGCAGGGCAAGTGTTTAGATTTTTTTAAATGATACATTATGACCAAACCTTTTCTTTAAATGTCACCAATGATCACTCTGCTTTAAATTTGTTTTCCCATTGTTATGAACTTGTTACCCTCACCCAGCTGCACTGACAGATGGTTGGTGACTTTCTTACTATTATACCTTGAGTTACTGCCAAGTATAACTCCAAGGGATTTGGGGTATTCACAAATACCATTGTGATGCACTAACATTAATATGGCATTAACAAGGTTTTTAAGTCCTTAGTGCATAGTAGATTGAGCTTAATATCCTTATCAATGTACTTGGAAAACATAGTTTAGATTATATAGCTATTATGTCAGCATCTCAACTGACTAAATTATAATCAGAAAGCAATAAACACGGGTCAGAGTAGAGACAGGGGATATAACAACTGGTGTCCTACAGGGCTTTATGCTTTCACTACTGTCCAGAATGATAGCTTAAAAAAATCTAAAAAACTGTCTGTAGATCATATCATATTAGGAAGTCTAGGTTTCACCTTGGATACAATGATTAGAATTTAAAGTGTTCTTTATAAAGGAAGCAAAAGAGATAAAATCAAGAAGGTGAAGGTCAATATAGGAACAATTGTAAAAAATGAAACATACTACTGAATTCAAGAAGGATAATTATGGGTTCTGTGACATTATAAAAGAAATATACCTTAAATTCAGTGAATATACTTATTATTATTAATTACATATTTCTGAATAAAGCTGATAATGTAATTCAAAGAAAACTTAGACTTGTTTATTATTGTCTATTCTTAATAGATGTCTGCTTTAGAACAGATTATTTATTAAAAATATTATTTTAAAGGATTAAAATATAGATTTAAATGAAGAGCAAATGAAACAGAGCGGGCACATGAAAACATTTGTTCCCTCTTCCACTGTAAAGCCCTAAAAATGCAGACCCGCCCTTTTTGAATAAAAAGCTTGGGTTATTCCATCAAAGATGGTAGCCAAAGGAGATTATGCTCAGGAAAAAGTCAGAGTCAAAATGTGTTCAGACTTGACCTGAAGATTTTTTTTTTAAGATATAATTCCAGGTTCACAGAGGTGTGTGATAGATATTTATTGCTAACGGAATCTTTAATGGGAATTTGTGAGCAAATACTTTTCATTATACCTCATTTCATTTATCATATCTCTTCCATTTGGGTTATACAGAACAAACAGACCTTTTTCTTTTCCAGGCAAAGTCATAAATATGTCACAGGAAAAATAACCAAATGGTTATATTTGAGGAGGGAAGAAAGAGGGATACTAGGCATGTGCAGAAAGAGAATAGTGTCCAAAAATGATAAAATATTAAGTTCAAAGATGTTTTAGGTGATTAGCAAGATTATCACAAGCAGCAACATGTTGATCCTTTTGTTAGTACAATTAGAGTTGAAATTCAGTGTATCCTTGTCATACCCATAAAGGACACCATCCTTGACCAATCAATGCCTGCTGGAACTGCCTACTGTGTCACATAATTTCAACTACTTCATAACACCAGTAACTGAAATCATCTAGTTTACTTGTTTACATTGGACACATATACATTTGTTGTCAAAATATTTGGGAAGCAGTACACATAGTACTTAACAGATGCAGTTGTAACCATAAATGATTACAAAAACTAAAAATAATTGAGCTAATTATTTAAATTTAGAAGTAAATACACACACACACAAAGAAAGATAAATATTAGGAAACAGAAACCACAGCAATTGTTATGAGCTATATTATAAAGGGTTATTATTAATAACTATTTACTAGGAGATAATTACTAATATTATCTTAAGAAGAGCCCTGTAGCCATACTTCTGTATGTGTCTCAAAATTAATTATTGACATAAAATATTAAGTGTAAAGGAACATTAGAGAAGTGACAACTGATATATGTGCTCAGAAGCAGGCATGCCCCTTTTTTTATCAGACGAATAGTGTCAATATAGTAAGAAGATGAGCTGGATTCTGGTTTTGTTGAAACTCTAGTTAGATTCAGTTCATCACAGCTTTCAAATGACTAAAGAAAGAATTAAGAACAACCCTTTAACAAGATTTGTGATCTGAATGTCTACAGATTTGCTCCATTTCTCTGGCCCTAGCTTTTAGTCTTCATATAACCTATATACATTTGTCTCTGGAAGGGCCTCACTGTGCTTTTATGACATCCCTAGGTTTTCTTTTAGTTTCACTGTCTCTCATCCTCGGATTTTAGCAAAAATCTGCAAGCACTTATACCTCAGTTGGGGGAAGGGCTTCTCTCAGTAATCTGTCCCCAAGCTCAGGCACAGGCAACTTGTGCTTCATGCTCATTACAAGACCCCATATCACACTCAGTTCTCCTGCTAGTGCCCAGCTTTTATAGTTGTATCAAGCTCATTGAAAGACCTACAATGCTTGGAGGGTTTGTTTTTTTTACTCTCCCATCACACTTTGGAGATAGGCACTAAGGTTTCTTAATTACCTTGCTCTCTACTGTCTACAGGAAATCACTGTTTATATCACCATGGTTTAGACAGCCTAAAGGGGTCCTCCCAGTTCTCCCTCACTGAAATTATAAGCCTAAGAACTCACACACATACATGATAACCCATGGGGGAAACAAAAAAAAAACAAAAAAACTGGCAAGTAGGTACTAATTATTTTTGTGCCTGGACTCTGAGATATTTAAACAATTACAGCAACTCATACTTGTCTTTCAAAATTTGGAAATGCATTAGTTTCCTGCCTCCATTTATAGCATCTTTCCTTTTCTTCTTTCCTTTTCCCTGAGGCTTTTCTCACCTGCTATGGCTAAAATGAACCCTGAGGCTTTTCTCACCTGTATGGCTCCATAAGTTTACATTTCTTACCTCTTTTATATATAAAAACCTTTTATATATAAATATATATATATAAAACCATGATATTTATAGGTGATATAACTATTCTCATTTTTATATAAAAAAATTGTCTTGAGACTTTCCATAACCAATGTAGAAGGAGCTAAAGTCCTGGTCCATGACCTGAAGCATACACTCTGAAAAATTGGCTTCATTACCTAGTCTTCTTTCATGATTTCCATTTTCTTGCATTATTATTTTTAAATTGCTTTACTAAGAACAACTCGTAATTTAAATTATCCTATGGGCAAGTAGAATCTGAATAATATAGCATAAAATCCAAAGAAAAAAATATTACAAGTTATAACATTCATTTGTTAGATTTTCAAACTAGAACAGTTAAGGTCATATAGTCCACCTACTATATAAACTCAGGAAGTTTAAATATTGCTAGAAACAATTCCTTTTTGGCTTTGCTTATCTTTGGATGCATATTTACAGTGTTTTATATCAAAATGATATGATTCTTTCTTGCGTTAGACTATAAAACCCATTGCTTCTCGGCCTTTTTACTAAGATCAAGTGTAGACTATAAAACCCATCATGGTTAATGGTTATTATTTTGTTCATCTCTCTATCCTCATTGCCCAACAAGGGAAGCAGCATTGCTAGTTGAGTGTGATTGTAATATAGTGGGCGAGTATCAATGCATACAAGCAATGCAATGTTGAGAATTTTTCCAAGTTTATTTTGAATATTCTTTAAAAACATTTTTATCACATCTAAATATTATCTAAAGAGCAAGTTCTCATTTACCCAATGTGCATAAATTTCAAAGGTATGTCATTCAGGGTTTAGTAAAAGAAGTAACTTTAATGTTGAGCTGTGTCAGCAGGAGGTAGGAAGCCCAAGACTCAGAACTAAAAAACTGGGGAAATGAACTTATATCACACTTTGGGAAACAGGGCTTTGGAGGAATAAAAAACTTGAATTCTATTGGTCAGGGAGTGGGTTGGGGACAAAATAATATGGGTTTGCAAAGAGATCATGGGGCAAAGTAGGCAGTAAACAGAGGAATGTAGAGTGGACTAAAGGCCATTCTTGTTGGTGGGCACTTGACCATATTCAGGCTGGTAGTGTGGATACCTCAGAGACAAAGGGCTTCAACCAGGTTGCTAGGTTTTCTCTATCTAGAGAAGCAGAATTTCTTGAGAAGAATGGGTTGGTCTTGGTATTATAGCAAAAGGGTCATATACTATTTGACTAACTGTAAAGTGTGCAAAACAAATATATATATCATATATATATGTATATGAATAATTTATTTGTAAAATGAAAATATATTCCATAAGCACATCTTAAATTTTCAAACAATTATTTGTTAAATGTTTATGTGATGAGCATTTTAAAATAATTTAAAAATGATTTTATTTGTAGAAAGCAAACTATATGCAATCACAAATACCATGACTTCAGAAAACAGCAAAATTGTTGCTGTGGTTATTAGCTTAAAGTGTCAGGTATTCAAACTTTTTACATTTCTAAATTCAGTCTCTCTCTCTCTCTCTCTCTCTCCATGCATACATGAGGACAGACACACACACACACGCATACACACATCTTTTCCAAAGGCTGATCACTTCAAATGTATTAAAATTCAGATAAAAGTAGGAGAAAGAAAATATCTTTCTGCAAAAGAGCTAATAACTGACAGGACAAATACTGAATTGAACTGAAAAGAAAAAAGATTAAATCAGTAACTTTGAAAGTGTTTCTTCAGTTTAGCTGACCACTTTTCTGTTGCTCTAAAATGTCTTGATGAAAAAGAGGTAAGTTCGGGGCCTCCCAGGTGGTGCAGCGGTTGAGCGCTGGGTTGCGATGCTGCCCGCAGCCTCCGCGGCGCCGGTTCGATCCCTGGCTGCTCCCCGGCCACCAGCGGAGGGTCCCAAATGGCGCGCAGACCTCTCCTGCCTCCCGCTGCTCCCCTCAGCAGTGTACTTCGTTCCTTCTGCCTACTCTGCTCCCCGCTCTGGCTCTGGTGAATTCTCTCACCCTCCCGCGCTTCTGACTGTACCCAGTGCATGTATAAACAAAAACAAACAAATAAATAAATAAAACATGCCTCTATTTAAAAAAAAAAAAGAAAAAGAGGTAAGTTCATCATAATTTACATTTGTATTACTCTATGTGAAAGTTGTTAGGAACATTGAATTATAGAAAAAGTTGGGGTAAAGTTGCACCTGGTCTTTTCAGTTTATTTCTACCCCCTGGAAGTATATTTACATATTTCTCCTCCTAAATATCAGATAAGAACAGAAAATTCTAACCACCTTCATGGGTGAAAAAGGGGCTACTTAAAAGACCCCTTACCCTCATGGGCTCTGGTCACTATAAATTATCCCAAAATTGATACAACAGGATAATAACATTGCATTTTTTTCTTTTGCGCATTTGTTTCTTCAAAATGAACAAATAGACTTTTGTTAATATAACCATAGTAGGCCACTACCAGTAAGTGTCAATTTAGTATGGAGAATTAAATTTCAATCAAGACACTATGGGTCTTATCAGGTGTATTTCTATTATGTAAAGTATACAGATTATTTTATATTGATGGCAAAGTAGACTAAAAGTTAAGAGAAGCTTTGTCCTTGTCATGTTGTTGTTGGCCCTTTTCTTAATCAAAGAAACAATCAGTGCCCCCCTTCTTTATGATATGGAAGAATATTATTTAGGAGTTATCCTACAGGGGTAGATATATCCATGATCATGTCCTCTCTAAGAATCTTCTCTTGAGATAATGTCCTACTTGTCATCTGAAGGCTCTCCCTTTCTCAATTCTTGAAACCTTATGTTCTAAAACACAGAATAAACATTCCTGTTGTGCTCCATTATTTTTTAGAATTTACAATTATGTAAATCTGCCATGCTTAGATTATTAAATTTTGATCTATTTCTCTTACTATCTGCATCAAAAGAACCCAAATGGGATGGAGGATATTTCTCTTGCATCCTAACACTTTTTCTCCATTCTAAATCAGAGAGCAATCACCCTTCCTTTTTTGTCATCACTGAATACAAATGTATTATATTTATCATATTTTCAATCAATCATATCTTGAAATGAATGGAAAAGCAGCTCATGAAATTACGGAAACAAGATCACCATTGTGATCTATGTTGTAAGATAATAAGTTTTAAAAAAACTGGTAAGGGCCTCCTTGGTGGCACAAGGGGTTAAACACCACACTATGAAGCAATCCACAGCCTCTGCAGCAGGAGTTCAATTCCCGACCATGTAGAAAGAAACCCATATGGCGTGGCAGACCTATCTCTCCCACTGCTCCCCTCAGCAGTGTATTTCAGTCTGTCTGCCTGTTCTGATCCCTGCTTTGTCTTTGGTGAATCCTCTCACCCCCCCCCCCATCTCTGGCCTGTACCCCAGCTCTTGTATGCATAAATCTTAAAAAAAATAAAAATAAAAAATCTGGGCATATATGACTACATCTTTCATCCCAACACTGATCTCTATGATGATATTTACCCAACTTTTAGCATTCTTTACCAAAATCATTTGTTTGTTTTCTTGCTAAACTGTGAGTTGTCACTTCTAGAATGATTATTCTTTTAAAAAAAAAATATGCCAGGGCCTCCCCTGGGGGCACAGTAGAACACAACCAATCAGAAAGTATCAATTGCAATTTTAAATACTTTTTTTCCTCAGCCCCATAAATATTTCTCAAAACCCCATTCTTGCAGAGACTGATTTGAGAGCCTTGTCTCCAGTGTCCTGCCAGATGACTTTACAATAAGTTGGCACTTTTCTCAATGTGTGGTTTTTGGCTTCTGTGCCATTGGATAGTGGGTTTGTGTTTGACAACATTTTAGTTAAAAACAGTATTTTCTTCAATAAATTCTGTAAAGATGTTTCATTGTCAATGCCATCATGACAGTAAATATATTTAGGATACTTAGATATAATAGTAAGTTCCAGATCTAGCAGTTAATTTCTTAAGTGGATAAATATACCACTTATCAGACTACCATGTGAAATGATGGTATTGTTTAACTCATCTGTGTCCCAAAGTCTTCCCCATCCTTTCTTGAATATTTTGGATTTTCCTTTACTTTCCTTCATGACCAAAATTCAATGTGGTGTTGCTCATAAGTACACTATGCTAATTCTGCGATACTACAATCAATTTATACTACTTATTTTCATTGTACTCTCAAGTGTTTTTGGAACTTGTTAAAAAAAATAAAGGATTGAGGTTATTGACTCATTATACCTGACTATTCCATAAGAAACAAAGCTTTTTTTATTATTTTTATTTATTTTACATAATTGTTGATTTTTAAACATTTGCTTCCCCCACCCCCTCAGGTATAGTCCCCATAGTTTCCTTCACCAATGCACCCGTGCACCATCACCTCAGTCCCCGGTGCTCCTCCCTCCTCCCTCTGATCCCTCTCTCCTCCTCCCCTGCAGTATGTCTCTGATTTATAATTGTCCATTTTTGCTTTGTTGTGTTTTGTACTATTATTATTTTTTTACACTGATGACTTATTGGGTTTACCTATATTCCTGCTATAAGTGAAACAATCTGATATTTTTCATTTTCCTTCTGGCTTAGTTCACAGAGCATAATTCCTTCTAGTTCTATCCACATTGCTGCAAATGACATGAGTTTATCTTTTTTGATTGTGGAATAATATTCCATTGTATATATATGCCACATCTTCTTGATCCAGTCATCTATTTTGGGACATTTGGGTTGTTTCCAGGTTTTACCTATTGTAAATAGTGCTGCAATAAACATAGGGGTACAGGTGGTCTTTTGAATCAATATTTTTGTGTCCTTTGTATAGATCCCTAGGAATGGAATTACTGGGTCATATGGTAGCTCCATTTTTAGTAGACTGAGGAAGCTCCAGACAGCTTTCCATAGTAGTTGGACCAGTTTGCATTCCTACCAGCAATGTAGGAGAGTTCCTTTTTTACCACATCCTCGCCAACATTTGTTGTTGCTTGTTTTTTTGATATGTGCCATTCTTACTGGTGTAAGGTGGTATCTCAATGTGGTTTTGATTTGCATTTCTCTGATTACAAGGGATGTTAAACATTTAGAAACAAAGCTTTTTAATGCATCCATGTTTTCATATAGTAAGACTGTTCTACTATTTAATGAAAGAGTATTCTACATAATAAATATATGCTATAATATATTGAAAGTTACCCAATCAGGTCACTACAAGATTCTCAGAACTGGATTCCTCAAGATGTCCCACTCTAGATGCAGAATATTTTTAGCTAAGAGGAATGACATCTCTTGAGACGGAGATGTTTGTCCTTACTTAAGTCATTTACTGTTCCCTTTTAAGGAAAAATTGTCACATCTTATGCTCCTGCCCTTCTCTGAATTGAAGAAATCCTTATTTTTGTAATATCTGATCTTCTGTTAACATTATTCTTGTATTTTTTCTCTTCTGCTCTATAATGATCTAAGATGTAGAAATCAGTCTCGTTTCTTTGATTTTCTCCAAGTGCTCCCACAAGACACTGAATATGTGATGTGCTTCATTTACTACTTGGAATGTTTATAACATAAACCCCAAATCTATATATACTGCATCAAAAACAATGTATATCCCTGTTCTTGAAATTCCTTTACTCTCCTTTCTACTGGGTCTGATCACAAGTTCCAACTTCTAGCCGTGTTGTTTTATGAACTTTCTTGCTTAAGACTCAACACATTCCCCTTTTTAACACCAGCTTCCTGGTGATTCATGTTTTAAAACTCACTATTTTTATGACAATGCAGAGAAAATTATCCCATTTGTACTCCAGATCCCAAGTTCTGTCTTCATATTTAAAAATCATGATTTAATTTGCATAGCTATGCAAAACAACCATACACAAATAAAATAAGAGTTCCAGCCTATAAAAAAGAAAGTGGCAGTGATTGACATTGACTTTAAGATTGTTATCCTTTTTTCTTACCTAGTCTCATTTGAGGAAGCACTATACAGATTTAGAGGACCAGTTAACTTCTATGTTAGCCTTCAGCAAAACAGAATCAGCGATAGTTCAATCTGGCTTTGAACTATTTTATTACACACACACACACACATATATATACAGGTCAAATTGAGGAGATACAGGGTATATTTAATTGGATGAAACAAATTTGAATGAGCAGAAAGATAAAAGTATCTATGTGATCTAGTAGAAAGATAGCTCACAATCCAAAGACTGTTTGAAATTACACCATTAACATTTCTTTCCTGAATTTCAGGTTCTTCATCTGACAGCTGTAATAATACCTCCCTTGTATAATAAGTATAATAAGTACTTAGCAGAATTCCTGGAATAGAGCCAGCAGTCTGCAATGTTGCTACTCTGTTACAAAAATGTAGAATTTAAAGGGACCTTAAGCTCATTAGATATAAATCCATCATTTTATGTATAAAGTAATAGACCGAAAGAGATGTATTCATTTGATCAAATACTTATACAAAGGGAATGAAGGGAAGAGTCCTCCAGCCATTAAGTATAGAAAGTAGAAAAACTTTTTGGGCAAATAGAGAAAATCTATGCAGCTGAAGTGGCTGCATTGTGACGTGACACTGTAGCAAACATCACTTCCAAGTCAAATATATAATTAGAATGAATACAAACTAACAACCACTTACATTATATGAATTAATTTAACCATTTCCTTGTTTGTTTTCTTTGAAACTAAAATAATTCATCTCTAGATGTTGAAATGGGAATTTGATCATATGAAAAGCAAGGAGTAGTGACAGTTTAACAGGTAGACTCTTCAGCAAAGGCAGTCTTCAGTGAAATTCTAAATAGCTGAAGGAATAAGGAGAGGAACAATCAAAAAAAGCCAAAGGCAAAATATTATGTTTCCTTGAGTCTTATCTGCTGTTAACACCCAGAGCTTGATTTTGAAAAAAAAAAAAAATATATATATATAGAACAGTAAAGTGATTTTCTTTCACCAAAATCTCAGTTGATTGAAAGCATTCTTTAATTTTTTTTTTTAACTTGTTTTGTTCTTTTGGAATCACTGGGAATTTTTTAAGCACCTGTTGTGTATCTGACACTTAAAGCACTTATAATTTAACAGAAGACATTTAAGAAACAACTTAAAATCAATACAAAGAAACTAAAGAACAATACAAGGTAACATGAAATCAGGTGGTAGATTGATTGGTACAATTTCAAGATCTAATAAAATTCAGAAAGGGCAGATGACAGTGACAGATGATTTCAGGAACTACTCATAGAGAGGCAGAAATAAAGGTCCTCGTAAAGGAAGTGCAGAATTTAGATTGATATATAAGAGGGGGCAGGGCTTTTCATAAGTATATGTACTATAAATTGAATACAGAGAAAGAAACATGAGTATAATATGTGTCGTGTGTAGGAATTGTTTTTGAATTCATATGCTTTGTTCAATTCCTTTGACTGATATTTACTTTTCTGTCAAATAAATATTTTCCTTAGATATTTCTTCTCTTCCACTCTTCTTAGATTAAGGAAAGGTTAGCATTTAAACTGTCTTCAAAATACATTTATTAGGAAGAATTAGTATATTTCAAGTAAAGAGATATTTTTGTAAGCCTTAAAACTTATCTATGTATCTATATTATATAGTTACTCTTACATAAAAAACTATTAAAAAGCATAAAAATGTCAAGAGAATTAAAGTTAAAACAATTAGATCCTTTCTTCATTTCAAGGGTGGTCTGTCATAGAAAGATGATAATGGATCTTGATACTAGACATAATGGACAAGAGGTAAGGGGGACAGTAAACAGATCTGAATATAAAGAGGATTATTAGACATAGATATCCTGACTCAGGGGTGCCAGTGATGTCCATAGAATTACTCATTACTAAGAATGGACTCATACATCATTACATGATAATTAGAAAATATTAGTTTTTCCCTTTTTATCTTGTCCCTTTAGAGTCTTAAAGCAATTTAACTATTTGATCTTGGTTACATAGGGATTTTTAAAGGAAAAAAATGTAATTCTCACAATAACTATTGTTACTATTATTACTAGAACCAATGAGGTGATAGTTGTAGGTTTACTACTTGTTAAATCACCAGATCATTAATAGTAAGGCTTAAGAATGAGGTGTTCTAGACTATTGGTCCACCTAACAGATATACCATTGTTTCTTCTTATTAGGTATCTTACAGAATTTTGTGTAAATTATCTCCCTTGCTTTTAATTTTATCTGATTCTTATTGGAGTCTATAAATTATATTTCCAACAAATGATATGAGGAAAACACATTCTCTCAAACCTTCTCAAACTTTTCATAACTTAAGATAACATTCACAAGTACTCCAGTTTAAAAAAAAAAGAAAAATATTGAGTATAAAACTTCTGTTTAAAGTTGTCTAGATGGGGGCCACCCCGGTGGCACAGCGGTTGAGTGCTGGGTTGCGAAGCTGCCCGCAGCCTCTGCGGCGCCGGTTCGATCCCCAGCTGCTCCCCGGCCACCAGAGGAGGGTCCCACATGGCGCGCAGACCTCTCCTGCCGCCCGCTGCTCCCCTCAGCAGTGTACTTCAGTCCTTCTGCCTGCTCTGCTCCCTGCTCTGGCTCTGGTGAATTCTCTCACCCTCCCGCGCTTCTGACTGTACTCAGTGCATGTACAAACAAACAAACAAATAAATAAATAAATAAAAATACATGCCTCTTTAAAAAAAAATAAAATTGTCTAGATGTTCATGTGTGTCTTCATTTTTTTTAAAGATTTATTTATTAATTTAGATAAGCACTGGGTACAGTCAGAGGCACAGGAGGGTGAGAGAATTCACCAGAGCCAGAGCGGGGAGCAGAACAGGCAGAAGGATGGAAGTACACTGCTGAGGGAAGCAGCGGGCAGCAGGAGAGGTTTGCCATGCCATGTGGGACCCTTGCCGGCGGCTGGAGATCAAACTGGCACTGCAGAGGCTGAGGGCAGCTTCGCAACCCAGCGCTCAAACGCTGCGCCACCAGCGAGGCCCCCATGGGTGTCTTTAATTGAGTATTTCAGAGAAGACTGCCCTTTATTTTTTGAGTGTTTTATAGTTGGGATAATTTTAGGGTTTTAAGTTATTCATGCACTTGTAGGTGCACCACTCCTCTAACTTTCTGCACCTTTGCATTGCCTGCTTCTCTTTGTGTCTCTCTCTTTTTCTGTCTCTTGTAAAGATACCATCATTCGATTTAGAATCACCCTGGTATTATCTAGAATTGGCCCATTTAAATTTTAAGGATCTGCAAAAACCTTACTTCCTAGTCAGGTCACATTTTGAGATTCTGGGGAATATGAATTTGGGAGTAGTATCAGTCAATCCACTAAACCCTCTTTTCCCCACATCATTAAGTTATAATTTTATGCCTTCAGTTTCAAAGGACATGATCATTGGGATGATCATTGTCTTTTCTCTCATTTGATTCATCTAATTTGATTCATCTAATCATTTATTTTTACCTTCAAATACCTCCAAGCTTATTAATACCATCACTCAACAGTCTGACACAAACCACCATCATTTCAAATCTAGATTACTGCGACAGAGTTCTAAATAAATTCCTTATGAACTCTGCCCGAATCTCTATGCTGAAAACACTGAGTAAAGCCAATGTCTTTAAAATGACTTGTATGGCCATTACATTTACCACCCAAGTATTGCCCCTTTCTTTGCTCACTTGAATACAGACACGGCAATCTCAGTCTCTTGAACACAGCAAACATCTTTCAACCTCAGACAATTTGCACTTACTGTTTTATAACTTACAAAATGTTTCTTTATATGTTCTACAATTGCTCTCTTTTCCACTTTTTTCATGTTTCTATTCAAACATCAACTTCACAAAGGGGCCCTCTCTAAACATCTTAGGTGTATATATATATTATTTCCACACGTATTTCTTTATTCTAGTCGTTCTGGCTTTTAATAACCACTTGACCTTATTTTTTACTTGTTTAGGGGGCTGCTATCTTTCTTGCCCAGTAAAGTGTAAGCGTCCAGATATTAGGGGCTTTGTTCACTTCCACATCCATAATTATCACATAATAGGTAGATAAATATTTGTTTGATGAATGAATGAATGAATGAGTTACTCCATCTTAACTTCTGTCATTACAATACACTATCAAACTCCACATACATATCACACAGACCTGTCAGGGACCCAAGAGGATTCTTGCTGGCAGCAGTCATTATACCATATTTGTCAGTGAATCCATTTCTGAAATATTTACTTAAAATGATTTTAATGTTAGGAGATGAAAAGGGATAATCTTCAACTCTTGCAATAGGATAACACATTTTTCGGAATAAAAATGAATTACTTGATGTTTATAAATTTTGAATATAATGTTTATATCACTTTATAATTGCAATACATTACTTAAAATCTTTGACATATATTTTGTTGCTAGTCTAGTCTATAGCATTTTAATAAAATGAAAAATATATAATAAGTGGGAAAATAGGGCCTCCCCCGTGGCGCAGCGGGTTGAGCGCAGCGCTGAGAAGCTGCCCGCAGCCTCTGCAGTACCAGTTCGATTCCCGGCCGGCCAGGGAGATTTCCACATGGCACAGCAGACCTCTCCCGTCTCGCCCACTGCTCCTCTCAGCAGTGTATTTCGGTTCTTCTGCCTGTTCTGCTCCCTGCTCTGGTGAAGTCTCTCACCCTCCTGTGCCTCTGGCTTGGACCCCAGTGCTTGTATAAATAAATAAATCTTTAAAAAATATGTAAGTGGGAAAATAGTTAAGTTCCATTTACAGAACAAAAGCCAAGGTGTTTGAAGTGATGTCAAAGGCTGTTTAAATATATAATTTATCCCATCTGTTCTTTCTCCCCACATAGCCAGCTGTAGAGGTTTATAAGTGAAAAAAAAAAAAGAAAAAAGAAAAAATTTGGCACTTCCTAGTTATGTTTTGATTAGCATAAACTTCTGCTTTCTTGTCAGGAAATTCCTCCCTGTACATTAAAATATCCTGGAAGTTGCCATTTACTTTTCTTCTCTTATGATGTTTTATGATTAAGAGATTTTTTAAAATATAAAAGATGCCACATTTCATCTGAACAGCATGTTCTCTAAAATGTCCAATGGTGCATGTGCCACAGTTTATTAGAGGGCAGAATACCTTAAATATAAAGATGTCATTCATCCCAAATTTCAAGCTGTGTTGAAGTTAAATTCCAAGGGAGAACAGATACAGGAGATTTGTGCCAGAACTATATCCCACTGGCAGTATCAAAGAGAAATGAAGAATAATTTTCCTAATTGGAAATATGTGGGGAATATAAGGTAAGGAGAATTTAATTAATAGATCTGGAATAAGGCCAGAACTGCAGGGTTAATACCTCTGTTATTGCAAAGAGTATCAGGGGATCTTGAATGCCTATGAGTGGTCAGCAGGTCTAACAAGTTTTACTCTGGATTAACCCTAATGCAGCTTTAAAAACGTATTTGAGATAAGTGTTTTATGCAAACTGTTTCATGTATGATTTTTATTTTTGGTTGCTTTGTTTCTTTTCTTTTTTGCAAATATAATACTTTAGCACACATAGTAATTTTGAGGAGTTCACTATCTTTAGGCAAACCTTCAATATACTGTCAAACTATTTAAGTATTATCATTATATTACCAACATTTACAAAGTTCAGAGAGTGGACTTTCCTACTTTAAATTTTCAATATAACTTTTCAAATTAAGTCCATGAATTTGCTTTAGTACTTCTGATTTTTAATACAGCTATCATATATGTTGTTAATTATAATCCTGCATCATATACAGAAATATAACTCATTAACATTGTAAATGAAACTCTAAAAAAAAGGACACATGTAAGAAAAATAATAATTGTCCTAATATCTCACAGAACATGATTCATCTTGTTTCTAGATATGTCTTATTATATAGAAATCTGATGTTATCTGACAATTGCTGTGGCAAATTTTTGCCTTAAAATAGATGATCATTACTAATGCCAAAATCTGGATCCAGATGTCACTCCTTATAAAAGGTTACCAATCTTCAGGGCACCAGGGATAGAAATAAACAAGAAGGTATTTTTGTGTTGTAATTAAATATTGCTTGAACGCATAGTTTTTATTTGAAAATATCATGACTGTCTTCTGCAATGATTGGAATCATTTAACAGCAAGTTTAAGACTCTTGATGATTTATTTAAACACTAAATAATTATTAGTTATTTTAACTAATCACCAAGGCTTTTAATATGTAAAAATTACAGATTTATGGTAGTCTGCTCAGGTAGTCTTCTCAGGCTACCATAAAAAAAAAAAATCACAGACTGAGTGGTTTAAACAACAAAAATGTATTTTCTGTAGTACTGTGGTCTACTATGACTAACCTATATAGTATATTTAAATCTTCAGTGTTGGATAAATCAACATTATGCTTTGTCGCCATATACAATTTTTGAGATATATTTTGATCCTATATGACTGCTATTATAAGTGCAGGGAATAATTTTCTTTGGCATTGTGACAAAAGAGATTATGGAAAATACATGTTTCTATTGGACAAAACAATGTAAAGTCTGTGGAGAATGGAAAGGGCTAGACTAGAGACAATTTCTAAAACTAATGATTGTGCCTACAAAGGGACATTTTTCCAATTTTACTTTGGCCTGTTTAATTCACATTAACTTTCCCAGATAAACAATTATTTGAAATCAAATTAGAATATAGCATATATTGCCCCTCACTTTTTTTCTAGTCTATAAACTCTGACTCCAACTTGCAGAATAATTAATACATGTTCTTAGTTTAAAATAAGAGTTAAGCATTAATTGGTTATAAAAGTATAACAAAGGATAGTCATATGAAGATAATGGAAAAACCAAGAGCAAATAAATTTGCCAAATATATGCCAGCAAAGAGAAAGACTCATTTTATGCAAAGAAGAAGAATGCATACATCATGGTTTATTTACCATCACTTAGAAACAATATGAGGTTTTAATACCCTCAATGTGCAATAAAAATATAATAATTATCAGTGCCTTGTTACACAATATTTGAACAAAATCAGATGTCAAATTATCTCTGCAGATACATAGCACTATCAACCCATTATTTCAAATTTCAGGATATTTAAAATGATGTTCTAATATGGGGATATTAATACAAAATTATTAGTTTGACATAATTCACTTAAATCAGACAACTATCATACTTTGTTGTAGTTTACTGATACATTTTTTTCTTATAAAATATATTATAGGACTTAACTGTTGGCCATGCTGGAACAGGGCATTCACAATTTGAACTCTCACCATACACAATTAGAAAGCTGTATGAAGCAACTGCTAGCAGGCTTTGGACGAGAAAGCACCAGATTGTGATCCCTGAGAGGAGGAAACAAAGGAAGTAAGCCCTCCAATCACCCTGGCTTTGTGCCTAAAGGCAATGTGAGAAATTCAAGGACAAGGAGCAAGTACTCAAAAATAGCTGACAGTCTCACTGAGTTAAAAAGAGATAATTGGCATTTAGGGAAGCTGAGGCAGCTGGAGCTTACATGGCAAAGTTCTAGCAAGGAGATACATAGAAAAGAACCTTAGAGATAGCAGAGGTTGCGATATATTTGACTGCACATGTATAAAATGAAAACTCATATCCCTCCATGCCAAGCCTGCCCACAAAAACACAAAAAAGAAATTGTAAACTGAACCAATCCTGGATGTCACATTTTGGAGAGAGGCTCTCAATTTTAACCAACCAGTTTGGGCATCAATTGGGACATTCAATAAAGATCCTCAAGGAGACATCAACAAGTTTATAAAAAGCAAAAAGCTAAAAGCTAAACATATGAAAACATTCTGTATTCATATATACTTTAATATGTAACCCTAGGTAAGACAAATCTAATCTATAGTGACAGAAAGTAGATTAATGGTTGCTTAGGCCCATGTGTGTCCACAGGGGAAGATTTATTTATTTATGCATACAAGAACTGGGGTATAGGCCAGAGGGGTGGGAGAGTGAGAGGTTTCACCAGAGACAGAGTGGGGAACAGAAGAGTCAGACTGACTGAAATACACTGCTGAGGGGAGCAGCAGGAGTGTCGGGAGAGGTCTGCTGTGCCATGTGTGTAGCTGCATGGCCAGGGATTGAACTCCTGCTGCAGTGGCTGAGGATAACTTCATAGGTTGTGTCTTAACCCCTTGCACCACCAGGGAGACCCTTCAGGGGAAATTTTCATTGTTATATATATATTCTTTATCTTCATTTTGTCATTGATTGCAAAAGCATGTACACTTGTCAATTTTTTTTAGTGCCTTTTTGTGAAACAGAAAGAGACTGAAAATGATTAGACAAAGTCAGGGAGAGTTTATGGCTAAAAGTTTTGACTTCCCATGATAAAATACAACCTCATAAAATATATATTTCACTAATTTATTTTGAAATATTTTCATAATACCTTATTAAATATAACTGAAGACTGTTCAATAATCACATAATTTCTACAGTTACAATTAAGATAATTTTTAGAAATACAAAGCTTAGTTTGTTCAAAAAGGAACAAACTCATTTTTATAATAAATTTTTCAAATTCTACCACATATAAATGTCAAAATATAAAGAGAGAAAATAGACTTCATAAAAGTAAAATTATTTGTTACCTGGAAGAATATAATGAAGGGGAAAAGAAGATCACTCATATAATGAAAGGAAATATTTTCAAAGAAAATATCTGACAAGGACATTACCAAGAATATATAAAGAACTACTCTTAACAAGTCAAAAACCAAAAGAGATATAACTTGGTTTAAAAATAGGCAAAGGATTTGAGTAGACATTTCTTCAACAGAAATAACCAATAAGCACTTGAAAAATGATGTGCAATATCATTAGTCACTAAGGAAATAGGAAGCAAAACCATAATGAGTTACAACTAGGAAACTAAAATAAAAATGATAATATCAAGTGTTAGATAAACTGTGGTCTAGTTGCTATAAGAAACAGATTGCTGCTTCCTCAAAAAATAAGACATAAAATTATCATGTGACCCAGCAATTATAATCTTATCCAAAAGAAATAAAAACATATGCCCACTCAAAACATGCTCACTACTGTTCATAGCAATATTAATAGAAGTACAAAAAATAAAAATGTCCGTTAACCAACGAGTAAATGAGATATGATAAATCTGTACCATGAACTATTATTTCACAGTTAAAATGAGTGAAATACTTATATACACTAAGTTATGAACATTAAAAAGTATTACCCTAAATGGGAGGGTAATCACAAAGGTACATATTGTATGATTTAATTTGTATTAAATACAATATGCAGGTCACCTAACCAGAGTAGAAAAGTAGTTGCTAGTAGTTACAAGTGAGGAATGTGGAGTGGCTAATAATATAGGGTTTCTTTTCATGATGGTGAAACTATGCTGAGATTAAATAAAGGTGATGGTTGCTGAACTATGTGAATACATTAAGCACCCCTAAATTCTTTGGCTATGTGACCAAGAGTGGGATTGCTAGGTTTTAGAGTATTTCCATTCTAGTTTTTAAAAGTAAATCCAGAATGTGGGCATTCCTGATGGCAAAAGGGGTTAAGACGCAACCATTGAAGCTATTCGCAGCCACTGCAGCAGGAGTTCAATCCCCGGCCAGGGAGCTACCCACATGGCACAGCAGACCTCTCTTGTGTCACCTGCTGCTCCCCTTGTTACATGTCTCTAGGTTCCATGTGCCTCCTCCAGGTATCCTTCTGGCTCCATCCTGCTTCCTTCCTTCCTCAGTCTCCTCTGCAGCTTCTTTCCCTGCTCAGCTTCACCCTCCCTTGGGTGGGGCAGGAAACCTGGAACCTCCCCCTTTCCTGGGGACCACCCTGTTACACCTTCAGCAGTGTATTTCAGTCAGTCTGACTGTTCTGTTCCCCACTCTGTCTCTGGTGAATCCTCTCACCCGCCTACAACTCTGGCCTGTACCCCAGTTCTTATATGCATAAATAAATCTTAAAAAAAAAGTCAGTCCAGAATGCTTTCTATAATGTTTACACTAGTTTACATTCCCTCTAATAGTATAACAGGGCTTCTTTTTCTTTGCATCCTTTCCAGGACTTGTGCTGGAGGTCTTTTTAAGATATGCAGTTCTCAAGGGAATGAGAAGCTATCTCATTATGGTTTTAACCTGCATGACTCTTATTAGAAGCGATAATGAACTTTTTTTTTCTTATATCGGCTGACTGGATATCCTTTTAGGTGCATTGTCTGTTCATATCTGCTGACCATTTATTAATTGGGTTGTCTTTTTTTTATTGGTTTTTCACATATTTTGTTTATTTATTTTTATAGAGGCATGTTTTCTTTCTTTATTTGTTTGTTTGTTTTTTGTTTATACATGCACTGGGTACAGTCAGAAGCGCGGGAGGGTGAGAGAATTCACCAGAGCCAGAGCAGGGAGCAGAACAGGCAGAAGGACCGAAGTACACTGCTGAGGGGAGCAGCGGGCAGCAGGAGAGGTCTGCGCGCCATGCGGGACCCTCCTCCAGTGGCCGGGAAGCAGCCGGGGATCGAACCGGCGCCGCAGAGGCCGCGGGCAGCTTCGCAACCCAGCGCTCAACCGCTGCGCCACCGGGGAGGCCCGTTTTTCACATATTTTGGATATTAGTCCCATATCAGTTATATATTGTGTGAATATTTTACTCCTGTTCAATGTCTTTTTAATTTTCTCACATTTCAAAACAGTACAAAAGCTTTTTTAACTTGAAGTAGTCCCAATTATTTTTTTTTAATTTCACTTGTTATACATGTTTAGTCATCAAAAGCATTTTTATCCTCCATGTCATGGAGCATATTGTCAATTTTTTCTTCTATATACTTTACTGTTGTAGGTTTTACATCTTAATCTTCAATGTATTTAATTTTTGTGTATGGGGTTAAGTAGGGATCCAATTTAATTGTTTCATATGTGATTTTCCAATATCCTCAGTACCACTTATTAAAGAGATTGTTCCTTCCCCATTTTTGTATGGATATAGCTGCTTTGTCATAGTTTAGGTGCCGATGTGTATATAAGTTTACCACTGGACTTGATTAAATTCTTGCTTGGTTTCATTTCCATTTATATATCACATTGTACATGATCAAGTTTTAAAAATGCCTAAATACATTTAATAGTTAAGAAAGAACTCATGCCTGGTTTCTACCACCAATCTTGGTGGGGAGGGGTTCTGTCATCGTTTTTAATACGTGAGACACTTTTCTGTAAGAGCTGAAATTAAAGTGGATAAATGAACCAACTTGACCAGACAGATGTTCTCTCCTGGGATCTGGCTGCTGATTGAGAACATAGTCAATCTCTAATAGTATTAAACTTGAGAGAAAATGCACTCAAGAGTTTTATTAGAGTAGACATATCCTGATGAGATTATGGAGAAGAGAAATCCAGTTTGCTGAGCGAATGATATAGATGAGATAAGACATTTGACAAGAGTATGCCTGAGAGATAAGATGCCAGGTTCCAGGAACTTTTTACTTGTGTTATCTCAGATGGAACCACTGCATTTCCAATTCACTCAGTTTTGCTTTCTATGAGGTGGCAACATATCTTTACAAAGTTCCCCTTTGTATTGCCTGGCTCTGTGTGTGTGTGTGTGTGCATGGCACATCTTATTTTGTCTCTCCTTTTAGACAAAATTGATCCTTTGGATCGATTTCTGTTTCTTAAATATAAAGTATTGCTGTCTAAGATAAAAATACCACTTCTAATAGAATGAAAATCTAAACTAAATTTTAAAGAACAAATTTATCCTGCTAGTTTACATTTAAAAAATTTACAATTTAATATAGTTTTGTATTTATTATAAAATTTTGAGTTTAGTCTTTGGAATAGCTGTACTAGTTTTTAAGAACGATATCTTGTGTATATCAGTTTGGATTTAAATTACATTTTTATTTTTAAAGTTTGATTACATAGAAATAAGTTGGCTTCCCTGAGTCTCTTGAGATTTTCAAATAAAATCACATTAATTTGTAACTATCAAATCTAGGTACATTTGAATGTCTTTTAATGCCCATTTCAAATCCAAGTGCTGTGAGTATAAAAACTGAAATGTGAAAATTATTCTGTTCTTTTAATATTCCAGAATTTCTCTTGACCCCTCCATATCACATTTGTGTATATACATTGATAAAAAGTAAAGCCTTTATTTACTCAAAACATAGTTATGTATCAGAAACCCATCAACAGTTTAAATATATGGACATACATGTGCTTATTTATTCTTCTGGGATGCCAACATTCATTCATTAGGATGTCTTATTTAAGAGCTATTAAAAATAACAACAATTTAGAGTGTAATTTGCCAGGGATAAGTCAGTGAAGACAACTAAATAAGACAGTTTAATAAAAACTTCATAAATAATGTATTTAGCCCATTAGTGATTTCCCCTTCTTCAAACAAAAACAATACCTCTTATCCTTCTTAAGGTATATTTAATTAACCTAATGTAGAATACAATGTGATTAAAGGATTTCCTAGTTATTTCCTCCACATTATCATATGAGAATTCATATCATATGCTTTAAATTATATCAAATCTGTGAATGCATCATGGCAAAAAGTAGAATACTCCCTGTTTTCATAATTAGGAGGTAGTGAAAGGGAGTGCAATCTGGCAATTAAAAACATGGATTCTGTGTAGATACTACCAAAATTTGAATCCTAAATCTACAACTTGCTAATTATGTGCTTGTGGGGAAATAGCTTCACCTCTTTGCATCTCAGAGTTTCCCATCCAAAAGACAGAGGTAATAGAAACCACCTAAATTATAGAATAATCCAAATCATTAAATTGAGTAATGTTTTTTAAATACTCAGAATCTGGGATACAGGATCAGGTATACTTAGCATAAATTAAATTATTTGCATCTATTATTATGTAAGTATAAATTTGGTTAAAAATGAGCATAGTTGTTGTGGAAAATGTAATATGGATACAAAAAGAAAGAGAGGGAGATTGTGTAGAAACAAAATAAAGGGGTAAAACATCACCCTAAAATATATTGATATAATCACTTATAGGTATGTATGCAAAAATTTTTAATATATATAGTACTTTTGAAGTATCTTTAAAATCAATGTAATGATATCTAATTTATCAAAAAAAATCATAAGCATTATTGTCTTTATTTTTTATGTTTGTCTCCTAGAGGACAAGGACAGAGTAAGTAAATTTAACTATAGTCTCATTTATCTCATTTACAAATTGGTTACTAGAAATTCCTAGATATAAATGGTATGTGTATGCATCTTTCCCTATTTAATCAAAAATAATTTAGGCCTTTTTTCTAATAACCTAGTAAAACCTAATGCAAGCTATAAAATACTGATCATTTGTTCAACCAGATCTTATGATGGATATCAACCTAATTTTAAAGACATCAGGAAGAAGAAGAAATAAGAGGTGGAGAAGGACCATGGAAGTTTGTGGGAGCTGGCATCTGATGGTTTTAGTTTTCTAAATGAATTAGAAAGCAAGGTTGTAAGATCAAAATAAAGACAGCAGAGAAGATTCAGTGATAGGATGAGAAGATGTTAAAAAAGTCTTGTAAAACAGAATGAAACTGTAGGGCAGCACTATTTTTGGAGATAGACACATTGTAAGGAAATTACATTTCCCTTTGCATTTCAATTGAGTTGTCATAAAGTTACTGAAACCTTTAATCACTCCATTTGATCACTAATTTTTTAATTTAGTTTCCTAAAATTTTGTTGAGGATTTTTCCATCTATGTTCAGCAGGGAAGTAGATCTGTAGTTCTCTTTTTCTTGTGGTGTCTTTGTCTAGTTTTGGTATTAGTAATGATCACTTCATAAACTGTGTTTTTAATTTTTTCCTCAATTTTGTTAACCTAAACAGTCAATTCAGTACTCTGTTTAGTCACCACGTATTAGAGGTTTTCCTGCTTTCTTTTTGTGATTGATTTCTAGTTTGATACCAATGAGATCAGAGAAAATAGTTGATATGATGTTAATAATCATGTGTTCGTTGATATTTATCTTGTGATCCATGTCAAGTATGAGTCATGGGAGAATGTCCCATTGCAAATGAAAAACATGTATAGTCAGATTTTCGGGGATTCAATGTTCTATAAATATCTATAAAGCCCTTATGTTCTAATTCTTTAAGGTTATTGTTTCCTCATTTGTTTTCTGTGTTATCTGTCCACCTGTGAATGTGGAGTATTCAAGTCCCCTAACATTGTTGTGTTGCTGACAATATGTGTTAATAACAATTGCCTTATATATTTATGCTCCTTTGGTGAATACATATTGATGACTGAATATGTAATACTTATACTTCCTGATGTATTATTCCCTCAACTACTATATAGCATTTATTCCTTTCCCTTATTACCATTTTTAGCTGGAAATCTCTTTTATCTAATATAAGTATGGCTATCTCTTCCTTTCTTTGGGTCCCATTTACTTGTAGGGTTAGTTTTCAAACCTTTACTATGAGTTATATCTATCTTTGGAACTCAAGTGCATTTCCTCCAGACAACAGGAAGTTGAAATATGTTTTCTGATCCAACCAGACTCTCTATGCCTTTTAATTGATGTGTTCAGTCCATTTACATTGTGGGTGACTACTGATATGTGAGGGTCTACTGTTGCCACTTCATTCTTGTTTCCAGGCTCTATATATCTCCTTATTTAATTTGTTTGTGGATGTTCTTGTCTTTGATTTAGAAAGAAAGTTCCTTTAAACATTTCTTAAAGGAGTGGTCTGGTGTTTGCAAACTCTAGTTGGGCCAAACTTGAAATTTGTTTATCTGAAGTGCACACAAGGTCTGAAATAATACCATTTTAGAAAGTGCATTAGTTTATAAGAGGGTAATCTCAATTTCTGTTCCTCACTTTTCCATGATTTCTTTATTGTATAGCTACTCATCACAGAGCACCTCTTGTGGTTTCCCTTGCTGTATTTCTAGGTGAATTTTACTGAACTTTGTCAGCACTATGGTAGGATGGGAGGAAAGCATCTCTTACATTCTTATTATCTAGACTTAGGCACTGGGGATCATGGCCCTGAAAATGTGGCTGTAACTATAGTGTTGGTTTTATGTATTCTTGTTCTGCCTCCAGAAGTAGAACATAACTACTATTTGAAGTATTGCTATTATAATATTAAAAATTATGCTTAGGCAAGAAAAAATGAACTTGAAATAAAAATAGCCTTCACTAATATGTCCTTCAACCATCATTGTTCTTTGTAATTTGCAAATGACTTTTAGATAACTCTTGTCTGATTTTATAGAGATCAGTAAATTTGGGGATCTTTCATTTATTCTGCTTTATAAGTTAAGATAAATGTCTATGTACTTTATACAGAGTAAGAGTGAGCATAACTCCTTTTCTGGAACAGTGAATGACAGCCTAATACATATTGAAATCAAATTATAATTTTTCTTGAAGTACTTTTATGAACTACTCAGAAGGTATTTAAATAGTCCAGGTAAGTTATATATATTTCCTGCATGGAAAATATTGTGACATTATGCATAAAAATGATTGGCCATTTAAAAACTCATAACATAGATGAATGTCTTTAAAATATAAAATAAGAATACACTCTAAGAATCTGATGTTTTTTATTACTCTACTACTAGAGCACTAAAATCTCTCCCTTTCCAGTGTTTGCATTTTATTAACTATAAAGATTATATTGAAATTTTAAGGTGCATTGTTTCCAAAAAACTACAAAAGAGACACTGATGAATATGCATATAAAGTTAGAAAACAGTATATAAACAATCACTTATTCATAAAGCTTCATGTTACACTAAATAAAGTAAATTTATATGCCTCAAAGTAACCTTAAACATTTTACCACCACTAAAAAAAATCCTCTGTAGCTTCTAAAACACATCCATACCATTGTTTGTCTTCTATTTTTATAATTATAGTAACTAATATCACAAACATACTCTTGTTATGTCATCACTGTAAACACACCTTTCTTCTTATTAAAATATTCCTCATTGTTTCTATTCTAATGACAAAATTTCAAGTTCCTTCTATCAGATATAAGGTGCCTTGCAAGCTATTTCCTAATGATAACCAAATCTTAGCTAGGTAATAATGATTTGGCACATGGGCTATATAAACTAACTCATAATTCTGAATTAGAATTTTAGTTATTAATTAGATAATAAACCTCTTGCTAGCATAACAGACTATTTGCTTTCTAAAGAATTGACAAATGATTATAGGATCCTGTTGTGTTTTCATCTCAGCCAAGTAAGTTAAGTCTCAGTTCTCAAAGATGAAAAGAGAATTTTGGAGCCCTTGGTAGGCTTTGTAAGCCATTGTTGCTGCAACATGAGACCCTATTCACAGGCAGGCAGGCTGACAGAGGCAGAACAGCAACTCAATTCCCTGGCCCCTTTATACAATGAAGCCCCAATAGCTACACAAATGATAAACTGTTGCAAATGCAAGGCCCATCTGTTGTTTACTAGGTGTCCTAATGGTGGAAAACAGAGCATTTTCAAGGTATGGGCTGTATGTTGTGTGGAGGTCTAAAAATAGTCTAATTTTAACTCATTTTTGTTAGAGACCCTAAGCTACAGAAACCTGGGTCAACTTTCCATTTGATCTTTGAGTTTTTTTCCTATTGTATGTGTTGTATATGGCATTAGGGACTTCTTTCCTGAATAAACTTTCTAGCTTTTTCTGTTTTTATTATTGAAGTAACATCATATTATGAATTGTATGTTTCAGGTGTTCATCATTGGGTTTCATTATGTATGTATATTACATTAAGTTCACTTTTACAAGTCCAAGTCCATCTTTTATCATATCATTTTTCCCTGATTTTCACACTGCTCAACCTTTTTCCCTTATGTAACCATTAGTTGCTCCAAA
Source organism: Talpa europaea (assembly GCF_964194135.1). Taxonomy (NCBI): domain Eukaryota; kingdom Metazoa; phylum Chordata; class Mammalia; order Eulipotyphla; family Talpidae; genus Talpa; species Talpa europaea. The sequence goes on along the minus strand of NC_140073.1, from coordinate 125,240,989 downwards.
ATTTCATTTTTGTTTTACTTAGTTTAACTATTCATTTCTCAATATGCAACATATGAGTAAAATCATACAGTGGTTTTCTTTTTCTGTCTGACTTATGAGAAATGTTTTATGTGATTTTGAATTACAGAAATGAATCCTCTTTCAAAGCTGGTGTGTATATATATAATATTTATTATATATTATATAATATATACAATAATATAATACACATTATGTTAATATTATGTTAATATATGTGATATTTAATATCATATAGTAATGTATAATGTATCATAATATATAATTATATATTCTAATCATTTATATTAAGATATATTAATGATAATTAATATATGTGTTGATTATGTATATTAATAATCAATGAGGCAAACTTTCAAGACATCAAGAGACTGAGCGATGTCAAAAGAGCTAGTTGATTTCTCATTAATATGCAAAATATTATACTATATTCTAACCTTGTGAAATTTTGTCCCCTTTATGAATTTGCAGATATGAAGTCTTCTTTTCTGTCCTTATGGAGGGGTGAATGGTTTGTTTTTCCTAAAACAGATACACCTATTTCAATGCAGGAAGGAGTTCTGATTCTTTTACTTGACTTGTGGGACAAAATAAATTGGCCATATTGATATCCAATTATAATTTCAGTTTCTCATCTGAAAGCTTTCAATGCTCACACATATAACATTAAATAGAAAACTAGGGGAAACATTTTAAACAGAGATTTTCAAGCAGTTTGAATTATATTTGCTGGAGTAAAATAATACTTAGGATAATGCACAATACACACAGAAATGGGTACAACATATTTGACAAAAAAATAGTTGACACATTACTTGGTTTCCTTTTCCTTCTTAAACAATACAACATACACACACAACACACCTCCTGCAAATATTGTAAATATATGTTGCATTGTAAGGTGATGGTTAGGATGTCTTCTGACTTCTGAAATACTAGAACATGTATTTTTCTCGGCTACATGTTATAATTACGGAGACATATTTAGTATTATTATAACAGTTTATTTATGAATCACTTCCCATCTATGATCCTTTGAAAACCAATTAAATACATATTCAGTACTATATTGAACATGAGGTCTCATTTAGAGGACACAGTTTATCAAACAAAGAAATTGCAATAGCCAAACATGCAAGAAATGTTAATTTTGAGAGGATAAAGGGAATTTTAAAGGCATATACTTAAAATTACATATACTGTAATTTATACAAAAATTATATACTATAATTTAAATTTGGCTAATGGGCATTATAGCAAAAGGGAAATAAGCATTTTTCAACTCTAATTTGTAAGTTATGAAAATAATTATTTCAAAAACAAAATCAAAAGCATGCATATTTATAAAGATGTTAAATTTAGTGAGATATTTGCAAGTCATATTTTTTTCTTCATTTGGAAAATATATTGTATGAGGCCATATAAGTCATCTTAACATAATAATATACCATACATCTTAAATTACCATAATGTAACTTACTTAACCACAACCTAACTTCCATTTGTAAAATGCCAATTACTTTCCTAGAGAAAAAATAAGTAGCTACATTTTTGTTGTTTTAGCGCTGGTAATTTTATTAACATTATTAGTCTTAAGTAATATTTCTAAAATATTTAAGTATTCCATTGTCAAAAATTAAAAATGAAGCAAGTCAGAAAGAAAAATTACTCTTAAATAATGAGATATCTCAGGATAGCTAAAAACTGTCTTTCTCTAATTTTTTCATTTATACTATTTATTTAGCACTGACTTTAATTACTTCTAGAATTTTCAAAATTCCTGCCTTAGTTATCTCTGAGGTTTTCTTGATATTTTGAACAGTAATCTTTGTCTTAATTGATGAGACATTGATTATATACACACGATTTTACTGAAACATAGTTGTAATTTTATGTTTACTCTTGTTATTAATCTTATGAGTATTGTCCTTAAAATACAAGACTTCTTTTTGGGTTAATTTTGGGAAGTCTCATGCTCATATCTTGCTTACTGAATCATGTATTCATTTTATTTTCCAAACTCTTTGGTTTGGAAATCATATGCTTTCCAATTCAATGACCTTGACTTACATTAGTACTTGTTTTACTGATTCTCATTCATACCACCATGCCATTTTTATGAACATTTCTCAAATGTTTAACTTGGCAATTCACAAACTCACTTATTTAACATTTATTAAATAAACAATTATTATTAAAGACCTACAACTGAACAGGTCCTGGAATGTAAAGAAAGCGAACAATGGATTCCCTACTCTCAAGTTACATGAAGATATACAAGAGAGTTAGAAAAGTAAATAAGCAGCATGTTTTATAGTAGTTGTGTTCTAGTCATAAAATAGATGGAGTTATCTACTATGCTTGTTTGTCTCAAAAAGATCTTTCTTTGTCCTGGTTTTTGAATACTGAGTGGTGTACAGAAAACATACCATTAAGGAGAACATATTGTGATTTGAATGAACAGTTTAGCTGTAGTTACATGAAAAGACATAAAGAAATAGAAAGAAGGGAGGGAGGGAAGGAGATGGTATGGGTGAGAAAAGATGGAATGAAAGAAGGAAGTGGGTCCAGTTGAGGTTTTAGAATTATTACTCGGCTATTCCTATCCTCTATTGGGTATGTTAGCACATCGGCATAAAGATCTGTTTGCTAGTGTATAAAAATCCACTCCAAAGTTTAGCAGTCTAAAATAACAAAACAGTTATTTGCTTACAAATTTGCAGTTTGTTTAGGTCATGGAAGGGCCAGAGCATGTCTGGCACCAGCTGCTATTATTTGACAAGGGACTAGAAGACCTACTTTTTGATGACTCAATCATGTGGCAGGCAAGTAGGACTGGAGGTCATTGGAGAGCTCTGCTGGGTGTATACTGGGAACTTTGTTCACTTATTACATGACTATCTCTATAGGCTTCCTTTACTTCTTAAGGCCATGATGGCTGGATTCCAAGAGCAAACACTTCAGGAGAACCAGGGAGAATAACTATTTTCTTTTGTGACTGAGTTTTGAAAGTCATACAGTGTCACATCTATGTAATCAGAAATCTATCCATATACAAGATGTAACACAGACTTCTCAAAAATACAAATGTCAAGTCACGTTGAAAGAAAAGCATTCATAAATTATACTGTGTGCCCTTTCTGGATATGAAGTTCCTGAGGACTTTGTTCAAAATAGTGGATTTTCAGATGATCTTCAACAGTAGTCCTCACTGGCATTGGGGGCAGAGGTAGTGGGGGTGGGGGGAAAGTTCACACACCAGTGGACATTCGACAACATCTAGAGGTTGCTACTGGCATCTAGTGGACAGAGGCCAGAGATGTTACCAAACTATATATCTCACAGTACACAGGGAAATGAATAGTCCCCAGAACAAAGAATTATACTATTCTGATGAACATGTTAAAGTGCCAAGAGTGAGAAATACTGCTTTAAAGACTAAAAGCTATAACTGGTAAATAAGGGGTTTTTGGTTAGTTTAAGGGACCTATTTTAGTGCTATGTCAATTTCTGCTGTCGATTTGGTCTTTATACTTTTTTTTTTTTTTTTTAAGAAAAAAATACAGGCCTCCCTGGTGGCACAAGGGGTTAAGTCTCAGCACTATGAAGCTATTAGCAGCCACTGTACTATAAGTTTGATCCCTGGCCAGGGAGCTAACCCACATACACAGCAGACCTCTCCTGGCTCGCCTGGTGCTCCTCTCAGCAGTGTATTTGAGTAGATCATCTGTTCTGCTCCCCACTCTGTGGTAAATCCTCACTTCTCTGCATCTCTGGCCTACACCCCAGCTCTTGTATGTATAAATAAAAATAAATCTTGAAAAAATAAAAAAGAAAATAGACTGGTAGGACACTTGAAAACCAATCAATTTTGGCATTTTAAAAAGTGTCTCATTTCAGAGGGTTTCCATAACACATTAACACAAACTTGATGGCTAAAAAACCAGAAATCTCATTTGAGGGTTTCCATAACACATTAGCACAAACTTGATGGCTAAATAACCAGAAATTTACTCCCTCACAATTCTGAAGGCCAGATTTCTGAAATCAAAGTGTATTCCATGCAGAAACTCTAGGGGCTGTGTAATCTATTTTGAGTCAAACATTCCATTTTACCTCTAAGCTGAGATGTCTATGTGAAAAAGTAAGCATCCTGCCCCAACCTCTATCCCTGACTACAGAATACCCACTCACTGATTTCTCCTTATTGATGACTGCCAAAGAACAGCAACACCCTGTTCACTCATCAATGATTATGAAATAAACAGGAAGGGCATCTGCAGCACATTGCAGTTTTCTGTCTGAAGACTCTGACCCAATGCAATATTTCAAATAAATGACCTAATCTTAACTAGACAGTTATCCTATTTTTAAACCTTTAAGACTCCCTTATACCCTGAACTTGGTAGACACACCTTGGGACTGCCATTAATTTTGAAAAATGCTTTCTTGATTATATTACATCTGATTATTTCTTGATCAATGGTGGGAATCCATCCTCTATCTCTTCTGTTTTCTGGAGGTGGCTAGCATCCTTGGTTTATGATCACAACATTCAAATCTCTGTCTCTGTGTTATATTGCCTAATCCTGTTCACTGTCTCTTTTTTACTATGTCTCAAATATTCCTCTGACTTTCTTTTATAAGGAAATTTGGAAAATCTATGATTATTCACCTCATCTCAAATTCCTTAACTTCATCATATCTATTGACACAAAATAAGTTTCCAGGGAATTGATGTGGATATCTTTTGTGGAAGCATATTGTAGTCTAACACAGTGAAAAAATTTTATTAAGCATGTAATGCTTTGTAATCAATACTTAATTTTCAGAATAAAAACTGCATGCAAGAATTCAAATAACTAAAATAATAGTTGCATTTGAATGACAAAAGATCACTTATAAATACACTCACACCACACTTTGTGAATATACTTTTTTTTTCTTTTTCTAAGATTTATTTATTTATGCATACAAGAGCTGGGGTACAGGCCAGAGATGCGGGGAGGCGGTGGGGGGGGGTGGCAGGATTCCCCAGAGACAGAGTGAGGAACAAAACAGGCAGACTGACTGAAATAAACTGCTGAGGGGAGCAGCGGGGGAGTCAGGAGAGGTCTGCTGTGTTATGTGGGTTGCTCCCTGGGTTGCTGGGGATCGAACTTGTGCTGCAGAGGCTGTGGATTGCCATAGTATGGTGCTTAACCCCTTGTGCCACCAGGGAGGCCCTGTGTATATACTTTTAACTTAATGTATGAATCTACATATTATATGAAAACAAGGAAAAGAAATCCAAATGAATTCTGAGAATTTAGAAAAAACGTTATTATTTAGAGATTGAAAAAGAAGCATTTTAAAACTAGAAAATCAACCTAGAGATAAAATTTTTGGAATGTGATATAATGTAAAAGGGAGCTACCCACATGGCACAGCAGACCTCTCCTGTTGTGCCCACTGCTCTCCTCAGCAGTGTGTTTCAGTCAATCTGCCTGTTCTGTTCCCCACTCTGTCTCTGGTGAATCCTCTCACACCCCCACACCCCCCACACCTCTGGGCAGTACCCCAGCTCTTGTATGCATAAATAAATCTTTTTTTTAAAGTTAGAATTTGGGCCTCCCCTGGTGTTGCAGCGGTTGAGAGCTGGGCTGCGAAGCTGCCCGCAACCTCTGCAGCGCCGGTTGGATCCCCGGCCACCAGCAAGGGTCCCACATGGCGTGCAGACCTCTCCTGCAGTGCCCGCTGCTCCCCTCAGCAGTGTGTTTCGTCAGTCTGGCTGTTCTGTTTCTGGCTCTGGTGAATTCTCTCACCCTCCTGCACTTCTGACTGTACCCAGTGCTTGGATCAATTAATAAATAAATCTTTAAAAAAAAATAGTTAGAAATTTAAAAAATGTGTAAAAATATATATGTCTAGAATTTTTCCTTATATATTAGGCAATAAAACTATTATAAAAAATATTTCTGCCTCTTTAAGCTAGAAGTTTAAACTATACTGTGATACCTGCAACAAAATCACAGAAAATACCAAATATTGATAATCATGCTGAAAACTTGACCACTTCAAAAGATGAGAGGATGTCTTATGCTCAGGGATAACAGGTTTGAATTTATAAAATTGCTTCCTAGCATGAAATAATATTTGCTAATCTTGTTAGGTATATTTTGCAAGCTTTGATTTTTATGGTTCTAAAAACACTGGTAGTTATTGGTCAGTTATTATTATCACCTCAATATATAGAAATAAATTAATTTGAAAAAGTCAAGCTTCAAATCACCTTTTTACTTAAAGATAACACTTTTCATCAGTTCAGAAGTTAAATGTAGTTCAAATGGAGGAACAGCTGGTACAGATCAGAGAACTCTATGCTTTGTGCTAGTCACAGCTAAAGTTTATATCTATCTTTCCTTGAAGCCTCAGAGGAACATAATGGTCATTTGAAAGAAAGACGGCAAGTTTTGCATTTTTATTTTTTACCAGTTAATTTTTTAAAAACATTATACTCCTACATTAACATCAGATTTCAAAACACTGTCAGTGAAATCTCTCATGACAACACAGTTATTTGATAATTGTACATGATATATTTTGGTTAGAAACCCAATGAATGTTTGTATTCTAATGTAAGCATAGAGATCTCCCAAATGCTGTGCATTTTTCTAAAATACGAGTAGATTTTTTGTTAGTTTGTGGATGGTTAGAAATGAAGTTCTAGAAAATTGATATTTGAGAAAGAGAGTATTCCCCACAGTGTGTCAGGTTTTAGTCCATCTTTCAAGTAAAGGTACTGGCTACTTTTGTTCTGAGCAATTTTATTTTCAAAGCTGTTTAGATAGCAAAAATTCTTAGAAGACAGATAATATGGCAAGTTAGTTTACCATCCAGTTTGATGAAGGTAATGCCTTCCTCGGCGACAGACTTACATTTCTCTGTAAACTATTGAGGGTCCCTACCATTAAAGTTTCTCTCTTGTAACACAATACACTGCATGTGTGCACCCCGTGAGAACTAGGGTTTGGGAAACAAGTACAGTTGCTGATTTTCTTACTGTTGCTATTACTGTGAGTAATAAATTATCCTTTGTTTCTGACCCAGGAATCTTAGATCTTCAGCCATTATCCAGAAAACATGACAGGCTAACTAGTAAGATTAGAAGTAGGATAAAATTTTCAAACTCTTCAAAGTCCTTGACAGGGACACTGCACTTACTGGTGTGGAAGAAATACTTTCACTTAACCAACTTCTGGAAGAAAAAAAATTGACAGAGCATCGTGTTTGCAGGCAGTTATTTTCTATCTCACTGACTTTTTTTTCTCTATTGCCCCCAATGCATTTCTTCCCTTTTTCAGTTTTGAGAAAAATAAATGTTAGGGAGTTCTGCTAGTTATCCTTCCTTTTCCCCCTCCAGATTCAAACTCCATCCACATCCATCTTGCTTGCTTCAATAATCCTCACCCCCACCATTGCAGCATCATTGGGTCCCTGTGACCACAAGCTTCTGGTCACAATTGGACAATGGGCATAATGCCAGGCATTGGAGTAAAGAAGAGTGAGTTTCAGTGTTTATCTTTGGGTCCTTTCAAGAAGTGTTACAATGGGAGGATTGGTGTTGCTGGTGTTGATATATATTTGCTAAGTACATACATATGATTAACTATATCTACATACATAGATACAATTAAACACATACATATAAGTACACAATTATTAACTAAAACCATGTATGCCTATCAGTACCCTTCTCTAGTTCTAGTACCCTTCTCCAGGAGGGGGCTTCCCTACCCTGGTGACTTACTTTGTTAAATGGCTTTTTACATAACATTATGAACTAACACAAGGGAATATGGGAGTTAGTTCAAATCACTGGGATTGTTTATTGCCAAGATCTGTCAGGTTTGAAGTTCTGCACCAACTAAATCTCCATTTAAGCAACTTTTTATATCCTAAATGGAGGTAGAATCCAACTTTCACTCCTTACCATTTGAAAATTGCCCTACTATAAATTTCTCCTAAAATAATGAAATCTATGAGTTATGCTTACCTTTCATAAGAAAACTAACTTCATTTATTGTCAGTGTCAATACCTATTTTTAATACCATATGTTTACACAGAAGTTTATTCTGTAATTTTGGGAAAGTTAATGTTTTAAAAATTATTTACAATGTTGGTTATACTATGTTATAGTTGGCATCTTTTTCAGGGGAAAATAAAGGAGAGAAAAACCTCTCATATTTAACTTCCTTATGCATCTTCTATCTGATCACTCACATTGTTACATTAGGCATCGCTACTGTAAGGAAGCTGCAGATGAGAATGCTAAAAATTTAAAATTTAAACTTTTAAATGCTAAAATTAAAAAAAATGCTACCTTTTAAGTTCTAAAAAGCCTGTTTTGCTATAGAATTTCTTTCTTTTATAGTCATACTTGTATCTACCCAATGCCATTCCATATAAGCTTAATCCATCACAGCCAGCCATTTAAAAAACACCATAAAGAAAACACATTGAGAAATTCTTTATACTCTTTGCTAATCTCACATAAACTTCATTGAAATCAACTATGTGTTTTCTTCATATCAAAGTAAATTATTTACTGCAAGAAAATTATAATAATGTCAAAGTTACCATATGTTTATTTTTCACAAATCATCAACAGAAAATTTGCTCCTGGACTGTTGTGATTTGTCAACAATTATTAATAGGTATTGACACTGACAAAGTTCCCACTGGGGTTTAGCTTTCAAAATAGCTCAAAATTCAAAAGCAGCTGCTGCTATCACCAAGTGTACATCTAAACCAATTTTACATGGAAATGTTCATAGTAAATGGGAATTTTAAAAACCTCAAATGGTGACTGCTTTTTACTTTAAATTTACTTAGTATTTTGAGGTGTATAAATCTGTATAGATACAGATTGGTAATAACTTTAACAACAACAACAACCCACAAATATTTTTCCATTGTTCAAAATTAATCCTTATTTTTAATAATGTTCCACAAAAATGTACTTTAAAAAGTTAAATAATTCTAAAAAATATGTAATGCATAGTTTCAATTCTCTCACCAACTGTCTTCGGGTCAGTAGGAAATTTGTTATTCTTGGTTGGGGATCACATATTTGTTAGGGAATCAACTATTTTGTTTATACAGGCTGCTCACAACTGAGAGGATTAGAACAACCTTAAGTTATACTTGACATGTCTTTTACCTACTGTGGGAGATAAATATGGACATATCCTCACACTGTAGAGTATTAGAAAAAGTAGGAAATTTCCATCATGTAACTTTTACATTTCTTACATCTGTATATACATGTTGAATCATGTCAGAAGATTTATAGTTAAGATTGCAAGGTTAAAAATTATATATAATGTATATATATATATATGTACTGCACAATAAATATAATGGCACATATACATGTATTAAGAGAGGAAAATTTTACAATTGGGGAAGTGCATAGAATATAAAATAATTGAAGAAAAATTGAACTGTATGTCTGGAATTCTTAATCTCCTATTACTTTATGTGTAAGAATGATTTTGTCTATTTCATATGCATTTAAGAAATCATAAATAACTCAAATGTTTGGAACATTAAATTAATTGAAGAAAAATTAGTTCATATCAACACATAATGTTGACTGTGTTCCTCTTACCATTCCAATAAAGTGAGACAATTAAAGCAGTAAAAATGAAGAAGAAATGCATAGTAGATCAGTAGGATGTATGAAGAACATAGTAACAATCAGAGGTGGAATCATAACAATGAAAAAAATTCATGTAAAATATGTAATTTTTTGAGTGCCATACTAACAGTTTAATATTGAATTGAAAATTATTTAGAGGAAAAAAAATTTAGTTTTCCATCAGTGGCTGTAACCAGAGGTAAAACTTTTGTTGAATTTTTGAGCTATGAAGATGTTACTGATTGTGCAGTACAGATATATAAAATATTATTTAACTTATTATCCTAACTATAAGAGCACTATATGAGCAACTAAGTCACATATAAATATCCTTATTATTTTCTCTTTTATGAGATGAATCTTTGTTCTTTTGCTGTTTTCAAAACTCTTTGTCATTGGTTTATGAGTTTGACTGTAATTAATCTTAGCAAAGATCACTTTGTGTTGAATCCATTTCAAGACCCTATGTATCTGGATGGCTATATCCTTCTCCAGATTTGGGAAGTTTCAACCATTATTTCTTTAAACCATATGTTACATTTCTTTCTTCTGGAAATTATATAATGTGACTATAATTTTTCTAGATGGTCTCCAATAATTAAGTGGGCTCATTACTCTTTTTCATTCATTTCTTTTTCTTTTTTAACTAAATACTATAGAGAGATGTGTCTTCAAGTTTGCAGATTCCTTCTTCAACTTGAATAAACCTAATGGTGAAGCTACTGTATTTTTCATTTCATTGCCTATATTTTCAAATTCAGAATTTCTGTTTAACTCATTTTTATGTTTCATGTATTATTGTCCTTACTTTGCTGTTCTTTTGAATTTCACTGAATTTCCTTCAAAAACTTATTTTGATTTTTTTTAGATTATTGTAGCTCTATTTCTTCAAAATAAGTTACTGAGAAAATATTGCTTTCCTTTGGTTGTGTCATATTTCCTTGATTTTTTGTTACTAATGACTTTATATTTATGTCTATACATCTCAGGGAACCTGTGAAATCCTTCATTGACCTGCTTTCATGGAGAAAGACTCATCTGAAGGTGGTGGCAAAGGTGCTGGTTCACTTGTGTATAGCATCTCTGGATCCTGGGAGGTATGGTGGCATAATCTCCATGCAGCTCCATCAGTTGAGGTCAAGTTGGTAAATACAATGGAGTTTCTTCCGTGGCAAAGATTGTGGAGGTTCTGCAGGTAGAATGGCTAGTACTATTGGGGTCTTCTGAGGTTGAAGACTACTGGAATCCTCCTATTATCCTTTTAGACCTACGGGCGGTCTCTGGTGGGGCACTGTCACTCAGAGTAGCACTAGTACCAGGGTCCTGGGATCAGGAGCATATGGAACTTCCATATGTGTGGGTTCAGGTGGCACTGGTATCTTATATGTGTGCATGCACAGATCTGTGGAACAGATTCTGAACCTCAGGGGCTTGCTACAGTGACTTAGGCCCTGGATGGGGGGTGGGATACAATAGTGACATGGGAACTGTTAGAACATGATACAGATATAGTGTAGACCCAGGGAGAAGGGTGCAGTAGTAATGCACACTGGGAATATAGGGTTAAACCCTGTACTGTGGCCCCTGGCAGCAGTCACAGACCAGTAGTAGCTTCACCTGGCAATAGCAATCAAAGCCATGGTATAAACAAGATTAGAGCACAGAGCTGCAGCAGCAACACCCAAAGATGGTGGATCAAACCTGCCACTCCTGAGGACTCAGAGGACACCACAGTTGCTAAACTAATTGGCCCCAATGATAGTGGGTCAAAGACTCCTAGAACAGCATGCAGAACAGCAGCAACGAGACTCTGATAATGTCAAGTCTAAGCTGCAACTTGCAACCTCAGAGGACACCACAGTTGCTCAACTGATTGGCCCCAATGATAGTGGGTCAAATACTCCTAGAACAGCATGCAGAACAGCAGCAATGAGACTCTGATAATGTCAAATCTAAGCTGCAACTTGCAACCTAAGGGTGTGACAGCGAGCAGCAGCAGCTCTGTTTTCACAGATGGTAAGGTGCTATGGTGTCCAGATCATGAAGAACAGAGCAAAGCAGCTACTGGGGCTCTTGGAGTCACTTCTCATTATAACAACAGCTCTAGTCCTAGGGAGGAGAAGCAACCGTGGGGACTCCAGGCAGCCCTGTCAATTGGGTTCAGCTCTAGTGAAGACTGTAGGGTCATTGATAGCAAAGACTGCAAATATGCACAACAGCAAAATTTGTGGTAGTTTTCCTGCTCTCTTTTTTCTCCATGTAGATCCCTCTTGGCCCCAAGCTGCTCTGGAGAAGGGTTGCAGTAAGACAGGTGAAACGTTTCCTAAACTCTTCTTTCCAGCCATCCTATTTTGAGCTTCATGAGGTTGTTGCTCCTTTTCATTGTAGTCTAGGTCTTTTCCAGAGCTATTTCCAACAATTTGTTGTTTATTGTTTTTATGGAATAGATAAATGTTGGGACCTCATAGCCCTCCAATTGCTGACATCACCTCCAAACCCAAGGTTTAATATGAAAGCCTTGAGTTAGGATTGTGTTTTCTGAAGGACACAATTTCTGCTCTCCAGTTTTATCCTGATAATCTCTGTTCCCCACAGGAATAAAAAAATCAATGTTCAACATCAAGGGCCTTCAGCAATATAAAAAGGGATAAATGAAGTGGGTAAGAAGACCTGAGTTTGTATAGTAATTATTTGGTTGGAATCTGTTCCTGAAACCTCTCCCTTGACAGAAGAACTAAATCTTATCTATTTGTGTATGGATAGCAATGATCACATGCTATCATTTAATAGTTACTTTATAAATGATTCTATAAAGGAAAGAAAGGAAGCAGGGAGAGTGAGGGAGACAGGTAGAAAAAAGAGGATAGGTTGGTTATTAATGTGCAGTGGTAAATATACATATTTGAGATCTAGTTAGCCCTGGTGTGGATCCTTGCTAAGTTATTTGTATATTTTCTGAGCGTAGGAAAACTATTTTATTTTCTCAACTTTGCTTGCAATATTAAGTTTGAGTAAAATCACCAAAGTTGTAAGGATTAAATGATATATTGGATATAAAATTCTTATTTCAACACTATATCCAAATAACTGCTCAAGGAAAAAATAGGCATTACCTGTCTCTGAAAATAATTTTGCAGTATGAAGGGATCTTCTTCACTGATATGGGTAAATTATTGGTAAGAATTTATTTAAATGGTATGTGTAAATATGTTTTATAAACCTAAGATTGCTGTGTGGTATTATTAGGTGAAAATCTTAAATGATGATTTTATGATTCACTGATGCTCAGTTTTCTAGACTTAGCAAAAACAAAGGAACATATGAGAAAACTGAGCCTAAGTCTTCACTCTATGTAGTCACCACAGTTTCACTGGAGTAAAGTATATTCACAGCATCAGTTATCTTTGGCATCTATACAGAGTATTGCACTTTCATAAAAACAGTAAACTATATTTTTTTTTCTTGCAAGTCTGAGTTAAATTAATTTCCTCATCAATTTAAAAGAAAAATAGTAATAAAGTACACTTCTCAATGAAATAAATACAAATATAATGAAAATACCCAAAACAAGACCACCTCCAGCTTAGATCCAAGTTTTCAAAATGAAGCAATGCCAAGTGATTATTTATATAGACATCATATTTAGCCCTGGTTTCTAACAGCTGAAATTACTAAGTCTACTTGTTAAACTAAATCAAATAGAGTTAACCGTTGTAGGCCTGGATTATAATCTACAGCATTATATTATTGGTTAGCAGTATTTCAGCTTAGAGATCTATAAGTTTATCTTTCTGAATTAATGCAAATTTTATCTTGAATCTTAATACTTTTGTTATAATCTGAACAGTATGCATAATTTCAAATCTACTACAATTTTTACACTTGATCTTAGCCAAAAGGCCGAGAAGCGATCTACTACAATTTTTAAATGTATTAAATGTATTACATACCAAATCGTAGACAGCTTTTTACTTTTCACTTTTTTCAAATTTAATTATGAAAATATGAGGAAAAGATATTTACAAAATCTCATATATATATGCTATATATATATATATATCTCCCCACACACACTTCAGCAATTTTTATCATATGTATTTTCCCTCATTTTTCTTGTCCAGTATAACTACACCCAGCCACCAACTTTAAATATAGAATAATGTCAAAGACATCAGTAAACTGATAGCAATTTTAAATTCAGAACTCTTGATGTCAACTGGATATTCAAGGAACTCCATTATGTTAGACATATTTTTTTCTATTTCAGGAGCCCATCTGCAATATTTTAATTAAGATGCTACTTTCCTAAAAATACATATTCATTCTGTACACTATTAAAATCATCCATAACTGAAAGTAATATTTTGCAATATTTCAATATATTTTCCATGATTTGCCTTGCTTTGATATAAATTTTATTTAAGAAGCATGTGAATTCCAGACTTTGTGAATGAGAAAATTAAATTAAAATGATATGGCGTTTGTATCTAAGGAGACAAAAACTACATAATAGGTTATACAAGTGTTATTTAATACAAAGCATTCCTCACTATGGTACAAAGCAACTATAAGATATCAGGAAATTCTATATTGTACTCTAGTGCTGAAGGAGAGTAGTATTAAATAAGGAAAGGTTTGCATGGGATGCAGACCTCCCTGGAGAAAACCTTCCAGCTCACTGGAAAGTACTGAAGTTTGCTGATTTGGCCCAATAGGAACATTATAATACGAGTTACATGGCAAACAATAGGCCATCTTCCAGGATGCATATTGGGGAACAGTAGATCAGTAACTATTGGTAGGCCTGCAGTACATGTAATAAGTAAGAAAATGGCGCTATTGAATCAGGATTACTAAAATAGAGCTAGTTGGCTACTGAAAAGCCAGTTCTAGGTATCTACACACCTGCCCAGACATGCCCAGACAAGTATTCCCAACCTTTGGGGAGGAACTGAAACAAAGAAATGCCACTCCTGCATCAAACAACAACAAACCACCCAGATATTAAAATTTAACTAATCACTACTTAACTCACCCTACCAAATTTGCATACCATGGCATCTACTGTTACTTGCCTAACTTTTCACCGTATTTGCCTAACTGGCCCAGTGAGAAATATCTCATTTGTTTCCCTTTGTGGATGGATATAAGCTCTACTCACATATAAAAACTTCAGAACACTGTTCAAGGGCTTTTTGAATCTGTCTGCCAGGCTGCAATCCTGATAAGGTCCCAAATAAGCCCACTGTTTTCATTACAATTTCACCAGTTTTCAGTTTCTTGATTACTTAGTGGATTATAAGCAATAGGCCGTGTTGAAGTCCTTCAGAGCAAACAACTTATGGGGACTCTAGTTTTGATTTGAAAAAGGGTAGGGAAAGGTTTTGGCCAGACTGAGACTATAAAGTCACAAAGGGGCTATATTCTGGACCTATAGCTGAAGCCCTACCACCTGCCTCATATCCCTGCTCTCTGGTCCACACTAGAAGCCTCTTTTTCCTACTCACTTTAAAAGAGAAAATCATCTTCTTTTTATTGAAGTAACATTGTTTTATAGCACTGTATGTGATTCAGAGGTAGAAATTCATACCTTTTCAGATATATGTTACCACACCACACCCACCACCAAAACACTTATTAGTTATACTTCCTCACTCTCCTTACAGGGTGGATTCAAAATCATTGTGAGTTCTATAGAAGAGCCAGGTGTGTAACATACTTGTCCTGAGTTATATGCTTTGCCTACTGCAGTGTTGTGTAAATGTTTCCGTTTGTAAGAAAATTTGCAATAATTTTTCCTTTCCTACTGCCAATATAGTTTTGTAATAGAATTAATTCCTGTCTTTAGAAGGATATCATTTTATATTTGTTATTAATATTTTCATGTGATATTGAACTGTAATTATTTATATATCTATACTTATCTTTTTTATTTCTAGCACATGGTATAATTATTAAAACATAGTACTCAATAACTTGTTGAACAAATGTAAATCTACATAGTTCATACTTTTACTGAAAAAGATGTATTTATTATAAAATCAAAGAGTTCATACTTGCAATAGACTAAGACACATATAACAATCTAAAATAATAGAAATTTACTCAGCAGAGAAACAGAAGCAATTGTGATCATTAAAAAAAAAAAAAAACCACAGAATAGTAAGGTACATTTTCAACACTGATAGTCTATGATGAAGAATGTTTTTTTAAATGTGATGTTTTTTCCAATTTCCATTGACTAGCATCTAAATAAATAAGATATAGGAATGCTGAACTCAATCTTTTTGGATTCCTTGAACTTTCAGAAATGTACATAAGCTGAAAATAGCAAAAAGAAAATTTCATTTTACTATTTAAAACCAGTTAAATGTAGTGTTGTTTTCCTGACAGTTCATATTAATGTTTCTCAGGAAGACAGGCACCATGCCATAAATATTTGTTTTCCCAAATGACTAAGTCCATAACTACTAATATCAGATGTTAGAGATATGAGAAGGGCCTTTAGTTTCATTTAGCAAGTAACTATGTGACCGCTAGGAATCAGTGTGCCACTTATAAAAGACTTCTTTCCTTATATCCCTTTATTTCAAATCAACTTGTATTAGAATAGAAAAATGCCAACAAGAATATGAATAGTTAACACAATTTTTGTATCTCTAGAACAGTCTTTCATAGGATCAACTACATAACACATACAGTGTTAAAATCACTCTCACTTCAAAATCTCTTTTCAAACATGGATTCCTTTACTTATAGACCCTAGTTGAGTAATTGAATTAGATAATAGAAATATCACCTACATTATAGATAATGATAGTGATGAATTCCAAGCATTGGAAATACATAACTGAAGACCTCATAATAGCCAGACAGCTCAGGATGGCACTAATTAATGTTTCATGTTTTCAACCCCTTAGAATAACTTGATGAGAACTCAAATTGCCTTTTGATTATCTAATGTATTTTAATTGTACCTTCATTTTGTCTCATCAGTTTTTCTTAAATCGCCATGCGAAAGTCTTTCTTTAAGTTGTTTTACTTGGTATAGTGTCAATTAGATTGTTTTGAGATTAGTTTCTTTTCTAGTTTATTCATTGTAGACATTATTTTCCTTAGAAAGTTTAGCCCCAGGGTTTCATGACAATTCCACTATATTATAGAATATAAATAGAACCCTAGTCTCTCTTTGCCCCTCAATCCCTATAAATTCATTTCTAATGACTGAAGAACATGCAGAGGCACTCAAAGATATATCAGAGTTTTGCAAAGGCTTTATTTTCAGCATGCAAATAGAGTTCTAAATTGGAACCCATTACTTATAGTTCATTTATTTGCTAGTCTAGAAAAAACAAATAACCTCATTATAGCTCAGTTTTGTCTTATACATATAAGAAATCTTTCATCATTATGATGTAGCAGTTATCTTGAATAAAAAATGAAATTATTCTTTTAGCAGACTGTCTTCCTCTCTACCTATTAAGTTGTATTAAAAGTACATTTCTCACAGACAATGCCAATGTCTGATTGGATTTTCCACATACTACATTGGACTGACTGCATATTAAATTAACTGAGTTTCCAAGTTATCTTTATCCTCATCCCATTGTTTTTCCTTTAACTACAGAAAATACAATTTGTGTCATTCTATTTGCATTTTAGAAGTTCTGCCATGATAGGCTCTACTAACACAAAACTTAACTGTGGATATGATCCTCAAATTACATAATTCAAGAATTTGTTATTATTTGAATAAACAGGGGCAATGTTTTAAGATGAAGATGCATAGTAAAATAGATTATGTGTACAACACATGAGGTAGTAAAAACTATTCTCATATAGGCTATTGAAAATTTTAGTTTCTACTTCAAAACAGTTGGATTTTTAAAAAGAATCACATCTTCATTTGGAATGAATTACATATTGGTCAAAATATATTGCAAAAAATATAATAAGACTGATTCTAGTCAGTGAAGAAAGTGCAGCAAAAGAGAAAGTCAAAAGGGAAAATCAAATGTATACAAAGCAATTAATTACAGTAACATAAAGAACATAGTGTACCACTGTCCAACTAAATGTAACTCAGAATGTCTCATTATATTTACCATATTTTACCAAAAATATATTTAACTGATTAAAATCTATGAACTACAGATGTGAAAATTAAAAATAAATGAATTTGGTATATAGAATTTTGCCTCCAGTAGTTTTAATGAATTTGCCATATATTTAGCAATAGATACACCACTGTATAGACTTTCAAATCAAAACAAAAGCTGAGTTAGTTATGCTGAACATTTTTTACTACCAAGTTGGAAGAAATTTGTAGTCTTTTTTTCTTTCATTAGGTTTTAATGATTGCCATCTTTAACATTTTTATTATGAACCCTTCAAATAAAATCAGAGGGAATAGAAAAGGTAGAGAGAATAGCAAAATAAATCAACTCTGCCTATTCTTGCTTTCTCTGATTCCCAAACTTTTTCCTTTTCACAACTGTATAATATAAATACATAACCCAATGGTACTCATGAAAATTAAGGGTAATTCTTTAATAGCAAATAAAGTCAATCTGCATTCTATGTTTTTAAATTATCATACAAATGTTTTAAAATTTGCTTTCTTCTAATCAAGAGCCAAATAACCATTTTCAGGCTGTCCATGCAATTTAAGTTTTTTTCTCCCTACTGTTTAAAGTCACCTTACAGTAAGCTCCATACATTCAAATTCTATAAGTTCATTAGATTTTTACATACATGTACCCACATAAATATTCACCATAATCAAGACCATGAATATATACACCTCTCATTAGTCTATGAAGTTTCTTTTAATCTCTAAACATGTTGCCTCCCTCTTACTCCCGCCACCATCCCATATTTTTGCTGAAGACATTGATTTCTCTATAGCAGATACTTGTGAAATCAGTGCCCTTATCTCTAGACTTAACCTTTTTAATGTACTATTATCCTATTTCTTGGCCTGAGGGCTTCCTTTAAAACTTCAGAAAGTCACTGAAATCATGAATGGAAAACCAGAATCAGTTTTATAACCAAGAAAGGATGGATGTTGGCAGACAGTTCTGCTCTCCTATCCTCTGGATGGAATGCCTCTGAAGGTTATTGGGTACACCTTTTCCTAAGGTTTGCCAATGTGATGGGATTAAACTTTGGTTCCCCCCAGTGGTAGATAGTTGATAATGCAGGCTTTACCACTGTCTTCCCTTCCCAATCACTTTCCCAGGTCCCATTTGTGGTCTCTTCACTAAAATCATTGTGCCAGGATAAGCTTCCGGGGAATTCAAAGTAACATATTCTTTTTATAGATTATGTATTTCAGGGGTTGGTTGATTATTAAATTCATTTAACATGTCCTTTTAGTCTCCTTATATCCTTAATAATGTTAGATGTTAGAATGCTTTTGTCCATTATTACTTCATAAATCGTGTTGAATGACTTATTTCATCACATTAGGTAACTCTCAGATTGCTCACCTTCTATCAAAATTTATCAAAGAAATACACAGGTGTCAGCGTGATTCGTAAAGTTCTCTCTATACTTTTGGTCAGATTCATTATTTCATGACAGTTCTAAAAAGATGACAATATAATTCAAACATTCCCTACCTCCTTTATACTTCTGATTTGTTCATTATTTGAATTACCTGACATATAATATATATATATTTATATACATATAATATATATATATTTTTATATATATATATATATATATATATGGGAAAGTCAGGATAAATTTTCAGTTGTTTTCTTTTTCAATTTTCAAAATAATCCGGTAAATTCTAGCCAGCACCCCACACATGACTAATAAGGTTTTAATAAATTCATGGATTTTTCAATACTTAAGATATTTCAATCCATTCACTATTCTCTATGCCTTTTTTCCATTTTAGTACAGTGGGCTCGCCAAATACATTGACTCTTGCATCCTTTTACATAAACGTAGCTATAGCAATTTTTAGTAACTTCCTGGTTTTTCTTTTTTTTTTTAATCTGCAGATTTTTTTTTTACAGTTCTGGATAAATATTAAAACTCTTTTGTTAAACTAAAAAATGCAATAGTATTAGATTTTATATTTAACTGTATTTTTATGTGATAGATTATTTTAGATTAATTTCATTTGAGCGGGAAGTAATATTTAGAGACCATAGTCTGGCCATTAAAGTTGTTTATTACTAATGGATCTTCAGCACTCTTAAATCTTTTTTAGTGACCAGAGAAAAGATATATTGAGAGAAAAAAATTGTTTTTAAAACCTCCCCATTTCATTGTTAACTTTATATGTTCATATATATCTTGTACATGCTCTTTATTTAGTGGGGGATATAATTTTCATTACTATTTTATAAATCAATGTCTTTACTGAACTTTGAGCCAGGATTTCATGTAAGCCTAGATAATATTTTAGGAATCTTTTAGGTGTATTATTTCATCTAGCATTGAGTATGCATGTTCATGATAAAAAGCCCTGTGAGGTAAATTGGCTAGATAATGTTATACATAATATTATATTGGTTAGATAACATTACAATAAAATAGCAAGGTTAAGAAAGTAATTTGTATGAGATCACTTAAAACACTAAAGTCAACCTTTGTTATTATTTCCTGATAATACAGTTTGTTTTCAATCTAGACATTTCATACCTGGATGAGATCTATTCCTATTTGAGATATGCCAAGAATAATAATTGTCTTCTACTTTTTTTTTTAAAGATTTATTTATACAAGAACTGGGGTATAGGCCAGAGGTGAGGGAGGGCAAGAGGATTCACCAGGGACAAAGTGGGGAGCAGAACAGGCAGACTGACTGGAAAACTCTGCTGAGGGGAACAACAGGTGAGACAGGTGAGGTCTGCCATGCCATGTGGGTATCTCTCTGGCCAACCTGGAATCAAACCTGGGCCACAGAGGTTGTGGACAGCTTCACAGCGCTGCGCTCAGCCAGCTGTGCCACCGGGGAGACCCTAATTGTCTTCTACCTTTAATTGCATATATCTACACTTATTAGACTCTCTTCTTTCAATGTCCATTTTCTTGGTAAATTATCCAAGATCACAGACCTGGTTACTGATCAAAGTGGATGCACTCCAACCTATATGTATATGAGATATACAATAACCTCAGTGGAATTTGGGAAAGACAATTTTACAGACTAGTATTTTACAAACTGATCATATTTGCCATTAATGATAGAGAAATAAAAGAACAATTTCTGCTAATGATATTACATTTAAGAGCATCTTCCCTATAGCTTCTTCAATATTTCCTTTAAGAGCTTTATCTACTTGATCCTTTCCTAAGGCTTATGCAGATCTTGCTGAGCATAAATTTGATGTAAAGTACAGTTTGCTTCCTCAGGCAATGCTTACTATGTTGGGCACTCTCAACTGACTTTAATGGCATTATTTACTTCTACATCAGCAGTTCTTAACTCTTTTCCATCTAATGTGATTATGTTTACATTTATTTAGTTAGTATACATAAAAGAAAAAGAAAATCCCACAAGAATAGGAAAAACAAATCACACAGAGTGTGTAAAGACAATAGCCTTCAACAGAAAGGGTCAGAGGTAACCTATGCCCCTATGTGCAAGGTGTACTGGCAACAAACTTTCTTTGTTATTCAAGTTTTAAATCTAAATGAACATTAAGAACCATTATCCTCTTAGATAAGAGGAAGAATTGCACAAAATAAAGGTAGGTTTGAAGGTATACATAATTTGTGTCTGAAATAGGTATATATACTTTATAATGGCATTTCTAAAATGGAATTTTAACTTTTTTCCTTACTACTGTATCAGTGCAAGTGTTACTGAACAACCTTTGGCAAAAATATGACTTCAATTCTGTTTATTCATTTTCATAAAAGTATACTATTTAAAAGATAATTGAATATAAATTCCATTTCAACTAAGATTATGTTTTATTAACATAAGAAATGGAAATTATAAAAAGCATAGTATTTAAAAATATCAGAATTTTCTGAAAAAATCATTAAAATTTTATTTATATTATGTATATCATATGTAAACTTCTGTTTGTTTATAATAACAAAATGTTAGAATTTACTATATTGCTTAATATATTAACATTCAATAATTTTGAGTTGGGCAATATGGAAAGATACATATTTTGAAAATCTGAAAATGAAATGGTTTAATACTGTAGACAGTAATGATAGAGGACTAACATATCTGTCAATACCTGTTAAATTTTTATAAGGCACTAAAAATAATTTCATTGTGCTTACATTATATATAAACAAATATTGTAAAGTTATCCTAAAGTTTATATGTGAACTAACAGTAATTATGTTAAAATTATGTTCCAAAGTATAAATTGGCACATTTTAAAGCAATATATTTAAAAATATTTTTAAATTGAAGTATAAATGACACATATTATCTTAGTTCATGTGTACAATATGGTTCTACATTTCTATACATTTTGAATTAATGATCACAAGAAGTATGTTTACTATGTTTTCTGTGCAATTTTTAAATTTGCAATACCATAGTTTCTATTATAGCTCCCATGGTATACATTAATTCTCCTTGATTTATTTTGTTACTAGAAGTCTCTACCTGTCAGTCCCCTTCACCTATTTAGCTTACCTCCAACAATCCCCCTGTTGTAACCACCAATTTTTTGTGTGTTTATTATTTTAGTTTTGTTTTATTTTGCTTGTGTTATTATTTAGATTCCACATACAAGTAGAATCATAGAATATTTGTTATTTTCTGACATTTTACTTAGCACAATATAATCAAGGTTGATCCCTGTTGTCACAAAGGAAGATGTCACATTTTTTTTCATGGCTGATTAGTATCCCACTATATAGCCAATATATTTATATCCTACATTTAGAAAAGGCTATCTCACTAAGAGATGGATCTAGTAATACAAGAATTTGTCTATTGCAGGCATTGGCAGCATCTACAGGTCTCATACACTTTGTGATATTTATCTAATATTTAAATAAAAGAGTATCTTTATTAGAAGACTGGACTCTACATTTCAGGAACTGAAGGAAATAAGACGTTGAGTTTTTACATATTTTAAAAAATAATGGTCTTATTTTACATACCCATATTTTTAGATATATACATATTATAGTGCCTTTAATTGTGGAATCTATATAGAGTGCATCACAAAGTCATAGCTGAAAGATAAGATTAATGCAAATATTTTAATCTTTATTAATATGTTTATTCACTTGTATAGTTAAGAAGGTATTTTATGCATTGTTTTTATGATGAATTAGAAGTACAAACACTAAATGGGCAAAAATATAATCTGGAGATTCAAATGATCTGTTATTATTAAATGATGCTTCTTTAAGGCAACTAAGATGCAATAAAACTAATTTTGGGTGTTAATGAACATATACTATACAGACTGTTATCTAAAATGATAATTCTTGCACAAATGATCATTACTTTTAATTAACTAGAAATACTAGTTTTTTAGAAATACAGGTTTTTTTTTTAAGTTTGAATGATATATGTATTTCCACTTACTATATTTGCTACTTTTTATTATCCCTGATTCCTTTATATAGCTTTTTTAATTCTTCAATTTAGAGAAAATAGAGTATTGAATTTCAATTTGGTCTTTAAAACAAAAAAAAGGGAATACTATATATATGTAAATACTATGTATATGTAAAATAAACTACCTCTGTTTATGTAAACTCTAGCTTCAAATGCATTCATTAAGTAACTGTGGACAAATTAAAAAAAAAAAGCTATAAAACCTGTTATGACTATCAAGAATCTAGTTAAAAGTTATGTAAAACATGGGCCTCCCTGGTAGTGCTGCGGTTGAGCGCAGTGCTGTGAAGCTGTCCACAGCCTCTGCAAGGCCGGTTGGATTCCTGGCAGGCCAGGGACATTCCCACATGGGGCGGCACACCTCTCCTGTCTCGCCTGCTGCTCCCCTCAGCAGTGTATTTCAGTCTGCCTGCCTGTTCTGGTCCCAGTTGTCTCTGGTGAATTCTCTCACCCTCCTGCTCCTCTGGCCTGTTCCCCAATGTTTCAATAAATAAATATTTAGAAAAAATAAGTTAAATAAACATGGTATATTACATCACTAATTTTTTTCCTTGTCTTTCCTCCAGAGCAACAGGTAGTTAAAGGAAATAAAAGCATAAATAGATGTCACAAAGTTTGAAGAATCAAAAGAAAATGTTTAGACAAATAGATGAGTAGAATGGAGAAGGGGGGAGAGGGGAGTGCTAAGAGACATTTTTGAAATTCAGCATCAATAATATGGTCATTTAATATATTTATTGTTACTTCTGGTTGGTATTTAGGAATCTCAAAAATGGCAAGGTTAAAATGGTGACATACATTAATTAATCCATTCCATGTGCACCAATTATCCCAGTTCTTATATGTATAAATAAATCTTTAAAAAATTAAAAAATAAAAAAGGAGAAGAAACATGGAAATTAAAATATCTTTCACTACTACTTAAAAAAATTTTCATATACAACTTCAATAGATGTTTCAAATCTGACTGCATGATTAGGAAAGGGAGTAGTTTAGTTTTACCTTCATTGTTTGGAAATTGAAAATAGTCTCTTCTCTGTAATTATGTCTAATATATTTTTTTAAATAGCATGAGCTACAATTGAAGTAGTTGATAGTTACAGATATGTTTTATTGTGGTCCTAATTTGGTGGCTCCCAAAAGATTGAGAACAGTCTGAAAATACTCAAATTGGTTAAAAATCTCTTTGTAATATCCTACCCCCAAACTTTGTTAGTACTTTTCTTGAGGGAAAATTCTTTTTTTTTTTTTTTATAGAGGCATTTTATTTATTTATTTATTTGTTTGTTTGTTTGTTTTGTTTATACATACACTGGGTACAGTCAGAAGTGCAGGAGGGTGAGAGAATTCACCAGAGTCAGAGCAGGATGCAGAACAGGCAGAAGGACCGAAGTACACTGCTGAGGGGAGCAGCGGGCGGCAGGAGAGGTCTGCGCACCATGTGGGACCCTCCTCCAGTGGCCGGGCAGCAGCCGGGGATCGAACTGGCGCTGCAGAGGCTGCGGGCAGCTTCGCAACCCAGCGCTCAACCGTTGCACCACCGGGGAGGCCCTTGAGGGAAAATTCTTAAATTCGCTTTCACATGTTCTCAAAGCAGCTTCCTTCCTCTTGTAAGTTAATCAAGACCCTCACTTGAAACCTTGTATTAGTACTAATTCCAGTGACAGAAAGCGCTCATCTTTGATGCCTAAGATGGAGTATATCTTGCTATTATAAACATCCACAGGAATGTACTGGAAAATATATTGAGGCATTATGTTATGTGACTTAATTTTCATTACATCCAAGATAACTAATATATTTTGATATCTTTCCTTGATAACTGACATTGAAGTATTAGACACAATCATAAAAAAACCTAACTTAATGTATAATTTATAATTTTATATAACTTTAAAAGGATTGCATACAATTTTTATTCTTTCATTAATACATTTGTATATACATTTCTATATAACTAGTTCCACAATATAATCAGATTCCATGAAAAAAAATCTTGGGGTCTCCCTGGTGGCGCAGTGGTTGAGTGCTGGGTTGCGAAGCTGCCTGCAGCCTCTGCAGCTCTGGTTCGATCCCTGGCCACCGGGTGAGGGTCCCACATGGCGTGCACACCTTCCCTGCCACCCGCTGCTCCCCTCAGCAGTGTACTTCGGCAGTCTGCCTCCTCTGCTCTCCCCTCTGACTCTGGTGAATTCTCTCACCCTCTCCACGCTTCTGACTGTACCCAGTGCTTGTATAAATAGATAGATAGATAGATAGATAGATAGATAGATAGATAGATAGATAGATAGATAGATAGATCGATCTTTAAAAAATATTTAATTTCCATCTTAGGTTATGAAATATTTTTGAATATTAAAGTCTAGCAGAATCACAAAACTTAATCAGAAAATTATAAGCCCATTCAGCCTTAACAGCCTTTTCCTTTTCTTTTCCCAGTACACTGTAACAGTCAGATCAGCTATCAAGTTCTGAAATATACTTTTCCTGTGGGATCAGATGTCTTAGCAAGTATGTCCAATCTGTCAGCAACTTGGACCTGTTGATATTAAAATCTATATTCCCCAGTCCATTGGTACTTCTTCAAGTGTCCTGTTATATGTGACCTTGCCCTGACATGTGTTATGTCAGAAATACTAGACTCCTAACACAATCTTGAGGGAAAGGTATTTAAAACTAGGAAATCTTATGGAAAAAAATAATCAAGATCATGGTTATCATTCTCCCCCCAATAAATCTCAGCCACTCATTTTAAAGTCTTCCCGTTATGCTATATTCCTTTTCTTCAGAAAAAAAATCCCTGATTTATGTCGTATCTGTCATAAAATGTTTAGTCCATTTCAAGTTTGTCATATTTTTCCAAATAGAAATACTCAAAAACTTACTAAAGGAAGCACCTGGTATTCTTTCTTTAGCTCCCTATAGGCTAAGAAGACAGAACAACAGCTTCATGTTCTTTTTGCTTAAATCAAGTAACTCCCTGAAGTGCCATTCCATTGCTGAAAATAAGCATGAGATAGCATATGGTGATAGTTTCTCAGAAAATACAATCAAATAGATCCTTTACCTTAACCCTCAAATAAGTGTGTTTAAGTCAGAAAAAAAGACAAATGTTTTAAGGTCTATGTCTAATTGAATTATTGAAAACAGAAAAATTAGAAAGCACAAACAGATTTCTTGATTCACCCTGCCCAAGAAAGATGTGCATATTTTTTGAGAAGCTGGAATTTGAAGGTTAAAAAAAAAATCTCACTGATATAAGGAATTTTAAATGAAGTTATTCCTTATGACATATCTCTCAAATTCCATCATCAATACAGTGAACTCTCAGTTGAAAATTTTCTGATAATAGAGTCCTATATGATAGGCACATGTGTGTCAGATGTATATTTTACTTTTGTAGAGAACAACATAAGAACTGGATTAACCTTGTAATTTTAATTCACAAATTTTAGAATATTTCAATCAATATTAAAAGAATTGAGAGTCAAATTCACTCTCAATGTGTGTATGTGTGTTTGTGTACTTAATGAAGGTAAGTTCACAAAACATACAACTAACAATTTTAAGGTGTAGAATGTCATTTTGTCTAGTTGTAATTCTGTGCAACCACCATCTCTCTTTTTAATCATGCTAGGGGAACACTCTGTACCAATTAATTAATCACTCCCTATTCCTCCTTTTCTTCACATTCTTACAAAACAGCAATCTTTCCGGTTCTATGCATTTGCCTATTCTGATAATTTCTTTTAAATGGAATCATATAATCTGTAACCTTTTGCATTTGATTGCTTTTACTTAGAATAATGTTTGCAAGGTTCATCTGATTGCTTGGGATTTATCAGTATTTCATTTTATAGTTAGAAAGCATTCTGTGGTATAAACATATCAAAATGTGATAATCCATTCACCATGCTGGACATTTGGAATGTTTCAAACTTTGACTATTATAAATAACATGATCTAAACATTCTTGCACATGTTTCTATGTGGGCATATGTTTTAATTTCTCTTGGGTATATACCTAAGAATAAAATTACAAAATTATATGGTAATTCTGTTTTAACTCCTTGGGGAACTTCCAAATTGTCTTCCACAGTGACTGTCAAGTTATATTCCCACCAGCATTGCATAAGGGTTTTTATTTTTCCACATCCTTACCAAGTTATTTCCCATGCTTTTGAAGATAGCTAGTCTAATGGTTGAGAAGAACAATTTTCTTGGGGGTTTGAAATGTGTTGCTGCAATTATCAATGGTGTTGAACAGCTTTTGAAGGGATTGTTGGGCACTTGTAAACTTTCTTCAGAAAAATGTCTATCCTTTTACATATTTCATCTTCTTAAGTTGTTTTTTAGTTGTTGAGTCATTAGCGGTCTTTATACATTCTAGATATCAATCCATAAGACACATGATTTGCAAATATTATCCAATTTGCTAAGCTGCCTTTCCATTTGCTTGATAATGTTTGATACATAAAAATGTTTTAATATATATGATATCAAATTTATCTTTAAAATAAATTCATTGTGGTAAGAACATAATATGCAATCCAATCTCCAAAAATATTTTAAGTACACAACACGGTATTGTGAAATGCAGGTTCTATGTTTTACAGCAGAACTTATTCATTTTGCACAGCTGAAACACCTATCTGTTGAAAAACAGTTTCCCATTTCTCTCTTCAGTCTGATGCAAACACCCCTCAATAGTCTCTAAATCCATAAGTCTGACTATACTCAATACCTCATACAAGTGAAATTGTGCTTACCCACTCACTTTAACCGGCTTATCTCTAGTAGCACAAAGTTTACCAATTTCATCCATTGAGCAGAATATCCAATGAGATGAAAACCATCTCATTCTATGTTTATACCACATCCTTTCTATCCATTTTCAGTGGATGACTATCATTACCTCTGTATCTTGGCTCTAAAAATCAGATTTCTATTTTTGATGATGCCACTGAATTCACTTGTAACTTACTACACATATAAATTCCTAGTAGTGGACCTCCCCTGGTGGCGCAGCAGTTGAGCACTGGGCTGCGAAGCTGCCTGCAGCCTCTGCAGTGCTGGTTCGATCCCTGGCCACAGGCGAGGGTCCCACATGGCGCAACAGACCTCTCCTGCTGCTCCCACTGCTCCCCTCAGCAGTGTATTTCATCAGTCTGCCTGTTCTGTTGCCTGCTCTGGCTCTGGTGAATTCTCTCATTCTCCCGTGCTTCTGACTGTACCCACTGCTTGCATAAATAAATAAATCTTTAAAAAAAAAAATTCCCAGTAGTAAGAGCCCAAGTTTAATACATGGGTTTTACCTCTTCTTTAAACTTTTTCAAAACAATCTTACATTTATGAGTTGTTTAACATTTGTCGCTCTCCAGCTTTTACATATCACAAAGAGATCAAAATAATCTAATAAATATGTGAAATTCTTTAGGAAAAATATTAAAATAACATATGATCAGAAAGGATAGTATAATAATTCATCCTAATGTCTGTTCAGAGCCTATGCCATCACCCATGGCTCATAACACAGGCCCATGAATCCTGCCATCTTCAGTCAAAGAATGACCAACAGCTCTTCTGGCTCCTCACTATGTAAATGCCTAAAACTTACACTTAAATTTTCCAAATAATAGAAATGCTTTAATAAAAAGTACAGTTAGTCTTTTCTAACAAGGTATAGGCTGAGAAATATTAAAATATTTTTCACAAAAAACCTGAAATTCTACATAAAAGAGAAAAAAAGGTTTTTCATAGCTAAGTGCCCAAGGAAGAAAGTTCCTGAATGTTCAACATAAATATGAAAAAAAAAAATTTCAGAGGGGTCAATACATGAGAAGTTTCTGTCTACTAAAGGAAAGAGTGAGTTAGAGGGACTCCCTGATGGCGCAAGGGGTTAAGCACAGCACTATGAAGCAATCCCCAGCCTATGCAGCATGAGTTCAATCCCCGACCAGCCAAGGAACAACCCACATGGCGCAGCAGATCTCTCCTGTCTCGCCCACAACTCCCCTCAGCAGCGTATTTCAGTCATTCTGCCTATTCTGTTCCCCACTCTGTCTCTGGTGAATCCTCTCACCCACCACATCTTTGGCCTGTATCCCAGCTCTTGTATGCATAAATAAATATTTAAAAAAAAGTGAGTTAGGGAGTTAATAAGAGATATTATCTACTAGTAAGAGTTTTATTACCTGCAAGAGTCAAGGCCTTGTAGCTTGTGCTAAAGAGATTGAAACATTTATGCAAAAAATTGAATTATTGGTGCTATTGTAGAATAGAATTTAAAGAAAACTAACAGCAAAGGGAGATAAAGGAAAATATGTTTATAAAACAAATAGCTAGAACATTTGGGAAGTTGGTGGTCCCAGTGAAAGCAAGGGGTAAGGATAGGTGTGTGTAGATTTGAAGGAAAGCTGAAGTTTATATTAATTTAGGGTAGTTGCAAATATCTAAGTAGAAATATCCCCTGAAAGATTTAATATAATCATCTGGAACTTAGTAAAAATTCTAGACATATTTATAAAAGGTTTGGAATCGTTTTTTTAAAAAGCAGTTGTAAATTGAAATAATAAACTAAGGACTGGAGTATTTATATTATATCAAATCATTCTCTATCCAGATAGGTGTTATAGTCTATTAGGTAGTACAAATAATGTATTCATAAGAAATCTCATGAAAGTACATAATTTGCAAAAGATTAACAAAAAAGAATTAGTTGTTTAAGGCATTATGAAAGTAATACACATATATGTTAAGTGTGTGTTGCTTTGACAATGTTATATATATATAATTAGTGATCATATATATAATACATATATTAATATACAATTTATCACTATTAAATATGTATGTGTGTGTATGTATGTATATATAAGTCTATCACCAAACTTTTAGGGTTGGGTGCATACAAAGGAAAAAAGTCCATCACTAACATTGAATAACTAATATAATAGGATCAGCGGCATCATTGTCATACACAGTGCAATGTGTTTCTCCTGACACTATCTCCTGACACTTTAGAAACAGTCAGCAGGTGATGATGGCTATTCTGTCACCAACAAGTAAATTATGGGATCAAGCTGTTAGGAGTGGCTATCATTCACCTTTTTTTCTTATACTGTCACATTTTTCATTATGTCTTAGGTACACTGCAAAGATGTATTTCAACTCTAACCTTCATGACATGGAGTAAAAATAAATGTGGATTTCAGTAAGTGAAGAGCAATATTTCATTGGCAAAGGTGGACTTTCAATTTTAATGATAACCAAACTGCTTTGAAATTGACTTTTTCCCCTATTCATTTGCAAAAAAGATTTTATATATATAGTATACTACATATTATATATAGTATATTATATGATATATATCTATTATATAATAAATATGTATTATATATATATATATTTCTTTCTGAATTGTAGATACTTTTAGATCATTTCATCAAAATATCACCAAAAAATTAAAGATTTATTTATTTATGCATACAAGAGCTGGGGTACAGGCCAGAGATGCAGGGGGTGAGAAGATCCACCAGAGACAGAGTGGGGAACAGAACAGCCAGACTGACTAAAACACTGCTGAGGGGAGCAGTGGTTGAAACAGCAGAGGTCTGCTTCGCCATGTGGGTAGCTCCCTGGCCGGGTATCGCTCTTGTACTTTCAGAGGCTGCGGATTACTTCATAGTGCAGTGCTTAACCCCTTGCACCACTAGGGAGGCCCATTACCAAAAAAAATTAAATATACATGAATGTTACATTGTCTTGCATGTATAATACCTTAGAATACACAATTACTTCCTATGCTTAATCCTATTATATATGTGTTCTCAAAATGTAAATTGTGGTCTCAAAATGTAAATTGTGGGGACCAGGAAGATAGAATTATTTTCAAAGAAATTATTTTATTTTACTTTTTCCTCATAGCAGGTGACATTTCAAATAGTCAAAAAGTAGATAAACTCTTGGTACCTTACCATGCAACAAAGGCAGTTATTCAAATCCATCTAATAGCCCTTGTGCTTTTCACTGTCACACATGAAGTTAAAACAAGAAGAAAACAAGTTCCAACGTAAATAAATTTAAATAGTAAATAATTTTATTAAATTATGATATTTGATGTTTTAATATTCTGGTTGAAAACTGAAAACCATATTTAAAACACACAGAAATGCCATGGCTTCCTTGAGAATAAACATTTGGTAAAGGGAAATCCAAATAGATCTGGCCACTTTTATTTACTGAATAGTATTTGAAATGAAAATGATAAGATTATTCCAACTTGGGAACTTGGCAGATACAACAAAAACATTTATAGATCATTAATTTTGAACATAATCTCACTAATCTGGTTTGATTCTTTCCTCTCTGTTGAGATTTTTTATATATATTTATATATCATTTATGTAAATTTATTTAATATATATTTAATATATATATGTATATATAAGTTGTAAATATATCCTGAAGAAGGTACTGAAATCCAAACATACCTCCTCTTTTTATACATTGGTAGCCAAATATTTAATTCTATGGCTATACTAGACAAATGAGTTAAACTATTGGAGTCATTAAATATGCAATTAAAAGTAATTACTTGCTTAACTGATTTTTCACCAAATTGATTGACTCTTGTAAAAAAAGTCTGCACTGACAATTATGTTTAGAATGATTTACATAATGTGTGCAGATTTCATGTGCTGAACTCCTGTTTATAAAATTCTGATTATAAATAACTAGGATAATTAGGGTTTACTGTAATAATCTTAAACAAAAATTTCTGAATAACAACTGATAATAGTATGCATTTATTATTTTTGCAAAGCAATAGAAATTGACAATGTAGCAATAGAATTATACAGAACATAATTTAATCTTTCTTTGATTATGCCTAAAGCACTTCATAATATTGCTGTGATTCAAAGTCCTTAATGTGAATATCAATTATATTATGATGGTAAAATAACAAAATGATAACCAATAGTTAATGACAAGAGGCACTAAATGACAGATAAGTTAAGCTAATAATGTTTTTCTCCCACTTCTCTCCAAATGGTTCATTGTTATGCTCAGTTTTCTACATTATAGACTCTGAAAATATCTTTATTTAATGTTACTTATAATCATTAGCTGTCTCCTTCCTCCAATTTTCATAAAAGGCCATCTTTTTCTTATAAATACAGGTAAGATAAAATTTTTTGATCATCTGGCCTCCTTTGATTTTTTCTTGAAACTTTCTCCACAGCATAGTGGAACCATCTCTATCATTTCTAGCTATGCCAGAAGGGCTTCTAGCTGTGCTAAAAGATTCCATTGGTCTCACCTGAAGCGTCTTCATAGCATATAGTTCTATCATGTATGTGATGGTAGTATGAGGATACACTGAATTTTAGGTCTTCATAACATCAGAAAGTTGAATAGCTATAATTCAGATGGCCAGACACTGATACAACTCCTTTTTATTTGGGGGCTGTTGAAAATTATATAGCTAGGAAATAATCAAAAAATCCTGTTTTTGAAACAATATTGTCCTGTGGGAAGATCTTTCCTCAGTTCCTAATCAATCTATGATAGTTTAAAATTATGAGACTATAACAAACATATTATGGGAATTTACAATAAGTCCAAGGAATCTTCAATGCTTTTATATTATGTAGTGAATTAATGATCAGTTCTAGGAACATCTAAGACCACTGCTAAATTTTCATCACTTAATGTTCATCTGCAATATACATTAATCTCATCCTCTGAACAAACATTTATAATCATAGCCAAAGGCTCAATTGAATTATTTCCTGTATGAGGAAATGGGAGGAGGTAGATTGTAAATTCTTTCCGATATATTTTTTCATTTGTGGAGTAAGAGTTATATTATGGATTGGATCCCGTTGTTTATGTAGTATTTCTCAAACCACTATATACAAGTAGATTTCCCTTATTTTTGTATAAATAACTACATATTTCTGTGCATTCAAGTAAAAGACTATTTCTACAAACTGATCATATTCTTATGATCATCAGATGCTTCAATGGTTTATTTCTTCCCTTGAATAATTTATATTAAAATAAATGGTAGCAGAATACAGGATATAATACCTATACACTCAAGAAAACTCATATAATATCACTGATTATTTCAAAATACAGAAGTGATTAAATTGTTGCAATTCTAATAGTGTATCAAAGTTAAACCAATTTATAATGATGCACTCTACATAGTTTACTTTTATAAAAATTATGTATCATGACAAATAATCATTGTATTTCCAATTTTTAACGATTTATTTATTTATTTATACAAGCACTGGGTATAGTCAGAAGTTGGGAGGGTGAGAGAATTCACCAGAGCCAGAGTGGAGAGTAGAACAGGCAGAGTGACGAAGTACACTGCTAAGGGGAGCAGCGGGCGGCAGGAGGGGTCTGCGCGTGATATGAGACCCTCGCCCGGCGGTCGGGGTCAAAGAGGCGCTGCAGAGGCTGCAGGCAGCTTTGCAACCCAGAGCTCAACTGCTGCGCCACCATGGAGGCCCAGTACTTCCAATTTTGAATTCAAAATGGTTATGTAAATACTTAGAGTAACACCAATGTAAGCATCTGTTTGGAGATTCATCATATTAATATAGTTATCCACATAATGCAAATAGTGAAATTAACAAATTGTCATAAATGTTTTATATCCATTCTGTTGTAGAATGTAGGGGGAGATGTTCAGGAAAAACATTTTGTATTGAAAATTAAAAGAAAGTAAGACAGCAACAATTTTTCTTATTCATTACATACTAGTAATTTCAGAAATAAGAATCAAGGTATTTGATATCAATGACCTATTGATTTCAATGAGCAATTTAACTAGGAGTGTATAATAAATTTGGATAGTGAAGCAGTCATTACTTGCATACCAGAAGTGAAGAGGTCACAAAGCATTTTTACTTTTTGACCATTCTCTCCACAATTATATAGGAAAAAGCTATGCCATTCAATATAGCTTACCAGTCAAATATAAATTTAATCTTTATTGACAATATATATGTGTGGTTCCTAGAAAATGCAAAGCTTGCTATATCTATCTCGAAGATTTTCTCCACAAACTAGGCAGATGGTTGTTTTTAAAATGTGAAACAAGCTCATTTTGTTTACATATTGCTTACCAATTGTTTCAATGAATATGTTCATTTTTGATCAGTAAAAAATTATACTTGCATTAGAAACTTTCCATATGCCAATTTTAGGGGGAGAATATTACTTCCTATTTATCATTTCTGGGCAATTATATATGTATAGAATTTAAAAGTCACTAGTTTATGTAATCAGAGTGATTGTTTGCAATTATTTGGTATTTTTTAAAATTACTCATATACATGTGAGGAGGTGTGAACCTATCCCCCTAAATCATACATAGTATTGAAAACCAATGTTACCTCAATAAAGTTCAAAAAAAATTTTCAGAATACTAGTTCAAAGAGATAAAAACACCCTCTTGTTCACTGAAGTGTTATTTACAATATTCAAGGACTATAAATAACCAAAATGCCTATCAAAAGAATGGATAAAGTTATGATATATGCACAATGGAATACTAAATATATATATAAAAGAGGAAATCTAGTCATTTGCAGCAGTGTGAATGGATCTACAGGGTATTATGCTCAGCAAGGTAAGTCAACAAAGACAGAAACACCCTATGGAGTATATAAACACTTGGGTAGTACATAAAAAGAAACAAATTCATGAAACGAATAAAATAAACCTTAGATTGTAAAACCACATTAGCAATTGCCAAAAGAGAAGTGGGAAGAAGGTAAGTCACTAAAAGGGGTCAAACGTATGTTAAAAAAAATGGAGGCCTCCCTGGTAGCGCAGCGGTTGAGCTCTGGACTGCAAAGCTGCCCGCAGCCTCTGCAGCACTGGTTCCAACCCTGGTAGCTGGCGAAGGTCCCACATGGCGCACAGACCTCTCCTGCCGCTCGCTGCTCCCCTCAGTAGTGTATTTCTTCAGTCTGCCTGTTCTGTTCCCCACCCTGCTCTGGTGAATTCGCTTGCTCACTGGTGCTTCTGACTGTACCCAGTGCTTTATAAATAAATAAATAAATCTTTAAAAAATGGAATTAGACTTTTATTGGTGAACTTAATAAAGTATATACAAATGTTGATATAAATTGGAAACCAGGGGCCTCCCTGGAGGCACAAGGGGTTAAGACACAGCACTATGAAGCTATCTGCAACTACTGCAGAATAAGAGTTTGATCCCTGGCCAGGTTGGTGACCCATATGGTGCAGCACACTTCTCCTGTCTCGCCCACTATTCCCTCTGCAGTATATTTCAGTCAGTCTCCCTGTTCTACTCCCCACTCTGTCTCTGGTTCTGTACCCCGCTCTTGTATGCATAAATAAATCTTTAAAAATAAATATGTTATAAACTAAATTTACCTAAAAATACTTTAAATGCAAACATGGTAGTTTGCATATTAATTTACATAGATAGTTTTACATCCTAGGAGTATCCATACAATTCAGGAATAGTTTAACTTGACCTCTCTTTGTGAATTCAAAATTTTATTTGACCCATGCACATTCACTTAAATTTTTGTAAATGTCTATGAAAACAACCAACATTATTGCATTAATTTTTAAATTTGGAGGATTGTTAGTTTGTTTTGATTTGACTTGATTAAGTTTCCTAGGGTAATGGTCCCTAGCTAGGAAGCAAAGAGAACAATCCATGGCTTGTGATCTTGTATCATCTATACTCTCCATTTAGTGATATATCTGTTGCTCAACTACAGCTCAGAGGTTGAGATTGGCATGAGGTTGTTTAAGATATTTGGCTTAGGGGCCTCTCTGGTGGCGCAGCAATTGAGTGCTGGGTTGGGAAGCTGCCCACAGCCTCTGCAGCGCTGATTCGATCCCCAGCCACCGGCGAGGGGCCCACATGGCGCACAGACCTCTCCGGCTGCCAGCTGCTCCCCTCAGCAGTGTATTTTGTCAGTCTACCTGTTCTGTTCCCCGCTCTGGCTCTGGAATTCTCTCACCCTCTGGCACTTCTGACCCCCGTGCTTGTATAAATAAATAAATAAATCTTTAAAAAAAATGATGTTTGGCTTAGGAGCTGGCTAAGGGAAGAGGGTCACTGTGGATTACCAATGTTGGTAACCCCTGACCTTTAGAAATCTTGACACTTTGATATTAATTGGAAGTGACATTTTTGTTCTCGGGTGCCCATTAAAACATACTGCCTTTTACAAGCACCAGTGCCCTGTCATCTGAAGAGGTATAGAGACATTAGTCTATGAAATAACAGACACTTAAAGATCTTGCATATTAAAAAAAAAAAAAAACTATGATTGTACCCAATTACTTGTAGACAGGATATAAAGCCAAATTATTAACACAAGAAAAGGAAGTTCTTTACTACAAACCATAAAAGCTAAAAATGAAGAGACAAGACAACCTACCACAAATGTTGGAGCAAAAAAAAAAAAATTAGAGAAATCTTAATTTACTAGAAATGTGGAATTGTCTGATGGGAGGTTTAGGGTTACATTTATAACCATGCTCGTTAAATTAAGGAAAACAATGGATGATCAAAAACAGGAACACAACAAGGATAGAGAAATGTGAGATTTCTACAAAATAGAATTAATGGAATTGAATACAAATAGAATTAAAATTACAATAAGTGAATTAAAAAATACAATGAGGGTCTCAACAGCAGACAAAAGCAAATTATAGAGTATAGGCAAACTCGAATGCACAATGGTCAACTGTACACAACTAGAACAGAAAAAATAGAATTTAAAATATAACAGCAGTGTAAGAGCTCTGTGGGATAACCTAAACAAAAATAACATCCCTGTCATGGGGGTCCCAAAGAGATAAGAATGACAAAGGCATAGAAAATGTATTTGAGGAATGATTGCTGAGAATCACCTCACTCCATAAAATGAAACAGACATCTTTTTCTAGTTCTTGGGATGAGAGACAAGGTTTCTTATTTGGGCTATTCCTTGTTTCCTGGTGTGGGCCTGTATTGCTGCATACTTCCCTCTTTGTACTGCTTTTGCTGTGTCCCATTAAGTTCTGGAAAGTTTGTTGTCAGTATTAATTGTCCCAAGGTAAAATAAAAGTTCTACATCATTTTCAAATATGTCATATTAAATTGCTTATATATATATAATGTATACATACACAGTTATATATGCAT
The DNA here is from genome assembly GCF_964194135.1 of Talpa europaea. Classification (NCBI taxonomy): domain Eukaryota; kingdom Metazoa; phylum Chordata; class Mammalia; order Eulipotyphla; family Talpidae; genus Talpa; species Talpa europaea. The sequence goes on along the minus strand of NC_140073.1, from coordinate 125,203,518 downwards.
AATTATAAAATATGTAAGTTATACTTCGAATAATGGCAGCAAAAAAGATTCCCTGTCTTTACCAGTACATTTTATGTCTGTGCATGGCATAAGTGTGAGAAAATATTTCCTATTTTTTTTCTCATCTATGTACATTTAATGACTAGTTCTAGCCATACTGACCACCAGTAAAGGAAGCAAAGCTATGACAGAAGATGCCAGAATCCCTGAATCACTTCTTGTAGAAATTCTAACTACAAGAAATATCTACAGTGGAATTTGCATAAAGAAGAAATAAACCATTCTTGCATTAATATTACTGTGATTTTTTATGGCTTATTATAGCAGAAGCATTTTTACTCTGATTATTACAGCATTTATCCTAATAATTGTCTTGGTATCTGGAAACTAATAAAAACTCTGCTTCTGCCCATAAGCCAACATAGGAATAACGGCCTAGGGAAATATTTTGATTTTAAATTCATTTTTATACAGGCTTTTAAAATGATAATAAGAGAAACAGAAAAGGAAGATTAATCTGTGTGCCCTGAGAATGTGTAATCTGTTTGATTATTCTACTTGGATGAAGGAGAAGGAAAGATTAAAAAGTTATAGCAGATTTTATAATATTGAACTATTATTACATCAGGAAAGAAGATAAAGTGAGGCATTGTACCTCCAAAGTGCAGTATACTCCCAAACTAATGAATTACTTATTTATTTTTTGGTTCTTATAATTGGGATATAGACTGCCTTGCGGAAAATTGTGACTAATTATGATTTATTGCATCTAATACAGAATTGGAAATTTATTGCACCTAGTATAGAATTGGAAAGAGGTATGGGTCAATTTTTTTTAACAAAGTGAAAAGATTGCATTGGTTTTTAATATCTGCTTTTATGTATTGATTTATAGATGAAGCCTTTAAAAATTCAAATCTATTTAGACAGTGCTCCAAGTGTCCAGATGATATATAACTTTTTTTTTTTTAATAGAGGCATGTTTATTTATTTATTTGTTTGTTTATACATGCACTGGGTACAGTCAGAAGCGCGGGAGGGTGAGAGAATTCACCAGAGTCAGAGCAGGATGCAGAACAGGCAGAAGGACCGAAGTACACTGCTGAGGGGAGCAGCGGGCGGCAGGAGAGGTCTGCGCACCATGTGGGACCCTCCTCCAGTGGCCGGGCAGCAGCCAGGGATCGAACTGGCGCCGCAGAGGCCGCGGGCAGCTTCGCAACCCAGCGCTCAACCGCTGCGCCACCGGGGAGGCCCGAGTGTCCAGATGATATATAATGTGAAATTAGTGTGAAATTTGATGTTTAAAACTACTTATAACTCAACTATCTTTCAGTTTTAGGGTGCTAATTTCTCTGCTTTTTTTCCCATGGGTTTTAATATGATATTAAATTGATTGGACCTGTGGCAAATGTTTAAGGATATAAACTAAAAAAAGGAGTATGATGTGATAACTTTATAGTGTGCTCATAGTTAAAATTATTTTTGATAGCTAATAATGTAATCAGAAACAAAAAAAAAAAAAAAAAAGAGGGCCTCCCTGGTGGCGCAAAGGGTTAAGCACTGCACTATGAAGCAATCCCCAGCCTCTGCAGCATGAGTTCGATCCCCGGCCAGCCAGGGAGCAACTCACATGGCAAAGCAGACCTCTCCTGTCTCGCCTGCTGCTCCCCTTAGCAGTGTATTTCAGTTAGTTTGCCTGTTCTGTTTCCCACTCTGTCTCTGGTGAATCCTCTCACCCTTCAGACCTCTGGCCTGTATGCATAAATCTTGTATGCATATTTTTTTTTTTAAAAAAAAGATGTAAACCTCCAGCTTATGAGTAGCAAATGAATTTTAAAATAAAATTTATAACGTCAAATAATTCTAATGCTAGCAAAAGCTGTTTTCAAAATAAGGCTTGGATGTAAAACCTGAAACCAATTTAAGAAAAAAATCTGTTAAACTATTCCTTTTTGTAAGTTATATACTAGAATTAAGTGGAATCAAATACAAGTTAGCGCTCCAAAGTATATTTCAAATTATACCTTTCGTGTTTAAAAAATTAAAGATAATTTTGAGAAATCCAAAGGAGTTGATTAACCAATTGTAATTTTAAGAGTTGTACTATTTTATATGAAAACCAGAAGATCTACCAGTATCAGTGAAATACTTTTCAAAGCTCATTTTTCTTTAAAATCCCAGCAAAGTATTTCCCATTTAAAATAAAGGTCTGGTTTTGATTAAAAGTACTGACAAGTTAATAATATTTTATCTCTCAAATCTACATAGGAAACTGTCTAAGAAAGACCAACAAATTGTTTCAAAGGAAAAAATCATAAAAACTTATGATATAAAACTATTCATAAAAATTATAAAATGTAAGAATATCTACTAGTTGTAAAAACTATTATTAAAACAGTCTAAACACAGGAATTAAGAATGATTAAATCTAAATGAGGTCCTCCTAACCATAACTTTCCTAACTGATTCTAGATATAAAGTTAATCAATTCACACAAAATCACCATAATGGCAAATGGGATTCTCCCTCACTCATATGACCTTGGCCTTACAGCTTAAGACACTGAGTGACTATGTTACTTAGATTTGGTAAGAGACGTTAATATGTCACTTTCAACAATGGGTAGATCATCCAGACAGAAAGTCAAAAAGGAAATAATGAATTTAAACTACCAGAGAGAGCTAGCAAACATATACTAAACATTATCTCTAAAACCAGTAGAATACACATTATTCTCAAGTGCACATGGGAACATTCTCAGTATAAATCATGTCTGGTCACAAAACAAGTCTTAATGAAGTTCAATCTCTGTTTGAAAAAATAAATTAAGGACACAAGGGGTTAAGACGCAACCTGAAGCTAATTGCAGCCACCACAGCATGAGTTTGATGCCCAGCTGGGGAGCTACCAACATGGCGCTGTGGACCTCTCCTGTCTTGCCCGCTACTCCCCTCAGCAGTGCTTTTTAGTCAATCTGCCTGTTCTGCTCTCCATTCTGTCTCTGGTGAATCCTCTCACTCTCCACACCTCTGGCCTCTACCCCAGTTCTTGTATGCCTAAATAAATCTGTAAAAAAAAAAAAAAATAAAACGTTCAAGTGTCTTACATACTTAAATTTCACTACTCTCCAGGATGAAAGAGATTATAATTATGTAGGTTATATTTTATATACATGGGACAAATAGATTTTTAATAAATGATTACAATTTCTGTCATTTTTATTAAGGAAAATTATATGATATAAATAATGCTGGAATTTGATGTATGACCTAAGTCAGAAGGAAGAAGATAAACATCAGATGGTATCACATATATGTGGAATATAGAGAAACCAAATAAAATGTCAAAAAAAAAAAAAAGCCAACTTGCAAGCTAACCAAAGATCTGAGGCATATAGCAAGGGAGGGGAAGTGAGAGGTTTCAAAACAGGAAAGGGAAGAGCACAATGGACTATGGCAATGAATCATGGGTGCTATGGTGGTAGGAGAATTACAGGGACTACCCCTGATGGGAGAAACCAAATACTGTACAAAAATGAACAATGAGGGCCTCCCTTGTGGTACAAGGGGTTAAGTCTCAGCACTTTGAAGCTATGGGCAGCCACTGTAGCACAAGTTCAATCCCCAGCCATGGAGCTAAGCCAGATGGCACAGCAGACCTCTTCTGTCTCACCTACTGCTCCCCGCAGCAGTGTATTTCAGTCAGTCTGTCTGTTCTGCTCCCCACTCTGTCTCTGGTAAATCCTCACACCCCACAACTCTGACCTGCACCCCAGCTCTTGTATGCATAAATAACTAAAATAAATCTTTAAAAAATGAACAATGATGTAAAAAATAAATTAAAAAACAGAAGTATATAGAAAAGTCAGTCTTTTTTTTTTATAAGTTTTAATCTTAAGGTTCAAACATTTAAAAGATGTCCATGATTAACACAGCATATTTATGTTTGAAAATTAAGAATACAAACTCTGTTCTTGAGGCTGAAGATAATATTTTTCCTTTTTACTACATTGTCAATGAATACATAATTTATAGTGAAAAGAAATTGTGTTTTTAAATAACTGAAGTCTATTAAATTAGAAAAATCTGATGCCAAATTCCAACCACTTTCACCTACACACCTTGTGATACTGACTCATTAACTTTTTCATGTATACCTGTGCTTTAAAATACATATAATTGTGTCTAATTATTAAGGCTATTACAATAATCAATTGGATCAATATCTTTAAAAAGTCAACAAGAGTGTGGGTCTCCCACAAATTTGTTTCTTTTCTATGTGTTACTATGGCATTTTTGTCACTTAGTAGTTTCTATCCACCCCAATAGTTTCCTTATTGTAAAACACTCAGGTCATGATGATATCAGTTAACCACCTCATTCTATATCTATTCATCTCTCCTAATTTTCCCTGTGTCATTTATTTTATTTATGCATATATTGCAAGAAGGAAATTTAAAATAAATGAAATCTATTAAATAATATTTTGATTTTCTTGTTCTATTCAGATTTTCATTCACTATGCTGTATTTAGGAACTCTTTACTGAGTTAAATGAACTGGAAAGTATTAAAATCAGAACAAATGCTAATAATCCTACTCAGAGAAAACAAATAACGTTACCCTTTGTTCAGATCAAATATACAATCAATTTACACAAGGGTCTTGAAACAGATCCTACTGATAAGGTCAAGCTAAAATATCTGCCTTCTATCTTACAAATATACATTATTCATGAAAATAATATATTCTCTCTGTGCAATTGTTGATATTTTCTTCAGAAACCACTCCTATTTGGATGTTATTTTCCAGTTTTCAAGTATAAAGAGTGGAAAACCTCCTAGATTAATAAGAAAATTGTTATTAAGAATATCTCCATAATTTGTATTTTATTAATTTGATTATATTCAAGGGTTTAATCTAAATGAAATACAGAAAAACAAGAAGAAAGCTTTAGTTATATACTTCTGTTACTGGAAAATTCCATTAAGAAAAAGTTTTTTTTTTTCTTTTACATACTTGTTTAGTAAATTTACCCAGTTTGAATCATTGGCCACTCTTTGGTTATTATTTATATTTTTTCTGAAAAGTAACACATTTCTTGGATCTTAGAAGCTAGGTAATAATTTCAGAAAATCTGCTTTTAGGAAAGTGAAAGGTCTTCATATTCATATGGACATCTACCACCTAAATTCATTTAACAGGGTGAACAGTTATATTCTATACTAAATGCCAAACATCCAATACAAATATATCCCAGTATAAACATCAATCAGCAAATATATCAATTTTACCAAAATAATATTTCAACAGTGTGCTAATATGTAATAAAAGCCTGGCAAACTAATACATTGTTGTTTTAAAAAATAACATTCCTATAAAATAAAAAGTGTTTATAATCACTATCTAGTCTACAAAGATGACCCTCAAAGAATCCTTTGCTACTAATATTTTAATAACTGGTTTTGGAAAGAAATAAAAATTAACCCCCCAACTGTGAAAAATGCTAATTTTTATAGTGTGTTTCATGTATCACAGAACATAGGATTAAGAAGACATATGCATAACTTCTGGAGAGTCTGTATGTATATGCTTCAACTTATTTATTGAATAGTACACTCAAAGCTTGTAGATTCATTTCATGTAATATTTAAAACATTAAACTTCGTATACTACTGACCCAATTCTCAATGGTATATAAATTGATATGCACTTTTCAGTAAATAAAATTACCAAGGTCCTTTCTAAAACTGTATTTACATAGTTAATGAAATTTTAAGTGAGTTTCATTGTCAATAATCTGTTGACAGACAATATTTTAATATGGCATGTTGTATAAAGCTTTTTTCAGAAAGAGTTACATATTACATTCTCCAGTGATTATTTTTAAAAGTAATATTACTACTCAATTTTACTTTTTAAATCACAGCAGCAGCAAACACATGCTACAAGGCATTAAAGAGTAGTGATTAGATGATTGATTAAATTGATTTCATTAGTGACATGATTATATGTAATTTTTTACCTATTTAAATATCATTTCAGTTTCCCTAGTCTAGGTTCTCACAGAATAGTTACAGTGTGTCTTCATTCTTTAAACATATTAATATACTATCAAATGCGCAAATTGAATTTCAGAAACAAATCCATATTTCCATCTTTAATATGCTATTTCCTTGAAACCATTTTTGATATCGAAACTATCATTCATTGTTTATTCAGAAATAAAGAAATTTCTCTAAGCATTCAGAATAAGAGAGTAAACATGTTAGGATTCTACAAGACTTTATGTAACTGGAGAAGCAAAATTCAGGGAATCTAATATTGAAGTCCTCAATTTGAATAATTAAAATAGAAAATTCTTAAAAACTTGCAAATTGCTGTAATCTTTAAAACAGCTTTCTTTTTAAACAAGTTTGGACTTACAGAAAAGTTTCAAAAATAGTAAATATCAAATCCATGAAAGTAAAAGAACAACTGGTTATCTAAATATAGAGACCTGCACCAAGAGTTGTAAAACTTCTGAGAGTTTAATTGAAAGAATATTGAAGGTGGCAAGATAAAAAAGTAGGTAACTACCATCATGCTTACCACAGACTTCTCTGAAGCAACCATATAAGCAAGAAGAGAATGGAATGACATATTCAAAATGCTTAAAGATAAAAATTTCCAGATAATATGATACTCTTCAAGACTCTCCTGGAAACATAGTGGAAAAATAAAGGCCTTCCCAAATGAGGAGAAGTGGAAAGAGTTTGCAAATACTAGACTTCCTTGATAAATAATGTTGGAAAGAACTCTCCTATCTAATTCTAAAAGAAGAAAATTGACAAAATTGCATAAAGAAATAAAGCTAGAAAACTAAACATAAAATGTCAACAGCAAGTTCTCATGTATCAATAATCACCCTAAATGTATATAGACTGTACTCACAAATCAGAAGGCATGGCATGGGTGGTTGGATCAGAAAACAAAACCCAACTTTCGGCTTTCTCCAGGAGAAACCCATCTGTGTTTCAAAGATAAATATTAGCTCAAAGTAATGGTAGGAAAACAATCCAAGAAGCAAATGGGATGCCAAGAAGAGCAGTGACAGCAACTCATATCAGATGAAATATTATTCCAGCTAAAAATGGTCATAAGAGACTCGAATGGACATTATAAGATGGTTAAGAAAACAGTATATCAGGAAGTAATAGCCCTCATCAAAAAATTTAAAAAAGTGGGCCTCCCTGGTGGCGCAGAGGGTTGAGCACAGATCTGTGAAGCTGTCCGTAGCTTCTGCAGCATGGTTTCAATTCCCTGCCAGCCAGGGAGATACCCACATGGTGCGGCAGACCTCTCCTATCTCACCCACTGCTCCCTCAGCAGTGTTTTTGGTCCATTTGACTGTTCTGCTCTCCACTCTGTCTCTGGTGAATCCTCTCACCCTCCCGTGCTCTGGCCTGTACCCCAGTTCTTTTATAAATGATATAAATGTTTAGTTTCTTTCTCAAGTTTAGAATGTTTTCATCTATTATTTTTTGGAATAAGATCTGTTTCCTACTTTTTTTCTTCCTTTCTGGAATAGACATTATTCTTATGTGGCATTTCCTAACAAATAATTATCAAAATTTTTCTTCATTTTGTTCTTCATAATTTTCTTCTTATTCTATCTAGATTTCTGTGCATTACAATCTTCAAGAAAACTGATTCAATCTTCTATTTGGTCCATTTTGTTTTCATAACTTTCTCCACAATTTTTATGTCTTTCTATTGATTTCTACATCGTGCAGCTATGTTATTTTCTCATAATAAAGCTTCAATTTCTATTCATTAATTTTATCTCTCAGGTTATTTTATTTTTTCTGAGTTTTCTTGATTTCTTTGAATTATTTTGTGATGATTATTTTGAACTCTCTATCTCATAGAATTAAATCTCCCATGTCTTTATTGTTGGACTCCTGAAGATTGTTCTTTCCTTCTAATGATATATTCCATTAGGATATCAAGATGTCATGAGATATAGTGTTCCATTTCCCTGTTTTGATGCTTTTGATTTCTCTATTTTTTATAAGTGACCTCAGCAGTAGAACAGAAATTTTCAGTACTACTTTTCAGGAGGTGGCACTGCTTATATTTTTTTAGCTTTAAATTATTTTAGATGTTTGTCATTCCTATGCTTCCATAGGTCTATAGAACTGATCTTACCACTGTAGAAACTGGTGAAAGGGAGGTACCTGGAACTGTAGGGAATCAATAGAGGGGGCTGGCTTGTGACTGTGATACTACAGAATCTGGAGACTGAAGTCTGCACAAGGTCATTACAAATACTGTGGTATGGGAAGGACAAAGTTCCTCCACATGAGTGAGTTCTCCCTCCCTGTGGCCACTGGCCAGTCAGCAGAGTCATGGATTTCAAGGCAGCCTCTCCACCAGAATCATAACCTCCTGGCATTCTGCAACAACTAGCTCTTGTTTAATGAAGCACAACTTTCCTTATGGTCCCTTCTACTGTGGTCCATGTTGGTCTCCAATGTCTAAGAGGTATGCCAGTTTTGCGCCAAGTCATGGAACCCTTTGGGTGCAGTGTCATTGTGGGTTAACTTTGATTATTTTCCCTAAAACAAAGTACTTCTGATGCCATCTTTGACTGAATCTAATAGTTTTAATAAGCCCTATTACCCAGATATTGACTTAATTTTAAACTCACATAGGTCTAGTAGCCCCACTTATCATTCAACTATCCTTAAATTTTAAAATGTAGGAATATTCTATGCCTTTATATATAGTACAGAAAATTTTGATTTTATGTGGAACATATTTATCTAAAGTGGGATCATTTTATGTCAGAAACTTCACTTTTTAACCTTTATCTTCATAGTTTTATGGTTACAGAAGAATTTATCATATAAAATATCACAGATATCGTGTTTAACATCTTGACTTTGAAAGCAAATATGAACCCCTATAAGTTTTCTGCAATGATACAGGTTATTTTATGATAATATTTTGCCAAGGGCTGCTACACTTGCATTCATATAATAAAGTTTTCCCCCTAAATTTAGTATTTTTGGTGGAAGGTCAAAAATCAACTATCATGGAGTACTTTATTTCAGTACAAACCCGAAGAAGAAGAAACTAGTGATGAACATTACTATGTTTTCTATATTTCTTACTTCTTATTTGCAAAATCAGAACAAATGTAAGATATAAATTTATTATTGGTTATTAAGTATCCAACTACAAGAGCCAGGAAATCAGGCCCTGAAACTGATCCTGCAAAAACAGCACTAAAGCACCCTTCCAGGCAGCACACCAAACAATACAACTTGGCTGAGGACACCAGGAACTCGCAGAGCTGCACCAGAAGAAATGCACATCTCTGTTCTTGTAATGCATGGGGCAAAGACTATTGCCCTTGCTTGGGATTTGTTCCTCATCTTGTTTATGAAACTAAGTCTCAGACAAATGTATCTGACTGACTAAATCTATACTTCTTAGATGCAGGGTAGTCTAGAAAATGAAAAATTTTGGTTTCTACCACTGGAGAGTAAAATCCAAAATACAGGGAGGGAGGTGAAAGATGCAGCATGACTCCAAATGATCCACATTCTCTACAGTGAGTAACCACATCACTGATATGATGCAAAGTGGTTGGAGGAAAGCAATAAGGAAAGGAGGTAATGTTAGATAATGGCAGCCAGCATCTCTTACAGACCTTGGCAATTTGCAAGTGATTCCAGAAAGAACCTTAAAGATACAGACAATTTGCCTCTCATCTAGCAGGTTTCCAAAAGAAATATTGATATTTAGCAGGAAGAAGAAAATTAATTTTAAAAAATGGATGAATGGCCAGGCATAGTGATTTGACATTTCAAAGTATGCAGAGGGCTACAGGTAGTTTTCAGCTTCTCACAGGTATGATAAAATACAAACATTAGAGTTATTAAATGTCTCAACATGTTGACTCAAAAGCCTCAGGAGCTAAGGAAGTAACTAATACTGAATTATTTAGGAATTTTAATAATTTGTTTAGTATTAAGAATAGTATTACATGGCATTTTCCTATATTAATCGTATTAAGCAAAATTAATGTAAATATGAGACTCAATATTCTTTTATAAGTCAAAGTTATCATGTCTAATTATTATCCCTTAGGATATTTTCTTACTTGTTAGACTATTTTCTACCTCTCCTCTTTTCTTGTGATCTCAGTTTTAATCAAAGTTCTGTTCATCTTGATTCTTGAACCTAATCCAAACAAAATTTTCTATCTGTAGAAGTGAAAATCTATTCTGATTCTCACTTCAAGATGGAAAACCTTTCTGACCTCTATTACCACTCCCCCATTTCTGATTATGTAGCTCAGTCTTCTATAGATGAATAGCTCACTACATCACAGAAGATGGCTTCTTTGTGTTTTAATCATGAAATTACTCTGGTTGATGTCATCTTGGCTGATTACACACTTGAACACAAAGGTAACTGTTTTAGGTTGTAATCATTTATAGAAAAATGCCTTAAATAGTTAACCCATGTCATTTACTTAATTTCTTAATTAGAATTACTGACATTTTTTTTCAAGATTCTTCCAATTTTGCATAAACAAATAATATTGGAACTTGTAAGACTTACTAAACATAGTTCACTTTTTCAATAAAGATTTTTCCTTGATTTGTAACTAATGTGTCTGCAACTATCTAAAAGGGATCTTTAGCCAACTCTGGGCACCTGATTTTTCGTAGCATTGCTACAATGGCAATATATTCCAGTTCCAAGTGATCGTTAAATATTATTTGAAGGTAGAATATTTCCAAAGACCCTAATTTACCTAAATTACAGAGCAAAAAGGCTATAATATTGAATCACGTGCAAAAGGTTAAAAAAGGGTCACCCCAGTCCTTTAAAAGTTGAATACCTTTCTAGAAGGTCTTTTAAGAAGCTGGTGAAGTATTGTACTTAAAACACACCTGAAGTACTGAAAATTCTCATCATGCAGTATTTCAACAAAACAAAAGTTGCTCATCTTAATTTTCTTTCTCTTTTCTTCTCATTCCTTCCTTCATTTCCCAAACTTGGCCTATTTTAATGTTTTAACATTCCTCAGACCTTTCTCCTGTGACTTAATCTGCAAGCATTAAAGTTTTGGACACATTCCACTGAGTCTCAACACAGCAGAATAAAACCATAAATAGCAGAAGGGTGACTGTAAGCACACATACACACATACACACATACCTTGGACAGAATTGTACACAAATAACTACATACCCAGATGAAGGATTAAACCTTTGGTGTCCATCATTCTACTGTATGTATTCCATCATATATGCAGATATATTATACCCATGTGCACGCACTGTTTATTTTATTCCATTAATCTGCTACATGGCATATCATGTTTTTTACCTAATGTAATTTTTATGAACATTTTATAAGGATTCATGTTGATTATTACTAATTCCTCAGTTGCATATTTCCAGTGACTTTAAATAAATTTCCAAAACTTAAATGATTAAAGTCAAATAATTTTTCAAGAACCATTTCTTTTATAAAGTAAGAATTATTCAGAAAAATTTCTCAGAAATTTTATAATAAGAAAAAATATTTAATCCTTTTAATTTTTCAATGTCTGTTATTGCTTTGATAATGGTATCAAATGTTAGATAATTACCATTATCCATAAAACTATTATTGACAAAAGTATTTTTAATTGTATGCATTTCAGAAGCAAAAATGAGATAGAATTATTTAGTGAATGTTATCTTTTCTTTCTTAAAATTTTTAACTTTTATATTGAAATAACATTGCATCATAACTATGTATGTTTTAGGTGTGCATTGTTGAAAATCAACCAGAGATAAATCTTCTCACTTCCATACCCATCCCTGATTCATAATATAAAAATTAGATTCTTCTCAGTTTAAACTAGGAAATTCACAGGACTAGATGAGATTTAAAAGTTTATATCCTGATTATTTGCTCTTTTAAAAGATTTTTCTTTTATGGGCCTCCCCGGTGGCTTAGCGGTTGAGTGCTGGGTTGCGAAGCTGCCCGCAGCCTCTGCGGTGCCGGTTCGATCCCCGGCTGCTCCCCGGCCACCGGAGGAGGGTCCCACATGGCGCGCAGACCTCTCCTGCCGCCCGCTGCTCCCCTCAGCAGAGTACTTCGGTCCTTCTACCTGCTCTGCTCCCTGCTCTGGCTCTGGTGAATTCTCTCACCCTCCCGCGCTTCTGACTGTACCCAGTGCATGTATAAACAAAACAAACAAACAAACCAGCAAACAAATAAATAAAGCATGCCTCTATTAAAAAAAAAAAAAAGATTTTTCTTTTAAATATACAGATTATATCCCATAAACTTCATATATAGACGCCAAAAGACTTGTATTGAGGTCACATTGGATCTGTATCTGAAAACAGTTTTTTGGGGGTGATAAAGGTTAAATAAGGTCTTAAGGGTAGGGTCCTGATCCAATAGGTCAGGTGTTCTTGTAGAAAAAGGAAGAGACATCAGAGCTTTCTTTTTACCATGTAAAGATACTCAAAGTCAGGAAAAGATTGCTCACCAGGAACAGAACAGTGGTAATCAAGATTTTACACTTCTCAGCTTCCAGAATAAAATCTAATTTCTGTTTTTGTGGTATTCTGCATGGTAGAATAAGCAGAATAACCCATAGGTAAAATATTCCACCCTCTAAACTAGAAACTCTATAAATGGAATTAGCATGACCTTAGGAAAATTATTAATTTTACTTAAACTAATTTAAAAATTTTTGACAATTGTTCAAGTAAACAATCATACAATTGTGGGGGAAAGGGAATTAGGACACTGTATGACATTTTAACTTCCTGAAATCCTTAAGTAAATGCGTCTTAGACTGATATTATGCATCTGAAATTTTTCATTCTAATTTATACATGATAAACTAGGTCAAGATAGATTTTTAAACAAAGTCTAAAAATTGTGTTAAAATCTTTTCAAGTAAACATATCCCAAACCTATATTAACCACACATGGTCACTAAACATTTTATTGGATGTGGACTGGATCTTGGAACAGAAAAAAGGATACTAAAAACTGAACCCCAAATAAAATCTGGAATTTAATTAAAAGTTATGTATCAATAGCAGTTAGTTTTGAGGATTTGGAACAACAGTAATACAAGATGTTAATAATGGAGAAACTGGATAAGTGGCATTGAGGAACATTCACTACACTAGCTGAAACTTTTCCATAAATTTAACAATAGGTTGTAAAGATAATAAATAATAAAAACATTCAGATTGTTATTTCCTTTAACTTTATTCTTAGTTTTTCTTCAGATAAGCTGCATGCATTTTGGGAGATGCATGAGTTACAGTGAGTTTATAATTTAAAAAAATTATTTGCCAAGTCATATTTATTTTTACAATCTCATATGCCTCATTTTTAACCTTCACAGCAAATTCACAATCAATCGTTGTATCTTAACAACCTTTTTCTTTCAGGTTTCTGGGAAATGTCATGTAAGGCTTTATGTAAAGAAACATTTTCCTAGTGAGACAATGCAATGATTTTATTTAGTGGGACTGGTATTTTCAAAAGTATAAACCTATCTATCATCTTTGAATTTCTCCAACTTTCTTTCTAATTAGGTTCCTGAGTAAGTCCATTTGTCTCAAGCATAATTTCAATAAAATTCTATCACATAAAGTATATATGCATATATTTTCTGTCAGTTAATTTTTTATTTCCCATATTGATAAAAGAATTGCTCATATTGTCATATGGCTATCACATTTCCAATAAAGTTCACTAAATTTTGCTCTTTCGGGTGTCCAATGGCTCTGTTATTCCACTCAGTACTCACCTAGAGAAGGACTTCTACTTTAAATGAATTTTGAGACTTTTTACTGCACAAGTGAAAAAGACAGTGATATCCCCAAGCAATTGTCATTTGTATTACTTGTAATATTGATACGGCAATCACAATAAAAACTTACTCCTTACTTCCTTCTACTTTAGGAAGCGCTACAAGAATATCTATACATTATTTGAATATTAGAGATAAAAGAAAACAGTATTTATTGCATTTAAATGAAATAGAAAATGAGGTATATATGAGACTGACTTTCAGCACCCAGGCCTCCTTTTAGAAAAATTTAATAGCTACTGTCTTCAACGTATATAGAAGATAAATCTTAAGTAACTTATATAATTAAAATACCTATATAAAATGAGAAACACCAAGTAACAATTTTGTTAATTTTAAAAGAAAATATATGCTATGGACTAAACTTTACATGATGAAATCTAGTGCCCGGTGCCATGATATTAGAAGGTGGAGCCTTTGGGAGATACTTAGGCTATGGGGACGGGAGCCCTCATGAATGGTGTATGTCCTTTTAAAAGAGACCACAGAGACCTACCCTTCCTCTTTTAGTATGTGGGATTTCAGGAAAAGAGATGATGTCATCCAGAAACCAGGAAATAGGCTTTCACTACAGCCTATCACGTTAGCACCTTAGACTTTCAGCATCCAGAATAATGAACAACAAATTTCTACTATCTATAAGCCACCTGTCAATGGCATTTTGTTATAGCAGTCCAAAAGGATGAAGACAATATGCAACTCACATGAGCCTTAATAATATAATTGACATGATTAGTAGATTCGGTACCTATAATCAAACTCCACATACTGACATCTCATAATGTAAAATATACAGATTCCCATAAGAAAATCCACTGTACACTATTTAGTTATGCTTTTTCTGTAACTTTACATAAATGGAAAACTAAAGCTTACACAGAAGCCGTTTATACTACCAAACATTTAACTTCCATATCCTTATAGTCGCCTCTGTTCTGTGACAGATTCTGTGCATTTCCTTGTATTTTATAATATTAGCAGTCTTGGGGAGTACTGACTAGTTATTCTGTAGAGTATCCTTAAAACTAGATTTATTGATTTTCATATTTATATTGAGTCTATGGGTTTCTGGAAAACAATATTCAGAAGTAACATCTTATTTCATGGTATCTCCTATAATTCCATGATAATTAACTGATGATAACTAACCATCTCTGGAATAACACAATAAAAGAAGTGACCAAAACAACCTCAGAACAGTTTTTTGATTACATATTGTAAGGCTAAAGGAAAAAAAAAAAACTGTAAACATTTATTAACTGTAAACAAACAAACCAAAAAAAAAAAAAAACCTTATTTCTCAAGAGGGTGTGTTTAACAATTCTAAAAATAAATTATCTGTAAATTGGAATTGAATAAATTGATGGAATATGGTTGGAGCCAGGTTTTTCCACAACAGAAGATTCAAAAGTGAACAATGAAGAGAATGTTTCTTCAAGAAATTTTGCTTATCAACAGCAATAATGGAAAAAAATGAAAGGAGACCACTATCTCACACTATCTCACACCATACAATAATTCAAAATGGCTTAAAGACATGGATGTTAAGACTTCAAACCATAGCATACTGGAAAGAAAAACTGGCAAAATAGTTCATGATAGTGACTACAGGAATGTCTTTGAGGACTCAATTAACACAAGGGAAACAAAAATAAGCAAATTGAACCACACCAAACAACATGGATACAATTGGATGAGATTATGCTAAACTAAGCAAAGTAAGTTAGGAGAAAAACAGACCAGATGATGATGATATGCTGAATATAAACAAAAAAAGGAACAGACAAAATTGAGCAACAACAAAATCACCCTAGATATTGCTGATATAGAGGCTCCCAAAGGGAAGAACAGGAAGGGGGAAAAAAAGGGTGGGTGATCAAATTGACTAAGGTGAAAATTATGGGTGCTTTGTTGGTTGGTGTGGTAGCATACATCTGAAAATTTGTGAACCTATACTGTGAACCTAGGAGTGTTGTAAACCAAAGTTACCTCAATAAAAAAAATATATACCTTCTAATATCTCTGTCATTACCTGACCCAAGGATTACTTACACGTTGTAGGAGCAGGAAGACACGGAGCACGATCTCTATGATCCAAGCAGACAGGATAAGGAGTAGTCCTGGAGCCCTCAGTGGCTTTTGCAGGCTTTTATTGGGATTTGCCAGGTACACGTCTGGCAAGGGGTGCCAGCAAGTCTTCACTCTTTCTGGGCTCTCAGGCGTTCTCTGCTCCATCCGTGGTTCTCTGCTTCTCCTTCTGCTGGCGTCTCTGTGACGCCACCCTTATAAGCTCAGTCTCTCAGACCAGGTGTACCCACTTACGCATGCCCACACCCACTCCAGGTGCCCGCCATCAGGCATGCATTCAGGACCACAAGGATCCATCATCAATCCTAATGGTGGGAGGGCAGAAAAACCTGATACTTTTTACCTTACCCTTCACGCGTGTTGTTTAATTTCTAGATATCTGGGGGAATTCTTCAGAGTTCTGTTAATGATTTCTAATTAATTCTACCGGGGCTAAAATAACATACTTTTAAATTATTAAAGCTTGCTGTAAGGTCTAAAATATGTTCTATCTTGGACAGTGTTCCAAGTGCATTTGATGTTATAGGTTAGTAATTCCTAAGGGAACTCACCTGGATAATGGTGAGTTCTACTGTTTCTTTAAGTCTATGTTGTAATTCACTTGACCCTTGGCATTCTTGCATTATAGCCATCAGGAAACTTTGGGGTAAAAAAATGGAGGTCTATATGGAATTTCCTATGCACTACTGTAGCTAGGAAATGCTGAAATCAACTGTGTTTTTTAATTAATCAATAACTGCAAAATTAAAGTATCTTCAAAGGTAAAATATAAAAAAAAAATGGAGGTCTATTGTTGACAAGGCCTGCAATTACACAATGCATCTAAACTTGAAAGAAGTGGGGTAGGAAGGAGGGAAGAAAGGAAAGGAAAGGGAGAGTGGTGCTGCTCTTTTGGGACTCAGGATAGGGATTAGAGTTTCAGGGGTTCACTCTTTATTACTGAATTTAAATCATTTAAGTTTAAACCAGACCAAAAATTTAAAGTGTGGGAAGAGAGACAAAAGAAGGAAAAAGACAAACAAGGCCCAACTTATTAGTTAGGTAAATCAACCATTATCTAGAAAACAAAGGAACCTTAGCCTGGCTCTTAACTGATAATACCATGGCTGGCAAATTATTTATTTGCCTAGGTGGTTAACCAGCTAAGTAGATGCCTCAGCAATCAAACATGAAGTTATGTACTTGCATTACAAAAAAGAAAAGCTGTTCCTTGACGCTTACATTACATTAGACTTTTAGTGAACAAAAAAAGTTCCTGAAGCCTTCTATTTAACACCTTTTCCTCAAGCCAGCAGAAAACCAAAATTAAAGGATAAATAAATATTCTGCGATCTAGACAGGTACGCTCAAGAGGAAAACAGGGCCAATAATTTAATTACCAGAGATACAGACACTGATACCCCATTGTAAGGTAAAGAAAATATCAGGCTTTTCTGCCCTTCCGCCATCAGGATAGATGATGGATCCTTGCCCTGAATGCATGCCTGATGGCGGGCACCTGGAATAGGGTGTGGGCGTAGGTAGATGGGATTCAGCTGAGCTAAGACTGTGCTTTTTTAAGGGCGGTGTCACGGGGACGGCAGCAGCAGCAGCAAAAGCAGCAGCAAAAGCAGCAGCAAAAGCAGCAGCAGCAAAAGCAGCAGCAGCAAAAGCAGCAGCAAAAGCAGCAGCAGCAGCAAAAGCAGCAAAAGCAGCAGTAGAAGCTGAAGCTGAAGCCGAGAAGCAGCAGAACAAACTCCAGAGAGCTCAGATAGAGTGAAGACTTGCTGGGGGCTGGGAGGCCTGCCAGCCTCCCAGCCCCCCAGCCAGCACCCCTGCCTGCCATATGCCTGGTGAACCCCAAATAAAAAACCTGCAAAAACCCACTAAGGACTCTGACTCCTTTACCCAGTCTGCATGGGATCAGAGAACCTGCACCGTGTCCAGGTCTGACCTTACACCCATAATACAGTAAAAACACTTAACTAGATTTTTATAAAAAATTGTTATAATACTGAAAATGGGTTAGACCGAGCTTATGAAGGACACAGACTTAAGGGAGTTTGTACCTTTTTGTAGTATTTTACTCCACACATCCCAGGAGGCACTGTTTTGCAACCATCCAGGCCGGGTAGGTTCACCGTCCAATCTGGCGTTTTGAAGGAGAATTTTGGAGTGCTTGGCATCATTTCCACAGGTTTTAATGGTAAGCAGTGGAGACAAACTAGCCGGGAGGCAACAACCTGAGCCCCCTTCCAAGGGTGATGCTGCCCTTTTAGCCCCTCCCTCCTAGACACAGGTGTGCACACTTGCACATTCACACACACTCATGCTCAAGTGTCCATAATCAGGCATGCATGTCCCCCACCCTCATCGCCTTCTATGTTAACAATATGTTAACAAGATGAAATCCACAAGAGATAGCCACAGAGGCCAGTGGCATGAAAGCTTGACCAATTTTATTTACCCTACAGGCACTCACAGGGAAATTTGGAGGAAATCCCAAGAAAGCTTTGTACCATGATGCGGACAAGAAAAGAGATAGGGAGGCATGGAGGAGATGAGGGATTAGGGTCAGAAAAAGGGGGTGGGAATTGTATGGGGAATATACCCAAAATGAAAACGTATACATTATGCAAAGATGAAAAATTATGTAAGAATTATATAAAATAATTTATAAAAAAAAAGAAAAGAGGATAGTACCACAACCCAGTCTCCGCCCTTCCCTTCTCTCCTACATCTACTATGGGTGAACAAAGGCCTTAATTTGCAATCGTAGCACAATTAAAGAAAATCTCTACAGCTGAAGATGGGAAATGGCTTTCATGAGCTTTGAGTTAAGTAAATGGTGAAAAGTTACTGTACATGAAACAGGCCCTAACACTCAATGAGGGGTTAAGCCCAGCATTAGCTGTAAAGGACTGGCTGGAAAGCTTGTGTACCAGGTGCTAGGAACTACATAAAATTGATGTTTAACAAGGATATCAAAAAATACCCTCATCCCTTGTCTCTCTGCTCCTGTTGGCCACCTGTAGCTTGTTATTGGAAAAGTATTTATACAGGTCTCTTCCCATTTTTTTTCATTTATTGTTGTTGTTTTACAATTGCTCTATAGTTTTTAGATATCAACACAGAATCATTTGATGTGCAAATGCAGCCCACATTCAGTAGGGTGCCTGTAGGGGCAGGATGGCCACAGGGCAGGTTCTCTAGGATCCGAGCAGAGTGGTTAAGGAGGAGTCCTGGAGCCCTCGGTGGCTTCTGCAGGCCTTTATTGGGATTTACCAGGTACACGGCAGGCAGAGGTGCCAGGGGGCCGGAAGGCTGGCAGGCCTCCCAGCCCCAAGCAAGCCTTCACTCTTTCTAGGCTCTCTGGCCTTCTCTGCTGCTCTCATTGTTCTCTCTCTCTGCTCTTTTCTGGTTCTCTGCTTCTCTGTTTGCCCTCGTTCTCTCTCTCGTGGTTCTTCGGGCGGGGCGTCCTCCTCACGCTGCACTTATAAGTCCAGTCTCTCAGCCCAGGTTTACCCACTTACCCATGCCCACACCCTATTCCAGGTGCCCCCCATGAGGCATGCATACAGGACCACAAGGATCCATTATTAATCCTAATTGCGGGAGGGCAGAAAAGCCTGATATCATTTACTTACCCTACAGTGCCTTTGTTCAAATGATAGTTTCCTTTTCTGTGCAGAAGATTTTAACTTTGATGTAGTCCCGTTTATTTACTTTTGTTTTTGTTTCCCTGCTGTTGGAGTCCAGTTCCCAAAGACAACCCTGATACCAATGTCATGGATGTTTTGCCTGTTTTCTTATGTTTCTTTTGATTTCATGTTGAATTGATTTTTGTATATGATGTGAAATAGTCTAGATTCAGTCTCAGTCATATTTTTCTAAGAATCTGTCTATCTCTTTTAGGTTCTTCAATTTACTAGGATAGAACTGTTCACAGTAATGTTATGATTCTTTGCATTTCTGAGATGACCATTTAACTCTGCTCTTTCATATCTGATTCTATTTGTGCTTTCTTCCTTTTTCATTTTTTTGATTCAAGTTAGAGGTCTTTTTTTTTCCCCCAAAGAACTGTTTTTTTATTTCAATAGTCATTTGGACTACATTTTTTGATTTCCATTTCATTTATATCTGCTCTAATTTTTATTATTTCCATCCTTCTACTAACTTTTGGTTTCACTTGTTCATCATTTTCTACTTCTTTATGGTGAGATACAAGATGATTCATTTCAGCTCATTTCTTGATGTTGCTCTGTACTACCCTGAGTACTGCTTTTGTTCTGCCCTGCTTCTGGAAGAATATGTCCTCATTTTCATTTGTCTTAAATTTTTTAATCATTTCCTCATTAACCATATAGCTATTCAGTACTCTGTTGTCTAGTCTCCATATATTAGAAGTATTTTCTGCTTTCATTTTGTGTTTGATTTCTGGTTTGACAGTATTGTGATCAGAGAAGATAGTTACATGATTTCAATCAGCATGAATTTACTCATATATTATTTTGTGACCCAATATGTGGTCTGCCTTTAAGAATGTCCCATGTGCACTGGAGAAGAATGAGTACTTAACTTTATGTGGGATGCAATAAACTATAAATGTCTATTAAGCTAGGGGGTCTAATTCTTTGTTTAAATATATTGTTCCCTGCTTCATTTCTGTTTGGTTGATCTATTGTTGGTGAAAGTGGGGTGTCAATATCTGTTTTCAGATGCTAATAATTACCTTATATTGTTTCATGTTCCTTTATTTGGTGAATATATAATAGTAAGTGTTATGTCTTCCTGATATTGTTCTTGTAATCCTTATATAATGTCCATCCCTTTCTCTTCCTACCTTTTTAAGTTGGAAATCTATTCTATCTAATAGAAGTTGGCTATCCCTGCTTTTTTTGGGGGGGGGGGTGGAGGGAGTCTCATTACATTCATATAACCAAGTGTTCTTTTAGCTTCATGGACTTATATATTTAGCTCCTTCTCAAGGTTGGGAAATTTTTCTTCTATTATTTCTTTGAATAAGATCTGTTTCCTTCTCTCTATATCCCTTTCTGGAATACCCATCATTCTTAGATTGCCATTTCTCATGGAGTACAATAATTCTTGAAGTGTATCTTTATTTTTTATTTTTATTTATTTTCTCTTCCTCACATATTTTAGTTCATAACATAAGGAACCAGATCATCTTTAGGGAACTGACTCCATCTTCCATTTGGTCTATTGTACTTTCATAGCTTTCTTCAGAATTTTTTGACTCCCTTGTTGATCTTTTAAAATTTCCATCTCCATTCTTATTTAAAGTTTCAATGTATACCCCTGTTCATTAATTTTATTTTTCAAAACTTTCAATTTTTTAAATTTTCTTATATATCTCTGATCTGCTTTTCTTTGTTTTCTTCTGTTTCTTTGAATTTCTTTACCATGGCCATTTTGAACTCTGTATGTAATAGGAAGAAATAATCTTCCATGTCTTCATTGGTGATTTTGGATATCATTCTTTGTGGTGAAATATTCCCTTAAGAATTCAAAGTGTCCTATCTTTTATTTTTCTATCTGCCTATTTTACTATTTTAAGGATGCAGAACTTCTATTTTTCCAGCAGATGGTGCTGTGGGGTTTCATTCTCAATCTCTCTTTTTCTCTCCCTCTCTCGCTCTCTCTCATCTCTCACATGTTTACTGGCTAGGTGTCTTCACATGTTGACTGCTGCTGTATGTCTTGGAGAACTGAATTGCAGCTATTTGGTCAGGGGGTGGTGGAGGAACCTGAAAGTGGTGAAAGTGCTATGTACGGGCAGTTTATGCCTGGGGTACCACTAGTAGTCCTTCCATCTTGGATTTGACATGTGTCTCCACAGCTGGCAGGTCAGACTGTGCTGCTTTACAAGATTAGTTCTATTCCTCAGGGGTGAAGAAAGGGTGGCTTAGTCCAGAGTCCTGCCCACTCACTGTAGACCCTGCCTATTTGGCTCATCCCAGCACTATTGCAAGCATCTCCTCAGTTAAGAGTACACTTCCATACCAGTGTTACCCTCCCAGGCCACCAGCCAAATGTAGGAGCACAGATTTGTATTGCTGGCTCCTGGTCCTGCTGCAGTCACTAGGGATCCTTTTCCAGCCTTTTTTCCCCCTTTCATGTAGAGTTTAATTTCTTCAGTGTTTTTTTCTGGCATGGTTAGTGCAGGTATCTAATATATAGGAGATGCTCTACTTTCACCCAAAGTCATGGGCCCTCTGGGTCACATGTCCCTCTAGAATCCCTTAGACCATTCTCAAAAGTTTTTAAGTTATGAGTAAGATATATTCTACTATATGTGTTGTTCTTCATTTTATTTATTATATAATACTATAATGATTCTGCAATATCATTTATTTACATATATACATATATGTATTATAATATTCAAATTAGTAAAATAATGTATATCAATGATTGCTCTTGCAACTTTCTATATGGTACAAAGATATTATCACTTTTAGGATGATTTCAGCTACTAAAAAGAGATAATGTTCTTGTTAGTCCATTTATGTGAATTGACCTGTCAGCTCAATGATAACATAAGGAACCAGGTTCTTTGTATTATCAGCCTGTCTGACTAGTGCTCAGTTCACTCAAGGATGTTTCTTTGCCCTTTTGTTCATAACATAGTCGCCAGTGGCAGTTAAGTTAATTGGCTTCCCTGCTGATGTCCAATTAGAAAGAGAGAATCATTTCCCATGGCTTCTTTTCCTAAATCACCCTGAAAGACTCACCTCCTCTCTCATTGCTCAAATTGAATTAGGCCCCTCCTAATAGTAATAGTTATTAATGCCAGGTGGTAATAGGTGTGATAAAGAGGGAGGGGGACATAAACAATAGAATGTTCTCAAAAGGGACACTGCTTTTTTTAAAATATGGCTCTCATAGACAAGCCCTCTGAGAAAATAATCTTTGATCAGATATCTAAAGGGATCAATGAACACTAATAACTTATCTAATGTTATCTGCTCTGAGGTCAAGAACTCTGGGAACTTCTTATCACACAGATGCACAAAATACAATAAATGTTACACATACGACCATGAAAAGGACTCACTAAGACCTTTATGATTCCATTTGAAGTTCCAAACCTATTGAAGGTGATCAATATACTCATTTCACTTCACCCAATGTTGGGTTATCAACAGAACTTTCACCTCCCTTATCAGATTGAGGCTATAAGTTTTATTAAGTAGCATGACTTACTGAAACAAGTTCAAATTCAATTTAATTAAACATGTCTGTAGGGTAAATGATGGTCAGGCTTTTCTGCCCTCCCACCATTAGGATTGATGATGGATCTGCAGTCCTGAATGCATGCCTGATGGCGGGCACCTAGAGAAGGGTATGGACAAGCTTAGGTGGGTTCACCCAGGCTGAGACTGGGCCTGTGGAGGCAGCGTCATGGGATGGCAGTGAGCAGGGAATGGAAGACCAGAAGGAGAGTAAGAGAGAGACAGTGTGGACCCCACTAAAGAACTCTGGAGAGCCCAGAAAGGTGAAGATTCGCCTGCCAACTTCCTGGCCCCCTGGAACCCTTGTCTGCCGTTTACCTGGTAAACTGAATAAAAGCTTGAAAAAGCCACTGAGGGCTCCAGGACTCCTCCTTTATTCCATCTGCTCGAATCATAGAGAATCTGCTCTGGGCCATCCTGCTGCTACAATGCCCCATTTCAGTCATCCAGTCTAACATCAAAGGTGACTTTTATAAAAATATGTGATGCTTGCTGACAAATTTCAAAGACCCAGAAACATACCTTTTTGTCCCACATCTGGGAAAATCAATAATAAACTCCCATGCTCATTTGCTTTGCTTCGCTTCCTAGAAAGTGCAAACCAATCCAAACTTGGCCAGTATGCAAAGCTGGTTTATAAACCATAATGTTCTATAAGATTATTTTATAGTTTTCTATTTTCTCACTTGAATTCTGTTAAAACTTGTAGTGACCGACGTATTTTTTTTTATAAAACCTTCAGAAATCATCTTTATTTTACATCTCTTTTGGTGTTCACAAATGTTTATAGTTTTAGATTAAAATCACCTTAGATTTTAATTGTTTAGAGAGAAGACAGGTGAGGTGATCATAAAATATTTTACCATATAGGCAATCCATTTTCCTTCCACATTCTTACCATTGGAGACTACTTTCATAGCTTAATATTCTTAATGCAAAGCTAATCTTAACTAAATTTTAAATGAAATGAACCAAGACTATGATACTGCTTACATTATCATTTATTTTAAATAACCACACCCACGCAAATATCTGCTAAGATAAATTGTATTAGCAATTGAAATGTCTGTTTTGCTTTACTTTGCTTTGTTCATCTGAACTTTGCATAATTGTTCAACTCTACAATATTATGGATAAATGCTCATTATCTTCAGGTAGGTGTCTGTAGGGTAAGTAAAGTATCAGGCTTTTCTGCACTCCCACCATTAGGATTGATGATGGGTCCCTGCGGTCCTGAATGCATGCCTGATGGCGGACACCTGAAGTAGGGTGTGGGCATGTGTAGGCGGGTAAACCTGCGCTGAGAGACTGGACTTATAAGGGTGGTGTCACAGGGACGCCAGAAGAGGGAAGTGGAGTGAAAGAAGCAGAGAAGCAAAGGCCACGAAAGAACGCCAGAGAGCCGAGGAAGAGTGAAGACTTGCTGGGGGCTGGGAGGCCTGCCAGCCTCCTATGTACCTGGTACCTGCCTGCTGTGTACCTGAATCCCAATAAAAGCCTACAAAAAGCCACTGAGGGCTCCTAGGACTCCTCCTTTACCCCATCTGCCTGATCATAGATACCCTGCTTCCCCCCTTCCTGCCATTACAGTGTCCTTATCAGTAGAAACAGTAATTTATCTATTGATAGATATATTCTGTGCACCGGTTTTTCAGGAAATGAAATATGTTCATGGAAATAAATGGTAGTTAGACATTACCAACTTGCTGTATTATGATCAAGTCAAATGTAGTTCTGGCATAGTTCCTCCTTTTTGTTGAAAACACAGAAAACTATTAGTTATTATTATCACATAATAAAATCAGTATGCCCAAATGTCTTCACATGGCAATAGTCCATGCTTAATATATTTGATGTAAATATTATACTCACAGAGAGCCCTGAGAAGTCAGATTTAAACTAACCTATTTTAAATAATTACATTTATGACAAATCATTAAGAAAATAAATATATTCATTAAATAATATGTGTTGTTACTGTTGGAATAAAGGAAAATTGTGACCATGAATAACATCCTAAAAGACCACCCCCCCTTTTTTTATTATTATTTATACAAGCACTGTGTACAGTCAGAAGCACGGGAGGGTGAGAGAATTCACCAGAGCCAAAGTGGGGAACAGAACAGGCAGACCGATGAAATACACTGCTGAGGGGAGCAGTGGGTGGCAGGAGAGTTCTGTGTGCCATGTGGGACCCTCGCTGGCAGCCGGGGATCAAACCGGTGCTGCAGAGGCTGCGGGCAGCTTTGAAGCCCAGATCTCAACCACTGCGCCACCAGGGGAGGCCCACCCCCTGATATTTTAAAAACTATTCCCAATCTCTTTTCTGAAGAAATCTCAGGTGCTAAGGATTACAATTTTCATTATACCATGAATCTGACTTCCTGAATGAACTGTCAGTGGGAACTAGGGGTGGTGTTAAGCAGACATGCTTGGTTTATAACAACACGTGGCACTGGCTGTCTTGCCTCTGCAGTCCTACTTACACTCTGGTACTGTTACTTGTCGGTACCAAGGAGACTTGGAGGAGACACTGGAGGAGAGACATGTAAATGCACTTGGAAAAGACTGATGATAAGAGTCTTGTGGGAAGTTTTCTTGCCAGAAACAATAGTGTCCCTTTTCTTAATTTATACTTTAATTGTGTTTTTTGAGTATCACCTTCTGTCCCAGTGCACTGGGGCAGACTAACCAGCTATTGTGGTTCCTTGGCACAGATACCTTGGACTTATGACCAACATTTGGGACTCAGTAAGCACCACTTCAGGCTGATCCTCTTCATTTGGGCACTTGCCCACAAGGAATGGGATATGTGGAGGGTTAATGGGGAATATATTATTAAGAATATAATTTCTTCCCCTTATATACATACTGATTCTATTAAAAAATAGTTCACAGTAAGTGTGCTTCCTTTGCCTCTGTGCTGCAGAGGACTGTGCCCCTTAACAGCCTGGGAATCCTGGGTGCCCTTTAGCCACGTGAGCGAACATAACTATATTATCATCATCCTATTCTACTCTATTCCTAGTTGTTTTAATGTAGGAGAAATGTTTGGAGGAACTTTTCAAATCGGAGACTCCCAAATTGGTAAATTTAGTCATAGTGAAAATGGCCAGGGAATAGATATATTTTTAAACATAGTATCTTTAGTAAAATATAATTGGGCAAATATGAATTAAGCTATGTAAAAATATTGATAAACACTAAATCTTAGTATTTCCTTTGTGCAATACAGTGTATAATGGTTACTTTTTATTTCCAAGTTGGCAATGGTAGTATAAGCCCAAGAGAGAAGTTAAAATATTCTAGACATATTAATATCTGAGTATGAATATGCAAGGTATTTTTAAAAAGTGCTATTAAAAATGAAAGTTCTTGAACATATGTTGATAGATCATTTGTCTATCATCTCATATTGAAAATAGATATTTAAAGGTTGAAGGCATGATGATTTCCCTTTACATCTTCCATAAACATTTTGACTTATTTTTAAATTACATGATTTTGCTTGTAAACTCTTCCAAAAGCCAATGAAAGAAATAAAGTTTAGGTAACATTAGAACATCAAAATATATGGTTAGAGTGTCAAAATACTAATTAATATTTTGAAAATATCTTGTATTTAAGGGGTTTGGAAATACAATACCCACTGGGGTCCTTCAATAGGTGATCATGAGCCTTTTCAGAGCCCATCTCAATGGAATATGTAATCTTCTAGGAGCTTACAGATTCTATTCAAAGGTTGTGGGTATACATATGTCTTTTAATCCTCACATTTTTCATTTAATTATGTATGATCATTCCCATTTAGGTGATATGCAAATTGATGGCTTGGTAAGTTAAAGGCACTTTCATTTTAAAGGATATTCCCACATAACAAAATTGCATCTGGGCATAGGAGGGGTATAATGATGGAATTTAGAGCTCCTGAGTTCTCTAATGACAAACCTGTTACCCAGAAGTTCCTGCTTGCACTTTGAGGAGCCTAGTCCTCTCTAGTCTAACTATAAAACACCTTACATTTACCTGAATTCATTAGTTCCTGCCAATATTTATGCTCTAAGTCATCGCCCATTCAAACCTGGTAAGTGATTTAAATGGCATAAGTCAGAAACTCCTCTGAATTTACTCAATAATAAATTACTAAATCAACTATGTTCACACTGCTCTAGTTTTGCCTTTGCTTCTCATGCCTAGACTTTACCTATTACCAACACATATCAAAAGTCTAGAGCTGAGTCAAATGCAAAATGATATAGCATTATTGTTCTGTTCCATTTTGAAGGGGTCTGTATTTTGGAAAACAAAAAACAAAAAACAAAAAACAAACAAAAAAAAAAAACAGGGCCTCCCTGGTGGCACAGTGGGTTGAGTGCAGCGCCATAAAGCTGTCCGCAGCCCCTGCAGTGAAGATTCGATTCCCAGCCACCAGGGAGGTACCCACATGGTGTGGCAGACCTTTCCTGTCTCACCTACTGCTCCCCTCAGCATGCTTTCAGTCCTTCTGCCTGTTCTGTTCCCCACTCTGTCTCTGGTGAATCCTCTTACCCTCCACACCTCTGGCCTGTACCCCAGCTCTTGTATAAATAAATAAATCTTAAAAAAAAAGATAGATGTAAATATAGTATAAAAGAATCTCAACAATTTTTCATCTAGATTGAAAGGTTTGTACAGTTTGCCACATTTACTATTTACCATATCAATCTTTCCTTTTGTATTTCATAAAATGTTGACAGCAAACCTATAGTTGAGTCAGTGGAGATGGAACAGCAATCCAGTGGAGATGGAACGGTAATCTTTTCTTGATTTTGGAAAAAAAAAAAAGGCATTCCTTAAAAAAATTCTTATATGCAAATATCTATTTAAATATTTTATGATTTTTTAGTCATTAAGTAAAGTTCCAGATTTGTTTGAAAAGGAAGTCCAGGGCCACCCCAGTGGCGCAGCAGTTGAGCGCTGGGTTGCGAAGCTGCCCGCGGCCTCTGAGGCGCCAGTTCGATCTCCGGCTGCTCCCCGGCCACCGGAGGAGGGTCCCACATGGTGCGCAGACCTCTCTTGCCGCCCGCTGCTCCCCTCAGCAGTGTACTTCGGTCCTTCTGCCTGCTCTGCTCCCCACTCTTGTGAATTTTCTCACCTCCCGTGCTTCTGACTGTACCCAGTGCATGTATAAACAAAACAAACAAATAAATAAAATATGCCTCTATTAAAAAAAAAAGAAAAAAGAAAAGGAAGTCCAAGATAAAACCTGAAAAAAGAATGTTAATTTTTAGTTGAGAATATGCTCAGTTTAAATAAATGTACCATAGGTATATTTCTTTTACATTACCTGTGGTAATAACCCATGGCAACGATTTTAAAAGAAGACAACTTAATGGATACCAAACTTTTATAGATCTATTTAGAAAAAGGTAAAATTTAAATTACTACACTAAGATAGACTAATGGAAAATGATGCACTTTCTTAGAGCCCTAGAGTGATCTGTTTTTTTTTTTTCTTTTTTAATGAAGAAAATATATTTAATCAGTCTCATGCTGGAAATTAAGCATGAAATAAAATGGAAAATGAAACTGAAAAGTTTCACTTGACTCTCTAAACCACTTACATCTTGGTAATCCAAATATATTTCACACTGGGCTCAGGTGTATTTAAAAATAAACAAGGTAAGAATGAATCATGTGGTAAGTCTCTCCATACTCCAAAGAGCCACAGGAGTACAGGTACTCTAAAACATACTTGAAAAAAAAGTGATTAAATAATTAAGAACAGCTGGTTAACAGCTTTTATTTGTCAGTACTAAAGAATTTAAAACAAAATATAATTTTTCAAACTTCTTACTATTTTTACCAGGAAACAAAAAGTCCTCAGTGGCAGACAGAGCAATTAAATCACACATTTGTAATGATCAAGATGGTCTGGGGAGAGCTAGAAACAATTGTATGGAGTTTATTCTCTACAAATAAAAAAAAAATCAGTTGGAAAATTATCAAGATGTTTGGAAACATTTTTGTGAGGGCCAAAACTCAACTACAAAAATAACCATAAATTGAATTAAATAATAATTTAATAGAAAATTATTCCCAATGGATAGAAATAATTAATCATGTAAAAGCATTACTAATAATTTACCTAATTTTTATTATATTGTATTTATAGTTCTTACCAAAGGATTACCTAGCACTGGAAAATACCACAATCAACAAAAGTGTGAAATGGGCACTAAAGAAGTAATTTTAAGTACAACAAATAGCCAGTGTTTTTAAGTGGCTGAAGTTGAAGTTTATTTTGGCATAATCCCCTAGAATGATTTTGATTCCAGTGAAATGTATTTAGAGATTTTCCCTATCATTGGTAGCAAAAGTAAACACATACACACACACATATATATATATATGTTATCCATTACACATAAATAGATGCTAAATAGACACACAGATAGATATAGAGAAAAAGACATGTAGATAGGTAAGTAAATAGAAGTAATTTAGTTTCATTTCATTTAATGATAAAGCATTCAGAGGAACGTGCATGGCATAAATATTGTAGGTACTATATTCACTCATCTTATTTCCAAAAAAGAAGAAATAATTCTTAGCAATGAATTTAATATTTTCCCCCTTTCATTTATATTTTTGGTATATTGGACTAGACAGGAGTGGATTTAGTAGGAAGAAGGGTGTAGGACTTAGGATGCTGAATTAGGCAAGGAAATTGTACATGCCAAAACAAAGGGTGCAGGATGCATGGGTAAAAGAATAAGTTTGATTCAATGGTGTGCTAGAACTGACTTTTATCAGTGTGTGAGAACCAACAGTTCACAAAGCTTTTCATCTCAGGGTTCAGTGAGGAAGTTTTAAGTTGAGAGCGTCTGCAGATGGAAGGTTAGCAAATGCAACAAAATTCTTGATGTTTCCTAGTTGTCCGGCTTTCCCATCTCAGACAGCTGGTTGTTAAACATTCACCAGTATACTAGAGATTTAATTCAGTCTCTGTCTCTTTTTAGTATGAAAACTGTACTAATTAAATTATTGTTTCTTACATCACATTTCTCAATTATCAAATGGGAACAGCAGTATTTTTCTTACAGCAATATAAGGACAAGTGAAGTAGATGCTATTTAAAAAAAAATTAACTGAGATTCATTAGGTATTCAACACAAATCATCAATAAATGAATTTAAATGACCTTTAACCAAAAACTATTCCAAAGCCATTGTTCAAACTTCAGACTACCAAGTGTGAAACCCATTTTGACTCCATCCTGTCTCTAACTGACATGTTGAGACTTTTCAAAGAAAAGTAAGCAGCTTGATTCAGCTGACTAAGATAATTCCTAACTATAAAAGAACACCCACTCATTGGTTTCTGCTTATCAAATAACTATGCAAAAACTTCAACACTCTATCCTCTCCTTATTTGTGATTATGAAAGACACAGAAAGCTCATCTTGATTTTCATTACAGAGACCCTGCAATACAACATTTAGTAGGGAGACTCCTTTTACTAATTCAAAAATTTCAAACAAATGACTTAAGCTTAATCAGATCACTCTCCTTGATTCTTTAAAACTCTCTTATGCCTTGCACCTGATGGAACATACTTTGGGACTGCCTTTCAGTTATGAAACTACATCAGGATCACAATCCTCAAATAAATATTGTTTTGATTATATTGCAGTCTGATTATTTCTTGGTCAAATATGGTGTACTTAGGAAAAAATAGCAGGGTTTAATTCATAAGTTGAAGGCACAGCTGCACAAGTATATACAGTCTTTATCTAGTGCCAAGATTATGAGTAGATGCCTCAAAATAAGGGCAGTAAACAATATTCAACAACAGAATAAAAAGAACTAATTAGTAATTTAATAGAAAGAACCCAAAGGAATTAAATCATATACTCTAAAGATTAATACTAACGGACCAAAAGACAAGAAACACAGGATAGCATATGTTTTTAATTAATACATTTATTTTACATTCAAGCCCACTCAATGTCTATTATATGATAGTAATATACTCTGAATGGTGGTGAGACAAATAAGACCAGTCCCAAGTTATATGGCACTTGGCACACAGAAAAAATAATAATAGCTAACATTTTTAATGTATTTGCAAGAGAGCATTCAAAATACTTTATTATCCATCTTTTACAAACAAAAGGTATAGAAAGGTGTGTTATAATTTCAAACTTTTATAATAATATAATTAATAAATTGTGGTTTATATTTCCAAAATCATAAATCCCAAATATTTATTTTCTGCTTACAGAAGTCATGTTTCTATAATTTTACAATGAAGTATTTTTAGAAATGACTCACATCTGTGCTGTAGGTACTGAATACAAACAGAAATGTTATATATCTAAAAGAGATTTTAGAAAATGCTTTAAAATTTATTTAAACTATTTCATTCTTTATGGTTTTCATATATTCCATAAATCTTATAAGTATGCAGTAAGGGAGTTATGTGTCTTTTCATTTTTGAGAGTCCTAGTTATTTTTGACTCTCCAGTTTCCTTTCATTAGGCTAGTACTACTAGGCTGAAAATATTAATTAGCATAGTTCACTTATTAAGTGTAGAATGGTCTGGGACTTTTATTTTATGGCAAGCTGAAATTATTTAGACTGGAATATACTTATTAATAGAAGCATAATATCAGACTGAGTATCAGTTTTCAATATTAATCTGATGGTTTTCTGTGGTATTTGAAGATGGGTAAATGTAAAATTACTACTTTTATATGTATCATAGAATATGCTTATTTTATGAAGTATATACCAGGTAGACATGGTAGTATATTATAAATACAAAAAATATGTTTTAATATTAAGTTAAAATCTGGAAAACCATCATTTTGCTATATATAGACAGATGATCTTTGTTAAAAAATATTCTGTAGTAGTAACCTAGCAATGGGGGGGGGGGTAAACATAAGTAAGTGTATTAAATTAGCATAACCATTGGATATGAAGACATTGTTGTACACATTTCCTAAATCAAATTTCCTTAAAGGAACTGTATACCATCTAGTGATCTATTTGCAAAATTACAACTTTTAATTCAGTATTTTTCTGCAACTATCATCATTATCAGACTGGGATGAACAACAACAACAACCAAACATGCCTTAATAAGTTTGTAATGAACATCTTACTTTCATACAATAACTTTCTGGAAAATACTTTGAATACTCAAATACTCCTACTAATTTGCATTTAACAGATAAGGTAAACTCAAAAAAAAGGTGGGAGAGTTTCTGAACTCTTGCAGCTTTGCTATTTGTAAAAATACTTATCTAATTGCTAGAGAAATACTCATTTTTTACCTATAAATATAATTTCATAGTCATTATATTATTACTTTAGAAAAGACTATATATTTAATAGGCTCATATACTTCTGATTTTCACACACACAACATATACATATATATTGGAGAAACTATATTGGATGACTTATAACATAGTTAAATATTTCTTTTATAACTAAGTAATGATAGAAAGATAATTGAGTTTTTTTATATTTTAAAATATATATTAAGATTAAATGAGAGTTTCTCTAGGTAGATGCTCAGGTTACAGTAGAAATATGAAGGCTATATCTATAAAGAGAATAGTTTATATTTGCTAAACCCTTCTGTAAGAGTAATTAAAATAATTAGAAATTTATCATTAAATGCTGAATTTACATCAGAATATGTAATAGTATTTTGACAAAGAAAGACTAAGGACATAATATATTCTGTAATATATTCTCAGAAGTAATGTGTATATTTAACAAAATTGTGTCAACTTTGTTTAACTGAATTCAGAGAATAATATATCGATTCATTGATTGAGTGCTTTGGTAAAGCAACAGTCTTTGATATGAAGTTTGGTTTCTGTTGGGAGCCTGCTGCCCTAAAAGGAGCTGGAGTTTTTGGAGAATACCTCTTTACTCTGCATAGGGAGTTCCAGGATGTTAGAAGTTCTGCGAACAAAACCTGTCAGAGAGCCTCCACTGGCGGCGCAGCGGTTGAGTGCTGGGCTGCGAAGCTGCCCACAGCCCCTGCAATGCCGGTTCCATCCCCAACCACAGGTAAGGGTCCCACTTGGAGCGCAGACCTTTCCTGCTGTGCTCGCTGCTCCCCTTGGCAGTGAATTTCGTCGGTCTGCCTGTTCTGTTCCCCACTCAGGCTCTGGTGAATTCTCTCACCCTCCCACGCTTCTGACTGTACCCAGTGCTTGTATAAATAAATAAATAAATCTTTAGGAAAATCAAATAAACAAAAAAACAAAACAGAACCTGCCAGAATTGACTCCTGTTCCCTGGCTTGTGGGCATGTTCCCTACTAACCAGGAAAACTTGTTTTCAGCAGTAACTTGTTAATCTGTATTAGCAAAAACACAATTGTGTGCTATTTTCTTGGTCCTTTGTTCACATCTTTAATACAAGCTAGGGCTGTGAGAGTTAAAGGTAGAGCTGCTCTCCATGGCAGCCACCCCACGCTCCCCTCTAATGGCAGAGAACTTCATTGGCTGTCCTGTTTGCAGCAGGTTTCACTGTCATGACAGTAAGATATTTTATAGTAAATGCGGTGTTAAAATGTGATATTCTATGACTATTCTTTGTTCATTAATATCAGAATATTTTGGAGTGAGATTCTTCAACCACAATTGGAGAATGCTTATATATTGCCTTCTCTGCATTTTTTTCAAAGTTTGCAGTGCACAAGGGTATATAACTAAACTAGTATAATTTAAACTATTTTCAAATAGTTTTTTTTTCCATTCAGGTAAACTAATTATTTTATTAAACTGATATTTTCCTAGATATCTGTCACCTAATAACCACTGTTATTATGAGTTTTAATAATTTTCATAGCTATTCCATTGCATTAAAAAACAAACTGTTGTAACTACAGAACTTGATCTATAATAGAATGTCAATTTTAACCTAATTATAAAGGAAAATGTCTGCTTGAGTCAGATTGTTAGTCTCACTAGATAATATTTAGATCAAATTCCAAAAATAGTAAACATTTTAAAATCTAATTATAATAAATTGATCTACCCTTGACTTTGACATCCATACACTTACACGATCCTTGAATCAGCTTCAGTTTAGCCAGTACTGATGTGACAAAAAATTATAGTTTCTCAATTTGATTGTATACTCACGGATATTTCCAACAATAACTCAACTCAATTTTTTCAGGTTAAAGTGTTTTTTTTGCTCAAAGAACAATCTATTCAGTTCATACTATCTACAAATGATTTCTAATAATTCAGTTGTCCTTTTGGCAACAGCTTGGTACTCATTCATATTCAGATAATTGACATCTTATGTTCTATTATTGTTTGTCAGAGGCAGATGACTTTCTGACTCATGTTATTATAAACAATAAAATAAAGAACAAATTATAAGTCAATCTATTTTTTGTTATAAATGCAGTAACTCTAACCTATTCAAAATTTCAAGCAGATTTACAGATTAATATATAAAATATCAAATAAATAAGTCTAATCATACATAACATGTGTCCTAAAAAACTTTTGCTAACACATTTATTCTTTTTATTTAAAATATATGACTATAACTCGGCGAGGAGACGCTGCGAGTAAGATCTCCCATTAAAAAAAGTTAATAGGGAGGAAAAGCGGCAGGTCCCAGTGAGAACTGGGACACGGAAGATAAACGGACGACTCCAGCAAACTGCCCGAAGAAGAAAGTTGCCATAAAAGAGGACGAGAAGGGAGGGAAGCGCAGAACCCTGCTCCCCTCCCCCGCCCACAGAGGCGGCACTCTCCCACCGGCAGAGACGAGGGAAACAACAAACCAAAACGCCCAACAAGAAAAACGGATGCAGCAAGTGGGACTGTGAGTGGAAAGGAACTATTTCAGCCACCACACCCCGTGAACGGGAGCTGAGGCGAACCCTGCAGGATCCACCGCGGAGGTGAGCTCCAGGCGCCATTAAAGAGAGCCCCGCCCACCAGGAGGAGACCAGCACCAGCACACAGCCCCAGCCGCCCGGTAAGCTTGCGCGAAAGCGGCGCTCGGATTGCAGCTGCCCAGGGCCCTGCGCCTGCGACCTAGGCTTGCGGGGAGACAGCGGAGGCCCTCCCTGAGTGAGCAGGAACAAGGCACCCAGGCAGGGGAGCGGGATTCAAAAGGCGCCATTCCCGCGCCACTGATCTGGGCTACAGCCCGCGTCCTGGAACTGAGGGCTTTGGAACTGAGACCCGGGCGGAGGCCCTCCCTGAGTGAGCAGGAACAAGGCACCCAGGCAGGGGAGCGGGATTCAAAAGGCGCCATTCCCGCGCCACTGATCTGGGCTACAGCCCGTGTCCTGGAACTGAGGGCTTTGGAACTGAGACCCGGGGCACGAAATTAGGGGCGTGGGTTCCCCACGACGGTGGGGCACAAGGCAGACACAGCACCCCAAAGCCGTTGAGGTGTACCCTACCATCCCCGCTCTGCTCCTTGTCCCACGGGGTGGAAAATCAGCTCCCCAAGGGCTCTAGGAGAGATCTCTGGTGCCACCTAGCGACTTGACCCCAGCACAGGCTACTGAAGGAGCTAGTGGCCAGCTGGGGAGTTAGCCCACACCGGGCCCCTTCTGAACAAGTAGTCTGAGCCCACAGGGAGAGCGAGCACCCACAGCCGGGGCAGACCAGGCGCGCAGAAGAGTGTGCCTGAGACCAGAAGCGCAGGGAGTGTGTCCCACATCACCATTTTAGAACAGGGACATTTCTTCAGTAAAGACTACCTGCAGAAGGCTTCCTCAGGAGCCAGAGGTGAGCGGGGGAAGTTCGCCCACGCCAGACCCCCTCTGGCCTGCAGTCCAAGCCCAGAGGGGAGCAGGAACCCACCGCCGGGGCAGACCAGGCGCACAGGGGAGTGTGTCCCCACATCGGCATTTTAGAACAGGGACCTTTCTCCAGTAAAGGCTGCTTGAAACTGACAGATGACTCCTGGAAGAACCAGAGGGGAACAGAGAAGCCCACCCAAGATGCCGGCAAGTCCCAACAACACAGTGTCCCAACGCATACGGCAAATTAGAAAACAGACAGTAGGGAGGAGAAGAACCACACGCAACCTAGCAACTCTCCAGAGAAAAAGCACACCACAAAAAGAAAGCCAGCCCCCAGATTGCAACGACAATAACTTGGAAGAATTTCTGAGCCTTCCAGAAAGAGAATTTAAAATTGCCGTGATTAAAAAACTGACAGAAGTCATAAAGGAAAACAATGATAAGGGAAAAATAATCAACGATCAGAAGAATGCAATTGAGTCCCTAGAGAGGGAAAACAATGGTCAGAAGAAAGAAATTGAGTCCCTAAAGAGGGAAGTAAAAGAAATGCAGGAGATCAAAGAATTAATGGAAGAACTAAAGAATTCTGGGAAAAGCAATGAAAGCAGAATAGATGAAATAACAAAAAGACCATCCCTTTTGTTATTGAAACAAAAAAAATCAAATATTTGGGAATAAATCTAACAAAAGAGGTAAAGGACCTATACAAAGAAAACTATAAAACACTGTTAAAAGAAATAGAAGAAGACACAAAGAAATGGAGAGACATCCCCTGCTCATGGATTGGAAGAATAAACATTATTAAAATGGCCATCCTACCAAAAGCAATCTACAGATTCAATGCTATTCCAATCAAAATCTCAATGGCATTCTTCAAAGAAATAGAACAATTATTGATGAAATTCATATGGAATCACCAAAATCCCCGAATAGCCAAAGCTCTCCTGAAAAAAAAAGAAGGGAATGGAGGCATCAGACTCCCAGACTTCAAACTATACTACAAAGCCATAATCATCAAAACTGCATGGTATTGGAACAAGAACAGACATACAGACCAATGGAATCGAATAGAAAATCCAGAAATAAACCCACAGATTTATGGTCAACTAATCTTTGACAAAGGAGCAAAGACTATGCGTTGGAGCAAAGAAAGTTTGTTCAATAAATGGTGCTGGGAAAACTGGGTTGCTATATGCAAAAGAATGAAGCTTGACCACCACCTCACACCATACACAAAAATCAACTCAAAATGGATTAAAGAACTAGACATAAGACCTGAAACCATAAAATATATAGAAGGAAATATAGGCGAAACACTACGTGATTTGCACATCAAAGACATCTTTACAGACACATCACCCAAAGCAGTGATAGTGAAGGCAAAGATAAACAGCTGGGACTATATCAAATTAAAGAGCTTTTGCACAGCAAAAGAGACAATAACAAAAACAAAGAGAAACCCCACCAACTGGGAGAACATTTTTGCACCCAACACTAATGATAAAGGACTGATCACAAAAATCTGCAAAGAGCTGATGAGACTCAACAACAACAAAGAAAATAATCCAGTCAAAAAATGGGCAGAAGAGCTTAAAAGAAACTTCTCTGAAGAGGAAATGCAAATGGCCAACAGGCATATGAAAAAATGTTCAACATCACTTGTCATCAGGGAAATGCAAATCAAAACTACCATGAGATACCATCTTACACCAGTGAGAATGGCACATATTAAAAAAACTAGCAACAACAAATGTTGGCGAGGGTGTGGAGAAAAAGGAACTCTTCTGCACTGTTGGTGGGAGTGCAAACTGGTCCAACCACTGTGGAAAGCTGTGTGGAGATTTCTGGACCTACTAAACATAGAGCTTCCATATGACCCAGCAATTCCACTCCTAGGTATTTACCCAAAGGACACAGAAACATCAATTCCAAAGAACACCTGCACCCCTATGTTTATAGCAGCACTGTTTACAATAGCTAAGCTTTGGAAACAACCCAAATGCCCAAAAATAGATGACTG
Organism: Talpa europaea; assembly: GCF_964194135.1. NCBI lineage: Eukaryota > Metazoa > Chordata > Mammalia > Eulipotyphla > Talpidae > Talpa > Talpa europaea. The sequence continues at coordinate 125,165,487 of NC_140073.1, read as the reverse complement.
GATCAAGAAGATGTGGTACATATATACCATGGAATATTACTCAGCATTCAAAAAAGATAAACACATGCAATTTGCTGCAACATGGATGGCGCTGGAAGGGATCATGCTCAGCGAAATAAGCCAAAAAGAAAAAGAAAAATACCGGATGGTCTCACTCATAGCAGGAATCTAGAAAACTTAAATAAGGGACCAGGAAAATGAATAACTATAAGAAAGTGAAAATCAAAATCAACAAAAAACTATGAACCAGAGACACTTTTACGGGAGCGGGGGCGGGAGGGGAGGTATTGGGGTCAGAATGGGGGGCTGCAATTGTATGGGGAATATAACAATAAAATTTATAAAAAAAAAAAAAATATATGACTATAACAATAAATGATAAATTGAGGAATTTCCCCATTATTCTATTTTAAATTGTCATCCTTAAGTATCCTATCATCAATTATTAAATGTTAGGTTCAAATACTTAAATGTTTTTATATTTCAACCTCAAGCAATCTTTAAGTTAATTCTCAGGGCATATTAACTTATGAGTACTTTAAGTGCTTTATAGCAATCAATTATCTTCAAGTGTTCATGTGCTCAGAGCTCATCTTTAAAACATAGCAAAACAATATAAATGAAATAAGTAACAAACCTTGACTTTCAGAGACTTTTAGAAATTTACAAATAATACAGGTACCCCAAAAATTAGAAACCTCACAAGTATTCAAATAATGAAAACTAATGTTTATGACATGGTCCCTCCCTTTCTTTTTGTTTCACTTTTTTATAGAGGTACTGCTGGCTTACATCACTGTTAGTATTTTGTAAGTACAGGATCCCCTACATCAGGTGTCATTATCTTGGAGCACCCATAGCACACCAACATAGTCAACTTCTGCCACACTTTGTTATGTCCTTCCTTTTCCTTCTTCAGATGCCTCAGTTCTAAAGTCAGCTCTCAAGTGTTACTTTTAAAGTTTACTTTTTCTGAATTTGTTTATTTTCTCAATATTCCACAAATAAGTGACACTATCTAGTATTTGAATTTCTCCTTCTGGTTTATTTCACTTAGCATAATCTCTCCAGCTCCATCCAAGTTGCTACAAATAGCAAGAGTTTATCTTTTTTGATCACTGAGTAGTAATCCATTATGTATATATACCATATCTTCTGAATACCACTTATCTATTTTGGGGCACTTAGTTTGTGTCCATACCTTGGCTATTGTAAATAGTGCTTCAATAAACATGGAGTTGCAAGTTTCCTTCAAATTACCTTTTTTTTTTTTAATTCTTTGTGTAGATGCCTCGGAAAGAAATTATTAGGTCATATGGCAGATCCACTTATAGTCTTTTGAGAAACCTCCATACTGTTTCCCATAGGGGCTGAAGATTCCCACCAACAGTGTAAGAGCCTGCTTTTGCTTCGGCTTCAACTTTGGGAAGGGCAGGGGCTTCCTACATTACTTTCAGCACTACCATATTTATAAAAATGCCGTAATTTATTTCTTTAAAAAAATCTGCAATTTTGTATGACAACATATTGTAGGATACCTGACAATAAAGTCTGCATCATAATGTTTATAATTCTTCAAAATCTAAAACTGACCAAGTTTCATGAGTGTCATGTTCATAACTCCTTAAAATGTACTACAATGTTCAAGTGTATAAAAACCTTGCACTTCCACTTGCTAGAATTCACTTGCTATTCAACAAAAACATCTAAAATAAAATATTTTCTATATATGTTATAATTTTTATGGATATAATCTTTATTAAATAAGATTTAAAAATATTTGCAGTATTCAATACAACTCTTCTTCAATAATTAAATAAACTAGGCAATCTCAAAGCAGGTTGAAGTTGTTATGATTATGTATACTCTTCTCATTAGACACTGTTTCCCAAGGATTATCTTATATAACTTCATAGCAATATCTAAATTTTCATTATGCCCCAAATGTAAATATTGTTTAAAGAATCTCCCAACAAAACTATTGAAAGAAGCGTAAATGCATTACTTGCTTTTAACAGATTTCATGTAAGTAAAGCATTAACTCCTGGGAACACCAAATACTATAAAGGAAAGACATCTGTAATAGTGTATTTATTACCTAAAGTGCTGGTGGAGAACTGAACTGCTGCATGTACAAATTTCTATTTCTTCATCATCCAATATACTTTATAACTTCTTTAGTGCTTTAGAGGCATTAACTAATCATTACACTCAATAACTTAAGTTTTTATCCCTTTTTACACAACTGAAATAAAGAGGGTAAGTGGTTTTACAAAGCCAGCACCATAACTCAGCATAAGGTCAATCTAGACAAATCTGATGTCTATGATATGATTTAGACAACTAGACTTGTTTTTTTCCCAAAATGATGTACACAAGGGAGTTACTGATGGAGGCTAAGGGGAAGGGCCAGGTGGTGGAGGTGGGAGAAAGTGCAAAGAAATGTTTGACAAGGTCATTAAAAATGATGTGTCATTTCTCAGTAACATCTCATCATGCCTCTGCTCTATGATGAATAAAAAATAGTTAGAAATTGGAAGGTAGGCCACAAGAGCTTATCTAGAGATGAATCATTAGTTTAATATGCCTGTGGAAAAGGATCTATATTTTTCCCTGGAAGGAGCACTTTCTTCTAACACTGGTCAGAGGGACACTTGTAATCATCTAGCTTTGCTATTTAACACAAATTGGATTCATTTAGGATCATTGTCTTACTATAAGATCCTAACTTTCTGGGGCTTCCCTGGTGGTGCAGTGGTTGAGTGCTGGGTTGCAAAGCTGCCTGCAGCTTCTGCAGCACCGGTTCGATCCCCAGCTGCAGGGTGAGGGTACCACATGGCGCTCAGAACTCTCCTGCCGCCCGCTGCTCCCCTCAGCAGTATACTTTGTCAGTCTGCCTGCTCTGCTCTCCCCTCTGGCTATAGTGAATTCTCTCACCCTCCTGTGCTTCTGACTGTACCCAGTGCTTATATAAATAAATAAATCAATACATAAATCAATAAATAAATAAATAAATAAATAAATAAATTTAAGACTTAAAAATTGGTAACACATTTTAGGCAAAGTATTTTGATGTAATGTCACTTTTTTCATTTTTTACAGTCACAGCTACTTGTCTAGTGGTTTTAAGAACAGTTGCAGTGTATAGGTGTTCTGTCAAATGACCAACTTGTAGGACTCAATTTCTGTCCATTTTCCCATCTTGCTTTAGAATTGATCAAACATAACATGCAAAATTGGATAAACTTTTTCTCTTTTTTCCGTATTGTATATTTCTAACATTTTCCATGTGCTATCTCAGGTGACATTAATACTCGTTTTAATGGTGAGAAAATGTGACCTGAAGTCACATACTCACGGTGTGGTTCCATCATATATTATATGATTAATCTTGGTCGAACTAACTAAATCCTATAGATTTCTCATTACTCATTCAAAAAGTGTGACAATAAGTAAATATATTTCTTGTCATATTAGGTAAAGCTTAACAATTAAATTGTTTAGAATACAGTTTAACACACAGTAAGTTCTCAAATAATAGTCATTATTATTACTACTGTGATTTTAATTAATCTTATTAAATCTGTTTTCTCATTCCTCCTAATTAATATTTTGACATTTGTTACTTGCTGTGCTATGAATATCAACAATCTTTTGTCTTTGAACCAGGAGTCTTTTTCTTCTTCCAGCATCTATAGAATACTAACAGGCTAACTAAATGGCTTCTATGTCAGTTAAACCTTAATTTCAGAACTGACAAAGTTAATGTTTTATGTATTTTTCCTTTAAGACTTCAGAAATATCTTCTATTTGGCAATTTTACTCATGACAGCAGGTTTGCTTAAATTTATGGCTCTATCTTATTAAATTGATTTAAAAAACAGGATGAATGCAATAAAATTAGTATAGGATTATAGTAATTATTATATAGCTTAGAGTAAAATATTTTAATTTTTATTTATTCTAAATAAGCATCCACATTTTTAATGATGATTTTAGGGGACTAATCAGTGAAGGGTAAAAGTACATTTTATGATAAAGATACCCTCTTTGTGATGTCTCAAAATAACACACATACATCACTTTATTTGTTGTTTTGGCCCCAGGCTCTCTCTTTATAAGGGTAAATTTTCTAGTCTATTTTAAAAAATAAATTAACTAATCTGCCAGGTATCTTATCTTATTAACCTTAAAATGAAAATTTTAAATTGCATTGGGATTAATAAAATACTTTCAGATAAGAATATAAGAAATATAAGGACATAAACAATATAAAATTGAATTATGTATGTAATAGGAAATTTGCATTTTCAGACAAATTTAAAATATTCACCCCATCATTCAATGCTTTGTTCTCAAAGTTCTAAGACTCAGTTTTTTCCAGGCTATATTCTTGAAATTTCAGAGAGATAGTCACTGTCTAAAGGACTAGAAAACGGAACTAATATGTCTGAAGCCTATTATTTCAGGAAAGGTGGATCCAAACAGAACGATAAGTTCTGACAGGGCAAAAAATTGTTCTCTTAAATAATTGAGTCCATACAGTGATGTGTGTCTTTTTCCTACACAGAGAGGACAATATAGATAGTAACCATTACATTATACGACTATTTTGCCCACACATATAACTTACTGATACTGATTTGTTTAGAAAAAAATGTTTTAATTTCACTTTTAAACAACAAATTATCATATCCCATAGCAATATAATCAAGTTATTTTATTCCAATTATTCTTCTTACTAGAGGTTCCTATTATTACCTTTTCTGATCATGAAAATATGCATAGGAAACATTCAAATTTCTAAATTTAGCAAGTCATCAATCATGATATTGAATAATAATAACCTTATAATATCCCTGCAAAGTGCCATTTTCAAGCACAAATTCACAAAAAAATATTATGTTTAATCTTGCTTTCTGAAGAAATGACAAACCGTTTGTTTATTAAGGGCCACTTAAGACAACTAAGAAGGTATAGTAAGTAAATATAGAGTGCAACAGGCTGCTAAAGGTACATACATATGCCGGCATGAAAGAAAAGAGTTAAAAGCATTTATGTATGACAATAATTTGAAACTTTCCAGAGAGTGCGTTCTTATTAACTTAAGAAACAAATCATTAGTAATGATATTACATTGTATAAAACCCACTTCAGGTTGTTCCTAAAACAATAAAAGAACAATTTTTAAAAATAAGAAAGCAAACACTGTAAAAATAATGAACAATGATGTAAAATATATATGCAAAAATTAAATAAAAATAAAATTGTTTATGGTCTACAAATTTGTAATAATGAGCAATACATTTATCTCCTTTCCAAACTGTACTTATCTACTTTTCAATTTATAATCTTTTAATTTTTTTTAAAGATTTATTTATTTATTTATTTATTTATACAAGCACTGGGTACAGTCAGAAGCGCGGGAGGGTGAGAGAACTCAACAGAGCCAGAGAGGAGAGCAGAACAGGCAGAAGGACCGAAGTACACTGCTGAGGGGAGCAGCGGCGGCAGGAGAGGTCTGCGCGCCATGTGGGACCCTCGCCTGGGGGCCGGGGATCGAACCGGTGCTGCAGAGGCTGCAGGCAGCTTCACAAGCCAGCGCTCAACCGCTGCGCCACCGGGGAGGCCCTATGCTCTTTTAATTATTCTAAATTAAAATTAATGTGTATAAAGGGAATAATCCCTTTTAGAAAAGAACATAGCATAAAATTGTCTTATGTATAAGTGGCATTTTTTTCATGCCCAGCATGTATTCACTTTTCCTCTATTAGTATCCATACTTTCTTTAGAGATCACTACTCCTACATGACCAGTAATATGATTTAGATAATTTTTACTATATGGGCCTCCTGGTGGCACAAGGGTTAAGACGCAGCACTGTGAAGCTATTGGCAGTCACTGCAGCACAAGGTGAAACCAAATGGTGCAGCAGATCTCACTTGCCTCACCTGCTGCTCCCCTCAGCAGTGTATTTCAATCTGTCTGTTCTGTTCCCCACTGTGGTGAATCCTCCAAACCCCACACCTATGGCCTGTACTCCAGTTCTTGTATGCATAAATAAATACATCTTAAAAAAAAGATTTACTATATGCCCTCCCCAAATTTACTATATGCCCACCCCATATTTACTATATGCCCATATCTGTTGGCTTCAGCTATGTTACTATACTTGTTTGCTCTCTGAATAAACTAGGATCTCATCGAAATAACAAAAGGCATTTGTTATAGGAGTTAGAATTTATAGATTCATCACAACCAATTACATTCCTAACAGTTTTTCTTTCCTAGTAGAATTTAACAAGTTAATTATTTTATGTGGGAAAGTAAATAACCCAGAGTAGACAAGACAATACTACAAGACACATACTTATTGAATATAAGACTTAAAATAAAGCTAAGAATATCAACACATTCGCATGCGTGAATAAATGAATATGGATTGGAGAGTGTCCACATACATGCATATGTGTGTGTGTGTGTGTGTGTGTGTGTGATAAATTAGTTTGATTCTAATATGCCAAGCAACTCAGTGGAAAAGTACTTTGCAACCAGCTAGTGGCAATGGAGCAATGAATAAAACATCCAACCAAGTGAAGCTCAAAACTATACATTTTGCTATATTAAAAAATTACTAAAAGTATGTCATAGATTAAAATGGAAAGTCTCAAGTATATTTTACAAGAAAACATTGAAGAGATCCATTGTAACTTTGACTTAGGCAAAACTATTTATTGACCCAATAGTGGAGTTCCCTAGAATATTTATAAATTGGACTTCTTTATATAAAAGTATCTACCTTTTCAAACTATAAAGACATCAAAGAAAAAGATGGAAAAAAATTCTAAATGTTTCTCAAATAACATACTTGGATCTAGAATATATGAAAATCCTAAAAACTCAATTGCAATTTTTTTTAAACGCAGATAATATTCATAGAAACTTTGTTAAAAAAGATATATGAATGGGAAATATGAATAGTAAAGTCACAGTTGAGGGTCTCCCTGGTGGCACAAGGGGTTAAGCACCACACTATGGAGCAATTTGCAGACTCTGCAGCCCAAGTTCGATTCCCAGCAGGCCAGGGAGCGACCCATATGGCACAGCAGACCTCTCCTGTCTCGCCCACTGCTCTCCTCAGCAGTGTATTTCGGTCAGTCTGCCAGTTCTGTTTCTGGTGAATCCTCTCACCCCCTGTATCTCTGGCCTGCACCCCAGTTCTTGTATGCATGAATATTTTTTTTTTTAAAGTTACAGTTGAAACAGTTTGGTAGTGTTTTACAAATTTACACTTTCCCTAAACATATGGCCCAGGAGTTTCTAATATATATCTTATTTATTTGGTCAAGATAAATGAAAATTTTGCCCTCCAAAACATGGGTACATGAATATTTAGAGGATCTTTATTCATAATCCCTAAGCCTAAAATAATCACTATGTCTTGTAAATTATAAATATATTAAAAAACCATAGTTCATTCATGTTTATAGGATACCACTCAGCTATATAAATAGTGTTACCCACTCATACACACAACCAAATATTTGCAATCCAAAAACATATGCTATGCAAAAGAAGCAGGATCAAAAATTTATGCTGGAGCCTCCCCCGGTGGTACAGCAGTTGAGCGCTGAGCTGCAAAGCTGCCCTCAGCTTCTGCAGAGCCGGTTCGATCCCCGGCCGCCGGCAAGGGGCCCACATGGCGCAATATACCTCTCCTACTGTGCCCGCTGCTCCCCTCAGTGTATTTCATCATTCTGCCTGTTCTGTTCCCTGCTCTGGCTCTGGTGAATTTTCTCACCCTCCTGCGCTTCTGACTATACCCAGTGCTTGCACAAATAAATAAATAAATCTTTAAAAAAAAATTATGCTGAATGAATCTAGTTATATGATATTTGGATCAGGAAAACTACAGAGATAGGAAACAGCTAACTAATTGCAAGGGAATGGAATGGAAAAGGGGTTGAATGCAAAGGGCATAAACTTTTTTGTTTATATAAATATTCTATGCCATATTTAGATTGTGGTTGCAATATGAGTTCACTTTATTTTTTGTCAAAATACACAGTCTAAAAAAAGTTGGCATTTACTCTATAAAAATTGGAACACAATGAACCTGACTTTTACAAAAGGGCATGGTCTGGAGTACATAATGAATAAGAGATCGTTGCCTAAGAAAATCTTAGTTTAGTGAAAAGATACACTTTATGTGAAGATTATGTAAACCACAATGTGGTATTTGCTATGAAAAAAAATTGTAGGAACTATTTAGAAGAGGTAGTAATTAAATCTGCTTCGAGAAACATGAGGGAAATCTTCAAAAACTAAAAAGGGGCTTAGGTGTGTTCCCAATGAGAAATAAATAAAAAAGCAACGTTTTGGTGAGGAGATGGAGAAAAGGAAAACTACTAAACTATTGTTGTAAAGGTAGACTGGGCCATTTCCCATGGAAAACAGTAGAGTGTTTTCCCAAAGGACTACAATGGATCTGCCATGTGACCTCTACTTCTAGGTATCTACCTGAAGAACACAGAAACACTAATTCAAAAGAAAACCTACACTCCTATGTTCACTGCAGCACTGTTTACAATAGCAAAGATGTGGAATCTGCCTAAATGCCACAAACCAGATGAATGGATTAAGAAAATATGGCATATATATACAATGGAATACTACTCAGCTATCAAAAAAGCTAAATTTTTGCCATATAGGGCAACATGGATGGAGCTGGAAGGCATAATATTAAGCAAAATCCTCAGAAGGAGAAAGACAAATACTGGATGGTGTCACTTATATGTAGAATACAGAAAAACAAAACAAAGGGTCAGAAAAAAACTAACTAAAAAACCAACTATTGAAAACTGACTATAGAATGGGGAGAACCTGTGTGGAAAGGGGAGGGAGAAAAAGAGGGGGTGAGAATACAGGTAGGGAGCACAAGGGTCTATGCTGGTGACTGTGTGTTCTTTGGTGGTGGGTGCATAATGACAATGCCTGAAAAGGGGGGGGGGGTGGTTCCTACACTTCTGTAATGGAAGTGATGATGTAAGCAGGTATCATTTCAATAAAAATTATTTTTGAAAATAAATTGATATAAATCAACATCATAAAAAATAGCAACATAGGTATATGGTATAGAATTTTCAAAGACCACAAAATATGAAGGATACATTTCAATAATAGTGAAAAGTTCTGAGCAGGCTATGCTGGCCAGAAGTGGCAGTGGTGATACTTGAGAACAAAACTTTGATAATAGCAAGAGGTGTCCTTTACTCAAGCTTTATCTTCTATCTCCTTACTATTGATCACTAACCTCCAGACAAAAGTTCAGAGGAACCCTTTCTCATAGCAGGGTTTTTGTACATGTTGCTTCTAAGTCTGAAATGTTATTTCTCTAAACCTTTTTGCAAAGTTGGATCCTTCACAATCTCTATGTTTCAGCTAAAATATCACTTCCTGAGAGAAGTTCTTTACACATGACTCCTAGTTTTCCAACATTTAGTTCCTTTTGGAACATTTACCAAATTGTGTGATATCTCATTGTTTATTTACATATGCATTTCATTAGGAAATACACCATACCGGTCTTTCTCATCATTTTACCCTCCCTTAGTGCCTTGAAAATGAAGTAAATATATGGGGCTCAGTCATTGCAATAAATATTTAAAAAGCAAAGAAAGACGTAAGGAAGCATGGACAGAGGGGAGGGCTGGAGAAGGATAAGAAGGAAAGAGTTTAGGTAGAAAGAATGGAAGGAAAGAACAAGAACGAAGGATGGATGACTAAAGGACAGATAGAACTTATGAAGTAGGACAGCCCTCAGTTTGAATTTACTTACTGTTACTTGTTACTTTAATTGAAACAATTCTGTCATCTGTACATTACATAATAGTGTATCTACTTAATTTTGTTATTGCAAATATTAACTTAAATAACACATGTTGAAAAGTTTCTATGTTGTTTATCCTACAATAAACACTGGAAACTATTTTAGTAATAGGAAAATTGCATTATAAGCAAAAATTATGAGGCATGTAGATAACCAGTTAAATACACAGGTCCAGGAGTCAGACTACCTGTGTTCAAACTCAACTTCTTTCATTATTTGCTCTGGGGTCGATGGCCAAGTTCCCTGCCTTTATAAAACTTATATGTAAAAAGAGAGAAAAAGTATGCCTCACTAATAAATCAAATAATATATTAACAATGGGAAATTATTCTAGTAAATAACATTTGTTTACTTTTATTTTGTTCCAGCAAAATCATGGACTAAAGTTTTCTCAAGCTTCTCTGCTAGAAGTAAATAGAAGTAAAGCTACATTAAAAATAAAAGAAGAAAAAGAAATATGACAACTTCCCAAGAAAGAAAGAAAGAAAAATGCCCAAGTATAAAAAAGTGGATTAGTGCAGATAAGTGGAGAATTAGAAAAATACAATTTTAGCTCTGAGAAATTTTTATATCAATGTTGGGATCTGATCTCCTCAAAGACCATATATATAGATATATATAAAATCTCTGGTCCACCTCACTTGGAGAGCATGAACTACTGTCTCAAGTCACAGACTTACAGCCCCATTGTAAGTGATCTTAGTGATTTCCAACTTCTATCTTTGATTCTTCTTCCTCTGAAGCTTTAGAAAGTGGCTTTTCAAATCCCAGAAGGCTCAGAGTACTGAGATATATTAGATCTTGGGATTAACCCTCAGTCACTAACTGATGGAAACTGAGTTTGAATATATATCAGTTCCATGATCTTCTTTTTTTTCCAAAAAAAAGATTTATTTATTTATGCATACCAGAACTGAGGTACAGGCAAGAGTATTCACCAGAGACAGAGTGGGGCACAGAACAGGCAGATGGACTGAAATACACTGCTGAGGGGAGCAACGGGTGAGAAAGGAGAGGTCTGCTATACCATGTGGGTTAGCCCCCAGGCTGGAGATCAAATGTGTGCTGCAGTGGCTGTGGACAGCCTCATAGTGCTGAGACTTAATCCCTTGAGCCACCAGAAAAGCCCTCCATGATCTTCTGATGATATTATACTCTGTCTTGGAGTTATGTAACATAATCCCTAATTTCTCTGCATAGTCGAGTTCTACTGGTCTACAGTTTGATAAAGCATTTTGTGTTGACTGCCTTCTCTTTCCTATGTCTTTATATATATTTTCTGCCATGGTTGAAGGCATTACTTTCATTTGAATTATTATTTCAGTGGCTTCTCCTTGGAAAATTTAAACTAAGAAATCTAGTAGAATATAAATTATTAATTCTTCCTACTAGCTCAGCAAAATGTATAGGAAGTGGAAACAACAGAATATTTCCTCAAGAAATTTAAATAATCAGAAACCAACTTGAGAAAGTCTAAAAAATACTAAAAAAAAATACTAATGCAAATCTCCATTTCGTTATACAAGTATAGAAACATAATTTCACTTTCAATTGTATCATTGAAAGCTCAAAATTTCACTAAAATTTTCACCATATCCTGGCGATTAAATTTTCATTGTAAAAGCACACACTACTAGAAAGACTCTTTTTTGCAAAATGGTAATCCTAAAGCATGCGATTTCTTGAATAAATTATCATTCTCATTATTTGAAACTCAGATTAAAGGACACAATTTGGGCAGCATTGTTAATGTAAAGATTCAAATTGTCTTCTACTTTGTTACTGAAGAACACTTAAATACATACTTGGGGTAGCCCTCCTTTTTCAGCTCGTATAATCTTGGAAAGTAGCTATTTATTTAAGAATTTTAAGGCAGAGACTGAATGAAAATGGAGTCATGTCAACAGTGAAGACTCCAAAGAACTTTCTCACTCTGTTTGATGTGTCCTGATGGCCATTTCACAGAACATAGCTGTATCTGATTTCACTTCCTCTAAGAGAGAAATAGTAAAAATTCAGGTTGGGTTACATCTTCAAAGCATATGATGTACTATCATAGCTGAGCAATTTGCCAGGAAATGAAACTAGAAAGAAGGAGGGAAAATATGGAGCTTCTGTAGTCCCCAAAAGATGGAGTTTCTGTATTCCTAAATTCCAATTTAAAGTTTGACCAAACATTAAAACACTTGGCAGACTGCTACGAATTGTAAATGAGTCATACAATAATTGATTTTTAATAATAGGAAAACAACTTGAATACTATGTTTAATCACGTATTTTAAATTTAACTGAAGAGGGCCTCCCCGGTGGCGCAGCGGTTGAGCGCCGGGTTGCGAAGCTGCCCGCAGCCTCTGCAGCGCCGGTTCGATCCCCGGCTGCTCCCCGGCCACCAGAGGAGGGTCCCACATGGCGCACAGACCTCTCCTGCTGCCCGCTGCTCCCCTCAGCAGTGTACTTCAGTCCTTCTGCCTGCTCTGCTCCCCGCTCTGGCTATGGTGAATTCTCTCACCCTCCTGCACCTCTGACTGTACCCAGTGCTTGTATAAATAAATAAATAAAATAAATCTTTATATATATATATATACATATATATATATAAAAACTGAAGATACCTGATCGAAGAAAATATTCACATTTCAAGTAGGACATGAAAAGATGTCCAACATTCTTACTAATTACATACAAATTAAAACATTAATGTGATACCACTGCACACCTAGTAGAATGTCGAAATCCAAACTAGTGAATGACAATAAAGATGCTGAGAAAATGTATTCTCATTGATCACTAGTGGGGTTGCCAAATGGTAAGGCATTAGAAATAAGTTTGGGGTTTCTTTTAATCTTAAAAATAGACAACATACAATCCATATATCACAGTTCTGGAATATAAGCTAATTAACTTGGATATCCACATCCATGCAATAGGCAATGTCTAATTACAAGGAGGAAAGGAGGAAACTTCCCCGTGGCATAAATTACTTGATTGGGGAACTGTTAAAAGTTTACCAAATAAATTGGACATTAGTCAATGTACAAATAATGATTTTTTTTCAGAAACTCTTTAAATAATATACTAGAAAGAAATTGTGCAATTTATACAAGGATCACTTTTCAAAAAATTCTGCACAGTAGCGGTTTAGCAATTGACTACATATACATTCCTTTACACAGATTCCTTCACAGAGACACACATGCACACACACACACACAAATACAATTACCTGAACATCTTTCTCTGTATATTAAGTCATTATCACTTTTTTAAAAAAAAACAAAGTGCAATTCTTTTTAGTTTCTACTTTGTTTTCTTAAAAGCTTTCATAAAGGTACACATAGTTGTATACAGAATTGGCAAATTTCTATGGAAGGAATCTCATAAATGCCTTGCTCAACAAAAACATACTTTTTATTCAGTTAAAATATTTAAAAAAGTATGTTTTAAGCATCACCTAGGTAGTTTTCAGGCAACTAAATCCTTCCCTGAAGCAAAAGATATTTTCATTTGTTTTCCCATCTTTAAAATGTCCCTGTGGAGCTTTAAACAATGGCAAGTAAAAATATTTCTTCACTGAATTTATACACTATTCACTTAGAACAAGTACTCTTTGTAACGGAGGTAGAATGTTTCAGTTTGCATTGTTCTTCCCTACCTGTCATAAATATCTAATTGTGTGCATTCTGTTCAGTGCATTGCTTGACAATGCTTCAAACATTTCTGGGATATTGCTGCTGAAGAAAAACATTAACAATGTAGAAACAACTCACAAGTTAACTATGCTCTGAGGAAATATGCTGTATCAAAATAGTGTATAATAGTCACACTAGATACTGCATTTTCAATAAGGTTCTAGCATACCCATTCCTTAGTCCAGTGACAAGTTTTTTCCATCAACTAGCCTTGACAGATGTAGAAAATGTGTTAGAAAATGTTTAGCCTTCTCCTAAAGAAAGGCCGCTTTTTAAACTAAGATACTGAAATTGATACCTAAATGCATAATGAATTCACTTCAGCAGGCACTTAAGAATGAAAATGGGTATTTGTTTAGCTGTCAATAAAATAACTCAAATATGCAATTTATTACACCTTTTTAGATATCAGGCTTTGGAAATGTCAGCCTGAATGTAACAAGCCATGAAGTTTTCCACATACATAAAATACTATAATTTCACCAGGTCAAATATATATCACAGTGTTTTGAAATTTTACGAAAACAATTCTTAAACTACACACACAGTGGAAAATCATAAACAGTAAAATTAAACACTCATTCCAATAGTGAAAATTCTATTTGAAGAAAGGATTTATAACCTGACACATACTAAATTGATTGTAATCACTGCGCGTTGTGCAGTGCAATTCTATTCACCCATAATTTTACATTGTATATTTCAGGTCTCTTTATAGTGTCTGTTTTGTGGCAGTTATCACACTGTCTTAATTATTATGACTTTATAGCATAATTTGAAGTTTGGAAGTGTGATACCACAATTATTTCTTTTTTTGTCAGAATAGCTTTCACTATTTGGAGTCTTTGGTATTTCCATATAAATGTTATTAATGTTTGTTCTATTTCTTTGAAGAATGCCATTGAAATTTTTCAAAAAGATTTATTTATGAATATAAGAACTGGGGGACAGGCCAGGTTCAGGGGTGGGGAGAATGAGAGGATTCACCAGACACAGAGTGGGGAGCAGAATAGGTGGATCTACTGAAATGCACTGCTGAGGGGAGCAGTGGGCACAACAGGAGAAGTCTGCTGGGCCATGTAGGTCAGCTGCCTGGCCAGCCGAGAATTGAACTTCTGCTGCAGGAGCTGTGATAGCTTCATAATGCTGTGACTTTACCTCTTGTGCCACCAAGGAGGCCCCCAAGTTTTATTAGAATTGTACTGAAACAGTATATTGTTTTGGGTAAGATGGCCATTTAGCAAAGGTTGATTTTTCTAATCCATGAGCAGGGATTATATTTCCACTTTTTTTGTATCTTCTATTTCTTTAAATAATGGCTTACAATTTTCTGTGTACAGATTTTCTTTACCTCATTTGTTAGGTTTATTCCTAGATATGTATGTATGCATTTATTTATTTTGGTGAGACTGTAAATCAGTTTGTTTTCTTAATTTCTTCCACTTCTAGCTCACTGTTTGCAGATAGGTCAATTGATTTTTGTGTATTAATTTTATACCCTGCCATTTTACTAAAGTGATTTATTATTTCGATTAGTTTTTCAGTGACATCTTTAGGGTTTTATACATATTTTATCATCTCATCTACAAGTAATGATAGTTTTACTTTTTTCTCTATTTAGATTCCTTTTATATCCTTCTCTAACCTAAAATTGCTCTAGCTAGAATGTCTAATAGTTTGTTGAACAGCAGTGGTTAGAGTTGGCATCCTTGTCTTGTTTCAGGTCTCAGTGGAAAAACTTAATTTTTCACCATTGAGAATGATGTTGGCTATGGGTTTACTGTACATGGCTTTTATTATGTTCAGATATATTCCCTTTAATCCCCAGTTTTTTGAGGGTTTCATCATAAATGGATGCTGAATCTCATCAATTGTTTTTCAGCATCTATTTATATAACCATATTTTTTTATCTTTATTTTGGTTGATGTGATGAATTACACTGATTTTCAGATGTTGAACGACCCTTGTGTCCCTGGTATGAATTCCATTTGGTCATGTTGCATAATCCTTTTAAGCATTGTTGGATTTGGTTTGCTAAGATTTTATTGAGGATTTTGGCATCTGTGTTCATGAGTTAAATTGCTCTGTGGCTTTCACTTTCAGTCCTGTATTTGTTTGGCTTTGGTATTAGAGTAATGTTAGCTTTATAAAATGTCTTTGGAAATAGCCCTCATTTTTCAATCTTTTGAAAGAATTTGAACAGGACAGGTATTAGTTTCCTTTGAAGGTTAGGTACAACTCACTTGTGAAGCCATCTGGCCTGATGTTTATTTAAGTAACTAATTGCAAGTGCATAAAATGTCTTAGAAAAGATGGGAAAATATCATATTCTCTCTGTATAACAATATGTTTTCAAAATTTAATAGAATTTAGAAACATGACATTTTTTAATGATTGTAAAACTTTGGTATTTTCACTGACTTCCAAACATCTCTGCTTTGAAAATAACTTAGTCACTGGGCATGTGAATAGTACTCTATTTGAAATATACATTTCCAGATTTTCAACTGAATTCATGCCAATGAATAAGACTATGTCCTTAAACATGCCTAAGAAAATATACATTAGGAAAAATAGAATAGTACATGTGTTGAATATGAACACAATCACTGAGAGACAAACCTAAGCTACTGGATCTGTGAGTGCAATTGCAACTTTCAGTATTTACATCAAGGGACACTGAATCTATGTCATAGGGGTTATGACACTTTCCAAAATATTTTCACTAATAAATTAAATAAAATTAAAGTATTTTTATATTCAAAACTTAAGTTGATAAAATGTTGATAGGAACTATAACTAAGGTTTTCTCAAACTTCTTTGAGCATTTCAAAATTTAGACAAAATTTTTCAGAAATATGTTGGGGTGATCAAAACAAATGATTTAATGATAACATTATAACATTATTTGAGAATTAAAATATATTCTGATAAAAATTCAACTATTGACTTCATTAGCCCTAAGAATCATAGAATGCTATACTAACAAGTATTTAGGATATTATCCCACCCAAACTCATTTCGACATGAACAAATTAATGTTAATAGAGGTCAAAGATAGTATATGCATTTCGAATTTATAAATAAATGTTTTTAATATTAATCATCATCACATTGATTTTATAAAAAATGAAGACATCTTTTAATAAACTAAGCAAACGGTGAGTCACTTAATAGCAGGATAACATATTTATAACAAACTCTCTTAAATCCTTATCTATTGTCTTGCTGACTTTGTACTGAACAACTTAAATTGGCAGCACCCCCCTTTTCTTGAAGAAAATAGAAATTATGGGAAACAGTATAGTATTATTGATCTTACTTAGGTTTTATTGAAGCATAAAGACAAGAGTATAAATGGTTTCATGTGGCTTGAACTATTCCATAAATCTTAATAGCAAAATAAGATATCTGGTTGAAAATTAAATAATTGTAAAGAAAATGTTAGGCAAAATTTACCTAGAATACTTTGTAATTTCAAAGGAAAAACATTTGACACTAACAGGTAACAATCTCCTTCTCATGGGCATATTGGGTGACATACAGAGCATAGTAAGATGAAAGCTTCAGTGTTCAAGTTCTGTGAGAAGCAAGTCTAGAACACAA
The DNA here is from genome assembly GCF_964194135.1 of Talpa europaea. Classification (NCBI taxonomy): domain Eukaryota; kingdom Metazoa; phylum Chordata; class Mammalia; order Eulipotyphla; family Talpidae; genus Talpa; species Talpa europaea. Next base: position 125,148,302 of record NC_140073.1, on the reverse strand, counting down.
CATGACAGTGGAACAGACAGGTAGCAAAACTGAAGTACACAGTGCAGAAGCTGAGAAAGCCATCTATAAATGGAGTAGGCAGAAAGGACTAAGTAATTTATGACCTCAATCTTGAGAGGAAGCCTGAAAAGAGTTTGGTAGAAGTTTGTGTCTGAAAAAGAATGGTATCAAGTGGGAATCATGTAGGTTTTAAATAGGAAAACAAAATCAAAGCAAACAAAATAAACCTTCCCAGCTCACTTCTTGGATCCTGTAGACGCTTTATATATTACATGTGAAGAGGAAGCCTGTGTAAATATTACGTACTAAAAGTGAGACTCTATGGTTCCTCTATGGTTTAATTTTATAAACAATATATTGTACTCCAGTTTACATTAAAGACAGCAGTACTATCTTTTTATAGCTAAAACTATAGTGATATAAAATGATTATTTAGTATCTGAATGACAAGACAAAGCACTGCAAAAATCCTCCCTGTTCCATAGTTACAATTTTCTTTATTAGGATTAACTGTCCAATATGGGAAATTAAAATATATATTATGGAAAAATTTCCTAAGCAATATTTGAAAATTATATTTTTTACTTGGTCATTTTTTTTCAGCACAATCAATCAATGACACATTTATTTTCTTCGTTCATAATATAATGTAGAGACAATATTGTTAATTTCATGTCTCCTAAAATATTGATAAGTCCATATTAGTAAAAGCTTATTAGACAGTAATGATTATCTTATTTTAGAAAACATACTTTTTACTAAGTCAAATTATATGTTCCATATACTACAATTTGGGATTTTTCAGTAATCTAAAAAATTACACAATGGCAGTAAAATAAGGCTATTAGTTACAATAGCCTGTCAGTAAAATGACATTTAAACATTGCACAATAATCCAACCACAAACATTTTTGTACAAAAATGGCAGTGATTTGATCTTAAACAGAATGAATTAGTAACTGTTGATTTTAAATGAATATACATGCACTGTTTCATTTGTCTATGACTCACTTTCTTCGCAAAGACAGTTATTAGCCCTCATTTCTGTGCCATAAATTAATTAATCCTATAGTAAATATTCCATTAAGGAACTCTACTTGTATCTCAGTAGGAATTGGCAGTGTAATGTCAGATCTTGTTTAGAGGACTCATTTTAGTTCTCATTTTAGAACTCTTACTAGTTCACTTTAACATACTCAAGTCAAAGACAGGAACACTTCAGACATGTTCTATTACCCATCCTTTGTACATGATTTATCCTATAAAATTATGGTGTAAAAACTATTGCACATGATAGAACACTGGATCTATTCATACTTACATTTATAGGCATAAAAATTATGGTAGTCAGTGGAGATGGGATCTCTCTATATGTGTGTATTTTAGATGTGTTTTTCTACATAGAATTGTGAATATATATGAAATATACAAAAACATGAGAGTGTCAAAAGCTTTATTTGAAATGTGCATAACATTACCTTCCACAAGTTATTAAACATATGCGATCACTTACTTGGCTTATTATATCCATTTATTCATCCATTGATTTAATAAATAGTTTTTAATACTTTGTGTTGAATTTTCTCCAATTTTTCTTTTCTAATGTCAGTGTCTGGATAAAGAATATAAGAGGGTTTACAAAGTAAGATACCTCTTATTCATGGCCCTAATGAATAGCACATTGTGATAAATATAAAAAAACTTTTTCCCACTAATGCTAACATGAAACATAGGGAAGAAATCATATCTGTTCATCAAATAGAAAATGAAAATATGCTTAGAAATAAAAGGATATCAATGTAAATAAAATGTTACAAAATATACATTGAATAAGTGAAAGATAATCTAGACTAATTCCAGTATAATTCCCACAGCCTATGTCTACTTAACTTGCACATTTAAGGACAAGCTATGAGCATTAAAAAAAAATAGTCAGGTTAGAATATTTGCCCACTAATGTAAGGTAAAATATCTAATTAATATAACTAATTAATATAATTAATTATATGATATTAATAATATAATAAAACATCTAATTAATATAACATCCAATTAATATAACTTCAAGTGTAATATCTTTGGTTGATAAGGACAGAGAAACAATTACTGTAATGAAAGTCAGGTACAATGGAGAAAGGAGAAGGGAGAATATATTTCTAATCATTGAATGATAAAGAAATGACAGAACAACAAAAGAAAAACAATTTTAGAAGTGGCCAAAATGAGTATATTTCAGATTTTTAAAATAATCAAGGATATAATGAAAGCATAATAAATTTCAAGGAGATTAGTACAAGAAACTCACATGTGGATATATTAAAACTATATATATATATAAACTGTAGACATATGAAAACAACACAGACAGGCTGAGAGAAAGCAAGCTTACACACATCAAAATCAACAGTTGATTTTTAATTTCAATTTTGTATATTAGGAGATAATAGAACTATTACTTAAACTGCGTTGAGACTATCACTGTGATGAAGACTTTATTTATAATTAAACATTCTTTTACACACAGTATGAAGAAGAGTTTTTTTCAATACACAAAATCTGGACAAGTTTACCACAAGTTCACCTTCATGAAGAAACAGCTAATTGATGAGCTTTAGAAAGAGACAATAAATAGGAAGATTTGAAATGTAAGAAGGAATAATGAGTACGGACAATAAGAACTTCCTGTTTAATTCTATACAAACAAACATTGATTATATACAACTGTATCTAATTTAGTATATCACAAACACAGGTAGTCTCACTAACTAAGATGTAAGATGAGAATTAAGATACTCTAAGGCCATAATATTCTGGAATAGGTAAATATAATGACTTTCATTAGCTATTATTACATTTCAAGTACCTATAAAATAGAATAAGTAAAAATACTAAATATATAATAAAATTAAATACTAAATATAAAGTTAAATTAAATAGATATCAAAATTACAACACATATATAGATAATAAGAGAGGATTAAGAAATGATTTTGATTAAAATTGTTAAATAACAAAAGCTTCCAAAAAATTTGCTACTAAGTGTGTCACCAAGTATACAATATGTAGTGGAGGTGTGAAAATGTTTTAAGCTAATTCATAGAAACCATCATGTATTTAAAAAGATCGTGTTAGAAAACTGTTTACTACTCTGGGTCATTTGGAGCAATCTTATATGACTAGAATTTTAGACAAGACCAATTAAAAAATCTTCTTAAAAGAATGAAAAAGTAACCAAATTAATAAACAGGATAGAAATTTAGACTCAACAGAATTTCAAAGATAAGCAGAGTTGCAAGCCATCGCCTTTCCCCCCCCTCCCGAAGGCAGTTTCCTATTCTTGCACACAAGAACTTTGGTTTTGATAATTTCTAGAAAGAAGGAAAAGAAATAAAGCCCCAACATGTGTCCAAGCTGGAATGTAGACTAAGGGGCTCTTTTCATAACAGTTGCATCTCCAAGAGAAACTATTTCAGCAGGGGACTAGAGAGGTAAATATACCTCTTATCTCCAGGATGCTATTGTAAAAGTTGAGTTGCATAGTAAGGAAAATGATATGTTCTTGGATAAATTTCAGTCCAGATTTATCTCACCTGAGATATCCAAATACCATCAAGCAGATAATTTACTTCAAAGTGTTCCAGTCCTGGCACTGTTCCCAAGTACTTGAGAGATGGATATGCAAATCTTCTTCTCCTGCATGAGAAAGTATTATACTAGAACTGCGGCAGCCTCTGCCGCTGAACACCAGTGAACTTACTGGAAAGAGGGAGGCTTTCACTCAGACACATCAGAGTGAGTAAGACCCCCTTCCCCTGTGCGCTGGACTGCACAGTCAATGACCGGTAAGATAGGGGGCAGACTAAAGAAGGCACTGGCCAGCCTCATGTCTGTGACTCCTGACGACCTAAGACAGGCGCAGTCCCCGAGGGGCTTCATCATGATAAACTTTGGTGTTCAGATCAAACAAGGTCTACATGCCTATAAGCCTAATTAGGCAACAAGCCCGCAGTAATTAACCCCTCCTTTGATGGAAACAAGGCTGCTAAGAGCGTCACCTGCAAACAAGCCTGATGGAATTACCTACAAAGCAGTTTAACCATTAATCAGATAGTCATTGTTTCAGAAATAGTAACAACTTAGCAACCTGCCTATAATCATACTACTTTTTCACTTACTTTGCTTTTTCTTTATATGTGTACAATCAGTTTCAGGAAATGCATGATAAAGAAAATAGTGTGTGGCAATAGTAGTTTTATAATAATCATAATATTTCTCACATGAGACAACACCATAAAAATCAAAATGCTTACGTAGAGAATATATTGCTCGTGATCACTAAAAGTAGAAGGTGCCAGTAAGTAAATATCAATGTTTTTGATCATTGTGGTTTTGGGATACGAATCAAAAAAAGCTAGCTTAAAGAATGCCGTTCTGTGTAAGCAAAACTGATTGTGTAGATTCAGTACCTTGAGGTTGTTTACTGTGTCATGGAACAGCAATAACATGCACATGAATAACAAAGTAAATGTCTTATGCCTTACAAAGTATTTTATGCTGAGAAAGAATTAAAATGTATGAAATCATCCATTGTTAAAAAAGGTATAAAAGTGTATGATGATTTTGAGCAAATTACATTCAGATCTTCACTCTTGAAGTGTGTCTGTCTGTCATTTATGTGTCTGTCTGTCATTTATGCGCCGATTCCTTGAGCATCCTCACAGTTTCTCAATCCTGAGACAGTCCTGCAAGTCTACCGCTGCGCTGGTCTGCGGCATAGAACTGAAATAATTCCCACAGATACAATTTTAGGATGTTTGGATAGAAACATTTCTTAAAAATTCTCCCTTTTCATGGATAAGAGTGTATTACCCTACATCTAAACTAATTGACAATGATACTTTTTTAAGGTATAGGGCAGAAAACACTCAAAGATGATCAAATATGTAAGGTAACAAGACCACAAATTGATACAGCAGGAACAATGTACACAAATGTACACAATGTACACAAATGTACACAATGTACACAAATCCATAATAATGTTTAGAGCAAGTCATTTAAAAGAAAAAAATATATATATAGGGGTAAATACCCAGAAGTGAGATAAACAGGTAGTGTAGAATTTCCATTTTTAAATTTTTGGGGAAAACTCTACACTGCTTCTGTAATGGCTACATTAATTTACATTCCCATGAACAGTGTATAAGGGTAGCTTTCTCTCCATATCCTTTTCAACACTCATTATTTTTCTTCTGGATGATATCCATTCTCACAGGTGTGAGATGGTATCTCATTTTGATTTGCATTTCTCTAATAATAAGAGATGAAAGCATGCTTTCATGTGCATATTTGTCATCTGGATGTCTTTTTTTGGGAAGTGTGTATTCAAATTCTTTATCATTTTTAAATTGGGTTGTTTGTATTTTATTTGTTGAGTTTTTTTAGTATTTTGTATATTTTGAATATTAACCCCAAGTGGACATATAATATGCAAATATCGTCTTCCACTAAGTGGATGTCTGTTCATTCTGAAGCACGATTTTTTCACTGTGCAGATTTTTAGTTTGAAATAGCCACATTTGTTTATTTTTGCTGTTGAAATGAATCCCCAAACCTATCTTAAGACTCATGTCATATCTTTAATCCATTTTTAATTAATTCTTGTGTATGGCATTAGATAGTAATGTAGTTTCATTCTTTAGCCTGTGACTGTCCACCTTCCCCAACATTTATTTTATTTTTAAATTAATTTATTTATTGTTAACTGTGGTAATATTTGGATACCCCCATCAGGTATATGCCACCACATTACACCCACCACCAAATTACCCATAGTTGACTACCATACATTTATAAGAAACATTTCTTGCTCCACTATAAGTTTTTGGCCCATATGTCATAAATAAGTTGTCCATATGTGTGTGGTTTTATTTCTGGCCTCTCAATTCTTTTCCGTTGATTTGTGTGTCTGTTTTTATTCCTATACTGAACTGTTTTAATTATTATCCTTGGCAGTACAGTTTGAAGTTGGGAGAGTGATATATCAGTTTTTGCTATTTTTTCCTTAGAATTAATTTTGCTATTTGCAGTATTTTGAGTTCTGAATAATTTCCATGGTGTTTTTTATTTCTATGAAGAATGTTGTTGGTGCTTTGACAAGCATTGTATTGAACCTATATCTTGGTTATATTTAGGTAACATGCTGATTGAACGATGTTAATTCTTCTAGTCCATGAGCATGGAATACCTTTCATTTCTTTGTGTCTTCATCTGTTGCTTTCAGCAATGTCTTACAGTTTTTTATATATCCCTGAAAATTATATGGTGTTATAATACAAGGTTGATTCAATTATAAAAAAAATGTGGTATCTCTGAAATAAAAATGGAGACAGTATAAATGTCCAGTAATAGAAAATATAAATGTGGCTTATCACTGCAAAGAAATAGTTTAGCAAAAAATGCAGGTTACAAAAAATGTAGAATGATTCCACTTATTTAAAACTAAAATATGCAAATATATATTGTTGGTTGTACATATATTTAGAGTAAAACTGTAAAGAAACACATGGCAATGATAAATACTCAGTAAAAACAGTAGTAACTCAGGGGATGAAACCAGGGAGAAACATTAATGGTGCTTGTTATGAAGTAGATAGGTATATATTGCATTACTCATTACACAATTATACTTTTATTGGATGTTTGACAGTAACAAAAATTAAAAAAATATGAACAGCGGACTAAATTTCACATCGAAAGTGCAATTTCAATACACACAGATTCAAGGCTGTAACTAATTTAATGTTTATACTGTTCATTTTTAGAAATATCAACTTTTATCTTCAAATTATGATGTTACAATTTTGAGATCCTGAAATAATAAAATTGTTAATGTTATATATTAACTATTTCTATGAACAAGTATCAACATATGTATGAAAAGGTGAAATGATATATGGATGCTAGCAGTTAAAATACAAAGTACATTTATTTTACAAAAAAAAAAGACAGTCAAAGATATATTCAAACTGGAGATTGACCTTTTGATATCTATCTGCAATGTATAGCTCCAGACATGGATATTGCTATATGCATTTATTTATTAAAATAATCACATGGGACTTGTCTGGTATTTTCATCAGCTGAACTTATACTATAGAGTGCAGTACATAAGAGAGAATATATACTATGTTTTTTACTAGTTTTTCATGAAGTTTAATAAATTTTTATAAAGCTCTCTTGGCCTACTTTATAAGATAAAGGATTGATTTTCTCTTTCCTCTAAAAGTAGGTAAAACAATTCCATAATTTAATAATTATGTCCATAATTGACTGCAAGTTATTTGTTAGCAGGGAAGGTCAGTCATAACTTAATTATTTTCCTTAACAATACAAGTTAATATTAGGTATATGACATCCATTTAACCATATATCCTCTTATATTTATTAAGACTAACAAAATAACACTGCAAATTATACTGAGTTACCATCATTGGCTTAATTATGGTTTATGTGTTGCAAAACATTAATATTTTAATTGGATTCACTTCAATTGCTACATTGTGGATGTGACACTGTAAGGAAGATAATTTGTTTCTGTACATTTGGACTTTTTGAAGAAATTTTACTCAAACTTGAAGTTTATGAGGGAAAAAAATTGATTTTAAAGGTAAATTTATGACTAATTAGATTGAGCTCTGAGAGATTTACCTCCTGAGGTATTAGTTGCATTTCAAGGTAGTTTGAAAATTGGGACCTTAATGATATTCAGGGTTATAAACTGGAGACAATGGATTATTTATCTTTCTCCTGAGAGATATATTTATATTCCATGTAACTAGAGTAAGAAGGCAGGATCTTTCCAATTATATCTCCAAAGAAACTCTTTCTGGATGGAGTGATGCAGCAATTAAATAACTGCCCAGATTCATTTTATTTATTTGGTGTTTGTCACTCAGCAATACAGACTCCACATGTGTTCCATGATATTTGTCTCTTATTATATTACCTCATAGAAAGAAGTGGGGAACTGAAATCAGTTGTTACAGTTTGCTGTAAGTAGTGGATAACTATCTACTCTGTTTCAGAAATGTTAATACAAATTCAGGATAACATTAATAAGTGTGGAAAACAAAAACTTAACTACAAGTGAATTTGAATAATAATTCACATGTAAGCTAGCTAATAAAAAACATTTTATGTTCATTAATATATTTAAATATTGAGTTATATACCTAAATTTCTTGAGTTGTAGGAATTCAACCAATTAAGTATAAACAGGTTCTAATCTGATGAAATATTGCATAGAGTTGTATCTATTTTTTTCTAGCTTGGCTGAGATGTAATTGACAGTCAATATTCTTCATTACAATAGTACTTTTTATAATGTTTAGAATGTGAGAATGCAGTGTGATTTAAGGAAGAATGCCCTGAATAATGAGGATTAAATATTTGGGATTCCTGACCATAGATGCTTATAAATATACTTTCCCCACAGAGTTAACTATTAATATCAATATCTCCTCAATCTAGTCTTCTGAAGACCAGAATTTGGGAACCGTTTTATTTACTTTATTTATGTATCTATATTTTATTGGCTACATTAATCTTCATTAAGGTAAAATATGTTACTATCAACAATACCACAATGAGGAAAATAAGTTTAAAAAGACATTTTTAACCCACTTATGTTTTAATTTTCAAAATACAGTCATAATTTATTTATCTTTTGGAGAAAATAGATTCCAGAAAATAGAACTAGTCATTGAGGTGAGGCGTACTGATAAAGCAGTTGGAGAAAGAAATATGTATTTCTAGAGAGCTATCATAAAATGGTAACCAATCACTAATATCTATTAAAATCTCAGAAATTTAAAATATAGGCAAAAATAGGTGAAAAAAAGATGAAAACCCAATTATTGGCATATGCATTTTATTCATTATCTGATTAAAATCTAAAATTGATGTTTTCATAATGAATGTGTTCTAGCACTAAAGTGATGGTTTTCTTAATTTTTGTGTGACATTCCTAAACATAGTAAATAATCTACTCGATCTATACTTGCCCATGTTATTTGATAACAACCGGATTTATATATATTCATCTTCCCTATGAAATCCAAAATGTTGAAATCAGGTGTCTTCTGGGCATTATTGACAGTCATCAAATTATTATCAACTGATATGCTCATAGACTGACCAAAAATATGCAAATGACAGATACACGCACTTACAGTCTTTGAATTTAATTAATACTGAGATGCTAAATAAAGCAAATCTGAACACTCTATATTTGGAAAATCAAGTTTCTAAAAGTGTGCATTATTGATTTATAGGGTCTATGATTTAAACTTTCTGTGACTTAATTTTCATTAACAACACAAAAATATCTTTAAACACTATACATCTCTAATTTATCTTCATAAGGTACAATTAGTAGACATTACACTGAAAAAAGAAAAAAAAGCTAAACAGGCGGAAACATCAGTAACATATCTTGTATCTCTAAGACAGTAGATGGAAAAGGACATAGAGCAAAAAGTTACCACTAAGATTATCACAATAAGAGAATACAAGGTAACTTGGCTCAGTTGTAAAACAAACACCATGGGAACCAGTAACTGGGTAGGAAAATCTGAACAGTAATTGACATAAAGCTGGAGGCTTACCCTGGACAACTCTGATAGTTGAAAACTCGGGGATCCTGTCCGAGAGGGACAAAAAAGACAGTATAAAATTTACCTGAATTGACAATAATACTTCTCACAGTTGCATCAATTTGAGGCATAACAATTACTCTGCTTGTTTATATTGAGCTTATCAACACTCTCATGTCTTTCTGTTACGTGGAATTCCTTGGATATTTTTTTCCCTATCAAGTGATTTTGTAGCTAAATTTTGGACCTATGTGTGTGCTTTCGCAATCACTCCGTGAAATGTCAACTCTTTCAATTTAATCCAGTTTCTATTCTGATAAATGTGATTGAGATATACATGTGCTAAAATTATACCATGGGGGCAGTTTTCTACTTTTCTAAATTATAATTCTTTTTCTAACACAGATGTTCTATCCTACTTGTCACCTTTAGGGTATCAAATTCTTACTGTGATAAATATTTGACACTAGGAAACACAGCATTAGTTATTGGAACAATGAGATTAAAAGTAAGCATAGAAATGCACACATGGAATATTTTTTTAACTGATTTGAACTGATTTTAGGAAATTTTCCTGTGTTGGTGATTTTCCTGGACTAATCTCACACACACACATGTGTGTATATATATATATATACATACATATATATACATTACACACATACATATTATACATATGCATATGCAGCTGGTAGTTATACAGAATATAAAGAAGAAACAAATGTGTCTCAATTTTCAAGGAACTTTCCTTTTAGAAAATTTACATTAATAACTTTAAATGCTTTAACGATATAATTTTGGGATGGTCATAAAGAAATAGAAATACTAACTGATAGATCATTCACAAAAGTACTCAGAATTTGGGGTTATTACTTTGATATTCACATATATTTGCTATTCTTTCCAGAGTAATCCCTATACTTATTTGTTCAGCTGAATTACTTAAAAAGAAGTTAAGTCTTCTTTAAATTATTATACAAGGTATGTTAAACATTCCTATAAATAATAATTTAGAGGTCGTATTAAAATGTTGCATATATGTAATGTAGTAGCAAACAATGCACTATGATTAAGCAGATATTCCAAAATCAGTTAACCCAGGCAAAAAAAAAGAGGATGGAATAATTATTTTGTCATATATAAACAGCCATCTAGTGATCTAAGTAGAATTAGCACCTAGTTTCTTAAATTTTCCATACAAGAATTTTTAGCAAACATTCTTTCCTATTATTTTACTTATTTTGGAAAACATAATTTATGTTGTGTGCAACTGACCCTTTTATTGTTCCTTAAAATTTCAAATATTTACTGTTTCTTAAGTTTTAACTTCCTCTATTCTAGCTTTCTCTGTTTTAGAATTAAAAAAAAAAAAAATTCTAGGGCATCCCTGGTGGCACAAGGGGTTAAGCACTGCACTATGAAGCAATCCACAGCCCCTGTAGCATGAGTTCAATCCCCGTCTGACCAGGGAATAACCCACATGGCACAGCAGACCTCTCCTGTCTTGCCCACTACTCCCCTCAACAGTGTATTTCAGTCAAAGGCCTCCCCAATGGTGCAGCAGGTGGAGCTCAGTGCTGTGAAGCTGTCTGCAGCCTTTGCAGTGCCGGTTCAATTCCCCGCCGGCCAGGAAGATTTCCACATGGTGTGGCAGACGTCTCCTGTCATGCCCGCTGCTCCCCTCAGCAGTGTATTTGCTCCCCACTCTGTCTGGTGAATCCTCTCACCCTCCAGTGCCTCTGACCTGTACGCCAGCTCTTGTATAAAAATAAATCTTAAGGGCCTCCCCGGTGGCGCAGCGGTTGAGTGCTGGGTTGCAAAGCTGCCGGCGACCTCTGCAGCGCCGGTTCGATCCCCGGCTGCTCCCCGGCCACCAAAGGAGGGTCCCACATGGCGCGCAGACCTCTCCTGCCACCCGCTGCTCCCCTCAGCAGTGTACTTCGGTCCTTCTGCCTGCTCTGCTCCCCACTCTGGCTCTGGTGAATTCTCTCACCCTCCCGCGCTTCTGACTGTACCCAGTGCATGTATAAACAAACAAACAAAAAAAAACGAACGAACAAACAAATAAATAAAAACATGCCTCAAAAAAAAAAAATCTTAAAAAAAATAAAAATAAACAAACAAACCAAAAAAACAGTGTATTTTCGTCAATCTGCCTGTTCTGTTTCCCACTCTGTTTCTTGTGAATCCTCTCACTCCCCCCCCCCACCTCTGGTCTTCACCCCAGCTCTTGTATGTATAAATAAATAAATCTTAAAAAAATATATTCTAGCTTTTTCAGTTCATTAAGGAAATGGTTAGTAACTTACAGCTTTGCTAAACTCAGTAAAATATGTATGCAAAGAAAAAAATAAAAATTATATTTCACAATGAATAAGCTGAAAATGGCTATCCAAATGTCCAACAACTGCTTAGACCTAAAAACCAAATTACTTAAATGTAGTTTTCTTAACTTACACAAATGGTGAAACAGATTAATATGTACATATTGATTCATTCACTCACATATTTTACTGTTGAATAAAAGAAAAGTACTTTTGATAAAATATTCCAACATCATTTTTGAATATTCAGTTTCATAATCACCATGATCTGACATTCAAAATAAAATGATAGTTTAATGTAATTTTATATATTTATTTAAAGTATTCAATACTATGTATAACCAAGCATAGTGTTAATATTTATTATGTATCCACCACTTCCTGAGTATTAGAGAACATGATTTTATATTTTTATATGTATTATCTACTTAAATATGAAAACAACTAATTGTGTCAGAGATTATTAATCATACTGTATGGTCAAAAGAGGTTTAGAAATTTGGTAATTTTCTCACATAGATTTCAGAGTATAACTGGGGAAATAGTAGCTCTTAATGAAATTACTTGAATATAGAAAAGAAAACAAGAGTCAAAAGAACATGACTTAAAAGTGTAGGATTGCAAGAATTTACGATGCATTGGGAATAGTGCCCATTTGATTAGAAAACATGTTGCACTGGAAATCTTATTTATGTGGAAAAGGCTAGCTCATACTGTGATTAGCATAAAAGCTTTCTCTTAAAACTATTTTGAAACTTTAGAAATAAAGAATGGCCCATTTGAAGCCTCTTCTTAAATTTAAGCTGACAGTAAAAAATACGATTATATCTTACTGTTCTGGATTTATAAAATTACACACCTAATTCATTGAACTGTTTTAAACATTCTTTTTACGCTCACTTTGGATTCATTGTGAGAGAGTCAAATAATGTATTTTGTTAAGGCACATTGAAAATCCCATTTAGTGGAACATAAAAATAAATCTCTGTGAATATTTTGCTACTCACTAATGTAACATGTATTTTGAGTAGTCTTTCTCATACTAGATGGAACTTCATCAACTAATATTTTAATATAGTTCTCTTTATAGCTAACCATGAAGCAGAATTACAAATGTCATCTTTAGGCAAGGATATACTCTCTTGTCATGTCAATGGCCTCCTAGAAGATCAAATGTTCTGCCTTAGCTTCAGTAAGATTATGGGCCAAATTACTGATTTATACACAAATGAACAAAGCAAATTAGTTTCAAATATTTGGTTGGAAACAATGCTTTGTGTAATATAAGATAAATTAAAAGAAAAAGGAAACATTTAAATAAAACCTCTTACAGATCAAATGTTAAGACTCCCTGATAAATTTTCCTAAATAAAAATGCAAATAGAAAGCACTCCACTTGATTTTTATTTATAAGTTCACAAAACATTTAACATTTTATTCTCCATAAATCCTAAAGAAAACCACGCTCCTCACTCATTTAAATCTTTCTTGGTTAACTTCCTCAAATGAAACTTGAGAAAAATGGTTAAGTTCTGAGAACTGATGGCCAGGTGGGAAGAGAAGATCTCCAAGCAGTCTCAAAGTTTATACCTATTATCTCTTCTTATTTAGCACTGATTTCTTATAGAAAGTAAGGTAGAGCTTGGTTTTTCATTCCAGTTGTGATCTTTCCAGCCATGTCATCTTGGAAATGTACTCTTTATGATACTTGACTTTTTTTACATAACTCATTCCATATGAGAATTCATTGGCATAGCATCTGTAAAGATAAAATCAAGACTGTTTCTCCATCCTTTATTTTCTATACTTGATGCATCCTTCTTTATGATTCAAAATTAAGCCATACTCCTCACACAGGTGATTTTTAAGCAAAACTATTTGTTACTTTTTGTAAACCAAAAGTTTGTTACCATAGCACTGGGACAGATCAGTATTCAATACAAGTTAAAAACTTTTCATAGAAGAGAGTACCTAGTTTGTCATTCAGTAATGACACATAAAGTTGGTTCCAGAAATTCATAAATAGGCCATTTCCAAGCAAAATTGAATCTCTGATAACTACTCAGTTCTTCCCAAGGAGCATTGTTCCCTCTGAAGAGTTCCCTTTTACTCAAAATTCAACAGCAATTAGAGAAAAATCCTCAGAAACAATGGGGACTGTTTTGTTTCACCCCTGCCTAACAGACACTTGTATAAAAGTCAAGATTATATACACTCTCCTTTGGGGAGAAAGTAGGGATGTTCTCATTTTAATTATTGGATATAATGATGAAGTGCAGTACTATCTTAACCGGGTAAAATATAAAATATTTAATATTGAAAAATTAGACAAAGCTGGACATTCATAGAATTAGAAGACCAGTGGTAGGGGAATAGGGTGAGGTAACTAACAAATTGTGTTTCAGATACTGTGCTTATTTCATCATACTGATTGCCAAATTTGGGAGACAATAAAATCATGAGTGAAGACAGGGAAATGCAAATCAAAACTACCATGAGATACCATCTTACACCAGTGAGAATGGCACATATTAAAAAAACTAGCAACAACAAATGTTGGCGAGGGTGTGGAGAAAAAGGATCTCTTCTGCACTGTTGGTGGGAGTGCAAACTGGTCCAACCACTGTGGAAAGCTGTGTGGAGATTTCTGGACCTACTAAACATAGAGCTTCCATATGACCCAGCAATTCCACTCCTAGGTATTTACCCAAAGGACACAGAAACATCAATTCCAAAGAACACCTGCACCCCTATGTTTATAGCAGCACTGTTTACAATAGCTAAGCTTTGGAAACAACCCAAATGCCCAAAAATAGATGACTGGATCAAGAAGATGTGGTACATATATACCATGGAATATTACTCAGCATTCAAAAAAGATAAACACATGCAATTTGCTGCAACATGGATGGCGCTGGAAGGGATCATGCTCAGCGAAATAAGCCAAAAAGAAAAAGAAAAATACCGGATGGTCTCACTCATAGCAGGAATCTAGAAAACTTAAATAAGGGACCAGGAAAATGAATAACTATAAGAAATTGAAAATCAAAATCAACAAAAAACTATGAACCAGAGACACTTTTAGGGGGGCGGGGGCGGGAGGGGAGGGATTGGGGTCAGAATGGGGGGCTGCAATTGTATGGGGAATATAACAATAAAATTTATAAAAAAAAAAAATAAAAAATAAAAATGAAAAAAAAAATCATGAGTGAAGAATCATCTTAAAACAGATGGTAACTGAAAGCAAGATTCAAATAAACTGCCTATTAATTTAAATGAAAAATATTATACAATTGTGAGAGAACTTTGGAAAGATAACCTTCATTGCAAAATGGCATGGCTTGCAAAAGTTTCATGACTTAAAAGATAAATATTTGAAATTCCAAATATGAATTAGCTGGGTAAGTTGTTCATTTCTATTTTTTCAATATCTGCTATAAATTATCAAAAATAGTTTTTAGAATGATAATATGTTCAATATTTAGGGATCACTCTCAAACATTTGGTTGTATAATATTACTTTTGCTACTCTAACAGTGACAAAGGTAAACAAAGTATAGTCGGTTCTAAGTAATCCTATACTATTACTTTCAAAATATTTGAAGAAGATAATGTAAAAGAAACATTTTCCAAGTGCAATATATTTCAATGAAAAATTCCTAAAGGTGAATATGCAAATTTTATATTAATTTCTTACAATGGTAATAAAATTGTCTATATAACCAAATTTGTGTTTTGCTTTGAAATCTTTATCTTTCTAATTTGATACAGAATCCCTGTTACATCTCATTTAATGTACATGTCAATGCTTATTCAAAAATACATAAAAATAATTTAATGATGATATTTAAATCTTTCCTCTTCTCATGTTATTAGAATTTAAGTACTAAGTTTTCTTGTTTCTTTAGGATGACAGGCTAAATTTGAACTTGTGCATGGTGTTTCATCAGGATGAAATCATTTTCTTAATAACTTAAAAGAAGTTCAGATTGTCTGAATTTTGAAATTGTTAGTAATTGATCACTTCAAATGAGAACACTGCTGTTATGACTAATGAATGAATTGTTGATGTTTGCAAGAAATGATATTTTGTACTAATTGACTATGGATGACTATTTATGATGTGCTTCTCAACAGGACCCTGCAGAACTAAAATGATTTTGTCTTAGTTTAATATTTCCTATTTTTATTTTTTAATAAATTTTTGACATGTAAGGAAAAATATTAATTTGTTGTCTAAAGTTCAGTTACATAGATATATTACATCTTTCCATTTTTAAAGAGAAATTAATTTAAATTATTTTAAAATCCTGGGGTGTGAATGTTTCTGACCAAATGTGCTTAGGAAGATCTGATATAAGTAATTAAAGAATACCTCACTTCTATTTTTTTAGGTCCTTCCTCAATGGCTGCTTGTATATTTTTCAACTATTGAAGCTATATATTAAGGATGCTTTTTTTTATCTCTTACTGTACAAAGCAAACTTATAACAATAAATTATACACATAAAGCTAACAGATGCTTCTGTCCAGCATTGATTCTTTGCTTTATGTTATAAAGACTGTTTTCAGCATTTAGGATATTTGAATACTCTTGACCACTATCCTCACTTAGACACTCTGCTTTATCAGGTAGAAATACAGGAAATTTTCCATAATGATGTTTCTCCATCATGATCTCTCCTTCACTGTCATCCACCAAAAACAAACACACAGACATATTAAACTATCTTCTCCAGTTCCTTTCCCCTTCCCAAATAGAGAAATATCTCCAGCAGTTTTTTTGCTCACATTAATTTTCATGTCAGATATATTCTTATTAAATAATAACCCCAAATCATAACTACACTTTGGCTGCATAGCCATACTTATTTTTGTGCATAATTGTACAACCTCCAAATAGAAGTTTGAACACTAAATAATGACATCTGATTAAAATTTCCAGTTTTTTCCTTATAACTTGAATCTTTATTTTTTATCTATCAATAGAAAAATGCACAAAGGATATCATGATTATTTATAAATACTTTCATTTCATTTATAAAATTTCTTATTGAAATAAAAATTTTATCATTGTCTATATAAACATGAAGTTAAGATCCTTAATTTTTGACCCATTCCAGAAAAACATTTTCCTCTTTTTTATCATTTGTTCTTCAGCAAAATGAAGACTGATTACTATCTTCACTCTACACCCAATAATGGCAAAAACAATCCCAGTGAGACACAGGAAGAATCATTATTTACATTAGAAGGATTAAAGAAAAGGCAAAGTAATGACATGTAGTTATTAAAAGTTTCACATTTAGTGTTGCATTTTTAATAATATCAGTTTTTTTTTCCTGAGACTCTTCATCTTGAGATTCTAATGGGAAATTATTCTCAAAATTTGAAGAAATATATTATTATGAGTATTGCATCCCCAAAGTACAATCCTCTTGTTGATTAATAAAATATATAAATTTTACTACCAGGAGCTATTGATAACTTTCAAATTCTTCAAAAGTTTTTTTTTCCTTCTTTTTATCTTTTTTTTAATTCTCAGATAATTATATTTTAAGTGAAATGGAAAGGATACATTTTCCTGTGTTGTCAACCTTCCAAGAGTTTTCCATTGTGAGAAGCAGAGGAGATCTTCATAAGTACGAATACCAAAACAGAGTTGAATAGCTTCTAAATCTTTGTATATCATAATTCTTTGAAGTTTTGCAATTAGAATTGCCATAGTGTATATACATGTGTGTGTGTGCTTTTTCCATAAGTGCTACACAATCATTTTGGTGGTAGCTTATGGAGATACTGCCTGTGAAAGTATAATTGTAGTACCAATATAGCTGCATATATGACTTTCACTAATATCTTAAAGTTCTATAGAATATCAGTCATTATATATTATGCTAATTGCTAGCAAGTATTATATATTTGCATTGCATCAGATGTTTAGAAAGATTTTCATTTATATTTTCCTCAAAAACATCATTGTTATTATTGCTACATTACAGTTGCAAACACTGACATTTAAAAAGGTTAAGAAAATAATCCAGATTCACTATCTATTAGAGGAAAAATCAGATGCAGAATCTCTTTCTCATGGATTATTCCAAAAGTCTTAAACTCAAAATTAACATCATAAATTATAAATTAAGGGTGTGCAGGCAAGGGAAAACAAAGTTTACAGTCAGGTTTTGAATTAATTCTTTTCTGTTTCCAAGAACTTTTTGAGAGATGTGTATGTGTGTGTTGTGTGTATAAAATACACAAATTAAAATAAAAATATATAACATATATAATTTGCTATACCTGATAAATTTTAGTAAATAAAGGCAAAATGACAGATATATAGAATATATTAAAGTATACTTGCATTTTTAAAGCTTTTTAGTTCACTATTCTAACATGATTCTGTCTAGAGTTGAGGAATGCTTATCTTTCTGATCCAAAAGTTAGGTTTCAAGATTACTAAAGTTTAGTTAAGAAAAACAAATGAAAATAAAGTCTGAGAAACATTTGATACATTAATACTTAAACATATTTAAAAATAGCAAGTTTGTAAGTATATGTGAAATATATATGCATATATATATTTATGTATACACATATAAGAATGAATTAATATGAAAATACCCAAAAGTTCAGTCTTTAAAATATTCCAGTATTTTTTACTGACTTTTTCCTCCACAAAGTTTACAGGAAAAAAAGCACTGTCAATAGTATCAGCAAATGTTTGCATTGCATAATTTAGTCAGGAAAATCAATTACAGAACTACAAATGTCATATTTTATTTAATTCTAATTATGTTTTACAGAATTGATGGATTAAAAACACTATTTGTCTGCCTCAATGAGGAGTAATTTTCCACATTATTACTTAGTCCCTTGAAAGTTAACTTTAAACCTATGGGACTTGGCACTGATTCATGAAAAGCAAAGCATTACCAAGTAAATTTGACTTTCTCAAGGACAAAGTTACATAATATAATAAAAATATTAAAAAAGGAAATGAAAAGAGAAGTGAAAATTAGACAAGACAAATAATTTACAGCCATTCCTTGTGATTAAAAATAAGCACTTTAGGGAATGACTCAGCAAAGATTACTGAAGGCAATGTTTGGTAAAAAACAAATAAAGAAGAAATAATAAAAATATAAATCTTCAATAAGGAGGAGATATTTGAAAGGCATGAATGCTAAATATATGTGGAATGATAGTTCACAGCAGACCAAATGAGAGAAAGAGATTCACTGTAATAGAGATTGCCATAAAATGGATAAAAGCCCACTTCAATAGGATGTTTTATTTTTACCCCCCATTCCAACCAAATATAAGTCTATCACAGTTGTGCCTGCCCTCTACCTGCAACCTGTCTTAATGAGGAACTGATTCCATCAGTCTGGATTTCATGATTTTTCGATGCAACCAAATGTCTTAGCAGGAGTTCACAATAATATTCTTCTGTTTTCTACTCCAAAGCATTAGCATGCTTGTTTATACCTATTTGAATTCCATTTCCTCCTTTCATCCAATTTTTGAAATTCCTATTTGTTGTATTTTTCTCTGTTCAGTTTTACTTAAATGAATACTCCTGAATTGTCTGCTTGGCTTTGGTTATCCTTACATTACAACGTACATTACATATATATTATGTTTCAAAAACATTCAATAATAATATGACCATAAGTCATATGTACAGAATTTTATATTACAGATAATGAAATTAGAATCCATAGAGTCATTAGTCTCAAGACCATCACTATGTCTCAGGATCCTTACCTAATACCAGAGTATGTCAAAAATTATCTGTAAAGAAGTTCTCATGGTTGAATTTTAAAATGTGAAAGTTTCATTAGAGACAAATTTTTCATTTTACCTTGAATCATTTATGCAGTTATCAGTGTTCTTCATCTGTGTAACTATTTTATATTATCTTTCCAGAAAAAATAAGGACAAACTTTATATTTGAAGATATTTTGGGGGTTGAAGAGAGGTTTGATTATGAAAATGACAGATGAATATATTCGACATTGTGTAGGTAAAGTGTGTTTGTCAGTAAAAACCTTGAGGAACCTCAACTGCTGATATGATTGCTTCAGGCATGAGAAGTGGCATGTCTATTTCAAAACTGAGGTTATACTGTATTTAATATTTATGCCTGATTACTGTGCTGTGAAACTACAGTCTACTACTAAGCAAAAGGAGTACATATTATTGGCCTGGTTTAGTCAACAATTAATCACTATCACTGAGTTCTCTATGTCACAGAGCATGTTGGACAGGCGAAAATAAATAGTAGAAAACAATCAATTTTCTGTATATCCAGGTTCTAGCCCAATTTTTCTACCATTAAGTTACAATTTATATATTATTTAAGGTACCAGATCTAGAGTGAAAGTATTTTTGGAATCTTGACAAAGTCAAACCATTTTGTCACATGTGATTCACTTCAAAATCCAGGAATCTGCACTCTACCAGATTAAGAGAATTCCCACATGTGTGCCTAACTCATCAAAAACTGACATGTGGCATTTATAAAATGAAAATTTGTTAATTTCCTTAAGTTTATTTATATAGGTCCTTATAAAGGAACAAAGCTATATTTACATCCAAATGCATAAGGACACTCTGAAGTCTAATTTCTCTTTGCTAAGGTAAAAGGGAAATATCAAGAATTCATAGAAGTGCCCAAGAGAAGTAACTTATGTCAAAGAATTTACCTAGTCTTTAAAGAACGGAGAGTATTAGGGTACATTTTTCTAGCATTTACAATTGATGGAAGATGTTGAAAGAGGTGAAATACAATAGGTATCAATGATTTAAAATAGTGAAAAGAACAAAAAAAATCAATTTTTCCTGGTTAGTTAGTGATGTGTAAAGAGAAGCGTTATTAATATTGCACATTCAAATTAAGATCTATATTTAGATCATTTTTATGTCACCAAAATTTGAGACACGCCTCTAGTCATAACAGTTAGAAATAAATGAGCCATAGTAGATCACAGAGCTCATTCTAAGTCACATTCACTTCAATTTTCCTATGAGCAGATGTATGAATGAGCTTAACCAGAAAGCCAGAAGGATACTCCAGTTCAGAATTCATGACAGTTATTATAACTTTTTTTAAAAAAAGAAACAAAGCAGATACCAATAGCAAGTGGTCTAAAAGATATTGTGCATGTTTCATGTACAATTGCACCAAAAATTAGGGGATAATTGAAATGACATAAAGGAGAAAAAATGTAATATTCAACCTTGAGATCAGATAATTTTTAATGAATTTCCTATTTCAAATCTCAATTTACTTGTCTGAAAAGCAATAAAAATGTGAATATGATTGATTATATATTATTTGGTAATTTTGATATGATACATTTAATTTTGTAAATTTTTTTATACCAAAGATCACCTTTTTTATCGTGTATCATATAACTTTCATAATATTTTGTATATTTTATAACTATATTAAATTTCTGTTCTAAGTCTCTACATAACAAGTGGCATGTTTAGGTCACATTTAAAAGCACATTTAAATATTTTAATTTTTAACTCAAAATTGCAATTTATATGTATAGCTACTGAATTTAGAAAATTTGTATATAAAGAACCTAATAAAGCTCTGGTAATCTGACATTTATATAAGCATTTTTTACCCCAAATTTAAGATTCACCATCCTCATTGAAGTAAATTGGGGATTTATGTTTCCATTAGACTTCTATAACCCTTTGCCTGTCAGAAAGCCAACTTACATCAAAAGCCCTCTTTTTATGAATATAGACCTCTTTGTTCCTAGGACAATTCACTAACTTAATCCAGTACAAAAATCAGAAAGATCATTAAGTATTATTATTGCAAAAAATGAATGAGCAGCTATTTGTTTAGCAAAAAAAAAAAAATACACTAGACTCAGGTTGTTAAGGGGATAAAGCAAAGTAGAAATATAAATGAGTAAGACTGACAAAATACGTAGAAGGTTGATGGTAAATAGTAACAACATCTCTTGAGAAGAAAATATACTCAAAATACTCCAATGAATGACAATAATAATCTCTAGAACACTAACTGTAGATGTCAAATAATTTTGCTTTCCCTATAAATCTCTCCTTTTCTCTCTCATCCTCCTCCTCTTTCATCTTTATTTTTCATCCATCCATCTATCCATCATCTATCTTTTGATCCCTCTGGAGATGTACTATTTTTAATCTTATAACTGGAACATATCAAAATCATTGATAATTCATTCAAAGCTCAGAGATAAGTGACTCTGGATTAGTAAGGGACTCTGCTGGTAATTATTAACAATTTTCCAATTTTCTAATTTTCTTTCTGGGTTTAAATAAAATTTATTCCACTTTCAAGTCTCTGTTCATATATTTAGTTTATATACATACATTCATATATAAATATATAAGAAACAAGGCTTTGTCACAAAATATGAATAATTAATTCCAAAATTTTGATAATATTTTGATATTATATATTAAATCTTGACAATCATTCTATAAAATGTTGTATCAGAAGTTACATTGCAGACTGTAAAGAAACTGACAAGAATATAGCTTATTACCAAAAGCAGTACATATTCTTTATTATCTAATTTTTAAATATTATTTTGAGGGATTGATTTACTAATATAAAAGCTTGATACTAACTTTATCATTTAATTATATTTAATCCCATCTTCCTTTATATTCATATTTATATTTCTGTGATAACCCATTATCTTGAGTGTTTCAGTTCATTTAATATTTAAAATACTAATAAGACATAAAGAAAAATACCAATTGAATTACAGAACATATTACAAATAATATTGAGGGAAAAAATGAGATTAAACCAATGATTACATATGCAATTTAAAAACCCTCAAAATAATTGTTGCAAACCAGTTATTTTCTTCATAAATCTAATCATTCAGACACTAAAAGTAATTGGAGAGTAATTAATATATTTAATTCATACAAATGCAATGTTCAAAACTTCTCTTCCTTATAGTTAGAAAAATTCAGAATAATTCTATTTGGTTTATCTCCCTTCTGACTAAATAATTACTGGCATACAAGCTTTTGCTTTCTTCTTGATGGTAGAGTACACATTTTAATTATACACTGAAATGCTTTATTTATCAGATGGCTATATCTGAGCATCCTCTGAACTAACATCTTAAATTTTTTTTTTAATAGGAAACAACAAATGTTTAGCTGTTCAATGACTTCATTAACAAGGATATATTGCCATTATCAAACTAAATTAGAGGAAATAAAATGATTAAAAATAAGAATTTCCCTTTATCAGGAATCCTTGATTCTTCTGAGGTTTTTGTTTTTGTTTTTTAAGATTTGTTTATTCATGCATACAAGAACCAGAGTACAGGCCAGATGTGTGGGTCAGTGAGAGGATTCACCAGTGACAGAGCAGGGAACAGAACAGGCAGTCTGACCAAAATACACTGCTGAGGGGAGTAGTGGGCAAGACAGGAGAGGTCTGCCTCTCCATGTGGGCCTCTCAGTGGCTAGCCAGAATCAAACCCGCACTACAGAGGCTGCGGACAGCTTCACAGCGATGTGCTTAACCGCCTGTGCCACCAGAGAGGCCCTCTTCTGAGTAATTTTTTTTTTTCCCCCCACATGGTTCCTTTAGCTCAGTGTTCCTTTTTTCTGGATGTGGCAGCAACTTCTCTATCCCTCAGTGAAATTCTAGGTTTGAAAGAGCAGCTCATTAGATCTTGGCAGACTCTGGATAACTGTGTAAGCATTTCCCAAACTAAGTCCCTGATGATAAAAGGGTAAAGATAAAACCAGATGAATGCTAGTGTATTCTGGCCAATTTGACTTCCCAGTTCATATGTAAGTCATTGTTTCCCTGACTTCATTCAGGACATTGAAATTACAGTTTGTTAGGATGTGATCTCCATTTACTCCCAGTGGAGTAGTAATGCATATAACTTTATGTTCAAGGATTGTGAACTTGATTTCATAGAGTATTGTTTTATGGTTGTTGAAATAATTTGATTATTACATCCAAAATAGCTTTAGGGTTTTATTTTATTAAAATAAGCAAATAATACAGAGATATTTTGAGAGAAAATTACTCATGTGCCTCATAGCCCAGTAGGATTTGTACTAGGGTTAATTTTGATTTTTTTAACTTAATTTTTTTATTGAATTTATGTCATTGTTTTCTCTATATACCACATATGAATGAAATTATATGGTTGTTGTCTTTTCCATATGATTTATTTCACTAAGCATTTTACCCTCTTGATCCATCTATACTTTTACAAATGGCAGGATTTCTTATTTTTTTTTTTATAGTTGAGTGGTGTTCCATTTTAGGAGTGTGTGTATCTTCTTCTAACATTTTTCCTGTTGATGGGCACTTAGTTTATTTCCAGCTGCTGATATTTGTAAATAATACTGCAAGAGATGGGAAGTAGGTACATATATCACTTCAAATTAATATTTGTTAATATTTATTTATAAGGTCAGTGCTACTCCTGATAGTTCTCAATGTACCATCTGCCATTCTAACTTGAGTGTTTGTTACACTTCCCACAGCCTAAATGTATATACTTTAATGCAGTTCTCTGACTCTGTGTCATTTCTTGATTTGGAGCTAGAACTTTAATCATGTAATACCCTAAGGTTACATTAGGGCATGAATTCTAGTGAAGGAGATATAATCACCATTGGACAGAAATAATTTTACAGTTGAAAACAAACAACTTTTTTTATGTTTAAGATATTATATAGCTGATATATAAATTATCTGTGGTATTAAAATTTCTAAGGGGGTTTAATTAGCTTGAAATATAAAGTTTTTTGCCATTTTTATTGTTTATAGAAAGAATGAAAGACTCCTATTTTCCCTCTCTGCATAAAAAAACAAAGTAAAAATATATAAATTAAAAAACCTAAATGAAACATATATTGGAAAAACACAAATAAATAATAAAAACTTCCCCTTAGAGAATGATAATTTCAAATAAAGTTTGGAAAGCACTGAGTTAGCATACTACTGAGACAACATTTTCCACATTCTTTCAAATTGGCAGACGAGCTCAGATATCTAGAATACATTTATAATCACGTATTTGCTGCTTGCGGCTACAAAAGATCACCACTTCTTTATAATTCCATGTTTTACCCTAAGGCATAAAAACGGCATCAACTAGTTACCTTAGGCTTAAGACTAATGCATGCTTAATTGTGAATTAATTGAGATGATTTCTTCTGAATAATTGAGTTCATCAAAAATATAAATGTGATCATTTAGTCACAGATGCTGGGAAGTTCAAGAAAATCAAATGGGATAGCATAAAGCAATATAAGGTCAGCAGGCTAGGAAAAGCAATAGGGATGAACCATAACAGCCAGAAAATAAATTGACAATTATGAATATTTAGCAGCAAAAATAAAGGATTCAGTCATTTAAGAATTCTGTAAGAGAAGTTCATGAGGCTAAAACAAAACTTTCAGTATGAAATATTATCAAGGATCCAAAATATTAAAATGTAAATAATTCCTTAAAATATTACTAATTTAGGGCCTCCCTGGTGGTGCAGCAGTTGAGTGCTGGGTTGTGAAGCTGCCCGCAGCCTCCACAGTGACGGTTCGATCCCCAGCTGCCGCGGACCAGCGCAGCGGTAGACTTGCAGGACTGTCTCAGGATTGAGAAACTGTGAGGATGCTCAAGGAATCGGCGCATAAATGACAGACAGACACACAAATGACAAACAGACACACTTCAAGAGTGAAGATCTGAATGTAATTTGCTCAAAATCATCATACACTTTTATACTTTTTTTAACAATAGATGATTTCATACAATTTAATTCTTTCTCAGCATAAAATACTTTGTAAGGCATAAGACATCTACTTCATTATTCATGTGCATGTGATCGCTGATCCATGACATGGCACAGTAAACGATCTCCAGGTACTGAATCTACACAATCATTTTTGCTTATACAGAACAGCACTCTTCAAGCTAGCTTTTCTTGATTCATATCCCAAAACCACAATGATCAAAAACATTGATATTTACCTACTGGCACCTTCTACTTTTAGTGATCACGAGCAATATATTCTCTACGTAAGCATTTTGATTTTTATGGTGTTGTCTCATGTGAGAAGTATTATGATTATTATAAAACTACTATTGCCACACACTATTTTCTTTATCATGCATTTCCTGAAACTGATTGTACACATATAAAGAAAAAGCAAAGTAAGTGAAAAAGTAGTATGATTATAGACAGGTTGCTAGGTTGCTACTTATTCTGAAACAATGGCTATCTGATTAATGGTAAAACTGCTTTGTAGGTAATTCCATCAGGCTTGTTTGCAGGTGACGCTCTTAGCAGCCTTGTTTCCATCAAAGGAGGGGTTAATTACTGCGGGCTTGTTGCCTAAATTAGGCTTATAGGCATGTAGACCTTGTTTGATCTGAATGCCAAAGTTTATCATGATGAAGCCCCTCGGGGACTGCGCCTGTCTTAGGTCGTCAGGAGTCACAGACATGAGGCTGGCCAGTGCCTTCTTTAGTCTGCCCCCGATCTAACCCGTCATTGACTGTCCAGTCCAGCGCACAGGGGAAGGGGGTCTTACTCACTCTGATGTGTCTGAGTGAAAGCCTCCCTCTTTCCAGTAAGTTCACTGGTGTTCAGCGGCAGAGGCTGCCGCACCCAGCCACTGGGCGAGGGTCCCGCTTGGCACACAGACCTCTCCTGCCA
Source organism: Talpa europaea (assembly GCF_964194135.1). Lineage (NCBI taxonomy): Eukaryota > Metazoa > Chordata > Mammalia > Eulipotyphla > Talpidae > Talpa > Talpa europaea. The sequence continues at coordinate 125,121,596 of NC_140073.1, read as the reverse complement.
CCTGCTACTCCCCTCAGCAGTGTACTTCATCAGTCTGCCTGCTCTGCTCTCCCCTCTGGATTTTTGATTCTCTCACCCTCCCACGCTTCTGACTGTATCCAGTGCTTGTATAAATAAATAAATAAATCTTAAAAAAATATTAAAAAATATATTACTAATTTATCCATTGTTTGCATTAGCATCATTAGAGCAAATAGTAAAATAGTTTTTTCAGTAAAGATTCTTGACCAAAAGTTTCACCAAACAACTATAAATATTCAGCTTATCTAAACTGGGAATGTTGGAAATGCTTTTGATATCATATTGAGTTCCTTCCTTGAAGACAGTCAAGAAGCACAAGGGGCAGTGAAAACTAGTGACGTGGAGGCAGATGCTTAGGCAGCTGTGCATTAAAGAGTTGGCCAGTCCCAGGTGAAGCATCGCATCATGGATCATGAAGTGATCACTCTTTTTCTAATAAATTGCTCTTGTACTGGCTTGCTCTTAAATTTTCCCACTGGGAAAACAAGTCTTCTATAGTGAAGGGAAAGGACATGTGATAATTTCTATAGCACAACCTGAGACTCATTTTTGACATACAATGTATTTCTTCTTGACATCTTAATACTTGGATGATTGCCAAAAACCATGCAGCATGTGCATTGGATGCAGAAAGGACATCTGCTAGGATAAAATTTTTCATTGTTCCTCTAGAAACAAAAAAGAATAACCACCAATCATTGTGCATGTAAAAGACAGAAACATATGTATACTTAAAGGAAAATAAAATCAATAGAACTCAGAGAATTTGTGTTTTGTTGTCATTTTTTCTTTATTATTGCCTTTACTGAATCTTTGGAGATTAGGATTATAAATGGTTTAGGGGATTCATATAATTTATTTCCTTCCCTACCCCAATTTATTCTACAAGGAGTTTCATGCTGCATTTTCTAAAATTCAATATTCCTTATAAACTTGCAGCAGCACCCAATTTTACTTTTTTCTGAGCATAACACATATTTCCACACTTATTTGAATTCTATACATACTCATTTATCTGCCTTCTCACATCCCCTCTATATTGTCTTTTTATTCTGTCCCACTGCACTTTGATCCCATATGATCAGCTAGAAAATTTTTATTCAGTTATGAAAATACCATTTGACATATAGAAAGTAATTTATAACTATTGGTTTCATCCCTTCTCCACTCCTAAACATTTTCTAACTCTAACAGTACTGTTTCTTATTTATTGGGATCTTTGTGTTTCCACAAGACCAATAATGTTTTTCTTTGCTTGAAGAATATAAGTGAAAGTTTGATAAGGAATAACTGAATCTGTATATTGCTTTGGGTAGATACCCATTTCCCACAGTATTAATTCTTCCAATTTATGAGCACAGAACATATTCCCATTTCTTTGTGCCTTGTATTTATTTTAATAATGTCTTAAAGATTTATCTTATAGGCCTTTTTTAAAAAAAAATTTTGACATTTTTCATTTTTTAGACAACATTTGCTTCCTCCCATATCCTCAGATTGATTTATTTCTAGCTATGTGATGCTTTTTTTTTTAATAGAGGCATGTTTTATTTATTTATTTGTTTGTTTGTTTTGTTTATACATGCACTGGGTACAGTCAGAAGCGCGGGAGGGTGAGAGAATTCACCAGAGCCAGAGTGGGGAGCAGAGCAGGCAGAAGGACCGAAGTACACTGATGAGGGGAGCAGCGGGCGGCAGGAGAGGTCTGCGCGCCATGTGGGACCCTCCTCTGGTGGCCAGGGAGCAGCCGGGGATGGAACCGGCGTCGCAGAGGCTGTGGGCAGCTTCGCAACCCAGCGCTCAACCGCTGCGCCACCAGGGAGGCCCTATGTGATGCTTTTTGATGTGATTGTAAATGGCATTTTTAAAATTTCTTTCTCTTCTAGTTCATTGATTGCACATAAGGATGAGGCAAGTTTTGTTGTATGTTGATTTTGTAGCTTGCCACTTACAATAGTGAATTATTGTTTATAATATTTTTAAATGGAGTCTTTTTTTTAAAAAAAGATTCATTTATTTATGCATACAAGTACTGGGATACAGGCCAGATGCAGCAGAGAACTTCATAAGGTTGTGTCTCAACCCCTTATGGCACCAGGGAGGCCCTTTAAATGGAGTCTTTATAGTTTTCAATGCATCTTATCGAGTCATGCGCAAAAGTAAATTTATTTTTTGCAATTTGGATAACTTTTATTTCTTTCTCTTGTCCAGTTGTTCTAGCTAGGACTTGCAATGCTAAGTGGAAGAACAGTGGTAAGAATGAGCAGTTTTTTGATGTACCTGATCTTAGAGGAAAAACCCAATTTTCCATCCTTCAGGATGATGCTAAATGTGGGTTTGTTTGTATGTATAATATCAACATAATGCTTATTAGATATTAATATATATTGATTTATATTTCCCTGATGATTAATGACATGAACATGTTTTCATGAAGTGATTGACCATTTGTATGTCTTCATTAGTAAAATATCTATTTTGATCTTCTGTCCATTTTAATTGAACTTTTTTTGTATTTTTATGATTTATTTACATATTTTGATATTAACACAATATTAGATATATGACTTGTAATTATTTTCTCTCATTTAGTACATTGCTGTTCATTTTGCTAATGATTTTCTTAGCTGTACTGAAGCTTTATAGACAGATATAGTCCCACTTGTTTACTTTTGCTTTTGTGGTTGTACTTATGATGCCATATTAAACAAATATTCACTAAGACTAATATCAGGAAATATTTTTTTCCAGTAGCTTCACAAGAATGTCTTCTTTAAGTCTTTAATTCAAGTAAACTTTTGAGTGCTGTAAGATAGGAGACCATCTTCATATTCTGAATGTATTTATCCAGTTTCGCAGTCCCATTTATTGAAGAAACAACCCTTTCCAAATTGTTATTGACATCCTTATCAAATATTAGTTCACCAAATATATGAGGGAGTTCATTCTTGGGTTCGCAAATCTCTGTGTATATTTTTACATCAGTACCATACTGTTCTGATTACTATAGCTATGTAACACATTTTGAAATCAGCAATAGTGATGGGCCCATCTTTGTTCTTTGAATTGATTTGACATTTGGGGTCTTTTCTGGTTCCACACCCATTTTAGGATTTTTCTTCTATATCTGTCTAAAAATTCATTGAAATTTTGAAAGGAATTGCATCTATAGATAACCTTGTGAAATGCATGCAGCAAAAAATAGTATTTTTTTCCAATCCATGAACATGGGATATCTTTCAAATTTTTGTGTTTTATTCAATTTTCAATCTACATATCATTAAACCCACTGGCTATATTTATTCATAAGTATTTTCAACCCCTGTTGGTAAATGGGATTGTTTAATTTATTTTTCTTTCAGATAATTTGTTACTGGTATATGCAACTGACTCTTATGTAGGGATTTTGTATTCTCAGGTTGAATAATTCCTTAATTTTTGTAGCATTTTTGTCTTCTCTTGTAAATGCTATATAATTACCTTAGTTTGCATAACTGATTATAATATAGAATTTATTATTTCTGATTTATTTCTATAAATTTTGAATGTATCTTGCCTATATGATTCACCCTGATATGATCATATGAACATATATTTGAATGACTTTCGTTTTGATTGCATACATTTGGCATGGTCTTCTCGATTTGCTAAAAGATATTTTTTATGTAAATATAAAATGACAGAAGAAACGAGAATGTAGTTTTTAAAATTACTGTCTAATCTTAACCCAGGGAAGAAAGACATGCAATGAAGTGAAACAGAATTCAGTCAGAAAGAAAATGAATAGTCAATGAATAGTCTATAATTAAAGCAAATAATAGTCATATAGTTCTAAAATGTATTCTTAAATATTTCATAGTTAATAAAGATGAAATATTAGGAAAAAATGCTTAACTCAATTATTATGAGTCATTTTATATTTACAAGATAAGTTTTTTTTTTTCAGTATAGGGGGAAATCAGCTCTTTTTTTTTTTTTTTGGTATCACTACTGCTGCTCACCAACTCTAGACTGCAAGTTGCATAATTAATCCAATGAATAATTTATGAAGATTAATAAGAAAAGGATAATGTAAGACATGAGAAAATAACATTACAATGTACAATGTAGTAATGTATAATGTAAGAAATGTATAATGTAAGAAAATTACAGTATAATGTAACCTAGGCATGCCTAGGTTCCACATTAAATTTTTTCATACAACACAAGACATGGCATATCTTAGGGCAATTATCACATTTCTAATTAATAAACATAAGTATCATTGGACTATCAATTTGAATTTATAGTAAAAATCTAGATTGATTTATTAGTAATATTCTATCAGTTAAGAATTTGTGTGGGTAATTCAGAGACTCAGAAAATCAGAATGGTAATATAAAATTTCATCTATCTATAGAAATTAAGTACAAGTATCATGAGATACTGGGTATTATATAGTTAAAGGTGTCTGTATCCTTGAGGATTTGACTCATGCTTTGTTTTTTAGAGACACCCAGTGATACCTAATTATACAGATTTTTACAGAGAAATACTAGTACCCTTTCCCACAAAACATCCCTAATTGAATTGATAGAACAATTACAAGTTGTCCTTACTTGTTTCTTCACACATTTAAGACTATAAACTCCATGATTCTTGTTAAATTTTTCAGTAATTGAACGTTTTCTTTCAGTTAGACCTTTCCCTATTATCCCCAAGACAAATTTATGGCAAATACAATTTGAATATAAAAATGTGCATTTTTGAAAAATTATGTACCTATGATTTAACTGTAAGGCTTAAATAAATTTCCTCTTTTTGACAAGCAAAATTTTCTTTGTGCTACATTGTCATTTTAATGTTCCAGTTAGTTTAAAGTTTACTTAATGTTAACCCTTTCTTATTTTTTTAGAACAATATGTCAAAGTTTCAGTTCTTTGCCTTTGGCAGGATCTCTGAGAATTTTTGTGAATATTTATACATTTCATTAAAAAGACCTCAAAGACATTCTACATCAACTTAACATAAGCAGGTGAATAAGGTTACTCTACTACATTAGTAACCATATGTAAGCTGGAAAATTTGATAATAGTCCTATGTTTTTATTGCACAAATAGGCTTTGCATACAGTAAGACAAGCTTTAAGATCATAATAAAAACAGAGCTCTAAGAAATATCTCAATATTAATTCAAATGGCGGCCAAATAGCCTGAAGGGGAAAACAATCATGAATAGTGAATAAAATTCTTTCCAGCAATTAAAAAAAGTTTTAGCATATAATTTATATATTTATTTATCTACCTATTACTGTATCTCATTTCTTTATTGATAGTCACAGCTGCATTTCATTTATCTACATGAGGGAATAGTCACACACATGAAGGAAAGTGGTCCCAGGGAGTTAACAGTGAAATTAAATCCATGTAGAATATTGTGTTGTAAAATTGAAGTTCCTATCCTCCCCTCCCCCCCCAAAAAAAACAACAACAACAATCTAGAGTGAGCATGGTTATATTTACCACACTTGATTGGTAAGGGTCTTAGGATGTCAGGAACAGGTGAAGTTGGAAAACATCTGCTTTTTGGGATAGCCTTCTAAGACATATGATTCATCCACTTTGACCTAAGAATCTTTTCTCAACTGATTTCTTAAGGGAAAGCTAAATATTCTGCAGAATAATTATGATAAACTAAGACAATTTGGCTTGTTCCAAGCGGATATTATAAAGGAAAGATCATTTTGGTTCTCTCAGATAGCAAATAAAACTATCTTTGAAAGTAAATTACATTTTATTTTACCCGAATATGCTACCAAAATATGGTGAATATAGGCTCACTGTTTTTGTTTGTTTGTTTGTTTTTTTAGTGTGGACTAAAAAGTCTTCTGTATAAAGTGCTTTTAAAGATTTGGCAAACTGCTACAATGTTAACAGAAAAAAACATGCATGCACATTTAGAAATAAATACTAATAGTTTTAAAAATATTATAAAATGTGTTTGCTAATATGTTATTATCATCAATATACCTTGATATTTATTCACCTTTCTCAGATTCTTATGTAATTTGATTTATAAGCATATAATCCTGTTCAATTAGGTAAAATTTCAAAATGTTTTATAGTCTATGAGGTCAAGATTGTTAAATATAGTATTATTAAGCATAGAGAACAACTGCAGGTCTATAGAGTTCATGAATCTCCATAAAAAGTAATTTTAAATTAATCTAAAATAAATCTTAAAGAACTGTTTTGTTTAGTTTTTTTTTTTTTAAACTGCCACTCAAATTTTCAAAAAGTGTTCTGATCAAAGGACTGTTCTCTTAGTGGTTAACATGTTTAAATTATAACATGAAAAACAATGAGTTCTCACTGGCTTTAGTATTTGGAAGTATTTTGTCACCAAGAAAATGACTGTAACAGAATTATCTCCCACTAATGTCAAAAATGCCAACAGTTTATATATATATCTGTTTGTTTCAGTCTATCACAATATTTTTTATTATGTTGGCATATTTAACTGTGATAATTTATTGGCATCTATAGCTGTCTATATGCAAACAATATGATTACATTGTATGTACAGTTCTGTATCTTACTTTTATTTTAAGATATTCTAAGAATTTTAGTCATTTTTATAAGGTCAGATTTAACAGCTGTATATTTTATTAAATAGATATAAAATGCTATGTCTAACCATACAACTATATTTGCATATTTAGCATCTATTCAGTATTTTCTCCTGTTGAATTGTTTTTAATTTTTTAATTTTTTTTAAAGAACTGGGGTACAGGTTAGAGGCACGGGAGGGTGAGAGGATTCACCAGAGACAGAGTGGGGAACAGAAGCAACAGACTGACTGAAATACACTGCTGAGGGGAGCAGCAGGTGAAACAGGAGAGGTCTGCCTTGCCATGTGGGAATCTCCCTGGCTGGCCAGGAATCGAACCCACGCTGAAGAGGCTGTGGATAGCTTCACAGCACTGCACTCAGCCACCTGTGCCACCAGGGAGGCCCTTTTAATATTTTTATAAATATTGATTTAAAATATTACATAATTTTTACATCCTCTGCATTATTTGGTAAGTGCATATTACATTATGACTGCCACCAAAATATTTTTATTTCTATTTACTATAACTGTATTATTAGGCTTAATACAATGAGTTAGCATGTAAGCTAGGGGGTTAGGTAATTGGGCTGTAAAACATGGGACACACCAGATATGTTATCTTTATAGGGAAAGGAAGACTAAAGAAAGGAGAATTTTAGACCCCTGTCAGGTGAACTCTTTCAATAGAGAGGATAGAACAGGGCAAGTGGCACTATGACATTAATGAAGACAAATGAAGTTTATGATTAGAAAGACATGATATTTAACCACTTGATTAGTATAGAGTTTATTCTTAGTAGAATTATTTTGTGGAAATATGCTGATTGCCTGCTCTTTACTCAGCTGCAAGCTACTGAAGCCTGGCTACAGTACTTTTACTTACGAAACACTTGAGATATATACCAGTTGCTTTTACTTTTTTTTAGAACCATCATCCTCCTTAGGTTTTTTTTGTTATTGTTGGTAGTTTATCATAAAACAAATTCAGCTTTCTAGATAACTTACTCTGGGATTTGTTATTGACTCTCTTGTTTCTAACTGACTTATCTTCCCCCAATCATTATAATTTTTTAAATATGCTTCTCATCTTATTTTTTCACTTTTATCACTTTTATTGACAAATGTATCACTGTTAAACTGAGTTCTTGATAAAATGTTAATTTCCTTCAGAATCTGTCCCATAGTTCACAACAAAATATTTCTGTTGGTTTATAAATTATAAAGACACAAATATTGCTAAATAAGTTATTTTATGGTAAAATTATTATTTATTCATTTTAATTTTTCTCATAATGTTATTATTATATATTTTTGAAATAATGTGAAGTATTTTATATGATTGGCCATAGCATGCTCAAATACTCCATGGGGATTTCTATATTTGAGGCACCAATCAATAAAATTATAATAAGTACATTTTAAGGGAAATAAAAATTTTATATTTAATACTTTGGACTGTTGAATTTTTATCATATTTTTGTTAATTGTATAATCTCCAAATTGCCAATTAAAATTCATCTTCTACTCAAAGAAATGTCCTTTGAAATTTGTCTACAAAAGTAGCTGTGCAGTATTTGGCCTATCTTTGGTAGTAAATATTGTAAGGGAATTGAAAATACTAAGAAATTTTATAAATAATACACATTTCCTAGAAAAATATGTATGAAATATACAGAATGTACACACACACATTTATTCTCAGGGAAATATAAAAGTAGATGAATCAATCCTACCTAAGTATATGTCATTAGTATATTGTAAGATCCTAAATTGTTTACTAAAGGGACACTTACAATTACATCATTTTATGGAAATGTGTCTTGATTATGTAAGTCAAAATGTTCCATGTAAAAGACAATTAATTTATTCTATTGTAACTAAAATACTACAAGTTGAAGGTGACCAAAAAATAATTATGAAATGATTTACCCATATTTCTGTTGTTGGAGAAAAGGAGATGTCAATGTTCTTGAGTATATTTCCTACCTCAAATTTATTTATTCTACTACTTAAATTAATTCTAAATTTAAAAGTACATACTGTCTTTACTGTTTATTAAATTGTTATTAATTAATTTACTTATAAGAGCTTAGATCTGTTAGTACATTTTCACGACTTTTTGATATATTCATAGGTTGTAGGAGGAATATTTTTGTTGTAAATAATGAAGGTCACAAATCTACTATAGTGCACTTTCAGCAGAGGGAAAAAAAGGGTTTTTTAGACTTTTTACAGCTGTCTAAAAATTGTATAAATGTCTTTAATATTAATGTGATTCTCTAACTTTTACTATTCCTCAGAGAATGTAATACCAGAGGTCAGTCTCTGCTTCTGCAAAAAAACAGTCTTGTTAAATGTTGTATAAAACTATGTCTTTTTTTCTTTCCTCCTTCACTGTAACCAAAATGCAAATTGTGGTATACATATTTAGTAAAATGTAAAGAACTTCAGGAACATAGACCAATTGGTTTTGTATCATGTCAATCATATTTTTATGAAGCAAAGAACTTTAATAGTATTTTATAACAAATTAAAATAACAAATAACATAATGTATGCCTAAGTAGCATCTGTATATTCAAATAGTGAGTTATGAAAAATTTCAAAATTGTGTAAACCAAAATAAGGTATACACAAAAATTGTCACTAAGATATTTCATGAAATACTTGAATCATGAAAAGTTACCTGAGTATGTTATCAATGATTTTCTACAGTAATTTAGATAGTTATATTAATATAGCTACATAATATGCCATGTATTATTTACGCTTCTTAAAAATATTTCTTAATCACTACCATATACCTATGAGCATCATGAAATGTATTGTTTCAGAGGTGCAGTAATATTTGCTTAACTAGTGTTATGCACTGTGACATTTCCCAGGTCATCTCTTAAGACTGTGCTGTTATGAGTAATTAGGTATTATGCAGAAAGTAGATTTAATAATATGTATTATGTCTAAATTTTTTGATAAATTATTTCAGACTTTAGAGACTCTTTCTTTGTCAAACAGTCTCAATCTCCAGGAAGAATATAAAGTATAAAATATTTATAAATTATAATATTTTTATTAATGTTTTTAAGATGGAAAAGATTAGTAGCTTAATTTAGTGCTCCACAGAGTATAGTTCTACTGATAAAGACCAAAATACTTTGATTTTCTTTTTCATTACTCATCTGGATGTTTAGTGATAAGAATGTATTACATTACTAACATTTTTAAATGCTGGAAAAACTTATGTCACAACACATATCTCCTTTATTTATAAATTAAACATTGTCATTTTAAAATGATTAAATGCCAAATCTGATTCTCAAGAGTTATGAGCTAGATTATTAACTGTTTATTATACTTGCGCTGGGTAATTGTAATAATAGCTAAAATTTGTTACCTTGCATGAGTAAGCATATGGCTACCTAATCTGTAATCCTCAACACAAGTCAATGACACAATTTATACATGAAAAAACTAAGTTTCTAGAGATGTAAATAACTGCTTAAATAAATAGAAACTAATAAGTTTTAGGAACAGGAACTGCATGTGGTGCAATGGACTCAAATTCTTTACACTTCCTACCATAGCCTGTTTACACTCTGTAACTGCAGATTGTACATTCATGTGCATTGCATATACATCTTATGAAAGGTATAATATACACCACAGAAGTATGTGCTCAGAGCAATATGCAGTGAGAGCTGCATAAAATTTATAATAAATTACAAATTATATTGAGGCAATCTAACCAACATGCCTGATTTGAACTTGTCTGCAGTATGAAAATCTGTTTCATCTCCTTATTTTTGGCATTTAAACTTTAATATACATATAATGACCATCTGAGTAAGGGGACAGAATTTGGACAATTAAAGGTAAAACATACCTCATTTAGATGATTTAGCCAGTGCTTGAATGCACTTTCACTCACAAAAATAGGGAAGGCAGGCAAACTCACTTATGGAACCTGAAAACTGATGTCTGATGGTTACAATGACAATATTTCCCCAAGGAGTAAATTATGGGGGGAGAATAGAAATTCATCCAGTTATTCTTCAAAACTGGAAAGGGGTAGGTTGCCCAGGAGGAATGAAAGAATAAAAATAGATTTGCATTGCCATATGAGCATCTATATAGGTGACAACAAGGGAGTGCATTAGGAAAAAAAAAGTTATCCAAACATTCTATTTATATAGGATGATCAACTTCACCCACTGTTACAATATATAAAGAAATTGAAAGTCATGATAGACACATTCAGTGGGACACTGTATTATTACAATTAAAAGATCAATGGAATATTTTATGAAAAAGTCAAGGTCCCAAGCAAAATATTAAGTGACTTTTGGGAATAAACTAGGATACACTCAATATTCCCCAAAGAAAGTATATAGTTAAAGATAGAAATAAAGAGGAAAAGATATAGAAGGAGAATCAGATATAAGAACCAACTAAATGAAGATTAAATGAAAGAAAAATTGTAGAATGCATGTCACTTCTTTAACCTGGAAAAACCTAGGTACATATTAACAAGTACACTTGTAATCTATAAAATTATGAAGGCCGTAGGTGAAAATTATAGGTCCCTGAAATTTAAGTGAAAATTATCAGTCCTTGAAATGAAAGAAAAATATTCCATTGAAACTTGAAAAGTTATGGCTAATTTTTTTGTTTATTGTTTTATTTAAAACAAAGCTGATTTTAACATACAGTACATTATATACTCAGGGTGAAGATCTATTTATCAATGTAGAGTAAAAAAATATTTTCAGAGGTTTTGGGGGGAATAATTGATGAGCATCAGAAGAAAAAGATAATTATAGCAAAATACACCTTTCAGAAGTGTAAGATAAGTGAAGATGCACTGGCTAGGAAATGAGGGAAACTAAATTTAGTAATTCATTTATATTGTATATTAAAGGTATTGCAACATCAATAGCCTTGAGAACTTGACTACAGTTACCTAATTTCTGCATATGCCTTGATGCAAGGAACCAATTTAAGCAGGTATATCTGGATAAATTTAAGCGGCAGTACATTGCAGAGGAAGATTTCCAGTTTTACAAATAGACAGGTCTGGTTAACCATTCTAATATTTATAGACTATTTTACTTTTTGTTCATTAGTTATGGTGATACCTCAATCAAATCAAGACTAAAACTACACTAGCCACTAAGAACTTACATAAACACACACACACACACACACAACCCAGATAAGACTTATGTTTTAGAAAGACCAGAAAAAACTAATATTTATATAAGAAAAGATGTGCTAACTAGGGAACAAGTTCCATTACAATTAAGTCGTCAAGTATTGATATTATTGACTGAAGACTAAATACATACTACTGGTCTAAAGCAATTCAGGAAGTCATTTCTAATTAGAGTGCTATGCTTTTCAAGTGAAATTCTCTTTTTTACTATTTATTTTGGTTCTAATAATAAGGATAAAGGCAACAGAAAGCCTGACAGTGGGAGTCACCTTCAAGAATATATACTTGAATGATCTCCTCCTGATGTGTCTATTAGTTACTATGGTGACAATCTGCTCAAGCATTTATGAGAAAATAGTGTGCCTTATTTTCCATCATTTGAGTAACAGAGATTTTAATTTTAGTTATCAAAATTATCTTTAAAATTTTGTTTAGAAATGTATTTCCATATATTCTTACAATGTTGACAGGCCTTCAAAATACAATTTTTAATTTAAAATCAATTTTGTTAAAATTGATTATTATTTTCCCAAACATTTAGTACATAGGAATTTGATAACATTAATTGCAGTTTGTGCATACATTACAAATTATTTATAAATGTACAAATCAATTATGTTTTAGTTCTAAAAATGTATGCCTAAAAAAATTATACAGTAATATAATTACACAACTTTTGATTAAGGTCTATATGTGTTTCACAAAAAGAGGGAGTGAATTATGATACCTATTTTACTTTAAAGTATACATTGAAATTATTTTTAGTATCATATTTAATTGCTCTAATTACTTATTACTAATTTTCTTATTTGAAGGGCATTTGATTTGTGGATAACTTCAAAGTTAATGTATAGTTTTACTCTGAAGTTACTGCTTCTCTAGCCAGATAGTGATTTTTTTTTGTTAGAAATTATAGACTATTAATTAGTCTTGTTCTTTTACAAATATTATTATTTAAAATGTGAATATAAAAAATATAAAATAGGTGAAGTTGAAAGCACAATGAAGCTGGTATAAAAATGAATATTGCACTCAACCTAAATATGGCAGCAATTAGAATTTAGAATCTAAAATCATTTCAAACAGCAAACGTATGCTAGACTATCTTTGTCTAAGTTTCCAGCTCATGTGTATAACCTGATTCTGAATGTTGCATCTCTTTTTCAAATGCTGCCTTTCCTACCTGCTGTGTAACACAGGTATGCCACTAGTGATGTAATAAATACTTTCTTTATTGATAGTTGTATCTAATTAGGTCACTTGTTTGTATTCATTAATTTCATATACTTTTGACTTGTTTGCTCTCCTACTCTTTCCCTCGTTTTAATTTTCTTTCTGTTAAGTCCAGTTTAGATTCACTATAACAATATTATATGGGATCCATTTCTCACTGAAACATTCTGGAGCTATTTAAGTCATGTAACAACTTTACAGATAAATTTCTTGATAGTTAAGTAAAATAATTGGGTTTACCTGCTGGGGATGATGGTAAGATTGGTGTACTCATTAGATGACATCAAATATTGGAAATTAACAAATTAACATGACTTTTTATTATCCTATAATCTCACCATTGTAGGCGTATCTAATCTCTCTCTCTCTCTCTCTCTCTCACTCTCTCTGATGGATGGACACACACACACACACAAAGTGTGAAAAAGATATCTAATAAATGTCTTCAAGGAACAAATATCAATAATGTAAGATATCCTACAAAGATCAGAATTGAATTGCAAAATTATCACATGAAAAAATGTTACATTTCTCTTAAGGTACCAGGTAAAGAACAAAACTATCAAGTGAAAATCATGAGCAAATACTTTAAACAGCCTCAAGAAACAGCCTCAAATTATATTAATATTGGAAATCCTATCTATCTATCTCTATGTAATAATCATCTATCTATCAGCTATCAATCTATAGTCTATCAATCTACCTGTTTGCCTATCTACCATCTATCATTTTATCTATAATTTTATAGTTTTCAAATGGTTTATAAAGAATTCAAACAATATTTCTAAAGAATTCAAACAAAGAATTCAAATGGAATTCTTTGATAACAGAAATCATATATATAGTTATATATGTAAACACATATCTCAATTTTAGGTAATATCCATAGATTACTATTTCTGAAAATGTACTTACTTTTACACATTACAACAGAATGCTCTTTCATTTATTTGAAAACTTAAAAATAAAAACAAAATTTATATTATCACCTATGTAAATGATTCTGGTAAAATTAATATGAATCCTACTCATCTGCAAATGCATACAGGCTATTTGATATTTAATCTTATTATTTTTATTGGAATTAGTTTTCTTTGTGGTAAATGAATCAAAATTATAAACACTTTTAAGACTATATTAAATCTATTTCAATAATCAATTATTAAAACCCATTTCAATAATTAGATTAAATCTAATTCAATAAATATATCCACTTCAATAATACATAAGTAATTTTTAGGCGCATCTTAGATATTTGTATAAAATTTTACAAAGACAATGAAGTTGAGATCATACACCAATTAATCTGTCTTTTTGGAAATAAGGCCATGCATTTTGTAATATTTCTTTCTAAGTACCCAGTACACTTATATGCATAGTGCATACCCACAATAACAATTTTTCATAATCAAATATGAAGGATAACATGGAAGAGAAAGAGTGGAGAAATAGTTTTCTTATACTAAGCTAAGAGGCACACTTATTTGTCCTGTATTTTTGATATTTAGCTGAAAATGGTAAATTCACAGAATCATTAAATCACCAGTTAGCTTACTGTGTTCTCTGGAAGGCAACTTGTACCTAATTGAAGCTCTAGGAAAAGTGAGTCCCATGTGAAATGGGTTTGAAAAATGATACAATATCTGTCACTCACATAGAACCTTCCTGTGAACATTGCACATTTAGATATTTCAGAACATCTACATCAAAAAAAGTAACTCAAAAACCAAAAATAAACATTTGTATTGACTTAACACACATTTTGGGGCAAACAATTAACTGATATAATACAGCATTTACTTTTTCTGGACCACAGAAATCTTACACAAAATTCTTTCACTCCTAATAAAATTAGTGTTCCATGGAAGACACATTGAGAAATGCTCCTTTAAACTCTAGCATTACAATATCTGTATCAATGTTAAAATAAGTGTCGATTTTCCACAGAAACTCACCTTCCACATAGGTTAGAAGAGATGTCTATGCTTCCTTCAAAATAAGATCTACTCTAAGAATATATAACAACATTCTGTTGTTATGTGTATTCAGATTTTAATTGAAGTTTTCTATTATATTTTCCGTTGATATGTCCTGCATTTGTCTATATTTGATAGTAGTTTACTATCTTTTACTCTAACTTTTAACACAGGTTATATAGTTTTAAAATGAACCCTGGAAGGTATACCTATGTGTCTATCTCCATGTGATTCACAGGGAATGTGTTCCTCATTTTGCCTAACTTCTTCAGTGTAAAGATTTTTCCTTCGGTAAAAATCGTATGTGTGATAAGGAGTCTGCACTAAATATATAAAAATAAAATTACTCTCAAACTCATTAGACAATTGGCCTATAGCATAATGAATCTAAGAATTAACATTCATTTTTGAAACTTAAATGGATTAACTTATTGCTACACCAGCTCTTTATTTCATGGACTATAAAATTTACGAAATATTGAGCTTCATGGGCTATGAAATAAAAGCCTATAAAAGTGTCTTGGAATGTGTAATTATCTGCTAGATTGGACATTTTTACCAAGCCCATAATAAAATACAATGAGAGTTTTCTGTTAGAATTACTTGATATCTAAAAACAGGGGAAACTAATTGGAAAATAGATAAGGTCATCATTTTATGCAAATAAAACAAATGACAATAACAAGAGCACATCCTTCTGAAGTTATTCATAACAATTAGGTTTTCTTAAACCACCTTTATACCTCAATGAAAAATTGCAGAAATTGAGTAAACAGGTTTAATTACATAAAATAAAATAAAATCACCACCACCAAAAGTCTAAATCTGATACTTAACAGCTTTAGTACTTATTTTACTTCCTCTTTATAATGGACTGAGAAATTGCTTTGAGTATTCAAATGTAATTTTTCATTGAGTTACAAATTCTCTCTCTCTCACTCTCTTTCTCTCCCCCCCATGTACTCTCTCCCCCACCTCATTTCACATCTCTCCTCTTTTCCATTCTTCATTATCCCACTGAATTTTAAATTCACAATTTCAATAGCCTAAGAGGGAAAAAACTTAGATTCATAGATCCTGAATTATTTCTTGCCAGATTTAATTTTAGTTTTGTTACTAGTCAATTTCAATCAATTGGATAAAACTAGTGGTGATGCTATAGTTATATGTATTACCTTAATACTTTCAGAATCATAACACATTTTCTTATATGTCATGCATGTATAATCTGACAAATGCCCTCTGTCCAGTCAACTTTCTATTTCCCTGAAGATGTACTGATGGAAAGTTTACCTTCTTTTACCTCTTGGCATAAAATTTTATCTTTTATCGTCACTGTTATTTTAGAAATTCTCCTAAAAATCTTTTCCTCTTGCTCTAACCCAACAACCATGATGGCAACGTAGAACAGACACAGGTAGAATCTATGCACAGGAGTACATTTCATAGCTGAGGAATACATACTCACTTTGCAGAAATTCCTATAATGTTAAAAGGAAGTTAATGAAAAACTTGCCCAGAATTTGCACCAAAGAAGACATCAGATAATTACTCAGAACATAAGCAAATCTCTCTTGCAAATAGAAGGAATGTTTTGGTGTCCTGGAATATCTCTGGGGAGTAGAGATAAATCTGAAGAAGGGAGATGTTTCTAAATCTCTCTATAGGGGATGACTATTTTAACTTTCCAGATATACCTGCTTAAATTGGTTCCTTGCATCAAGGCATATGCAGAAATACCATGCCGTGGGAAATTATCACCCTATACTGTCTTCTCAAATATGAATGTGATAATACTGTGAAGATGAGGTCACATTTGATGCATGTTGTAAAATGATGTGATAGATTGGGGTTGGGTCACTGAGATTCTCATGGACTTATCTGTCTTGGCTACATCTCTCTAACTTTAACTGAGAACACAATTTCTACGGTGTTGAAGTCATTTTAATTTTAAGCTTCTTTTACTTAAAGTGGACTCTATTCCTTACAGATGCAAATGTTTTTGTTTCCTTTTTAATAACATATGGTAATAGGGCCTCCCCAGTGGCCCAGCGGTTGAGCTCTGGGTTGCGAAGCTGCCCGCAGCCTCCACAGTGCTGGTTTGATCCCCGGCCACCTGGACGAGGGTCCCGCTTGGCGCGCAGACCTCTCCTGCTGCCCGCTGCTCCCCTCAGCAGTGTACTTCGGTCCTTCTGCCTGCTCTGCTCCCCACTCTGGCTCTGGTGAATTCTCTCACCCTTCCGCGCTTCTGACTGTACCCCAATGCTTGTATAAATAAATTAAATAAATAAAAATAAATAACATACGGGAATAGCATAATCTAATAACAGTGAATTTGTAAAACACAGGAAAGTACAAAAAAAGAATAACACACCTTGAACTCACATATCTAGAAATAACATTATTGAAGACTAACATACAGAAGTGGAGAAAAAGGAACCCTTGTATACTGTTGGTGGGCATGTAGACTGGTCCAGCCCCTATGGAAAACAATATGGAAATTTCTTAAAACCAAGATAACTGTGTAATCCATCAATTTCCCTCCTAGGTATCTACCTAAAGAATGAAAACAACAACAACAACACTAAATCAAAGGGTTATATGCAGCACTATTTATAATAGCCAACTCATGCCTACTGACAGGAGTGGATCAAGAAGATGCCCTCTACATACACAATGGAATACTACTCAGCTATTAAAAAAAAAATGAATGCTTCTTTTACTTGAACACAATGAGGACTTCAGGGGATTATGATAAGCAAAGTAAGTTAGAATACAAAAGACAAATACTAAATGTTATCACTTCTATGTGGAAATAGGGAGTGGGGGTGGATGCAGTCAAGGAGGGTGGAGACTGACCTGACTTTAATTTCATGAAGGTGACTTTTCTCTCTTTTATTTTTATATTATTAATTTTTTACATCATTGTTCAATTTTAAACAATATTTGCTTCCCCCTAACCCCCTCAGATGTAGTCCCCATAATTTCCTTCACCAATGTACCTGTGCACCATCACCTCAGTCCCCTGTGCTCCTCCTTCCCTCCCTCTGATCCCTCTCTCGCCTCCTCACCTGCAGGATGTCTCTGATTTATAACTGTCCATTTTTGCTTTGTTGTGTTTTGTACTGTTATTATTTTTTTTTACAATACTGATGTCTTATTTGGTTCCCTTATATTCCTTCTGTAAGTGAAACCATCAGATAGTTTTCTTTTTCCTTCTGGCTTATTTCACTGAGCATAATTCCTTCTAGTTCCACCCACATTGCTGTGAATGACATGAGTTTATCTTTTTTGATTACTGAATGATATTCCATTGTGTATATATGTCACATCTTATTGATCCAGTCATCTATTTTTGGGCATTTGGGTTGGTTCCAAGTTCTACCTATTGTAAATAGTGCTGCAATAAACATAGGGGTACAGGTGTTCTTTTGAATCAATGTTTTTGTGTCCTTTGGGTAGATCCCTTGGAGTGGAATTGCCAGGTCTTATGGTAGCTCCATTTTTAGTAGACTGAGGAACCTCCAGAGAGCTTTCCATAGTGGTTGGACCAGTTTGCACTCACACCAGCAATGTAGGAAAGTTCCTTTTTCACCACATCCTCGCCAACATTTGTTATTGCTTGTGTTAGAAGTATATATAGGTACAACAGTACAAAACATACATTCCAATAACATCTTTAAAGACGCATCACCCAAAGCAAAGAAAGTCAAGGAAAAGATAAACACCTGGGATTACATCAAACTGAAAAGCTTCTGCACAGCGAAAGAGACATTAATCAAAACAGAGAGACACCCCACTGATTGGGAAAAAAACCTTTGCACCCCAGTCAACTGATAAAGAACTGATCACAAAGATATATACAAAGAATTCATACGACTCAACAAAAACAAATTAAACAATCCAGTCAAGAAATGGACAGAAGAACTAAAAAGACATTTCTCAAAGGGGAAATGCAAATGGCCAATAGACATATGAAAAAATGTTCAACATCCCCTATAATCAGGGAAATGCAAATTAAAACCACATTGAGATACCAGCTTACACCAGTAAGATTGGTACATATCAAAAAACCAAGCATCTCTTTTTTTTTTTTTAAGATTTATTTCTTTAAGAATACAAGAACTGGGGTATAGGCTAGAGCTGTGCTGGGGTGGGAGAAGGGGGTGAGGATTCATCAGAGACAGAGTAAGGAGCAGAACAGGCGGATTGACTGAAATACACTGATGAGGGGAGCAGCAGGTGAGACAGGAGGGTTCTGCTGCTCCCTGTGGGTCACCTCCCTGGCCAGGGATCGAACTCCTATCTCAGTAGTTGTGGATTGCTTCATAGTGCTGATGCTTAACTCTTGCGCCATCAGAGAGACCCTGACTTTTCTCTCTTGCCTGCTAGAATAGAGACTGGGGAATCCCAGAAAATTTTAAAATATGTTCACATTTTCTATTGTCTCATCCAATAATAATTACTTATAATAAGGTGTAACCATATTGACCTTTAGATAGTATTGTTATGACCTATAAATTAACCTTTTAAAGTTATTTAATACTTTTATTTTGCATTATAATTTTGATTTTCAAACTTTACCATGTTTAAGAATTTTTCCTCCTTTACTTTAACCTATTGGTCCCATATTCAGTTATTTTTTCCCTCTCCAAGTCTAGGATGGCATTGAAGTTACATCCTGTTTTTCACTCTAAAGTTGCTGACAATTTCTGGTGGGAGCTAAGAACGAGGTTGTCATTTCAGAATGAACCAAAAAAATTTATAGGGTCATTCTTTCAAATCTTCAGAAGATTCAAAGCAATACTGTTTTGCTTTAAAAAGTATAAGGAAGAAACAAGTACAGGGAAGTCTTATTAATCTATCAATCACTGCAAATGAGTCAAGATAGGACAAGCTGATAATATAAATTTGAATAATGATAATATTCTGCCATTAACTTCCAGGGGGCACTCATTAGGTGTGACAAACAGCTCTCCTACTTGGATATTGAGTTCCAGAATATTAAGGTAATTTACTAAAATTGATATACAGATATTATCTTTTCCAAGTAGAACAGTTTTCATAAGAGGTTGCATCAAAAATATGATGTAAGAATGAAAGAAACCATATTTGTAAAATGCTTCAAACTCAGTTGATAAAACGTTATAAACATCAACTACTATTATTTTCACATTATTATGTGTTTTTTTTATTTTGCAATTATAACACATTGGCACTTATGTGAAACCATTACATTTCAAAAAATTTACATGACTATTACTTGTGAATACCCATTTGATTTCAGTTTCTGATTCAAAAATTTTCCAAAGTCAACACTGATGTAACAATTACATCCCCTAACAATTAAGAATTAAATAGTTTTTTTATGATGATCATTGTATTTTGAAGCAGAAAACTAGCATATTCATTGTTTTACAAGCCTAATTCTCCCTGTGATTAAAAATCTAATAGTGGAAAATGAGATACTTAGTGACTTTCTTAACTCTTGGACTGATAATACCCTCATTTTACACCAGAGATTAAGTTAGTAACTTGGGGACAAAGTCTATTAGGTACTTTACCAGTGGATTCAAGATTAACACACCTCTCCCTATCTCTATAGTACATGTTTAAAAGCTTTGGATGCAGAGATCATTAATTTCACAAAGTGCCTTGCCCAATAATTGCAGTTGTTAAATTATGCCAATGTATTCTTGGGCATTTTGCTTGTTACTTGGTTAATATATAAGTTTCATTTTAAAGCCTTGCTAATAACCATCTGTCTTCTGAATAGAAAATAAAACTAGTATTTTTTGTTTGTTTGCTTGTTTGTTTGTTTAAGGTGGAATTTAAACTGATTTGAGCTATTATCATTTACTTTATGTTCATCTTAGGTTTTGTATTGAGTCATTCTTAAAATCTACCTAAAAAGTAACAGTACTATGTATTGACCCAGGTTTAAGTTTTTGTGATATTTTAACAGCAATGCCAATTTCCATGTGCTGAAGACTAACCAAATGGGCGTATATGATACGGTCTTTGAGTTTAGTGTCTGACATTTGCATAATATTTATCTAAGGAGAATAATGCTTTATTCTTTTAAAACATTTAACAAGGAACTCACAAGATGACCAGAATACATGACCATCGGGATCCTGAGACTCAGTAGAGATTTGAGCAGATCATATGTATTTTGATGACATTTAATAAAAGTATATTTGACCATTTTATATGGATTCTGTATTTTCAAATTCACTTACTATACTCTGGTACCTTCTGGTATTTTCCTGGACAGTTACAGTACTGCAAAAATGTCAAGTGATCTGGTTTCTAGCTGATATGGCACAAGGCAATACTCTGTCCTCTGGCTTCGATTCATATTGAAAACAAGTGTGCTTTTCATGGTATATTTAGCTGCATATTTTCCACATTTTTTGTGTATTTTGGTATTTAAAATAGTCTCTAAGCATCATGTGGTAGTGCTAGCTAGTGTCCTTAACTGGGTAAGACTGTGATGTGCCTTACAGAAAAAGTACACATGCTAAGCTTTGTTCAGGCAGAACTGACAATACTCTTGGTCATAAATTCAATATTGATGAAACAACAATATATACTAAACAAGATATCTTTAAACAGAAACACATATAACACAATGTCATACATTGATCAATTCACAAAAATGCTGTGGTCTGAGATACTTGCAGGAATTTAATCTTGTATTTCTCCTATGGCAATATCTATTATGTAATTAGCATGGGTAATGAGAATGAAATGCAAATGAAACATACAGCCACTTTTATTTGCTTGCATATTTTTCAAAAGATCTATGAAATTTAAAAATAGAATATTTGTAAGGAGGGGCTTTATAAATGTGTTCTATTCTGATCAGAATTATGCTTTGTATTTCCATTGACTTGCACTATATTTGATTGATTAGCCTGACACAGCATTCCCCCTCAAATAACCTTTAATCATTTGTATGTTATTTATAAACTATTAAAAAATGTATAATGATATATGTAATAAAAATAAACAATTCAATGAAATAAAGTATTTTCTGAGTTACTGAATTGATTTGTCTCACAATTAATTCACTAACTCATTGTGAAGAACAGTTCTATTGTCCATTATTTTAAACTAGTACAAATTCACATATTGAAATATAAAGTAAATGGGCTAATATAAAATATTTCTATGACTTTTTACAGATTTAGTAAACATTAACAGATATAATTTTAAAAATAATTATAGAAGCATAGTAAAATTTCTTTAAGAATAGAAATGTTATCTTGTGAAAAATTATCCAAAAATTTAAAATACCCGAAAATTAAACATGACACTTTGCTTGAAAGACTTTCACATCTCCATATTATTTTTAAAAGTCTTCATAGGGCCTCCCCGGTGGCGCAGCGGTTGAGCACTGGGTTGCGAAGCTGCCCGCGGCCTCTGCGGCGCCGGTTCGATCCCCGGCTGCTCCCCGGCCACCACAGGAGGGTCCCACATGGCGCACAGACCTCTCCTGCCGCCCGCTGCTCCCCTCAGCAGTGTACTTCGGTCCTTCTGCCTGCTCTGCTCCCCGCTCTGGCTCTGGTGAATTCTCTCACCCTCCAGTGCTTCTGACTGTACCCAGTGCATGTATAAACAAAACAAACAAATAAATAAATAAATAAAGCATGCCTCTATAAAAAATAAATAAATAAATAAATAAATAAATAAATAAAATAAAAAATAAATAAAAGTCTTCATAAACAGGGACAAGAAACTCATTTAGTGTTTTGATTTTGGTTTAGCAACTAAGATTTCAATTCAATATTTTTTGTTTTAGTTTCATTTTAATTTTTAATAATTCTATTATTCAAAGTGTACATGAAAATAGTATAGCGTATGAGTTATATAAGGTGCATAAAAAAACAACAATATTCTGTTCCTCTCTCTCATATCCTATTCACAAGAAGGAACTAATTTCTTTTAGGTGAAAATTTTGATATTTACCTACTTGTCTATAAATACTATGCTTATATTTTCAAATCTTGATTTTTCAGATACTCCATTTTCCCAAACATACTTTACGCATGTATACTTCATGACCTTATCATCTTCCTAATATAATTGTATCTGAGATCAATATTCAGAGTTGCATCATCACTATGTAAACACTTTCACATATGATTCATAAATTATACCAATCTTTTTCAGACAGTAAGTCCTGTCTAGCAAGCTTAACATCCCCTTAGAACTTGTTAGAAGTTCAAATTCTCTGAAACCACACCATAGCTGATTGAAGATGAGTCATCTATGTTTTTATTAAGTTCTTCAAGTAATTCTGATGTCCTCTCAGTTTTGATAATCACAGCTTTATATTGATATTTTCAATTTTCTACACTAATTGTCATTTTCTTGGAACTAAAAATGCAAGATTTCTTTCTATTACTTTATACCTAAAACTTATGAAAAATGACTACTTGCTCTCCTCAGTATTGCAAATATCATATCCCCTTAAATTTATTTTCTTGAAAAACATTTTTGCTAACGCCATCTATCAGGCTTCAATGTGGACTGTTTATCTTCTGAACTTAGGAGTATTTCTGCAAAACTATGACCTTTCACCATCACCAAGGGATTCCCTTTACCCTTTTCTTATTTTGGGTATTCTGTGCTTCATGTCTCCTAGATTTATACCCTCATTTATTTTTTTAAATAAATTTTATTTTTATATTCCCCAAACAATTGCAACCCCCTTATTTTGACCCTGATCACTCCCCTTCCACCCCCTACCCACCATAGACTGTCTCTGGTTCACAGCTGCTTGTTGATTTTGATTTTCACTTTCTTATAGTTATTCATTTTCCTGGTCCCTTATTTATGTTTTCTAGATTCCTACTATGAGTGAGACAATCTGGTATTTTTCTTTTTCTTTCTGGCTTATTTCGCTGAGCATGAACCCTTCCAGCGCAATCCATGTTGCTGCAAATTGTATGTGGTTATCTTTTTTGAATGCTGAGTAATATTCCATGGTATATATGTACCACATCTTCTTGATCCAGTCATCTGTTTTTGGGCATTTGGTTGTTTCCAAAGCTTAGCTATTGTAAACAGTGCTGCTATAAACATAGGGGTGTAGGTGCTCTTTGGGATTGATGTTTCTGTGACCTTTGGGTAAATACCTAGGAGTGGAATTGCTGGATCATATGGAAGCTCTATGTTTCGTAGGTCCAGAAATCTCCACACAGCTCTCCATAGTGGTTGGACCAGTTTGCACTCCCACCAACAGTACAGGAGAGTTCCTTTTTCTCCACATCCTCACCAACATTTGTTGTTGCTAGGTTTTTTAATATGTGCCATTCTCACTGGTGTGAGATGGTATCTCATGGTAGTTTTGATTTGCATTTCCCTGATTACAAGTGATGTTGAACATTTTTTTCATATGCCTGTTGGCCATTTGCATTTCCTCTTCAGAGAAGTTTCTTTTTAGCTTTTCTGCCCATTTTTTGACAGGATTATTTTCTTTGTTGTTGTTGAGGCTCATCAGCTCTTTGCAGATTTTTGTGATCAGTCCTTTATCATTAGTGTTGGGTGAAAAAATGTTCTCCCAGTCGGTGTGGTTTCTCTTAGTTTTTGTTATTGTCTCTGTTGCTGTGCAGAAGCTCTTTAATTTGATGTAGTCCCAGCTGTTTATCCTTGCCTTCACTATCACTGCTTTGGGTGATGTGTCTGTAAATATGTCTTTGATGTGAATATCACATAGTGTTTTGCCTATATTTTCTTCTATGTATTTTATGGTTTCAGGTCTTATGTCTACTTCTTTAATCCATTTTGAGTTGATTTTCGTGTATGGTGTGAGGTAGTGGTCAAGCTTCATTCTTTTGCATGTAGCAACCCAGTTTTCCCAGCACCATTTACTGAACAAAGTTTCTTTGCTCCAATGCATAGTCTTTGCTCCTTTGTCAAAGATCAGTTGGCCATAAATCTGTGGGTTTATTTCTGGATTTTCTATTTGATTCCATTGGTCTGTATGTCTGTTCTTGTTCCAATACCATGCAGTTTTGATGATTATGGCTTTGTAGTATAGTTTGAAGTCTGGGAGTGTGGTGCCTCCATTCCCTTCTTTTTTTTTTTTTCAGGAGAGCTTTGGTTATTTGGGGTTTTTGGTGATTCTATATGAATTTCATCAATAATTGTTCTATTTCTTTAAAGAATGATGTTGAAATTTTTATTGGAATAGCATTGAATCTGTACATTGCTTTTGGTAGGATGGCCAGTTTAATAATGTTTATTCTTCCAATCCATGAGCAGGGGGTGTCTTTCCATTTCTTTGTGTCTTCTATTTCTTTTAACAGTGTTTTATAGTTTTCTTTGTATAGGTCCTTGACCTCTTTTGTTAGATTTATTCCCAAGTATTTGATATTTTTTGTTTCGATAATAAAAGGGATGGATTTTTTGATTTCTTCTTCTTCACATTTATTGTTTTACACCCTCATTTATTTAAGGACAATTTCCTATAGATCCAAAGACAAGGTTAGTGGGATGAAATGCTCTGGTACATTGCAAATTTAACAATTTTCACATGCTTCTCCTTCACTTTTATCTATAACATTATCACTTTAATTTGTTATTCTAAAATGCAATTGTTAATTACTAATAATGGGTGTAAAAACATTTAAATATCATTTGTTCAAAGAGAAAACAGTGAGGACTGAGATTTTCAGACTCAAAATTAAAAGGGAAACAACTGTCCAAAAGAAAAAGCAATGAAAAGAAATGTGTATACCCACAATTAATACAGCTATTGTGACCTAAATCCTCGTCTTCATGAAAATAAAACAAATAGAAAAATAAAAATTACATTAGATTACTTCCATAAATTAACTCTGATTATCACTTTTAACTTTTTTTTAATGGAAGATATATATTGATTTAAAAACAGATTTTCACAAGCATGTGTTTTCTGATATTTTTTTCTGCTCTTGACTTCTAAACAAACTCTTTTTTATTGATTAATCACTTATGTCTTGAAAGCTGAATTATTTTAAGAATTCTTTTGTGTAAAGAAAATTTTAGTATTCACACTCACATTTTTATATTTCCCATTTGATATTCTTTTGACACAGAAGATCTTGACACACATAATTCATAAAATTTACCTACTTCTTTATCAATTTTACTCTTTCTTTGACAATGTTCCTTCTACAAATGGATAAAGTTATTCTCAAATTCGTTATAACTTGATACATGAAAAAAGTGAGCCATCTTACTTCACTCCCCATGAGACCTGTGTGGCACAGGCTGCATGCCAGTGGTCAAAATAAATTCCTTTTAAAAAAATTATTTTATAGAGACCAAAGAACATTTGGGAATAAAAGCATAATAACAAAAGAATTATGCTCTATGTGGCATGCCTTCAAATGTAGTTTTTTTATTTTAAACATGTAAGTGTTTTAAAAATATCTAGGACAAGTACTGAGCTTTTGTTAGGAAAAGAGATTGCATAAACCTACCATAGTTAGTGTATATAGGGACACAATAAATACTTTATGAATTAAAGAATGCAAATGCAAAAGCAAAGTTAATGAAAATTCAACATATAGTCTTAAATTGTGGTGTGTTTGGTATTTATTAAACTGTATTGCTATTCAGCAACTAGTTTATACAAAATCTGAAGTTCTGTGATTGGCTATGTTTTAAAAATTGCATTCCTATTAATTTTCTCAATTATCCAAAGATTCATCAAATGCATCATTTTATATCAGTAAACACATCATTTAACTATGTAGTCTTATATTCAGTTATTATTTACTACTCCCCTTGATTCAGTTTTTAATTTAGTTTGTGAATACATTTGTGCTTACAAATAAGCCTTTTGTCTTTTAAATATGAATACGAGATGTTCATTAAAAGCTTTAAGAAAGAAAAAAAAATACACATGCTGTATTTTCATCCACATGATTGACCAGTCATAAATGTTTGGAATCCATTGTTTATATATGTTCCAAAACACTTTGATTTAGCTGAAGATCTTACTATAAAAGTTGTCATTTTTCATTACTATTATTAAATATTTTTGTGTGTGATGGAAAAAGCTAGATTTTATTTATAAGCTGATTCTTGGAATATGTCTCAATTAGTAAGTGTCCTTAAAATGAAAGCTCTGTTAGAATGAATTTCTTGATACTAACCACTATGATACCAGAAATCTTAGATATTTCACAATCAATAAAGTCTGCATTTCAGATGTCAGGTCAGCAACTTTCTCTAGAACATCCACTTTGATTATTAGCTAAGGTTGCCAAATCCCTGTACAGTGCAGCCACACAGTTAGAACTTCTCTAGGCTCTAAAACACATCTCCCTAGTTTATATTGGAATGTTCCCTCTGGCTGCTTTAATACCAGTTGAAACAAAGTTAAGTTGTTATATATTTTTTCTTTAACTTTTTATTCAGGCACAATTTTTAGGTATTTTCTTCAAACACTTCCTTTAGTTAGCATTCATCAGTTTAGCATTCAAGTGATCATTTTGCTTTAAGGTAATTGTAAATAAGTAAAGTAAAATATGGGAATAGTAAGAAAATGTTAGCTAGTAGAAAATCTAATAATAATTGTTTTCTGTAAGTATATGCCATTCTGAGTACATATAATTCAAATGAACATATGATAAAAGTTATTTGAGTTCACCTGTTTTCTTTCTGCATAAACAATATTATGGCAAATACTTGTCACAACTTTTGCATTTATTTCCTTCTTTCAGCCATCCTAGCAACCTTAAGGTTGAATTTCATAAATAAGAATCAATACAGCAAGGGTGAGCTTGTCACTTCTTAAGGCAGCTAAAGAAGAGATGTAATTTTCACATTTTTTTTTTAAACTCAAATTGTTAGTCCCACATTCAGGGATGCACATAACCATGAGAAGCTATGCAGTGTAAATTACCTTCACAAGAAAAATCCAGAGAATATTAATTATTTCAAATGACCTAAGGGACAGAGGAGTTATTATAACTTCAAGAAACAGCCAAACATTATTAATTCATACAGTATTCATTGTATCACCACAGATCATGCCAGATCCCTTTTGATATTATTAGATGTGATGTACCATATATACAGTTTGCAATAAATGGCCTTATGAAGAAATCTGCCCCTATTTTAATGAAATTAAATAGCAAAGAGGATACCTATAGCTGAATTCAAGATTTGTTATCTGAAACTATATTTTAGGAATAGATAGATAGATAATCATCCTATATATCACGTTCTACAGCTAGGAGAAAATAGATAATAGAAACACTAATCTGAGTAATACAACAAACAATTTCATTCTTTTTCTCCTTTCATATCAATAAAGTCATTGTTTAGTTTTCAAAAACTTTTTGCTGGTTTTCCATGTTGTGGCATGTTGGTATGCTGGTGTTATAGAACAATGCAAATTAGAGTAATAGAATTACTTTGATATTTTATATATATTGCCTCAGAAAGAATAACAAATCCTGATGTGCATTATTAATTCTAGGGGTGATATTATTGCTGTTCTTAGTTTAATTTACTAAGTTAAGTGCCTGTTAAGTAAACATATTGGTCAAATGCCTTACACACATTTCACTTAATTTTGGTAGAAAATCCAAAGATAGAAATTGTTATTCTTCTATTATGTTAAATATTTATGATCAAGCAAAAGTTCTATTCATCCAACCATTTGTCAGTTGGCAAGGTCAATAAAGAGTGAACACATATTGTATGACACAATATCATTGCCTAAAAGCCCTCCTTTCCCTTTAATTATACATTCAATTTCAACCATTGAAAAAATATTTGACATTATAAAATATCACAAATGTCAATTTCTATGGCTTCCCTACTATATAAAACAAGCCAAAGCTGCTTACAGTTTAATAGATGTCAAGCTGATATTTGGCCAGATACAGAAAGTCTTTTCTCTGAGTTTTTGTATTTGAGAAAAGTGAGGTCAGTTTTTATTTTCAGACACTTCAAATAAAATGTCCATACGCAACATGAGAGTATGAACCAGAACAACCTTTCAAAATCTGCTTGTATTTGTTTCAGTAATGCCAATGCAGATATTTACCTAACTTATGAAGAAGCAGATAGGTGAAGAAGTAGGTTATCTGTGTGGGAATTTTCTACATGAATTAGTTATGGTCATTTTCATGATGGGATGAAGATTCTTCCTTTACTTTTTCTGAACGGCATGCACAAAATGCCAAAACTTTTGAAAAGTGAAAGATTACAAACATGCATAAGCACACACATATTATAAGTGACCCAAATGTTTTGTACTCTATTTGGCAATATCTTTTAGGTAAAACATCTATGTTTCCCAATATTGAAGTAAATGGAAATATCTAGATATGTGCCATTGTTAAAATTGCTCCTATTTTTCACTTTATGTTTTATTATTCTTTGTGCTACATAAATACTGCTAGCTCTAATTCCTTGTAAAAAAAATTCTATGGTTGAGCTGAACTTGTTTCCTTTTATTTGGTCCTTTTTCCCCCTTCTTTTCTTTATTTTCATTCTTTATTTTCATTCTTCCTTTCTTCTATTTTCTCCTTAAGCATTTTAGCCACCAAAAAAATCATAAACTCAGTGTTCTTATGGAAAATATGGAGCATACAAGTGGGATAATAGATACAGAATTGTCAGTGTCTATTCTGAAAAATGATCTGTATTAGGAATGAGCTGGCAAGCCACAAAAAGGGGAGTAGTCATACCTCAAAAGTAATCACAAACAGAATGGTTAATACCTCAGGATATTTTCAAATTTATTTTTAGTTTCTTGTGCTGCTTTCCTTCGAATATCATTAGCTTTTCATCATCTGCCCAATGTATAGTCTCAACCATATGGTGGTAAAATATCATACAATGAAAGGTAGCCATGTGCTAAATCCTATTCTTAATGTTTCAAATGTCATTGAACTCACACAATATTCCTAAGAAGTAAATATTAGTGTATTCTGGATTTTGAGATGCAGCATATTTGGAAATTAATACAACAGACTGTTTTGGTTCAAATTCCACCCCTGTGCTTATTAACTGTCCAACCCTATGTAATTGTATAGCATATCAGTACCTGCCTTTTCTCTTTTATAAAGGTTAAATTTCTTGTGAATGCAAAGAATGCTCTATTTTGCCAATAAAAACATTTTAAGTGGTGGAAGCTAAGGCACAGTATTCCCTGTGATACTAGGACTGGTATCCCAGCTATTTTACATGGAGATTATAACTTTTACCTTATACTGTTGAACTGATCAATGGCCATTTCCCCAAAATCAAAGATGCCAGTATATATGTGAACAAATTCTTTTGAGTTCCGGGATATTAATCAGAACTCCTATTCATGCATATCTCATCATGTACCACAATTCCAGGAGCCCCTGAAAATAAGCTCCAAAGTGTGTAGCATCCTTACTCCTTCAGCTGATTTTGGAGCAATACAATCTGCTGCGTATGTGCCTAAGAAAATGTTTTAGCAAATTAACTTTTAATGATTTTACACTCACAAAATGGTCATGAGGCTTAGGAAATTTGTCAATGACAGAAGAATGACAATTATAGGAAATATGCAGACATAAGAAAGCAAAAAAGGATCAATTTACTGTTTATAACTAGGTTCCTTGTTACATGTTCTTCATCAGCCTCATGACAGTGGCAGAGGACACTAACAATCTAATCTTAACACCTAAAATTTCTCAAACAGCTTTGAAATGGTCCTTTAGAATATGGATAAATCACTAGTATTAATAAAAGCATTATGTTATTCACAGGTTAAACTATAGTACAATCTTTACAGAAATTAAATAATAAAATTAGAATGACAAAGCAGTATTACACTGAGGTATAATGAATATTACAAGGTAAAATAGTTTAAAAGTTATTAAAGTTCTCATTTATGTTTATATGAAAAGATTCTTCAAATTTTTGGATTTTTTTATTCATCGATGAAATGTTATTTTAGTAGACTAATATATAGAAAATATATTTTAAAAATGAGCCAAAATCATACTTCAAAGGTAAAAGTTACATTCTGACAATGTTTGAGGAAATAAAAGTATTTTAAAAAATAAACCCATGAAACAGAAAGCATTTTTAAATGCTTAGAGAAAATTATTGTGCCTACCACCCAGATATCATAAAGTTTAGGATTGTCTCTATTAATCCAATAGTTTTTTTCTACCAGGATTGTTTTGTTTTTCTCTTACCCCGAAAGTGGAATTAAAGCTCAGCTATATCTTTCCAAATCACTTTTATTTACCATTTTATCATCCTTTCTTCTTTCTTTTCCATTTAGGAAGAGGTATAAAGTTTTCCATGTCACTGGTAAATTATCCTGTCAATTTTCTTTTTTAGAGAATAATATTGGCTATTCATTTCAGTTGGTCTATATTTTCTTTAAATTCTCTTTGACTTTTCAGCCATTTTATTTTGTCTTTTTCTCTCATTTTTAACTATTTTTCTATGGTATTAGTCTTTCTGAAATTTTATATAAGTAACATATTCTTTTTATTTTAAAGATTATTTATTATTTATACAGGTACTGGGTACAGTCAGAAGCACGGGAGGGTGAGAGAATTCACCAGAGCCAGAGGGGAGAGCAGAACAGGCAGAAGGACCAAAGTACACTGCTGAGGGGAGCAGCGGGTGGCAGGAGAGGTCTGCCCACCATGTGGGACCCTCTTCTGGTGGCCGGGGAGCAGCCGGGGATCGAACCGGCGATGCAGAGGCTGCGGGCAGCTTCGCAACCCAGTGCTCAACCTCTGTGCCACCGGGGAGGCCCCAACATATTCTTTTTTAAATTGCCTGTTTTCCTATAGAAAAGTGTCACTGTAAGACTGATGTCTCGCTCTTCACCACAATGATTATCTCCTATTATGCTGAAGCATGGTTGAAATAAACATATATATCATGACCGTCAATATTTAGGGTATGGAATTAACCTTCAGTAAAAACATGTTAAAAAGAAAACGGTTTTTCATTCTCTATCACCTTGAATATTAATCCACAAGATGACTGATAATCAGAACCACTGGACAAATTTTCACTGAAGGGTCATTAAGTTTCATATAAGGATCTGCTGACCTACAGTACAATCTGTTTCCACAATTATTGGCTCTTTCTAATGTAAATACAATTTATTGATAACTTAAAGATTTAATTTCCATTAACAGAATTAGTGAAAAAATATTCATTATATACAGTAAATTTCCAACATCTTAATCATCATTTCTCTCCCTGAAATTCCAGACAACTTCCTACTCTTCATCCATAATACCTACTCCTGTAGGGGAGAGTGTTTTCTACCTGTGTATATAATATATTCATTTATCCTACCTAGACCTCTGGGCAAGATTTAAGGACTACATCACCTACTTATAAAACAGTCCATAAAATGATTTCAATCAAACATGGATGAAATGGAGAAATCACTCATGCACTCTCAGAATAATGAAACTTAGAACTGAGAAAGTGATCTCCAGTAAATGCTTGATTTATAGAAGATTAGAACTTCTCTCTTAACTAATCACCATCTATCAAGCCCATGAACTTATTGCTTAAACTTTGATCTTTTTCCAATTTGTACTCTCTTGCACATACAAAATACAGCCTATCCCAACCCCAACGGCCTTGACTTAACATTTCCCTAGTTGCAGTCCTCTTCAATTTCTAAATAGGTATATTTTGAGTTGGCCTCAACTTAATTCTTTATTTAAATTGACAGTAGGTCGCAGAAAGCATCAAGATGGCACCCTATGACTGACATAAATTAAAATAAAGCAAAGTGAATTTTGTACTTGGTCCTACTAACTTTGCTATATCTCACAAGTAGGAAATTTAAAGGAAAAAAAGTTGCAAAGAAAGAATAGCCTGAACTATTGAACTGGGTCCCTGTCTTCTGAGAAGACAGAATCAGTGATATCTGTTAAAGAAAATAAATGTTTTCCCCAATATGTTGAATCAAACACACTTAGTTAGATATAAATATATATCTTCCTCAACTTATGATAGAGTTACATTCCATAAACCCATGTTAGGTTGAAAAAACCTAAGGAAAAAAATGCATACAACACCCCTAACCCGCCAAACATTATAGCATAATATAGTCTAGCTAAACTGTGTTCAGAACCCTTATATTAGTCTACAGTTATGCAAAATCATCTAACACTGTTACACAATTAAAAAAAATGGGGCCTCCCTGGTGGTGCAAGGAGTTAAGCCTCAGCACTATGAAGCAATTCACGGCTACTGCAGCTCAAGTAAGATCCCCAGCCACGGAGGTGACCCACATGGTGCAGCAGACTTCCCCTGTCTCACCCACTGCTCCCCTCAGCAGTGTATTTCTGTACATCTGCCTGTTCTGCTCCCCACTCCGCCTTTGTTGAATCCTCTCAGCCCCCACATCTCTGGCCTGCACCCCAGCTCTTGTATGCATAAATAAATCTTTAAATAAATAAATAAATTGATAAATGTCTCATATAATTTACTGAATATTGTAAAGTGAAAAACAGAACGTGCTAATTCAAAATTTGAAGTGAGATTTCTACTCAATGTGAATCATTTTGGCACAATTGCAAACTATATAAAATTAAATGTTAATAATAAATATGTAAAATATCAAGAAGTACTTATGCTAAAATCATCATATTGGTATCTATATTTCATAGACTTACTTAATAAAAACATTCTTAATTTTTTTTAAAATGTGAATATTTTTGACCAGGTCAAACTTGGTATTCTCCTGGCTTTATTTTCTTCTTCATATAAATTTTGGCAAAACCCCCAAGGTGTGATCCAAAGATAATACCAGTTGCCACATCAGGAGAAGAAAATTTAGGTATATAAAACCTTAAGAAGGAAATACTCTTCTGTCCCACTCTATAAATTTCTTAGAAGCTGACATCTAATATGTCAACAAAATTCCATGAGTACAAAAGGGAATCCCAAGAGAACCTCAGAATACAAATGATGACAATAAAGATATTATAAGCACACTGCACAGTATAGTGTCAGCATTAATTCAACATTCTAGAACTTTGATGTATTTTTTATACTCTGCATTACTCTTATTACTTCAGTAATTTTACCTCAGATATATATTCTTTATGTTATATTTCATCCTGCAAAAATTCATTTAATTTAGAGATGAACAGAGACACTAACAAACCAGTTTATGACAAGGTGACAGCATATTTTACACTTATGGACAAATGTGTATAATCTTAAAAACTGTTAACAAAAATAATTTAAAATATAAAACACCTGAAAAACTTTTATTATACTTCCCTTTATTTAGATTTTAAATTCACCCATAAAAGAAGTTAGTGTAGAAGAAACAGTTATAAACAATATACTTGTGGTCTGTTTAATTTTCCAATACTATTTACTTTTTTAAAGATTTATTTATTTATGCATATAAGAGTTGGGGTACAGGCCAGAAATGTGGGGGGTAAGAGGATTCACCAGAGACAGAGTGGGGAACAGAACAGGCAGACTGACTGAAATACACTGCTGAGGGGAGCAGCGGGTGTGACAGGAGAGGTCTGCTTTTCCATGTGGTTTCTCCCTGGTGGGCCGGGGATCAAACTAATGCTGCAGAGACTGTGGATTGCTTCATAGTGTGGTGCTTAACCCCTTGAGTCACCAGGGAGGCCATAATTTTACAACACTATTTAGTAGAAAATATAGAATTACTAAATGTTAATTATTAACAACTACTATACTTATATATACATTTATATATATAAATTGACCTATGTGTATAAAATTATATCAGAGTAAGTATAAATAAAATACTGGATAAAGATAAAACTGGAATTTCATTATGAAATCATATAACTTTAAGAATATCTTACAATGAATTTCACATTAAACTGAAAAAATTAAATGCAAGATTTGCTTATTTTTTTCTCTTTCGAATTAAGTGACAAAGAAATAATGCTGTTGGGTTTAGTCTTTTCCAGCTAGGGAAATATGTTTTTAAAATGCTAAATAGCTCATAAATTAATGAACATAAAGTTACCAAACATAGTTTAAATTTTTATTAATCTGCCTTGCATTAATTAATTTTACAGAAAACATTGTTCCAAGTTCTTTGTTGATTATGTAAAAAAGGGAAATCATCTAAAAAAGGCATATACTATAGGGGCCTTCCTGGTGGTGTAAGTGGGTAAGCACTGCACTATGAGGCAATCTGCAGCCTCCGCAGCACGAGTTCCATCCCCAGCTGGCCAGGGAGCAACCCACATGGTGAGGCAGACCTCTCCTGTCTGGCCCACTGCTCCCCTCAGCAGTGTATTTCAGTCAGTCTGCCTGTTCAATTCTCTGCTCTGTCTCTGGTGAATCCTCACACACA
This sequence comes from Talpa europaea, assembly GCF_964194135.1. NCBI lineage: Eukaryota > Metazoa > Chordata > Mammalia > Eulipotyphla > Talpidae > Talpa > Talpa europaea. The sequence continues at coordinate 125,086,223 of NC_140073.1, read as the reverse complement.
CACCCCCACCCCCCATATCTCTGGTCTGTATCCCAGCTTTTGTATGAATAACTAAATCTTTAAAAAAAAAAGGCATATACTATAGGGAATCAAATTTAGAGAGGAAAATTTTATCCTTTCATAGATCACCACAAAAGTGATTTAAACACTTTAAACATTAAAGTTTTTTGAAATAGCTATTTATAATTTTATTTTAAATAATTTTATTGGTGTAGCACTGAATTATATCACTACATAAGTTTCAAATATGCATCACTGAAAATCAGTATGTGTATACAGTATATAACCATCACCTTTTCCTTTCCCTACTGGTAACCACTAATATATCTTTTACTGCAAAAGTTTATTTTCATTTAGTTCATCTATTTTTTTGTCTCTACATATCACATATGAGTGAAATCATATGATATTTGTCTTTCTCTGAAATTTTACCAATGATAACTTCTACAATAGGTACCAAATAAAGTTCATGAAGTTTTGTTCTATTAGTGTGAAATGTGCCATTGGGAATTTAATAGGAATTGCACTAAATATTTATGTGACTTTAGGTAAGAGAGTCAATTTAACAATGTTAATTCTGCCAGTCCAGGAACATGGACTACCTTTCTACTTTTTTCTATCTCCTTTTATTTCTTTCAACAACATCTTTTCTCTACATAAAAATCTTTCACTTTTCAGTTACATTTATTCAAAAGAATTTAATTATTTTTGATGTTTTTGCAAACTGAACTGTTTCCTAATTTCTCATTCTGCTAGTTCCTTATTTACATATAGAAGTGCAACACATTTTTATATTAATTTAATATCCTGCCTTTTTATACTGATAGAAGAACAGGTTTCAGTATTTCATCATTGAATATGCAGTTGGCTGTGCGTCTGGCAAAAATACCATTTATTATGTTGTACATTCTTTCTATATTCATTTTGTTGAGGGTTTTAGTATCAAAAGTATGGGGGGTCTTGCCAAATGCTTTTTCTGCATCTATTGAGATGATCATATGATTTTTGCCCTTCCTTAGTTGCCATGGTGTTCAGATAAGAAGTTATTACAATTATCCAGGTGTGGAAATGACATTTTTAATTAAGTGGAAGCATTCTAGATAGAGAAAAAGGCTAGAAGCACTGTGCTTGATGAATACATTCATAAGTCATGAGCCCTATTATTAGACACAAATTTCAGACATTATCATTAGTCATTGCTAATAGATACAAGACACTTAATGTTAAGAGCTAACAGAGAATAGTTTGCCTTTTGAAACACTGGAAATTTTTGTAAAGCTGGATAGGTTAGTTTTGGAATTTCTTTCTTGATACTCTTGAAATACACACAATATAGAAGACATTTACCAAATCAACAGTGACAAATAGATACAGCTTTGTTTGAACATCATTTTAAAAATTGTCTTTGGGGCCTCCCCAGTGGCGCAGCGGTTGAGTGCTGGGTTGCGAAGCTGCCCGCGGCCTCTGCGGCGCCAGTTCGATCCCCGGCTGCTCCCCGGCTACCGGAGGAGGGTCCCACATGGCGCGCAGACCTCTCCTGCTGCCCGCTGCTCCCCTCAGCAGTGTACTTCGGTCCTTCTGCCTGCTCTGCCTCCCGCTCTGGCTCTGGTGAATTCTCTCACCCTCCCGTGCTTCTGACTGTACCCAGTGCATGTATAAACAAACAAACCAAACAAACAAATAAATAAATAAAAAAGCATGCCTCTAAAAAAAATTTTAAAAAAAATTTATTTAAAAATTGTCTTTGTACTAAGTATGTCTTATTCTATTAATATAAATTCTAGTTTACTATTGTGAACCCTAAGTCTATATATTTTTGTTAGGACTATCAATCATAGTACCCAATTGCTTGATATAGTAGTGCATGTGACCCAAAAATGAGTATTTTATTTTTTTTTGCAATTTCCTAAACAGATAATATGGTTAAAATGGTAGATACATAATCCAGAGAATATACAATAATATTTTTCTAGAACTTTAAAAAATAATTAGGGACTTTCTATCTATTTTTTAAAATATTTCTGGTCCAGTATTGTTCATTTCTTCAATCCATGGAACAAATTTCTCAGAGATGGACAGAAAGAAGAAGAAAAAGTAGAATCAGAGTGAAGAAAGCAGAATGATGATGAGTGAATAAGACACTACACCGAAGACTTTGAAGATGGAGAATGGTTCATGATCCAAGGTACAGAATAATATGTAAGGAGATAGAAATATCAAGGAAATAGATTCTCCCCTATAGTCTCCAGATGGAGTTATCCTACCTGAAACCATGACTTCAGCCTAGTGAAAACAGTTTCATAATTCTGGCCTCCAGAAATGTAAAAGTATTCAATATGTGATAATTTTGATACAGAGGTTATAGAAAGTATATACACACACACTAACATATAGAGGTGTGTGTAAATGTAGTATGAATGTCATAGGAAGTTTATATATGCATGTACATGTTTATATAAATATGTTTAAATATATTAAATATACAAATGCATATATACATATATATGGCATTACATAGTAAATATAAATATGTTGTAATTATGAAATACACCATTTAGTTTTCATAGCAAGGATATGCTAAACATTAATGAAAAATTAAATATAAGTATATAGAATAAATAAGAAATATGTATAGATTGTAGATATAAAAACACATTACCCAAAATATACTTAAGTGTTAATAGCAAAGTTGTGATAAATTTCCATTTCAAATCAGAATGCTTTCCATCAATTTCTACACTTCAGAATTTTTACTTTTTTTAATAATAGATTTTTGTTTTACAGATTTATTTATTTATTTATATAAGCACTGGGTACAGTCAGAAGCGCAGGAGGGTGAGAGAATTCACCAGAGCTAGAGTGGGGAGCAGAGCAGGCAGAGGGACCGAGGTACACTGCTGAGGGGAGCAGCAGGCGGCAGGAGAGGTCTGTGCGCCATGTGGGAATCTCCTCTGGTGCCCGGGGAGCGGCCGGGGATCAAACCGGTGCTGCAGAGGCTGCGGCCAGCTTCGCAACCCAGCGCTCAACCACTGCACCACCGGGGAGACCCCCAATAATAGATATTTTCTATTCCTTAAACATTTGTTGGATATCTTCAGAATTTTATTGAATGAAGGATACTACATTTTCAATTTTGCTACCAATATGGACTCTTTTAAATATAATTTTATGAGTACTTTTAAATATACTTTTATGCATTTATATAGTAACTGATTATGATTTGTTTTTAGATGGCATATCAGTCTGTCATGAAATTCCAATTATAATAGCCAATTGTTCAACATTTCTGACTAGAATTCTAGAAAAAAAATCTCATTTTTGAGTGAAAGAGTTACAATGATTCTTTATAAGTTTATATGTATAAGTTCTGAAGTGCAATTTCATAGAGCAGAAACAGATTGAATAGGTCAGGTAGTTATAAGCTAATGAGAAATAAATTGCTATAATCAGTGACCTAACATTGCCTGAAGGATTTCTTTCTACAGTAATGGATTCAGCTGGCAAAGGGTCTTAATGTTGCTGTTTGAAAGTCCTGTTTGGCATTTGTAATATTATTCTAAAGCTTGATTACATCATGGACAAGTTAATCCATTACAAAGCACTTGCCTGAAGTGATTTGATTTTAATGTTTCATGAGTAGCCAGTTGTACAGGACTAAAAGTATAATTGGCTTACTCCTTACCAATAGAATGACTCTTCATTCTTTTGTAAATCAGTTTTTGCTCTAGTCTTTTGGGCAATGTTGTATGTTTTCCTGGGTTTTGTTTTTTGGTTCAGTCTTGAGAAAAAAATGTTTTTAGTTTACAGGTTTACTAATTTAAACCCATTCTTTTTTTTAATGAAAAGTCAATGTAATATGCATACAAATCATGACTCATCTTTTGACTAGAATGTGGGATTTTTTAAAAAAGATTTTATTAGTTTTTTATATCATTGTTCATTTTTAAACAATATTTGCTTCTGCCCACCCCCTCAGGTGTAGTCCCCATAGAGTTTCCTTCATCAGTGTAGCCATGTACCATCACCACAGTCCCCTGTGCTCCCCCCTCCCTCCCTTTGATTCCTCTACCACCTCCTCACCTGTAGTATGTCTCTGATTTATAATTGTCTGTTTTTGCTTTGTTGTGTTTTGTACTGTTATTATTTTTTACACTGATGTTTTATTTGGTTCCCCTATATACCTGCTATAAGTGAAACAATCTGGTATTTTTCCTTTTCTTTCTGGCTTATTTCACTGAGCATAATTCCTTCTAGCTCCATCCATGTTGCTGTGAATGGCATGGTTTTATCTTTTTTGATTACTGAATAATATTCCATTGTGTATATATGCCATGCATCTTGATCCAGTTGTCTATTTTTGAGCATTTAGGTTGTTTCCATGTTTTACCTATTATAAATAGTGCTGCAATAAGTTGAAAGAATATAACATCAACAAACAGAATATAAATTACTGATGCTAACTAATTTAAACCATTCTTGACAATCATTCATAGGTAATTTATTTCAAAACTTCAACATTGTTACTTAGCATCAATGATGTATATTCTATTTGTTGATTTTATATTCTTTCAACTTATTTCCCTTGGTATAGGGTAACCAAAATGATATATTTTATAGATCAAAATGAAAGTAGTGGGGAGAAAATGTCTTTACTATGAAGAGTTTGTAGCAACAGCCACTGGAAATGATGATTTCATTGTAACAGTAACCAGAACCATTTTACTATATATTTCATTTTTCCCATTACTAGGTACAGGGTAGTACCTGGTTATTTTGGACATGACATATGACTATATGCTCAATAAATAGGGAATTTATTAGTGCAATTCACTTTGCATTCTCTTGTCCTTCTGTAGTACTAGCCAATATTTCAGACTGGAATTGCGCTGTCAGCCTAGGTTATGGGAAAAAGCTATAGAGCAAAATCTCAAATAATTAACAGTCAACATGTAGCCTGCCTGAAAAATAAGTCACAAATATTTGGAAACATTTATTACAACAACATCTACAACAAAACCTACACATATAAATATATAAATGCCACACACACCCAACATACACACACACACATGCAAACTGATGAACATTTTGTATGTGTGTATAATTAATCGTGCAAACTATTGAATTAATGTTTCTCTTGATACCTAATTGGTGATTTAGTTTATTGATGAGTTGACCCTGTTTCATAACTACAAAAGAAATAACACATGAGGTATTGCTTCACATGTTATAACTAACTTTTACCAGTTTAATTCAAACCCCTACTTGTAGCTAATTATATATATTGGTAGCATAATAGGATATACTGTATTAAAAAGAAAACTACAAAAGAACTCACAAGTGCAAAATCAGGGATTGTACAGGGTCATGTAAGAGATGTCTAAAAAAATATCCAATTCCTTTAAAACCAGGGAGCTGCACTGATAAAATTTAGTAAATTCTTCTAGATATTATTATTATAAAGACTTCATGAATAGCTCTAAAAATTTCCAAAAAGAAAATCCTCAAGCTTATTTTGAAAGATGAAGGAAAAAAATGGATAGGTAGCACAGGAAGCTGTATGTATATGCAGAGAAACTTCACTGAATTCATTTTCTTTTGAATAATAATCATGACATGCATTTCAAAAACTGATGAAAAGACACATCTGCATGGTTATTAAAGGATTTGAAATACAAGAAAAGTTAAGCATTTTCCATAAGGTCAATGATACATATGCACACATACATACATGTATATGTATATGCACATATGCACAAACACCATGTAAGTATTTAAAAGAGGACAAAATTAAGTATTCAATATTTTAATAGATCGTAAAATTTATATGCTTATGTCCATTTAATCAGATTATGAAATGTAAATGAAGTTGTAACAGTGTTAAATCAAAAATAGTAGTAAATTTACCCTTGGCAGGAAGGAAAACCTAGGGGTAACCCTCAGCCAGGGCAGTTATTTTTTTAAAAAACTTTCATTTGGTTAACACATTTGACTTTAAGGTGTCCTATTTAGTACTTGTGGCAAATCTTAATAAAGTATGAGATAGAAGCTACTACCCTCAAAAGAATTTTGACTATTAGGACCCATGTGATGTATCCTTAAATGCTTGCTTGAATTACTTACTGATTGCTAATTCAAAGAAACAAGTTAAAATATATTAATGGAAATAAAGTAGTGATGGTTGAATAAAATTCATTAAAAAACCAATCAATTTAAACATGCATTTTTGTAAACCTTGTTATTAAGAGAGAGAAAAGGAAAATCACCTTTCCTTTTTTCTCTCTCAAAATTTATGTGTAATATACCAGGTCCACTAAGAAGCATTTTAAAAGTCATATTTTTGTGTATTTTGTTTAAATGTTTTATTTATTCATAAATTAAAAAATAGCCTTGATTTATTTAATTGAAGAAGAATATTTGAATTTCTTTATACCCCTGAAAAGTACAAAATTATACACATGAAATAAAATTGGAATAAAAAGTAACAAAAATATATCAAAATAAAACATCAAATTAATAGAGTATTTGTCAATATATTCACATATAAGAAATTGTCCCTGTTCTCTTTGGTTAAAAAAAAATGACTGTATTAGGGGCGGAGCAACATGGCGGCGAGGAGACGCTGCGAGTAAGATCTCCCATTAAAAAAAGTTAATAGGGAGGAAAAGCGGCAGGTCCCAGTGAGAACTGGGACAGGGAAGATAAATGGACGACTCCAGCAAACTGCCCGAAAGAAGAAAGTTGCCATAAAAGAGGACGAGAAGGGAGGGAAGCGCAGAACCCTGCTCCCCTCCCCCGCCCACAGAGGCGGCACTCTCCGACCCGCAGAGACAAGGGAAACAACAAACCAAAACGCCCAACAAGAAAAACGGATGCAGCAAGCAGGACTGTGAGTGGAAAGGAACTATTTCAGCCACCACACCCCGTGAACGGGAGCTGAGGCGAACCCTGCAGGATCCACCGCGGAGGTGAGCTCCACGCGCCATTAAGGAGAGCCCCGCCCACCAGGAGGAGACCAGCACCTGCACACAGCCCCTGCCGCCTGGTAAGCTTGCGCGAAAGCGGCGCTTGGATTGCAGCTGCCCAGGTCCCCGCACCTGCGACCTAGGCTTGCGGGGAGACAGCGGAGGCCCTCCCTGAGTGAGCAGGAACAAGGTGTCCAGGCAGGGGAGCGGGATTCAAAAGGCGCCATTCCCACGCCACTGATCTGGGCTACAGCCCGCGTCCTGGAACTGAGGGCTTTGGAACTGAGACCCGGGGCACGAAATTAGGGGCGTGGGTTCCCCACGACGGTGGGGCACAAGGCAGACACAGCACCCCAAAGCCGTTGAGGTGTACCCTACCATCCCCGCTCTGCTCCCTGTCCCACGGGGTGGAAAATCAGCTCCCCAAGGGCTCTAGGAGAGATCTCTGGTGCCACATAGCGACTTGACCCCAGCACAGGCTACTGAAGGAGCTAGTGGCCAGCTGGGGAGTTAGCCCACACCGGGCCCCTTCTGAACAAGTAGTCTGAGCCCACAGGGAGAGCGAGCACCCACAGCCGGGGCAGACCAGGCGCGCAGAAGAGTGTGCCTGAGACCAGAAGCGCAGGGAGTGTGTCCCACATCACCATTTTAGAACAGGGACATTTCTTCAGTAAAGACTACCTGCAGAAGGCTTCCTCAGGAGCCAGAGGTGAGCGGGGGAAGTTCGCCCACGCCAGACCCCCTCTGGCCTGCAGTCCAAGCCCAGAGGGGAGCAGGAACCCACCGCCGGGGCAGACCAGGCGCACAGGGGAGTGTGTCCCCACATCGGCATTTTAGAACAGGGACCTTTCTCCAGTAAAGGCTGCTTGAAACTGACAGATGACTCCTGGAAGAACCAGAGGGGAACAGAGAAGCCCACCCAAGATGCCGGCCAGTCCCAACAACACAGTGTCCCAACGCATACGGCAAATTAGAAAACAGACAGTAGGGAGGAGAAGAACCACACGCAACCTAGCAACTCTCCAGAGAAAAAGCACACCACAAAAAGAAAGCCAGCCCCCAGATTGCAACGACAATAACTTGGAAGAATTTCTGAGCCTTCCAGAAAGAGAATTTAAAATTGCCGTGATTAAAAAACTGACAGAAGTCATAAAGGAAAACAATGATAAGGGAAAATAATCAACGATCAGAAGAATGCAATTGAGTCCCTAGAGAGGGAAAACAATGGTCAGAAGAAAGAAATTGAGTCCCTAAAGAGGGAAGTAAAATAAATGCAGGAGATCAAAGAATTAATGGAAGAACTAAAGAATTCTGGGAAAAGCAATGAAAGCAGAATAGATGAAATGGAAGAACGAGTAAGTAATCTTGAAGACACAGAAATAAAAAGAACCAAAACAGAAAAGGAAAGAGAAGTACGAAGGAAAAAGAACGAAGAAAGACTTCGGGAACTATCTGACTCCATGAGGAAAGGAAATATAAGAGTTATAGGAATACCAGAAGGAGAGGAGAGAGATGTAGGAACAGAGAAAATATTCAAAGAGATAATTGAAGAGAACTTCCCAAATGTGAAGAAGGAGCTGAAAATTGATATACAAGAAGCAAGAAGAACACCAAACTTCCACGACGAAAGGAAAAATACAGCAAGACACATAATAGTAAAGCTCCCAAGAATCCAGGACAAGGAAAAAATAATGAAGCTGGCAAGAGGGAAGAAACAGATAACATTCAAAGGAAAACCAATCAGGCTGACATCAGACTTCTCCGAAGAAACACTACGGGCAAGGAGAGAGTGGAGGGACATAGTCAACAGACTCCAAGAAAACAGATGCCAACCAAGAATACTCTATCCCGCAAAGCTCTCCTTCCTCTTTGAAGAAAGAATATGGACCTTCCCAGACAAACAGAAACTCCGGAATTTCATTGCAACTAAACCCCCACTCCAAAAAATACTACAAGGAGTCCTAAAGCCAGAACCTCACAGCGACGAATAACAATGAAAGAAGGCCAAAAAAAAAAAAAAGTTATTAAAAGAATAAATAAATAAAATCAAAGGAAAGACAAACACAATGGCAAATACAGATGTTAACATATCAATATTAACTCTAAATGTAAATGGACTAAACTCTTCAATAAAAAGACACAGAGTTGCAGCCTGGATTAAGAAACAAAACCCAACCTTTTGCTGTCTCCAGGAAACACATTTAGCTACAAAAGATAAAAATAGGCTCAAAGTTAAAGGATGGAAAACAATCTTACAAGCAAATGGACCAAAAAAGAAAGCAGGAACAGCTATACTTATATCAGATAAAACAGATTTCAAACTCAAAAAGATAAAAAGAGACCCCAATGGTCACTACATTATGATCAAGGGGACAATACTTCAAGAAGAAATAACACTCATTAACATATACTCACCAAACGAAGGAGCACCAAAATATATCAGACAACTGTTGTCCTCTCTGAAAACAGACATCAGAGAAAACACATACGTAGTGGGAGACTTCAACACACCACTATCAACAATGGATAGATCAACAAGACAAAAAATAAGTAAAGAAACCAAAGCTCTAAATAAAGACCTAGAGCAATTGGGCTTAACAGACATCTATAGGACACTAAACCCCAAAAAAACGGAGTACACATTTTTCTCAAGCGCACACGGATCATTCTCCAGGATCGATCACATACTGGGGCACAAGACAAACATCAACAGATACACCAAGATTGAAATCATATCAACCATCTTTTCTGACCATGAAGGCATCAAACTAGAAATAAACCATAAAAAGAAGGCAAGGAACTTTCCTACCTCATGGAGATTAAAAACCACACTACTGGAAGACCATTGGACTAATGAGGAGATCAAAGAAGAAATTAAAAAATTTTTTGAATTGAACGACAAGGAGGACACCAATATCCTAAATGTATGGGATGCAGCAAAAGCAGTAATAAGAGGAAAATATATAGCAATAGAAGCTCACATCAAGAAACAAGAAAGAACGCAAAGAAACAACCTAATCTCGAAGCTCAAAGATCTAGAAAAAGAACAACAAAAAAACCCCAAAACCAGTAGAAGAAAAGAAATAATAAAAACCAAAGCAGAAATAAATGAAATTGAAACTAAAAAAACAATCCAAAAGATCAATGAAACCAAGAGCTGGTTCTTTGAAAAAATCAATAAAATAGACAAACCCCTAGCCAGGCTCACAAAGGAAAAAAGGGAGAAAGCACAAATAAACAGGATCATCAATGAAAGAGGAGAAATCACAACGGACACAGCAGAAATCAAAAGAATAATCAGTAACTACTATGAACAGTTATATGGAAACAAGTTCAACAATCTAGAGGAGATGGACAAATTCCTACAACTCTACAATCACCCAAAGCTAGATAAAGAAGAAATAGAACACCTAAACAGACCAATTACAATTAGCGAAATTGAAATGGTAATCAAAAACCTCCCCAAAAACAAAAGCCCAGGACCTGATGGATTTACAAATGAATTCTACCAAACATTCAGAGACGAATTAGTGCCTATCCTTCACAAACTCTTCCAAAAAATTGAGAAGGAAGGGACAATACCAAACACGTTCTATGAAGCCAACATTACACTAATACCAAAACCGAACAAGGACAACAAAAAAAAGGAAAACTACAGGCCAATCTCCCTAATGAACACTGATGCAAAAATCCTCAATAAAATTTTAGCTATCAGAATCCAACAAAGTATCCATAAGATAATTCACCACGACCAAGTTGGATTCATTCCAGGGGCACAAGGATGGTTTAACATCCGAAAATCAATCAACGTTATCCAACACATCAACAAAAAGAAAGATAAAAACCATATGATAATATCAATAGATGCTGAGAAAGCTTTCGACAAAGTGCAACACCCATTCATGATAAAAGCCCTTGAAATTCTTGGGATACAAGGAACATACCTCAACATCATAAAGGCCATCTATGACAAGCCATCAGCCAGTATCATTCTCAATGGTGAAAAGCTGAAAGCAATTCCATTAAGATCTGGAACAAGACAAGGATGTCCACTCTCACCATTGCTTTTCAATATAATACTGGAAGTCCTAGCCAGGGCAATAAGACAAGAGAAAGACATCCAAGGAATCCAAATAGGAAAAGAAGAAGTCAAACTATCACTATTTGCAGACGATATGATATTATACATAGAGAACCCCAAAAACTCCACAGAAAAGCTAATTCAACTCATCAATCAGTTCAGTAAAGTGGCAGGATACAAAATCAACACGCAAAAGTCAGTAGCCTTCCTATACACAAACAATAAATCTGAAGAAGAAGAAATCAAAAAGACCATCCCTTTTGTTATTGAAACAAAAAAAATCAAATATTTGGGAATAAATCTAACAAAAGAGGTAAAGGACCTATACAAAGAAAACTATAAAACACTGTTAAAAGAAATAGAAGAAGACACAAAGAAATGGAGAGACATCCCCTGCTCATGGATTGGAAGAATAAACATTATTAAAATGGCCATCCTTCCAAAAGCAATATACAGATTCAATGCTATTCCAATCAAAATTTCAATGTCATTCTTCAAAGAAATAGAACAATTATTGATGAAATTCATATGGAATCACAAAAAACCCCGAATAGCCAAAGCTCTCCTGAAAAAAAAAGAAGGGAATGGAGGCATCAGACTCCCAGACTTCAAACTATACTACAAAGCCATAATCATCAAAACTGCATGGTATTGGAACAAGAACAGACATACAGACCAATGGAATCGAATAGAAAATCCAGAAATAAACCCACAGATTTATGGTCAACTAATCTTTGACAAAGGAGCAAAGACTATGCATTGGAGCAAAGAAAGTTTGTTCAATAAATGGTGCTGGGAAAACTGGGTCGCTACATGCAAAAGAATGAAGCTTGACCACCACCTCACACCATACACAAAAATCAACTCAAAATGGATTAAAGAACTAGACATAAGACCTGAAACCATAAAATATATAGAAGGAAATATAGGCGAAACACTACGTGATTTGCACATCAAAGACATCTTTACAGACACATCACCCAAAGCAGTGATAGTGAAGGCAAAGATAAACAGCTGGGACTATATCAAATTAAAGAGCTTTTGCACAGCAAAAGAGACAATAACAAAAACAAAGAGAAACCCCACCAACTGGGAGAACATTTTTGCACCCAACACTAATGATAAAGGACTGATCACAAAAATCTGCAAAGAGCTGATGAGACTCAACAACAACAAAGAAAATAATCCAGTCAAAAAATGGGCAGAAGAGCTTAAAAGAAACTTCTCTGAAGAGGAAATGCAAATGGCCAACAGGCATATGAAAAAATGTTCAACATCACTTGTCATCAGGGAAATGCAAATCAAAACTACCATGAGATACCATCTTACACCAGTGAGAATGGCACATATTAAAAAAACTAGCAACAACAAATGTTGGCGAGGGTGTGGAGAAAAAGGAACTCTTCTGCACTGTTGGTGGGAGTGCAAACTGGTCCAACCACTGTGGAAAGCTGTGTGGAGATTTCTGGACCTACTAAACATAGAGCTTCCATATGACCCAGCAATTCCACTCCTAGGTATTTACCCAAAGGACACAGAAACATCAATTCCAAAGAACACCTGCACCCCTATGTTTATAGCAGCACTGTTTACAATAGCTAAGCTTTGGAAACAACCCAAATGCCCAAAAATAGATGACTGGATCAAGAAGATGTGGTACATATATACCATGGAATATTACTCAGCATTCAAAAAAGATAAACACATGCAATTTGCTGCAACATGGATGGCGCTGGAAGGGATCATGCTCAGCGAAATAAGCCAAAAAGAAAAAGAAAAATACCGGATGGTCTCACTCATAGCAGGAATCTAGAAAACTTAAATAAGGGACCAGGAAAATGAATAACTATAAGAAAGTGAAAATCAAAATCAACAAAAAACTATGAACCAGAGACACTTTTAGGGGGGCGGGGGCGGGAGGGGAGGGATTGGGGTCAGAATGGGGGGCTGCAATTGTATGGGGAATATAACAATAAAATTTATATAAAAAAAAATGACTGTATTCATCAAATCTAGGGGATGTTTGTTTTTATTTGAAGTAGTGGCTTTTGTGTATGTTATTGTGATTTTGTTGTCTTTGAGAGAACTTTCAATTCCTTTCTTAGTGAGTAGATATACTATTCTCCCGTATTTAACATTGCAGAAATGCATTCACATACTAGTTTAACTAGAAGATAGTAAGATTTGAATGTTAGCTTTCTAGAACATCTTACATCTTTTATAAACCCTTACTTTCAAAGTGTTAAAATCATAATAAATGAACTGTCACATTTCAATCATTTGAACATTAAGTGAGAATAGTACAAGTTGATTTTGTGAGTGTAAAAACAGGATTGGGTTGAAGACTGACAATTGGAGTACATGTTAGATGATGTGCAAAATTCTTGCAAAAAGATAATAAATGAGAGAGACATTCATGGGCCCTTTTATAAAAGGAAGAAAACAACCATGGAAATACTACCTCTATCTTAAAAGATGCATGGTCAAGTCCACAGTCAAAAATAGTATCAAACTATTTTCTGCAAGATAAAATGAGTGGTATACTAAGACATTTTACCTACCAGGTCTTAGATAAAGTTCATATTGCATTATACTGATTGTGCTATAATGGCTTAACTGCATGTGTCCCAATCCTTAAGGACCAAGAATAGTCTTCCATTCTCAACTGCATTCATAATAACTAGTAAGTTGACTGGCACATGTGAGGTTTCACTTTATGTTTCTTAATATGAGATTAGATGTATAGAAATCTAAATTTTGAATTCCCCTTATTGTAAAAGTAGTACTTAAAAATTGCAATATAATTTCAATTTCTCTATATCTAAATTTCAAATTATAACTACAATACAGTAAGAACTGAGTATTGGGAATAGAAAAAGGCAGAATAGATATTATAACAGGGAAAAAATTTAAATGAAAACCAAGGTTTGATAAGTAGTCAATAAAGGAGGAAATTATTATACTCAAAATAATTGCTCCAACCTATAAGTGGCTTACTCGGGATAATTCCTACCTAATGTGCTCCCAATTTATTTATTAATAGCATTGTCGTTAATGGCAATAAATGTTCAAATGCTGGGTTAAACAAATCTGAGTAAGTTTATTTAATTAAAATTTATTTGTGATTTTGGTTTCTATGGTTTTCAGTTCCTGAGATCAACTGCAGCCCAAAGTTATATGTACAGTAAGATATTTTGAGAGAAACCATATTTACATAAGTTTCTTTACAATATATTATATTGTTCTATTTTATTATTAGCTATTATTGTTAATCTCTTACCATTAATTTATAAATTTTATTTTGGGTATATATGTATATGAGAAAACATATTTCAGTATACATAGGTTTAGTTACTCCCCTTGCTTTTAGGCATCTACTGTCTTGAATATAACCCTGATGGATGAGGTATGGTGGTGGATACTACTATAGTTTTATTTACTAAAGGTATACACTGAAATTCACTATTATAATATATAGTGTAAAATTTACACAACGGTTAATTTGCTATAAAATATTGGTCAATCTTATTTACATATTAAATTGTTTCCATAGTGTCTCTGGTATTTCCCAAAGTATTATATATTAAGCCAAACTATTGAAAGTTGTGAAAGCACACCATCTGCTCTTCAAAGACATGTCCCTAATACTTTTTAACTATGTTTTGGCTGTTAGTTCAATTTTTCTTTTTTTTCCTGAAAGTCCCTATTGCATGTAGGTAGGGTAACCACATAATTTGCCATTATAACAGGATTTTTTTTAAGAATAGAAGGTTATACACGAATACTTACACGAGACAATAGTTTAGCCCAGGATTTTCCTCATCCAATCTACCCTGGCATGATAAACAGAGAAACCCTGGGTGATCTTGGTTGATCAAGTAGTTGTACATGACTGTGGAGAATAAAGGAAGCACCTGATGATGCTATAATGTTGACTTCACCCCTATTAAAACTTATTCCTAGTTCTTGAACACATTTCTGATAAATTAAGATACTCATGGAAAACTTAATATATCACTGTCTAATGCATATTTAATTCAAAGTTCATTGGTTAAGAATAAAAAAGGGGATGGTCATCTCATCAGATGTATATAGCTAAAATATGAACAACTAAGTGAATCAAACAAAGAGCAGAAATGTAATATGGAGAAACTCCAAAATGCTTCTGGTGCACTAAGCTCTTAAACGCACTAAACATGAAAATAAAAATGTTTTTAAATGGTGATACTTCCTTTAAATGGTGATCCCAGTGACTAAAACACAATTTTATTAATGAAATGAACTTTAAGGTCTTTACTTCAAACTGCTAATTTATTTATTAAAATATTATATAATTATTAAGGCAATACAAAAATATACTGTTGCAGTGATTACTGCTTTACAGAATGCCACACTGGCAGTTAGTAGAAAAGAATTACTGGCCAGGACTTATGAATGATAACTTCATATACTCTTCTCAGGTGGGTTCATTCAATACATATAAAAAATAGGAGTATGTGAATCACTACCACAGAATTTTATTGTTTTTTAAGATTTATTTATTTATTTTATATAAGAACCAGGGTATAGGCCAGATGCTCAGGTGAGAGAATTCACCAGAGAGGGGGGCGGGTGGGGGGAGGGACAGAATAGGCAGACTGATGAAATACACTCCCGAGGGGAGCAGCAGGCAAGGGAGGAGAGGTCTGCTGCACCAAGTGGGACCCTTGCTGGCAGGCCGGGATCTGCACCACCAGGGGAGGCCCACTAGCAAGGAATTTTATAACACTAAATAGCATGAAATATCTATTATGGCAATGTTTTCTATTTAAATGGAATTTAATATATTTAAATATGTTAAATGTATTATTTAAGTACATTCTTTAGTCTTTAATACTGTGATAATACCTTGTGGCAAGAAGTACTACTGAAATAATTTTCAGGGTGTGAACATGGGCCAGCAAAACAATACAAAGATATATTGTGTCAGTAAATGTTTTTTGATAAAAGATTTAAGTAAAATTTATACATATATGTGGTATATATGCTATAAAACATGTGAGTGAAATATTCTACACAAGAATATCTATCATCTCTCCATCTACATATCTACATTAGGATGAGTGAAGGAGTCCACAAATCCCAAGTCTATTGGAAGGAGAGGGAAAAAGTGCAAATGAGAAATATTTGACAGCTCACTTTGTTTTCTAGATGGTTACATTCCTAAACAGTCATTCATAATTCTGGATATGCAAACTTCCTATTCGTATGGCTTTCAACTAAGTCATATTTGAATTCTGCAAACCTTGAATCTGTCACTCTATATATAGTTTTAGTGAAGAATCAGAGCCATTTGCATTGGTGTAATAGTACTGATTCTATTTTCTCCTTAGCTGGAAAATTAAAATAAAAAGACTTCTCTTCACACATTAACTGTGTCACCTACCAGAAAGAATAATATAAATTTAATTATATTTTTAAGAAAATAATTTTAAAGGAAGTAACAAGTAAGCCAATGATTATATGCATCTCTAATCATTTGTATTTTAAATTTGCTGGGTTATGTAGAAAGATGTACAGTTAGCTACTTGGAATATTTTATTATCAGTGTTTTGCAGAATAGCAAAAGTTTGCTTCAGAAGAAACCATTCAAAATGGATGAGCCTTTGGAAACTATAAAATGAAAAAACTGCAAACATTTTAAAGTTACAGAAAAGGTCTCTGAAACATCAATTGAGTTAAGAACAAAAAATAAATAAGGGGCAAAAGGTAAGGACAATTCACAACATGATATTTTATTTGGAAGAGATATCCTATTTATATGAACAATACCTGCCCTTGTTGAAAATTTGTAAATTATACCAATGCACTGAAAACCATGTAATCTCACTAGTCCTCACCCATTGAAATAAGTCACAGGCAATTTTGTGCATTGATGTTCAAAATATCATTTGGCTCTCTATAGTGAAATGTTACTAGGTTCTTATTATCCCATGCAAATCACACGCAATTTATTTGAGAAACAATCAACTAACAAGACAATTTATATTTATTACTTGGTTTAAGAAATGACAAGACATTTAAAAAATTAAGTGATGTCCATGATTATTACTTTAAAATGCATTTATCTATGATTGAATGATGTTTATATTCTAAGAATTTTCACTCATATTGCAATATTAGTCTTTAAAAAAAAGCGTGCTATAGAATGAATGACATTGAAGATAACAATGTACACAGGACCCAAATGGAAGAAGAGAAACACAAAAAAAATAAATGAATAAACTCTGAGAATTATGCAACTCCATTGGGAGACAACACAAAAATAATGGGCATTCCAAAAAGAGAACTGAAAAACATTTTATTTAAAGATAATAGTGGAAAACTCCCCAAACCTGTAGAAGGAACTAAATAAATAAGTCCATGAAGCTAAGAGAGCACCAGGTTATATAACTTTAGTGAGGCTTACAACAAGACACACAGTTGGAAAACTCCCAAGAGTTCAAGACAGAGAAATAATATTGAAGGTGGTCAAAAGCAGAAAACCTGTAAGTTACTCCCATCTGGCTTATATCAACCTTGTCTGAAGTAGAGGATGGAATATCATTAAACATACTCAAAGATAAAAATGGCCAGCAATGAATATTATATCCTGCAAGACTCTCCTTCAGATATGAGGGAGAAATAAAAGTTTTGCCAGACAAAAAAGCTGAAAGAGGTTGAAAACACTAGATATCTTCTTCAAATGCTAAACACTCTCATTTAAATCAAAGATAAGAAATCCAAAACAACTGAATAAGGGAGTAGAAAGAACCAGAAAACTAATGGAAAATAACAGTTGCATTCTAAAGGTTGCCATTCTAAATGTAAATGAACTGAGCTCTCCAATCAAAAGGCACAGAGTGGCAAGCTACATCAGAAAAGAAAATCCAACTTTCTGTTGCCTCCATGAGACCCATCTGACCTCCAATGTTAAGATAGGCTAAAAGTAAATGGTTTGAGAATAATCTGCCAAGCAAGTAAGAGCAACCCAAAAGGCAGAGATGAGATTCCATGTGAGCTAAAATAGACTTCCAGCTGAAATTACAAAAGACAGAGATGGATATAATGATTAAGGAAACAATAATCAGGAAGACATAAGACATCAATATATAAAATATATATGCACCAAAAAGGAAGCATCAAATATATATATATGCACCAAAGCATATACTATATATGCACCAAAAAGGAAGCATCAACATATATAAGGAAGCTATTACCAAATCTGTATCAAATCTGTAAACAGAAATGGGCAGCAATATCCCTCTCTTACTGAGGGATCAACCAAATAGAAAATCAACAAGGAATTAATAGCTTTAAATAAAAATTATATTACATGTGATTTAAGCAGATAATTATGGGCTCTGTATCCCAAAAAAATATGAGTACATATTTTTCTCAAGTGAACATGGAACATTCTCCAGAATATACCACATTTTGGGCAACAAAACAAGTCAATAAATTCACCAAAATTGAAATTGTGTCTTCTTTAACAAAAAAATTATCAAACTAAAAATCTAAAAATTACAAAAATAGAAATTCCATGATTCAATTATGCCAATTACAAGTATTTACCCCAAATTACAAGAACACTAAGTGAAAAGAGATATGTGTACCCCAAGCTTATGGCAGAATTACAATGTGCAAAGATGTGGTATATACACACAATGGAATACTATTTAGAGATTAAAAGACAAAATCCTGCCATTTGGAACAACACAGATAGACCAAGTTTTAGCCCTAATAAAATAGATCAGACAGACTAAGAAAAATCATATTATTTCATTCACTGTGGTATATTTAAAAGAAAAAAAAAGCAAATGGATGAACTAAATAAAACAAAACAAACTTTTAATTGAGAAGAATAATTACTTTCATAAGGAAAGTGGGAAGGTAGGTAGGCAAATTGGGTAAAAGGGGTTAATTGTTTGATGAAGATAGAATTGGGCTTTCAGTAGTGAACATAATATAGTTTATGCACACATTATACATACAACTGAAACATATAATGAAAAGTAATATGAATAATATGGATTAAAAAATAAGCAATTCAGAAAGCAATCCATTTCCTTGGAGTAGCTATCCCCAACAGGCCTATTTTAGCCATGTACAAAGGCATGAGGTTGTCTTACTATCTATAATCAGAGGGATTCCATATATTCTCACACCCCTTTCCTATTTATTCACAGTATTAGATGGATTCTCCTTACAACTGCCTGTCTTCCTCCATCTTAGGCAAAAAGTGCCATGTCTATTTATTCTAAAAGACCTTAGCTTCTCCATTGATTTCATGTTGGTTGACTGCTCTTTTACTTGATGGATTCAGGATTCTATTCTGATGGATTCAGAAAAGCTTGTGGATAAGAACACTATTCTTTTGATTGTTGAAGGAGTCTTCAAAAGATAAATCTTACGTTTTCAGTTAACATATGCTACATTTTTAGAAAACCTAAATAAGGGACCAGGAAAAATACTAATTATAATAAAGTAAAAATCAAAATCATCAAGCAACTATAAACCAGAGACACACTACTGGGGTGGGAGTGGGTGGAGAAGGGAGTAAGGTCAAAACAAGGAGGGTGGGAATTGTATGGGGACTATAACCAAGGTGAAAAGGCATACATTGTGCAAATATGAAAAACAATGTAAAAATATATTAAATTAAATTTAAAAATACATATATTACATTTAACAAAGGCTAAATATTTTAACAGGAGGGTAGTAAATTTCATTGCATGGGGATATTATTCTAAATGTGTCATCTTTTTCACAAGTGGAAAAAGAAAATCATAAAAAAATGACTTACATGTAGAATGTGGTACATTTCTTTTTAAAACATTTAATTCCTCCTGTATAATCTATGAATCTTTCAGCATAAATTACACATTGTTTTGAGTCTGTGAACACTTTTTTTTGTGTGTCAGTAATAAAAATCAAAACACTCCTTGGTGCTGAGGGGCTACAGGGATGAAAATCACAGCTCTGTTGTGCAGAAAATTCTATTAAATTTGAGATGATTATAATAATAAATGTTCCTCCTAATGAGAGTCCTGAATACAAAGAATACCAATGTTGCATAAGTGCAATAATTTGGCTATATATCAACATTTTATTTATTACATAATGTTACCTAATTGTTTTTGCATTTATTTTCATCAAATTACTACATTAAATTATCATCAAATTATACCTGCCTTTATTGTAGTTTCAATGCAAACATCTGTAGTGTTTTCATACTGTTGCAGGCTATGATAAACATATCAAAACAATATTGTTTTTCTTTCAAATATACTTCAGAATTTTTTTCAACACTGAAACTATAATTAAAGCCACTTATTTTTCAAAGAAAGCAAGAAATTGAATGATTGTCATGGGTGTTTCTTAATTGAATCTTATATTTCTTGAAAAAATATTCTATTTTGAAAATTATTTTGATTTAACATCTCAAGGAGACAAATTAGTCCTTCACGCTGAACTGTATTGGAAACTGATAGCAGCATATGCAATCTTAGAAGTTTTCTTAATTTTTTCATATCAGTATTTTCTAAGGTTTTCAGTAATGACTATATATAAAGCCATCGTGGATGAAAGATTACAGTGATAGAATTAATCTAGAATGGTATATGTTGCTTTGAATGTTTCACTAAATTTAAATATTCAGCTTAATATTGGCATGTTTTAGAAGAAAATCAGTTCTACTACTAATTAATAATATATGATACAGAAAAATCTAGTTCCCTATATCATGGGACTAGGGCTAGTAAATAATTCATTAATACCACATTATAGCACTTTCATTTAACTATATTTTGGTTGGTATGAAAATTTTTTTTAATTCTTTTCAGTTTAGAAGTCTTAAATATCCTTTGATTAATGTATTCTTTTATGTTTTGAAATCTTACTAGAGGATTTTGTAAATTTACTATCTCAAAATGTTTGTAGCTGATATGCGATGATACAT
Source organism: Talpa europaea (assembly GCF_964194135.1). Taxonomy (NCBI): domain Eukaryota; kingdom Metazoa; phylum Chordata; class Mammalia; order Eulipotyphla; family Talpidae; genus Talpa; species Talpa europaea. Next base: position 125,065,195 of record NC_140073.1, on the reverse strand, counting down.
TTACTCTATTATGTTACTAGTGTATCCAAAAACCTTGCTAAATTGTCTTGTACTTGTTTTGCAAATGTCTTAACATTACAACCTAAAATAACCCTAGGAAAGATAACAAGTCACAAAACCAAGAAATTCAGCTATCTAAAAGTAGAATATAAACACTCACACACGGGCCTCCCCGATGGTGCAGCGGTTGAGCACCGGGTTGCGGAAGCTGCCCGCAGCCTCTGCAACGCCGGTTCCATCCCCAGCTGCTCCCTGGCCACCAGAGGAGGGTCCCACATGGCGCGCAGACCTCTTCTGCCACCCGCTGCTCCCCTCAGCAGTGTACTTCGGTCCTTCTGCCTGCTCTGCTCCCCGCTCTGGCTCTGGTGAATTCTCTCACCCTCCCTGCGCTTCTGACTGTACCCAGTGCTTGTATAAATAAATTAATTTTAAAAAATCTTAAAAAAAATAAACACTCACACACAAACATAAAAACTAAAACAAAAAAGCAGTCAGAGAAAAGATAAACATTGCATATAAAAAAGAGATACAAATGTTAACAGACTTAATAGAAACTATAAGCTAGAATGGAGAAACATCAGTAAAGTACTTACAAGGAAAAAAATTAACCCAGAAATCTTTATCTAGCAAAAACATATTTTACAATAAAGATGAAATATTTTCAGTCAAATTAATCTGAGATAACTCATTTGTAATAGATATGTTAGCAGTCAATAGTGAAGTGAATTCAATAGTCAAAAAATGATGCCAAGCAGAAATTTAAATCAAATCAATAAAATCAAGAAGGGTAGACTGACATTCAGAGTAAATAAAATATGTCATAATTTTTATTTCTTTTAAAAGATAATTGTACCAAGGTAAAAATTGTTATCTACAATAGTGTCTACTACATATTGTATAAATAATTTATATGAATTAAAAATAGAAATAATGGGAAGGTTGATATTTAAGTATCATGCTATAAAGTTTTTAAACAAAACATAAAATGGCATTTATTGTTTCAAGTTACAATGTAATGAGCAAACAGAATATATAGTATACCCTAAAAATACAAAATAAACAATGTAATTAATTAGAAGAGATAAAAACAAGAAAAATGCCCAATCCTCAAAAGTAAAGGAAAATGAGGATAGAAAACAAAGAGTGATACAGAAGACTGAAATACAATCATAACAATTATTATACTAAATGTAAACAAGAGAAGAAAACACAATTGAAGGTAGAGTGTGTCAAAATGCCTCCCTGGTGGCACAGGGGTTAAAGACACAGCACTATCAAGCTATCACCAACCACTGCAACATGAGTTTGATCCCCAGCCAGGGAGCTAACCCACATGGTGCAGCAGACCTCTCTTTTTCTGACCACTGCTCCCCTTATCAGCCAATCTGTCTGTTCTGCTCCACACTCTGTCTCTGGTGAATCCTCTCACTCCACACTTCTGGCCTACAACCCAGTTCTTGTATGCATAAAAATAAATATTTTTTAAATGACAATTATATATATGCCTTTATAAGAAACCTACTTTAAGTGTAAAAACATAGATCAAAAGTAACAGGACAGAAAATAGATACAGGACATAAACACTAATCATGAGAAGATATTTTACTATTAAATAAAGTAACTTAAAAAGAGATTTTTTGCCAACAATATAAATAGAAATATGCACAGGATATATATATTTATATATATATATATATAAAGACACAGCATTTAAATGCAATGAATAACCAAAGTTTATAAAACAAAGTCAAAACTAAGGTTACTTAAAGAATAAAGAAATCCACAATAATATTTGAATTTTTCATCATTGTTCAGTAATTTATAGGAAAAAATTCAAAATATATGAAAAATTATAGAATTGAATAATAGTGTCACCAAATGGAAATAATTGGCATATTTAGATAACTGTCAAACTCCAAGTTACTTAGCCATTACTTTGAGTTGTTTTTGCTTGTACCAACAAGAGTGGCCACACTTGTATATCTTTTTATATAAATCTAAATGTACATAGATAATTGTGGATGAAGAATTACCAAGATCAACTGTATGTATAATTCAAAGGTAAATAGATTGCCAGATTGCAACTCAAAAACATTATTTTAATTTATTTTATCAAATTTATCCAATTCATTTTCAAAGGAATTGTTAAAACATCTCCTAATTGGAATGTAGAGGATTTAAATAAGGGATCAGGAAAAATAAAAGCAATTATAACAAAGTAAAACTCAAAACCAACAGGCATCTATAAACCAGAGACATTCTGCAGTGGGGGGAGAAGGGAGTAGGATCAAAACAAGGGTAGGAAAAGCACAAACGAACATGGTGATAGTTCAATGGTGAATGGGTGGTGGAATTTCACAAGTATTATAACCAAGTTGAAAATGCATACATTATACAAAATGTAAAATGTTGTAAAAAATATATAAAATAAAATAATAAAAAAATGACCTCTTTACTTCTGGTAACTTCTTTATTGAATGTATGATTTACTTGTACCAAGCTAGTCTGTAACCGAGCATCCATTTCTATCTTTGACATAAGATAAAAATAATTACACCTCTTTTTGTGTGGTTTTCCATTTTTCCAACCACTGTAAAATGCTGCTGGACTTCAGATGCTTTTCACATCACAATGGCTTTTATTTATGTTTCTAAAATCATAAGATGTGGGTATTTATGGTATGCCCTGGCTCCTACATCTCCTGTGCACAATCACCACTCTGACCTTCTCAAATGGTAGTTCACTGCATCTGAAGAACAACTTTTATGTCATTATAGAATTTAGTAACTATATTATTATTAAAATAGTTCCATAGCTTTAGAACGCTGAGATTTTTATACTCAGTCACTTCAACTCTTTGTTCATGCAATAAATATGCATTCATCCCTTTAATATCTTTATTATTTAAGAAAATTACATTTTATAAAGTATTAACCCTCATAGAGTTTATATTCACATGGGGGTTATATCAAACATAATGCTTTACTAGTAGGTACTAAATATCAGTTGAATAGAAATAAAATCAGCTTCTTTTAAGAAAAGAACTAGTTTTTCAGTTAAATATTTTTATTTTCTTTAATATTGAGATATACAGAAATGCAAATTTATGTGAGTGAATATAAAAACATTATGATTGTGATAACATGGTGGTGAAGAGAAATCCTTGAACAAAATGAACAAGTTTCTTGTTTCACTAAATACAAGTTATTTTCTCCCGTCTTCTATTAAAGATATTTTTCCATAACTGCTCCAATAGTTATACAGAGTAAGTCTGTCTTAGTGAGTTTAAAAACTGTTAAAAATTAATGCCACATATCTTCTATTAAGAGTGATACTTCATCTTTAACTTTCACTTACAGAAATGAATGAATCATACATTTGACATTTGTTTTCATAACGTAGCAGAAAATTGATGTAATACTGATAATTATGACCTTAAATCATATTTATATGCTTTGTTGATTTCAAATCTCTAAACATTTCACAAAATTAAAAATCTTTTTCCATTAAACTGGAACAAGTCATAAAATTTTCAATATATAGGCAAAGTATTAGCAAAAGATACCTGTAAATTTTGGCATTCAAAATTATTAGAAGCAAGTTTTTACTACTCTATCCATTTATCCACAACATTGAGCAAAATGAGATGTGATATTAGAGAGATAATTATAATTATACAATTATAATTATATAATTGCATATTATTAAAGAATTATTTCTATGGTGTGATTTTTCACATTAATTTTTATGAAGCTGAAAAAAATTATCAATATTGTATTAATTAAATATAAAGATTTCATTTGGTCTTGGAAAGTTGACATTTCCACAGTTAAGGGTCTTTAAAGCTATGTTTTAAAGCAATGGCTATTTCACTAACAAAGTAATAATGGTGGACATAGTAAAGGGCAATTTTAATTATAGAAGGCTACTAATTAACAATTACAATGAAAATATATTCTTTTAAAATTCTGACTCGTCATATGCATATATACACACACACACATATAACACAAACATAGGATATACTATATCATGTATACAAATTATCTGTATATGTATAACGTATAACTATATATCCATCAACTTAACCTAAATTTACTTTTAGTCCATTCTATTTTGTATTTGGTGGAAAAGGGTATATGTGTGTCTACAAACATAAGACTCTTGGACAAAAGTGTTTTCTCAAGGAAAAGTAGTCCTAAAGTGGATATAAGAAGTCCAATGTTCAGCTCTTTTTCTATTCTGCTAGTAATTAACTTCAGAACTATTAAAAAAAAAAACACAACTTTTAATTCTCCTTAAAGGATTAGGAGACAATAACACTTCATTATTTTTGACTCCAAAGCCTCAGCTATAGATGTTTAGGAATGAAGGCAGCAGGGCTAGGAATAATTAATATGTGGAAGAGTATGACTAGCCAGAAGGGTCTGAGTCCTTGACTGAAACTCCCTTCAGAGAATTCAATATACTGGCTGTACACCAAGTTTAGTGTGGGAAGGGCAGCTTTCCCTCTGAGGCCTGTCTGCTAACGCTTTTGTCAGACTTCTAGAAAAAAAAAATCATTTTAACAATTTCCCAGAAGACAAGTCAATACAAAAAAAAATTCCATTGATTTTTAGACATTAGCAATGAGCAAATAAGAATCACCATTAAAAATATCATTTAAACAGCATCAAATACCATGGAAATTTTCAATGATTTAAGATTGTTTTTAGTATCTGCATAAATAATAATGATTACTTCTTAAATAAATATCATTTAAACAGCATCAAATACCATGGAAATTTTCAATGATTTAAGATTGTTTTTAGTATCTGCATAAATAATAATGATTACTTCTTAAATTCTAATAAGTTTAATGTTTGTATCTCAGTTCAAACCCTTTTATTTTTGTAATATATTTTGAGTGATATAGTTTTGATCTTTTTCTTTATCCTGGAGTAGTTTTCTAATAATCATATTATAGTTTATGATGTATTCTCGATCCAATTTCTGTAGCGTGAGACTCAAAAAAAAGTAAGGGTGTATCTGCATTTATCCTTTGTTGTGGTTTGGGGTTCCACGAATTACATTAAATGATCTGATTTATAGCCCACCACATGCAGTCAATGCATATTTTATCATCATGAAGTTTGTTCTATTCCCTCAAATTGAACATAGATACCTTGAAAATGACTGACTGATAGGCCATTTTGTATATGCTGAGGTTGCAATGACTTATAATTGCAACGATCTATATAACACCTCCTATGTACCTGGTTCTGTATACATGCTTTGGATATATCATAGACTCTGACAACATCGCCATGAAGTAAATAATATCAATTCCGACTTACATATAGAGATAATCAGACACAGTGAGGTTAAATAATTTCCCCAGGATCACTAAGCTAATAAACAAGTGTCAAAGCCAGTGCTATTAACCCAAAACTCAGTCCTTTTTAATTACCTACTATCTCTCAGAGATTGATCTTAATTTTTCTTCATGCTATTTAATGACCATTTTTGTGTGATTGTGTATATTCAATGTTGGACATTGCGTAGGCTCCTCTGTGAAGGCATTCCTACTTAGACAAGGAATGGAAAACCTTATAGACAGTTTACCTATTCTGACCTAGAATAGTGCTAGTTTCTCCCCTTGACTCCCCCCCAATCCACTACTGCAGGGTGCACAAAATTAGTGGAGTATTTTGCTGAAGACTCCCACAACTGGGAGAGGAATCCTATGTCTGTTCTGATCTGTGCTGATCACCTGAACCTCCACTGGTGAACATTTACATGGAGGAAATGAAATGGGGAAGATGAGCTCTTTAGCTTTAGCCTCTTATTAATACTTTAATAATAAGTGACTAAACACTTCTCTGGTATTTTCATTTTGATTCACTGTTGCTTGAATAAGCTATTTCAATACCTGGCAACCCAGCTGACTTCCTGGTATTTGTACTATTAATTATAATAGACTATCTAGTTTTGTTACACATGCCCCTTACTAGACTAAAAATTTTCCACTTACTAAAAATGTTTATCAAAGAGAGTGTAGAGTATTTCTTTTTTCTTTGGATATCTTGGGATGGTTTTTTCATGTTTTTTAGTTATTAGGGTGCATTGAAGTAAGTATGTTCTGTTTGGAAGAAAGCACATCTTTGCTTCTTCAAAGTCTTTAGCATGGGAGCTTTGCTAATATCATCAGGGATTGGACTTGGATTAAAGTGCAATGATTTTGGTTACCTTATTGACAATGAAAGAGTTTAATTTCTTTGGCTAAAATTTTATTTCTTCCTTCTTGGATTTTGTTTTCCTTTTTTCATTTTTGTCTATTCACTAGTCTGTCCCTTGCATGTCTCCAAGCTGAATTCCACTGTAACTCCAAGCATTTCATGGTGCCAGGTTTAAGAATTAGTATTAGGCTGCAGTGAATGTGGATCTCAGGGATGTGGCATTCATCATAGGATTTTATGCTCCTCTGTGAGAGGTAATGTTGGACTCAGCACAAATTTCTACCTCTTTTGCTTTGATAAGAGTTTTTTCCTTTACATTACCCTGCAATGGTTGGTGATTATACATTCAATATATACTTCTGAAGTCCTATGTTCTAAATATTAACAATTTTAATACTCAAAAGAAAGAGAAGTTTGGTCACAGCCAGCAACATGGAGTGGATGAGGGAGATCTTTTTGTGATTACCTTATGTTGTGTTTTACAGATTTGGATTTGAGAAAATTTAGAAGTTATTCAATATTACTAGTAATATTATTAATTTAACAACATTCAGTCCAGAAATATCCCATAAATAAAATGGTTTTCTTTTAATAAAATATATTAACAGTTTTAAGAGTCAAGTGCCAAATCAATTGCCACATATAAAATGTGGCACATTATAAAAACCTCATCTGAGAAATCTGCATATTTTGACCAGTTCAGTCACAAAAAGAGATGAAACAAATTACAACTGTGTCTTAAACTACAAAATGTTATCCCTTGAAAATATCTGTACTTATGATTTTCTAAATAAGACTGTAACCACTATATGGTTTGTCTTGAGAGTAAACAAATACCTGGTATTCTGGGATAGCCTCTGTTCAAATATTATTACTTGTATGGAGAAGCTACTAATACTTTTGAAAACAAGATGTACTTAGTAATAAGATTTCCCATAATCTCCTATGGCAGCCCCAGCCAAATTTAATTTTTAAAAGGTCACACAAAACAGGTTTTGATGAGAAACTTAGACCCAAATCCTGATTCTTCCCGTCAGTGTTGTCTGGATAAGAGTTTCCCTTTCTAGACTATAGGCTGTGGAAAATGATAACTATTTTGCTGGATTATTTTATCCATAAAATTTAAATCTTTAAAAATAAATCATGCAAATAAATAGGACAACATAAGGAAATAAACAAGAGAAATAGAAGTTATCAGAACCATAAACACAGGTGATTCAAGTGAAAGCTTTATCATAATTGCACTTTTAAATAGCTATGATTTTTAATGATATAAAAATAGCAAATATGATTGACAATATTTTCAGAAAAATAAATGTCATATGTGCTAATTTTAGAACAGAAACCTATAATACTAAAAAGATTGGTATAAAGAGAGCTTAAAAAGAAATTTAATGAGCTGAAAAGAATACATGATTCTTAATATCTGTAGGTGGCAACTGTGTATATCAAAAGTAATATCCATGTACATGATTAGAATAAAAGTAAACAAACTGGTTGAGTAAATTCAGTCTATGCAACTCAAATGTATTTATATATCCTGAAAAAACACACACCAAAAGAACAGGTAACTCTTAAGTAGCAATAAAAAATACAAAGTAACTGGGAATATATCTACCAAGACTTACCAACAGAAAAATATAAATGGAAGTTTAAAAAAACACTAAGCAAATGGATATACAGACTACACTCATAGATGACACATCTGGAAAAAGTAATGATGTCATTTTCTCCACATTATGTAGTTTGAATATATTATGAATTAGAATTCCAGAAAATTATTTTTCTGGCAACTATTCCAATTCTAATTTTATATAACAAGTCAAAGTACCAAGAATAACCAAGACAAAAAAAAAATAACCAGAAGGAGGAGAAAGGAGAAAATGAAGAATTTGCCACATTGTGAGTCACAAGATATACTTAAGTATTATATTAATGGACACAATATAATCTTACTATAAGATTATTCCTCCCTGGTGGCGCAAGGGGTTAAATGCAACCTATGAAGCTATCTGCAGCCACTGCAGCAAGAGTTTGTTCCCCGGCCAGGGAGCTACTCACATGGCACAGCAGACTTCTGTCTGACCCACTGCTCCCCTCAGCAGTGTATTTCAGTCAATCTGTCTGGTCTGTTTCCCCACTCTATCTCTGGTGAATCCTCTCACCCCCCACACCTCTGGCCTATACCCCAGTTCTTGTATGCATAAATTTTTTTTTAAAAAAATAGATTGTTCCTATACACCAATAGAACACTCTAAAGGCTCCAAAAGGATACTTCTTGTGACTTCAACTTCTGATTTAGAACAAAGATGAAGTGTTTTAACAGCTTCCAAATAGTGATGTTTTCAATAAAATATTCTTAGTTGCAATATCACTAAGAAAAAATATTTTTAAAGGACTTAGATCAGGACATACACATGGCCAAAAGACAATGATTAAAAAACCACAATGAGATATAAACTCATACCTGTGAGAATGATTACATGAATATGATTAGTAATAACATACTGGAGAGAACATGAAGAAAAATGAAATCTCCTATGCTATTGGTGGGAATGTAAATTGGTGCAATCACTTTGAAAAAAACCTATGTAACTTCCTCAAAAAAAAAAAAGTTGTACTAACATGATACAGAAATCCAACTTTTGGGTAGCTAACTGAAGAATTTAAGCACTGCAATATTTATTGCAGCATTATTTATAATAGCAAGGTCATGGAGACAATGTAAGTGCCCATTGATAGTTGACAGGATCATTGAGTAAAGAAGATGTATATATATACAATAAATTTATCTCGTATACATGACTGAGTGAGAAACAGACACGATAAAAATTATATTATACTTATGTAAGATTCAAAAACAATCAAAACTAACTTGGTATTTATAGGAAGAATTTCTGAGATGTGGAGGGATCTCAATTACTCATCAACCATTCTGATAATGTTCTTAGTGAGAAAGGCTGTTTCTGTGGATGTGTTTCCTTTAGGAAAATTATTGAAATAAGCTCATACAACTTATACATCATTCTTTATTTTCTATAGATTTTTAACTGAAGGTATTTAATGAGAATTATAATAGTTCATTGGAAAGCTAAAGTTTCATTTAACTATATCTTAATTCACACATAATGCATATGGTTGTATTAATTATCATTTATAAACCAACTTCTAGAAATCCAGACCCTATAATCACTTCTCTTTTTCATACCTTAATGTACTCTGGTATAATTTTATCCTATCTTCACATTTAGAATTTTGAGGTGTTTGTTTCTCTTTGCTTTGTTTTTCAAACATGAGGTTATTTCTCTCAAGACATGTTTTCTTGATTTAGATTCTGCCATTATCATTTCTCCAGAAAAATCACCTATTTTAATGTAATCATATCTCTGCCCAAGTGTGCTCTACACTTCTCTTCATTAAACTATTAAGTCAGGTTTAATGGATGCCTATGACATCCAGATCTTTTCCTAGGATTAAAGTTGATTTAAACAAAAATGCCTTCATTTTTCACTTTCTAGTAAGAGGAAATACACATTGAACAACTATGGCAAGCCAATCAATCAAAATGTACCTTTTTGTGCCCCAACCATCTTCCTCTCTACTCCTTATATAATAATTATTAGAAGCAGATTATCTTCTTGCTTCTGATATGACATAACATTTATCCCTGTGGCATACAAAGTTTCCAACTTTATGTTCCCTACATAATAGGATAATACATCCATGACTATCATCCTTCAATTGCATATCATTTTGTGGAAAAGTAAATTCTTCCCATTTCTTTCTTAAACATTTGGCTTGGTCATGTGACATCATTTGACCAATGGTATGTAGTAAAATGAAGGTAGTTATATTACAGTAGTAGCATTAAATCTGATTACATGATTAGGCTCTGCTTTCCTATCTCTTTTCTGGTCTGTCTTTCAACATGCAAGCATATTTCATTGACATTGTTTATTATTTTGATCAATGTTTCATAAAACTAATTAGTGTGGAGGTGAGTCCAGTGTGAAGAACCTAGTTAGGCACAGCTGAGCTTTATAGTTGATCTCTTTTGCAGGTGAACCACAATACTCATGTGTGGTAAGCAACAAACAAATGTTTTATTTTATGACACATAGATAAAATTGCTATTTACTTCTGCAAGAAGTACCTCACATGACATAAATAGCAAGCCTGAAAATTAATTTGGAGAAATGCCTGCTGAGTTTTCAACCCTAACTTCTCCTTGTATTCAAAAATTAAAGAAAAAAATGTTTGATCTAAGCAACCTTTATTTAATTTCACTTGAGCTGAGCTGTCAAAGAGAAACATTTTAAATTATATAATTTTCATGATATTAAAATCTGATATTCTCTTGGAAATTTTTATTGAACATTTTTGTTTGGTTGAGACTTAAAAGTTTTAATTAAGTCAGAGGGAAAAAATTCCATAGATGTAATTAGCTCAGTGAATTCATACACTTTATAGAATTTTACGAAAAAAGATTTCTGGGTAAAATGTCACACACTACTTCAAATTTATATGTTCATATACAAGAATATCATAAACTATCATCACTGACTAGTGGAAGCACAACTATAGGTAAAATAATATTTTTTTAAAGCCAGTGGATAAAAAAATTTTAAAAATCAATTTATTTTCTGTTTAATTGTGTGCTTAACGAGTCTTTCTGTTATCCATCACTCTATGTGTGAGGTAATACAAGAAAAGTGAATGAAAATTCATTCTCCTAAAACTTGGTACTAAGTCATTCATCCAAAATATTTGCTACATTGAACCAACTAAATTTTATTTTATTGCACTTTTTCTCCTTTGACTCTCCTGTCCCTAAATACAGTATGTTCACCTTCTCAAAACAGTTCACCAGGCTTCACTATAATTCTGATTGCTTGTATTTAACTTTTCCATGTGATCATGTATCCTGTATATAGCATAATTCTCTGCAACAGGCACAGCTAATTAAGTTCTGTAATCAAGGACACTGCAGCCAAGAGCTAATGCAAAAATTAAATGCTGAAAACAGAACATAATTTACTTTACAATTAAACGATTAGAGATGAAGGAACTGTGGCATATTGTGTCTGTTTTTATGACATTAGAAAATCTTCACAATGAATTTTAACATTTTTCTTCATAACATTAGGCCTTCTAGTTTAACCCTATAAACTCTCTTGTCTAATTTGACTAGCTTTCAGTATTTTTCAGCAGGTAGCTCTGGACTCTAGGTATGTAAGTTAAAACTGAAGGGGCCCCACGGCAGTAACATTTTGCAGACAGACTGCTGTTCACAAATGGCATGTTTTCATACTTATGTGAATTTTTTAGTCCTATATTAGTAACGACAGAGCATGATACTTGGCTATGTGTTTCCCTTGCAAATGCACCTTTTTTTTTTCCCCCCTTTGGTCAGATTCTATTTTACTTTCTCTGTTCTTAAACATCAAAGAATGCCTGCACACATTTCTTCAATTTTTAGGCTACCTGTCAAATCTAAAAAAAAGGCAGGGACTCTCCAGTTCACTATGTTTGGTAAAGTTTTTTTTTTTTAATATAGCAAGTTCTCTGAAGTGACTGGATAATGACTGGAACTTACATTGTGGATAAAATCAGTTTGTGGATCTTGGTCTTCTTTATTTGAGAGAATTATCAATAATTTGGTGTTAGCCAATTTTAATGTTGGATTAGTATCATTAAATACCAAGTGTGCATTAAAGTTTTTTCACTGATGGTTGCCTGAATCTCTTCTATTTGGTAATTGAAAGTAGAGTATATACAGGTCAACAATATACAGGTTAACAATAAGGAATGGAATATGAAATATTCATATTTACATACCAAAATTATTAGAAATAAAAAAAATCTATCCCCAGACACAACTGATATTACCTGTTAAGCTTAAAATTATTTTGACTATAAGATAGAGTATAATATTGTTTACAACAATACAATTGAAATTGGGTTATTTAATATTGCCTGAGGACCAGTTTCTCCTTTAAAGAGCTAAAACTTGTAATTCCTGGTTCAAGGAAACGCATCATTAAAATAACCTCATCGGGCCTCCCGGGTGGCACAGCGGGTGAGTGCTGGGTTGCAAAGCTGCCCGCAGCCTCTGCAGAACTGGTTCAATCCCCAGGCCACCAGAAGAGGGTCCCACATGGCGCGCAGACCTCTCCTGCCACCTGCTGCTCCCTTCAGCAGTGTACTTCGTCAGTCTGCCTGCTCTGCTCTCTGCTCTGACTCTGGTGATTCTCTCACCCTCCCGTGCTTCTGACTGTACCCAGTGCTTGTATAAATAAATAAATAAATCTTTAAAAAAAAAAAACATATCATTAAACTAGCAATTGGGGTATAGCTAACCTTTAGGAGGGGAAAAAAAGATAAGTCTCACAATCCATATTAAAATATCTCATTTTAGAAGTATTATTATTAATATTCCAACAGTATATATTACATCTTTATAATCAATTGTTTTTATTTCTTATTAGATTTAACTTTGCTCTTCTCTCAGGTGGCTTTTACTGAAAGAAATTTAAGTTTCTCTATTTTTTTAAAAATATTTATTTATTTATTTATACAGAAGCGCGGGCAGGTGAGAGAATTCACTAGAGACAGAGCGGGGAACAGAACAGGCAGACAGATGAAGTACACTGCTGAGGGGAGCTGAGGGGAGCAGTGGGCGAGACAGGAGAGGTCTGCGCGCCATGTGGGACCCTCACCAGCAGCCGGGGATCGAACCTGGCTGCAAAGGCTGTGGACAGCTTCACAGCACTGCGCTCAACCGCCTGCACCACCAGGGGTGGCCCTATTTATGTTTTGAACCCAAAAAGTTGCAGCGTGAAAACTTTCATATCTATGTGGTATGCTTTTACTCACTAAAAATATTTTACTAATATGCTTCTATTTTAGATTTATGCCATTTCCAGTATTACTTTCCTAACTGAAGTTTTAGACAAGCCACAGTAATACTGGAGGTTTCATTAATTAGGTAATTAAGTAATCTTAATAACTAAATAATAAATTTACATTTCTCAATCATGAAGTCCAAGTGAATGCTCAGAAAAATGCTTTTGGACACCAGCTCAGAGGCCCCACACTTTGAACCCCTGACTGCCAATGTTAACAAAGAGAAGAAAATAGACAACAGAGAAAGCAAAAACACTGCAAAAGTTATTTTGGTTTCAAAGTAACATAACTCAGTACACTCATTTCTTATAAACTTGTGGGCTAAAATAAACAAATTTATTACCTTACAGTTCTGAGAGTCAGAAGGCTAAAATGGGGCTGCATTCCTTTCTGGAGGCTACAGAGTAAAATGAGTTTTCCTACCTTTTCCAGTGTGTAGGGCTGCGTGTATTCCTTGCCTTAGGGCTCAAGTTTATTTTTCTAAGCCTTCAGTGGCTGGTCAAGTCTTTCTCTAGATGCCAGGATACTGGTTCTGATTCTTCAGCTTTCTTTTCCCCATTTATGAAAGCATGATTATATTGTCCCCACCTGGGAAGTAAAGAATAATCTCTATGATAAAGTCAGCTACATTAAGGTTAGTGATCTTGACTTCACCTGTAGCTTTATTTTTTTTGCTTTTTTTTTTTGTAATTTTTTCCTTTATTTTATATATATTTTTACATCATTTTTGCACAATGTATGCATTTTCATCTTGGTTATAGTCCCCATATAATTCCCACCCCCCTTGTTTTGATCCCACTCCCTTCTCTCCCTCTCTTCCCCTCACCAGTAGTGTGTCTCTGGTTTATAGTTGCTTGTTGATTTTGATTTTTACTTTATTATAATTAGTCTTTTTCCTGGTCCCTTAATTTTTTATTTATTTAAATATTTTATTTTATATAATTCTACATCTTTTTTCATCTTTGCACAATATATGCATTTTCATTTTGGTTATATTCCCCATACAATTGCACCCCCCCCCCTTATTTTGACTCTAGTCCTTCCTTTCCCCACCGCCCCCCAATGTGTCTCTGGTTTATAATTGCTTGTCGATTTTGATTTTTACTTTGTATTGATTAGTTTTTTCCTGGTCTCTTATTTAGGTTTTCTAAATTCCTGATATGAATGAGACCATCTGATATTTTTCTTTTTCTTTCTGACTTATTTCGCTGAGCATGATCCCTTCTTGCTCCACCCATGTTGCTGCAAAATAACTTTAATTCCCCTTTGACACCTAACCTAACACATTCAGATATTTAGGATTCATACTTTTAGATTAGGATGTAGATATATTTTTAGGGCCATTATTCATCTACCTGCTTAGCTTAACTCATGCTGAGCTGTTAAAATTTCATCATTTGCACCCACCCTTATAGTTCATAAAATGTAATTGCTGTTTGGGCAACCACTTCTTCAAAATAAATTTATCCTATATAAAATGGGAATAAGAGGTAGAAAACCAACTTGCTCTACCACAGAGATCAATTTTTATATGCACTGTGAGCATTCAAATCATCTTATGTGCCCCTAGTCTGGATATTTGTGATTATACACATACTCCAAACACTTGTTTTTATAATATTATTTTACTTACAACACACATACAACGCATTTATTCACACATGATTTCAGAAGAGTTCTACTGCACATAATTGTGCTTGATATATTTATCACTATCTGGAATAAAGCCAGTTTACTACTTGTCCCTATTGTGTGACTTATTTTGTAGTGATATTTCTTTCTTTTCTATTATAATATAGCCCCGATACTGTCAGCATTTTAATAAATTTAATAAGAAGGTTAGTTAATTTGGAGGCTACTGAAATATTATTACACATGATTTCACACTGTTGGACCATTTCACCAAGACAAATGCAATGGTGTAGTATTAGTTACTGTGTTCTAGGTGCAATGATCTAGAAATATTTTTTTTCTATTTTAATCACAGTGATTTGGATGATCTTATATTGTCCAAAGAACTGTGGAAAAATAAAAGGTATCCTACTTAATTGTTGTGGATGTTGATAAAATGGGTATAAACTAGGAATATCCTGGAAAAAGTATGTAGCATATTGTATGTCCATTCTCGTCTGCTAGACCAAGGTCAGTAAAGTTTTCTTATAAAGGTCAGACAATAAGTCATTTAAGATTTGTGTATCATAAAATCTTTGTAGCCGTCTACCACTCAAGAATGCTAGTGTGAAATTAGCCATACATGTTATAGAAACAAATTCGCATATCTGCTTCCAATAAAACTTTCTTTATAAAAACAGGCAGTGGGTTTTGCCCATGGGCTATAGTTTGCCAATGCCTGCTTTAGACCCTTATATATTCACATCTAGTAAACCCTATATATATATAATTGAAGTTTTAGACAAGCCACAGTAATACTGGAGGCTTCATTAATAAGGTAATTAAGTAATCTTAATAACTAAACAAAATATTTACTTCCTGATAAATATATTCAACTATATAGTGAAAGCTCATGAAGTTATACTTTGTGTCTGTATTTTAACTCTGTTTTCAATATATCTACTTTGGTGTCTGAAAAAGCATTCTCACACTAAATATCCAAAACCAAAAACTTGGTCTATCCTTATTCAAAGCTTCTCCTTCCAAAATGGAAATAAATGCAAACAATATTCTTCCAATTGCTCAGGATAAGAATACAAGAGTTAATTATTTGCCTTCCTTTTCCTTCTATTGCATATCCTGTAACCTAGCAAAATTCTATAGTTTCTGTCCTTACAGAATGTATATCCAAAGTCTGGCCGTTCCTTACCATCTTCCTACCAATCTGATTAGGACCACTATCTCCTTGTAGATAAAGTTCAATACTCTCATAATTTTGATAGATTTATTGGTAAGTTTAGAATTTTATATTTAAAAAATATAAAATTGTATATATCTAAAAATCTCAAAAATCAAATTGTATTTATCTAAAAGGAAGTTGGATTTCTGCATGTGACACAATTTGTTACATACATTAGATTGCATATCATCAGACAGTAATAGAGCTGAATATTTGGTATTTTGGTAGTAATAAAAAAATGTATCTTAGTTTTTTTTTTTTTTTTATAGAGGCATGCTTTTATTTATTTATTTATTATAGTTGTTTGTTTGTTTTGTTTATACATGCACTGGGTACAGTCAGAAGCGCGGGAGGGTGAGAGAATTCACCAGAGCCAGAGTGGGGAGCAGAGCAGGCAGAAGGACTGAAGTACACTGCTGAGGGGAGCAGCGGGTGGCAGGAGAGGTCTGCGCACCATGTGGGATCCTCCTCCGGGGCCGGGGAGCAGCCGGGGATCGAACTGGCGCTGCAGAGGCCGCGGGCAGCTTCGCAACCCAGCGCTCAACCGCTGCGCCACCGGGGAGGCCCAATCTTAGTTTTTTTAATAAAAGAAGGTAAACAACAAAAGTGAAGAAAGATAGCAAGTAAGAACTAAACTGGGCAGTTATCAAGAGAAGAAATAAAGTTGCAGATGCAAATTCGAGGTAGAATTATTAGTTAATATGATCTAATTTTTTTCTTTTAATATTGCAATGTCTTATTGTCTTATAGTCTTACATGTCTGACCCCTTTCACTTAGCATAAAACTAATTTTTAGATTTTGCTCTGGATATATGTTAGATTGTTTCCTTTTTTGCTCAACTATAATTCATAAACCACATTCACCATTTCAATGTGTTATTTTCAGTTAGGGTTTGTTATGAATAAAGATACCATGAGTATTCATAAATATATAAATACTGTAATACCTATTAAAAATTCCAATAGTGTATTCATAAGGCATACAATTTTGAAATATGCTATATACAAAACACAACTTTTACCATTTTTCATTTGAAGTTAGATCACACACAAACATGTGCATACCATTCAGAATTATGCATTTTTTACATTAGTTAAAATAAACAATCATATTATACATGTGGTATTTACAGCTTTGAATTTCATGGTGATTTTCCTTTTTAAATAGATTCTTTTCTATGTACTTTATCTATATGATTTAGAGTTGTATCTTCTTCTAAGATATAACTTTTGTACTCTTAAATCACACTGTTTAAGTTCATTGCTTTACCAAATCCTCGAGGTCAGTATTTTATGGAATGTAAATAAATAACATTCAACTGATCTGAACAGTTCTAAAACTCATTTTGATGAGTACATAACAATAGTATGTTAAAGATGAATCAAATTTATGTATATATATATATATATATGTATATATATATATGTTCTGAAGTCAAGATCCAAGTAGAAAAAGGAGAAAATGATTGTTTATTTTTTTTTGAACAGTATAACTATGACTGTTAAAGGACAGATCTTGCCATAAGAAAAAAGTCAATGATTTTTTATTTCACTATCGTTTTTATAAACCAATAAATACTTATATAAAACAAACAAGGCACAGGAATATTGTTTAATAATAGAAACTAATTATGTCATCACCTCTTAAGTAAATAAAGAAGTCTTATAAGATTGAATATTACAAAAATGACCTCCCTAGGGTACAGCAAAATTCATGAATTTTAATATAATTTTGCTCTGAGATAAAAACTAAGGATACTGAGTCAAAGAATAAGAGCCACATAATCTAAGCAACCAAGGAAACAAAAAGAACAATGACAACTCTAAAAACCGTTTTTAAAAAATATTTTTTAATTATTTAAAAATAAATATTCAAGTCAAAATCAAGATGGCAGGATGTGAGGGTGATCTGGCTGCGACATCTGTCACCCCACTGATCGCCAGGGTTGATTTGGCTGATGTGGCTGGCTAGGTGGATGTCCCCTTCCGCCCTCACCACTCCTTGTGCTTCCCTCCTGAAGCTGCGCACTCCTTCGAAGAGGATGGCCTTCCCCGAATAAAGACCGACCGGTCTTCAGTTGAGGATATATGAGTAGCTGCGCTCCCCTGCTAGAGCCTCCAAACAAGCTCAAAATCAGGATGGTAGAGGATGACATTTAAAATAAGTAAAATTTCCTTTCATCTCTAGGGAGTATGACTATGACAGATACGCTACACATTGCTATTTTGGAACAAGTTTCCTATCATCATCATCATCATCATCATCAATCATCATTTTGTAGCCATACTCTTCAAATAGTATGAATTCTTATTATTTCCATTACAGTTCTGCTCTCATTTCCAATTATTTATGTTGTCACCATCCTACCTTAGTTTACCATCTGCTAATATGTTGCCAAAGATAGCCTTTTAAACTTGACAAGTTACAGTAGTTCTTTTGATTATAAATGAAGCCCCAAGATAGAGAAATTTGTTTATAAAGAAAGGCAGTATTATATTGACAAACTTTCTGGTAGGATGATTCTAGTTACCACTCCATAGGGCTTTCAAAGTAAACAAGCAGGGAAAAAGAGACAAATAAATTAAGAGAAATGCCTGGGACATGCTCTAATTATTTCACATTTCAGTTGATATAAGCTTTTATCTGAAGCTTTTATCTCTTAAAACAACTTACTTTACATTCTAAACTATACATATTCTGATCTACCCTCATAAACTACAGAAGCGAAATATTTATGACCTGAATATGACTTTTTAGAAATGACTTACTTCATTTTATATCTACAGTTTTCTGAGAAAACTTTTCTACTAAACAGTGCAATAAATTGATATTCAAACCCCAACCTGGAAACATGATCACTTTAATAATCAAAGAAGCTTGGTATGAAATCAAAAAGCACTATATAGGGCCTCCCTGGTGACCTAGGGTTTAGTCTCATTGTGATCACCTGTTAGGGCCTGAGTCCAATCCCCAGCCAGGGAGTTTACCCACATATGGTGCAGTAGACCTCTCCTGTCTAGCTGGCTTCCCTCCTTAGCAGTGTATTTCAAAATTCACCTGTTCTGCTCCAGACTATGTCTCTGGTGAATCCTCTCACCCGACTCACCTTTGGCTTACACCCCAGTTCTTTTATGCAATTTTTTTTTTTATTTTTTAAAGCACTTTATAGATGGGAAATAGTGCCTTGAATCATGAGGGAACATGCAATCAAACAGTGCCACTTTAAGTCTCAGTGACTTGGAGTAAGATACCTGAGTAAATTCTACTGCTGTCAATGAGAAACCATGTGATTTTATCTCTTTGTTCTATTTTTATTATTTTTAATGAAGTATATTTTTTTACATCCCTGTTAATTTTTTGACACTATAGTATTTCTCCCCTCAGGTGTAATCAGCATAGTTCTCCCATCACCAAAGCATCATTGCCCATTAACATACTTCATTGTGCTCTTGCCCCCACCCCACACACACCCACCCATTCTTACCCCCTTCCATTTTTCCTCCCTCCCCCCTCCTGGATGCCTCAAATCTATGGTCAAATTTCAAGGATTGTCTTTGACCCTTTGTTTGGTTTCTCTATATTCCACGTGTAAGTGAAACCATGTAGAATTTATCTTTCTTCTTTCTTATTTCACTTAGCATAATTCCTTCCAGCTGCATACATGCTACTGCAAATGGCATGAGTTTATCTTTTTTTAATCACTGAGCAGTAGTCCACTGTCTCTGTGTGTGTATGTGTGTGTTTGTGTATGTGTGTCTGGCTATCTATCTATCTATCCACCATCTTCTTGATCTATGTTTCAGGGCATTTATTTCCATACGACAGATAATGGAAAGAGTGCTGTGATAAACATAGTCTTCCTTTGAATTAGTGTTTTTGTATTCTTTGGGTAGATACTAGGAGTGGAATTGTTTGGTTGTACAACAGATTAATTTTTAATCTTTTGAGAAAACTCCACACAGCACAGCTTTCCATTGGGGCTGGATAAGTCTACAACCACCGAAGCTGAAGAGGGTTCCTTTTTCTCCACAGCCTCACGTGTGTGTGTGTTTGTGTGTGTGTGTGTGTGTGTGTGTGTTTGAGATGGGCCTTTCTCAAAGGTTCAAGGTAGAATCTCATTTGCATTTCCCTGATAAGTGATGATCAACATTTTTTTCATATGCCTGTTGTTTATCTGCATGTCTTCTTTAGAGAAGTGCCTATTTAGCTCTTCCACCCTTTTTTTAAAAAGATTTATTTATTTATACAAGAACTAGGGTACAGGTCAGAGGCATGGGAGGGTGAGAGAATTAACCAGAGATAGAGCAGGGAACAGAACAGGCAGAGGGACTAAAGACACTGCTGAGGGGAGCAGCGGGCAAGGCAGGAGAGGTCTGCAGTGCCATGTGGGTTTCTCCCTGACCAGCTGGGAATCAAACCTGTGCTGCAGAGGCTGCGGACAGCTTCACAGCGCATGCTCAACCTGCTGCACCACCAGGGAGCCCTCTTCCACCCACTTTTTGATTGGTTGTCTAGTCTGCTGCTTTGGGTTGCTTTCTTTCTGTCGAGTTGTATGAGCTCCTTGTAGGCTTTTGCTATTAGTCCCTGGTGAGATGTATGGCAAATATTTTCTTCTATTCAGTAGGGTGTTATTTCATTTTGGCTATTTTCTCTTTTGCTTTACATAAGCTTTTTAGTTTGATATAGTTTCAGTTGCTTATATTCTCCTTTGTGTGGCACCATGTCCATCAGGACTGGGCAGGAGATGGGGCTGAGGCAGCAAGACCCAAAGATCACTGGGCCTGGGCTCTGATTTTAGCACTTTTAAAACTTATTTGAATCTCAGTTTCTTTGCAAGGTAGAAATAAATAACAATACTTCATAGTTGAAGATAAAAAACCTATAAAATACTTGGCTTATTACATAGTGAATAAATATTTATTCCCTTGCCATCCCCTGTCACATAATTATACTGTCCCACAAATTTCATTCTTTTGTCATAGATTGAGATATTACAGTTGAGATAGCTGAGACAATGAGGCAATATTATATCAGGGTCAACTTTAGGCTATACTATATATTAATTTTATTATCTTAATGTATGAGGGAAGAAGCTTCACTTGCTCCCTCATATGTCCAAGAGAGATGGCAGTATCAGTTTATCAGTTTGTGGATTAAAAAAACATATTTCTGATTTATTTTTTAAATCTAATGCCTGTAATTTTTATTATTTTTAGCAATGTTATTCTACATCACTCTCTCACTTCAAACATGGGTTGCTTTATTGAAATGAGTTATTCCCATTCTTAGAACATATTCTGAAAACTATATTTCTAACAGATTAATCAGTTAATTTGAAGAAAGGGAATCCAAGGTCTATGAGTAGAATTTTTGGGTCAGCATCTCTTAATCACTCCAGGAATGGAGGGCCTGATTATCTTCACTGAAGTGATTTGTTTTAATACCAAACTGTGTAGAGAAAAGCTACATAAAACAGCCAATGTGTTCTTAATTATGTGAGCCATATGACTTTGATCTTGAGGAAAGTGAAGCAGAGCTGAAAATTCCTGTTTTATCAATGAGTCCTGTTGAATTGACTTTAAGAGCCTGATTTTCAGTTGTGTTTAATATGCCAGGAAAGGCATAAGGAGGGACGAGCTAGGATGAAAATGGGCTGTCTTATCGTTAAAATCATTTAAATTTAAATACATACTCATGTCTGTCCAATATATCTTTCATCTCTATAGATTAGGACTGAGCAGCATTTCCCAACGAAACTCCTCTCTGGACATGCTCCTTGTTTGACAGGTTATCCTTACTACCTATGGGTATACATGTATATTTCATATATGTATGTACATTTTCTTTCAGGCAATTTAGATTTTGTTAAATGCCTTACTATCCATAATATAAGTCTTGCTGATCTAAGGAACATTTAGCTTTCTCTGGAACTCTCCTTTTAGTTCTTCTGCATATTTAAAGTAAGGATTTAAAATCTGCATTTCAGCATCCTTGTTCTACATAGGCAAATATACACTAGAATATTTTACCAAAACAATACTAAGCACATTACAATTGGCACTGGCAGACATGGCATCAAGGAATTAACCTCCATAACCTAAAAATTGCCAAACTGAAGCTGTAAACAGGTTAAGACTGAGACATACTGCAGACTCATGAAAAGATATGAGCTAAGAAGGCATGCAATATAAGGGATAGCGCTAACATTTATAATAATTTTTATTAACTTTAAGAAATTATTCATAAGAATATTCCAAATTACTTATACACACACACACACACACACACACACACGCACACACATAAATAAGGAGAGGTTCAGTCCTACAGGAATTTAAGTAGAACCTCAAACCCTACCATTCCATGATGGTTTGAAATACCAGTAAGTGGATGAATAAGTTGCCCACGTCCATTATTTTCCTAGCAGAAGAAGAAACACATACGTTCTGTTAATGTTACTGGGTAGGAAGAACAGTTAGGGGCAGTGTTTAGGAGTTTGAAAATGAATATAAAAAGAAAGATAAAAAAGATTGTGAAGACTGCATGCATTTCTCACAATTATCAATCCATTACCTAATAATGTTCATGTAATTTAACAAAGCTATGAAGGGCATTGACCATAACCCTGTCATCACTACTTGAAAAAAATGTAAATAAGAGAAAAATATTTAAGTGGGTGGTTAAATGGTATTGAATTTGTCATAATTTAATATAAACTAAGTTGTTTTATCTTATAATAGAATGAAAACTATGCTATACATTTATACTCCTGATTCAAACTATAGTATATAACCATCTTCCCTGACATTTTGGCATATTTTCAGGGTATTTAGTAAGCCCACATGTGCACAGGTGTTGAAAAAGGTTTGGTTATACTGCCTTTGCCCTGATTTCTAGACACTAAATCTATCACTCAATATACAAGTAAAAACAAAGATATAATTTTTACCCATGTAATGCATCTTCAAATACAATCTTTTGTGGTATATACAACCAAGAAAACATATCTCATTCAGCTATGACTTGCCTAATATAATACAAAGGGAGACAATACTATTGTGGGATTTTAAGTACCCAGAACAAGAATATATGAGAAGAATTGATTTTTTTTGTTTCTGTTATTTCCAATGATCATAACCACAACATGTTAGAAATGAATAGTGCTTTACAGTTTTAAAATTCCATATAATTTTGCCTACCTTTAGTCTTTTTTAAAAAAGAAAAGGTAAATGTGTACCCTCATTTTACAGATGAAAAACAAAGGAGATTGGAATATGTTAAGTGATTACACAGAAACACTACTAGGGAAGACTAGAAATCTTGTTGTCTATTTACCCAGTGTTCTTTCAATAAAAACAATACCCAGTATTTGTGAAAGGGACATTTCATCTCTGTATGTGAGAAACTCATCTCTGGAGCTTAAATATTTTTAATCTTTGTTATAAAAACCATAATTAATTACAGATAATAGTATCTTAGTATAAACATTTAAGTGCTTTTTGGAAAAAAAGTACCAGTCAATATTAATCCTTCAAGTCAAGACTTTTCATACAAACAAAAAAATAATTCACACACAACTAATGCTGTTATCAACTCAATTTTGTTACTATGAATTAAAAACTCACAAAATTCTTAAAAAAATCAAAAGGTTATTTTTTTTAAGATGAGGGCTTTACATTGAGCAACAATCTATAATTATATGTGTGATGAATTTGTTGCATATATGACCTTTACTATACAAAATTTAGAAAACTAATATAGGTGAGGGATTCTAGCTAAACTAATCTGCACATACTAATTAACTGAATTCACATACTTAAAATTAATTTTGAAATTCTAGGAAAGAGATAAACAAAGTGATTAGACAATTCCTACCTGAATTTTAGAATTATCCAAAGGATAGCCAAGAATTTGTAGCTTGGCTCTTATTCTAAGTAAGAAATATTTATCAGAAATACTCTATAATTATTTACACCAAAAAGCAAGCAGGACTCCTTTATTGAAATCACACAGAAAAGATGAAAACTTAGCTAGACATTTTGATTTTGCTTTGTGAGTTTCATTCATCAATAAGTTAAAGGCTGCATTTTGTAGAGTGTACCCATTAAGTGTAAAATTAATCAATATATCCAATATTTGCAACAAGGACATTTCAGGATACAAAGAACACCTAACAAGATTAGTTGAAGAATGCTTTACTCTTAGTCCTCCAGATGCCTACCTTTAGGAAAGTGTAGTCGCCAGTTGTATCTTTAAATTATATTTGCACAACATAAATGAATGACCTGATCCCATTTATAGTGTATTCCCCTCAGAAATCTAAGAGCTTGTCAAAGTGAAACATAATATTGGCAAAGGCACCTTTGTTACTCCAGATTTTTTCCCCCCAAGCAGATTGTTGTGCTTTACCAAAGTAAAAGCAAACATACGACATTGAGAGATATATGAAAAGACTGTGCACTCTAGAATGCCTGATGATCTTTTCCCTTTGCCTACTGCTGCCACTTTTTATTGCTGTTAGGGTAAACCTGAGCCACTTGAATATGTAATGCATTTATGGAGAAAAAGATCATCATAAAGACTGAACACAAGGACTGTTACTCTAATTCACACTATCAGGCCTTTTCAGGAGTGTCAGCTATCCCTGGAGACTCCCAACAGGCTGACGTCACAGTCCCATCCAGGAGCTATTTTTTCTTTCTCTTTGGCTGATTTCACAAAATGTCAAATGCAACAAGCCTGCTGGGGTGAGAAATAATTTAGTTTCAACAAATTTGTGCTTCATTGGCATTTCCTCCTTGTTATTGTTTTACCATTAGGTTTTTATTAATGAGGCTTGGAGTGGCTCCAAGTTATTATGCAACATTAGAAATGTGAAACTTGTTTTCTGGGGGTGTTTGGTGTCCTGACATTCAGTCACACTGCCCTCAAGAAATCAGCAGTAAAATGATGTAAATGCTATAAAAAATAGGTCCAAATAATCACATTTATGAAAAATTATCCCCATCTATATTTTTTGACAGGGCTATCATGACTTGACCCAAAATAATATAATCCACTGTTAAGATCAGTAGAATATAAAAAGCGTAAGATGTGTTTTTGGGGCACTTCATAAGCATTCGATGCTTATATTGGGCACTGCAATGATACTTCTTGGAGGAATTAGATGGAAGACTGGTTAGGTGTAAATTATATAGGCTTTCAACTAAACAAAACAAAAAAAGGGGGGGGGGCTAATTTCCAGAAAAATAACCAAACAAAGAAAGGATAAGTCTATTCAGCATCCTGGAATCAATAGCCTTGGACACTGTTTCCTCTGGATTCAAGAATGAAGACAGTGATCTGCTGGGTCTTCTTACTGAGTGCCACTCACAAGCAATGTACTACCTTCTTTAAGAGTATTTTAACAGAATTGGCTCTATGTTTACCTTAAGAGAGGTGATGGAAAAAAAGTTTCCCCAGGGCAAGCATTTTGCTCATGAGGCATGAAGTGGTTGACAAAGCCACATTCATGTTCGGAGATATTTATTTCACATGTGAACCATCAATGACCTATATACAGTGGTCTGCACTCTTTAGATAAAACACAAAAGGAAAACCATTGATTTTATTTAATTCTTCAATCTAATAGTTCATTCTAGAATGGGAATAGTCTGTAGGATATAATTGAGTTAATGTATATCAGTTAAATTTCAAGTGATAATGGGAAGCTAAAATTGGAAGTGAAGGTTAAATTACAGAAGTTATAATGATTTTCTTCTATTTTCTTAGGAGTTAACTTAAAGTAACTGAAGCCCTTCAGTGTTCCAGTGTACTTTTTCTATGGACAGAGCCTAATTATACTGTATTTTAAGATTAAGGCACAATACAGAGAAATGAATCACAGGTGTGAACATTGTTTTGACCATCACCCCTCCTCAGCACCAACACAGGCAGCATGGTGTATTAGGAGATAGTCTGTGAGCCAAGAGTTTGGGTTTTTCTCCACTCTAAATATTTATTAATGCAGTTAAGGTATTTAATGTCTGTCTTCAATTTCCTCAACTACACCTTTTTTTTTAATGTCCTTAAGGAACAATGACTTTCCTCTTAAACTTAATACTTTGTAATTCTACTTAGTTGTAATAACTTTTAAAGCAATGTTTTTTACCCTGATAGGCACAGATCTGAGTGTCTATTGCTTGACTTGCAATGTCCTAAAATATTCACACACTAAGAGCAATTAATCTTATAGAATACGATCAGCTTTAAGACTACATTATTCAGAAGAAAACTAACTTCTATATCTGCCTACAGAAATTCCTGTTGATCAAATACCTATGAATAATAGAAAGTGAATTATTTAAAATAGAAGATGGCAAATATGTACTATGCTTACTTCTTCACAAAATTCTTTTTCCTCACTATGTGTAAATCAATTTTTTGGAGGAAATCAAGTATGAACTGAAACGTACCAAACCATATGAATAAATGAAGAAATGAATAATTAACTTACCATTGCTTTTTTATTTTTCTTTATAATAAATGGACTAAACTTCTGGCTGTGCTTCTGGCCAGAAAAATTATGAATGTGTCTAGAATTTACAAAAGACTTGTTTTATGCCCTTTGACCACAGTTATTTGTATATACTCAAATAGTATCCTTATTTAAGATCTATATTTTTCAAGGGATGATCCAGTCCCTAGTACTATATAATACTATCACAATTCATAAACTCTAGTTTTGTGATATAATTACATAATATTTTATTACCTACTAAGTACAATACAAATATGAATATGAAAGAGAGATTAAAACAATCAGTGGAGAAATAGCATTAACTGTAAATATAAACATTCAAGAGTAGAACTATGTTTTAAATAGTTGTAGAAATATCCTAAAACAAACAAAACTGAGGTCTTGATTTTGAATTCTGAATTGTTCAAGTTTTACAGAAGTATAGAAGTCTAATAACATTTTTTTTTATCTTTGGAGGAATACCAAGACTCATTAATTTCTGTCTCCACAAAAGAGAAATAGAAAAATCTTAGTTTCTATACAGGTAGGATAAACAATTTAAGCATATAACTTGCAAGAAAATGAATGAAAACTCAGGTTCTGCACTAAGTGTCTACTTGATATCAAAATGTTGATTTTAGTAATGGTCACTAGCTCCATCTCTCAAAGAAAAAGAGATACATTAGTGCTGGTATTAGTGCAATATGAGTAATATGAGCAAGTCCAGGTGAGGGCTGTAAACATGAATATTTAGCCTCTGGTGGTAGTAAGTGAATATATGTACTATCATTGATGCCACTTCTGCAGTAGTTTTGAAACCTTGATGGCATTTATCCTGAAGCATTCTTTACTCCATGTCCCTAACTATTGTTATGCTTCCTCTACAATATCCTTGTAGTAAAGTTTTCTGCTTAAACTTTTCAGTCAAATTATATATTTGTTGTTGACATAAGTGTACGTATTATGATTAATTAAGCATCGTGAAAATAAAAGTCCCTTTGGAATCAGAGTGCCTGGAAACAATAGATGTATAATATAAGAGAGCATGTTAATCTCCCTATACTTTAATCTTTTTTTTATTAAAAAAGTTTATAGACTGACAAAACACAGCTCTCCTGCCCACTTGTGACTGAGTTGTTTCTCTTTTTCCTTCTTTTTATTAATAAACCCGTCATTTCCAAATATAAAAAAGTGGGATAATAATATTTTATGAATTCATTATAATGATTAGAATAGGTAATACTAGAAAAATGTTTAGCATAATGATTGGGATAAACCAAGATTAGTTAGCTAGTAAAATGATAATAGTAACAGAATAGTATTAACAGTAATATCCAGCAAATGGAAATCCATACTTAATGCATTTCAATATTATCATTTTCACAAAAGTAGCTATTATTATGATTATATATTTAAATTAAACACCTATTATCAAGTGTTTTCATTCTCTGTGGACAAATGTTGAGGTTATCTATAAAATTCCCATATTCTCCAGCTAGGCTACTATAAGCAAATCTATTTGCTAGGATTTTTCTAGGTTCTGTATCAAAATGGAAAATAAAAACCTCATAACAAAGTTTGGCAATATTCTCAGTCCTATAAGAGTAAAATAAAAAGCTCAGAAGACTCAAATAAAGCACACTTATAGATTTGCAGTCAAATTATTTACCCATAAAAAAGAAATAGATAACGGTGCATTCGATAGCATCCATGAATCTGAAAGTTTAGAGATTTGTCCATAGATTTTAAAGGAAAAACAAAACAAGCAACAAAATGTGCATGTTTACATTCACAGACAGCACTTAATTTTATTTGCCTCATTAAATAAAATCATTTATATAGTTTTTATATTACATTTTAATTTAAGAATCTTGTATGAAGCATAGGATAGAAAATCGACATTGTAAAATCTGAGCATTTAGTTTTCTATATTTCTATCAAAATACATTTTAAGTAGACTCAAGATGCTATTTATTCATTAAATGATTTTTTCTCCTGAAAGTCTATTCAATATATTCAAGGCATAAAGATTAGCAATTAACCTAATTTCTACAGATCTTATATTACTTACTGCAACCAAAATTTTCATATTTACCTAGGCAGATACTGCTATTAATTTCCTCTTATTTAAAATAACTCAGGGGGCCTCCCTAGTGAGCCAGGGGTTAAGTCTCAGTGCTAGCATACTATCATCACTGCAGCCTGAATTTGATGCCCCCGCAAGGAGCTAGTAACATTGTGCAGAAAACCTCTCCTGTCTTGCCCACTTCTCCCCTCAGCAGTGAATTTAAGTAGATCTGCCTGTTCTGCTACCCATTCTGTCTCTGGTAAATCACCTCATTCCCCAATACTCTGCCTACACCCCAGTTCTTGTATGCATAAATAAAAATAAATCTTTAAAAAAAAGCTCAGCAACAAATATACTTTTTTTTTTTTAATTACAAGGATTTGTGTGCTGAGCAAAACACTTAAAAATAAAGGTTGAGAGATCCAAGATGGCATCAGAGGAGTTTCTTTGCTTTGCTCCCCAGAGGATCACCTAGGTTAACATCTGAAGTATTGCACCCAGAGAGTCCTGTGACTTGAAGTGACACTGCAATACCTCTTGGACATTGAATACAAGGAAGACTACAGCAGAAAGAATAGCAGAAAGGATATTGAGGAGATTCGTACTTCGGTGATCAAGAGGTTGGTGGAGAGACAAACCTGGAGGCTGTGCTCAGTGGGGCTGCTGTACAAACCAAGGTGGCAGTGCCAGGGAGAAGCAAGCTGAACAGTGCAGATTCACATATCCATGAATGATGGAAAATATTGGTAGAGGAGTCGGGGTGGTCTCAAAGGGCTAGGTACCCAGTGAAAGGTACAAGGACAGTGTATTGGGGTATACATTTCCTCCCCCACCTCTTGGAAGAGGCACTGACCTTGTGAGGGTCATTGAGAACACAGACAACAGAAACATGGGTTTAGAACGCCAGAGTGGAGAGCTACTGGTGGTGACACAAACAGAAGCCTGACCCCCACCAAGAGTATTCATACCAACAGCTTTCTGTGCGTCTTTAGATACAATGAAAAATAATTCACCAGAGTTCAGGTATACCAGGCAAGGTTTTATTAGAGGCACATGAACCAGGAAACCAGTGTTGGAAAAGGAAATTTTGCTAAATTTAAACTCAGTTCCCTCCATAACTTTAGGAAAGTAACTAAAGAGTAAAAATACATATGCCTTATTTTAACTATAGCTTTCCCTAATATCACATAGTGATATTTGTTACCATACCCCAAGATATCCCCAAACACTTTGACATAATGAGCAGTAAATTAATATAACATTAAATCTTTAACTCTTTGGCACTTATAAAATGGGATCCCATAGATTTACAGTTTAAATAATTAACATGACCCAATATAAGTTAAAACAGTGCCCTCAAGGAATCAAAGATTTTATATAAGACCCAATTAATGAATGGAATGATTATCTCCACTGCTCTTTGACTTGTGAGCCTAATTTTGTCTTTGCTTAAACAAAACAGAAAAAAAAGTGATGCCTTACAGTGGACTATTATAATGTTGTGGTCTTGTCCATTAAGTTCTCATACCCACCACCCAATCCTGCTGCTCTCCTCTCTCTCCTCTCTCCTCCTCCCTCTTGCTCCCTCCTTCCCCTTCCCCTGCTTTTTTTATAATGCAAACAGGTGCTATCAGGTCAAGGGTACCTTTGTACAATTATTTGGGTGTGTATGAGGGGTGATCATTATTGTTTATCAAAAGCTCTTAAGCAAATATGTAGTTTTCACATGAAGCAGCAAAGGTGGAGGCAAACAATCTTGTTACTATGGTTGATTTTATTTTACTTTTTTTTCTCATTCAGTGTCAGCTAACTCAGAAATGACAAACGCTGGTCACGTGTGTTATATCCATGGCAGACACTGCTAGCTGATCTGGACAAATGTTCCCACCAGTCTCAGACTACTTCAGAATTCCCCATTATGCTGTACTCACTGGGTCTCCTAAGTAGCATACAAGATAAAAAAACAAAAACCATGCCATCCCTAGAAGCATGGCATGGGGTAGGTACTAAATAGTGTTATTAAAATGACTAGTAACATCCAAAAAGAAAATGATATTTTGCAATTATAGATTTGGTTAATACATTCTGTTTTTAAGATTTATTTATACAAAAACTGGGGTACAGGTCAGCGGTGTGGGAGGGTGAGAGGATTCACCAGAGACAGAGAGGGGAGCAGAACAGGCAGACAGACCAAAGACACTGCTGAGGGGAGCAGCGGGCGAGGTAGGAGAGGTCTGCCGCACCATGTGGGAATCTCCCTGCCAGCTGTGAATTGAACCCGTGCTGCAGAGGCTGCAGACAGCTTCACCGGGTGGCACTCACCCACTGTGCCACTGGGGAGGCCCCTAGATTTGCTTAACACATTCTACTTAGACCAATTTCAATAGCCTGTGGGCTGCAGTTTACCTTCAGTTTACCTCTAGAGGGACAAAATATATGAACTACCCCTGGAGTAGTTCAGCAGTATTGCCATAACACACAGTCTTTGCAAAAAAATCTTAACTGCATTCATCTTTCTCCTGAAGCATAGGAAGGTATTGAATTGCATTGATGTCATCCCCTTCCAAGGTTTTGTTTCACATACTCATTAAGGACACACAAGTCTAACATATTTTAGTCATTTTTGGATTCTGGGTAAACATATTCCCTCTTCACATAGTTTACTTAATCTCACCAATGAGACTACTAACAAATCAGCCCATCTTCATAGAACCTCATAAAAAAACAAATCTCTGAAATCTATCCAAATTAAAATTAGTAGGCACTCCCATTAGTGCTCGCAGAGACTCCTTCACTGTAGAGGCTTTAGCAAACTTCTCTCATGCCTTCTGGAGTCTCAGAACCACTTATGATGTACATAAATTCACCATAATTCCAGTGCCCTACTTGTCCCTATTTGTCATCATGCTATATAACCACTAGCTGCCCTAGTGGCCCCACTGTCAAGTATCTGATAATTGGGACAATTATGATTCCAATTAGCCAATCCAAAGGGAGTCTGGGAAGCCTAGTTAAACCCACTCATTTATCTATCACCAACGTTTACTCTTTTTCTATCTTAGATGGAACAAACTATTTGGTTCTGCATGGAATTTTCATGCACATTTGGAACTATAAGTAATAGAGTTCTGACAAGAACTTTGCATTGCGTTTCTCCATCAAAAGAAGAGCAAAATTTTATAAAAAGCATATTTACACATTTCATTGTTCTTCCCACTAACGGTGACTCTACATCCATAATGACTCCACATCCATAATCCTATACTTTGCTGCTGTTCATTTGTTTTTTTAAAGAATGTTGACGGGAGTGACAGTGTGCCAGTTTTAATCTAGACCTTAAGAGACGTTTGGTATTTCAATTCTACTCTTTTGTTTTCACTACAAGAAAATTTACCCTGTGGTAACTATTATTGCTTCATATATTGATATAGTGAACTCAACCAAGACAAGTCTTTGTAGACAAGCTCAGATTAATTCATACACTGAAGTTATCCAGCTATGCTGAATCTAGACAAACCATTGAAGTTGACCACAGATGAATGAAGAACAAATGCTTATTTTGTGTATGAATAAAATTTTGTAGTCATTTCTGGCAATAGATGACTAATACAATATAACTACATTTGTGACCAAGTCCTTTAACTACATTTGAAAAAAGAGAGGGTTACAATTTTAGAAATTTGGTCTGGAATAGTACTGAATAACCATAGCTGACCAAAAGACTGAGTAGATATATCATCTCTCTTCTTTCCTATGGACAGAAAATATTCTGTAGAAGCAACAGTGACATGATATGTCTCAGATGACATCAAATGACATGAGGTCATCTTTCTTCGACAGTGAACTTACTGGTACAATTATTGAAATAATGCATTGAATTTGACAAAGATTATTTTGTACTGGTGAGGTTACCAATGGTAACCATGCATTGTTATTTACTCAAAACAAGCACAAATACTTCCCTTTGATGTGAGTTAGGACATTGATTTCCATATTTGGGGGTAAAGAGCATTTGATCAATACCTACTGAGGAATCAATTGTGTTAAGGTGGAATTTAACACCATATGAGGAACTCAAATGGACCAGGATTGGACCCTGGTCCATTTGTCATTACGGAGTTCTAGTTGAAGCCACACCAATGCAGGTAGAATGACACTATAGATTACATAGAAGGTGTATTCATTTCTAAATTAGTCAATAGCATCTGTTCAGGAGAAATATGGCATCAGGTATTTGCTTCAAAGTGAGATGTTTAAATTTCTAAGAAGACAATAAGGACATAACGTCAAAACTGGAGAATTACAAAAAAATCCATTTAATCACCACTAAAATAAAGTATTTAATGATTCTCTGTACTAGCACATTTATAGATAAGTTCATGGACATAAACAATTGTTTATACCATAACAATGTTTTTAAGATAGAAAAAAATGCATTATTTTCCTGAAAAATCCTAAGCAACTAAACATTTAAGGTTGAAAAAATCAAATCAATATTCTGAAAGAAATATTTTCAAAATCCTAAAAGATACTGAAATACATTTCAGACACGAAAATATATCAAAATGCTATCAAATGCAAATTAAATGAAACTATAAAATTACTGTTAATTTTGAGTATATTTTGAGTCCATATTTGAACTCATATTCATTGAAAGGACACAAAATAGAATTTTTTGGATATGAAATGCTAAATATCATGGGGAAAATAAGAAATATAAGATCTATAATTCTCATGAGGAATTTATATTCTAAAAAGTCACATAAGTCAATAATATGACTCAGATAAAAATTCATACAATATAATATTTTTTATAATGGAAATATGTCTTTACTGAATGGTTGAAGATTCTGTCACATAGAAAATTTCAATACATTATTGATGTCAATGCACAGCTATGTGGAGATACAGTCTTAGCCATAGTTCAGGTATTTGGACATCAAGGTTCTTAGAGATAATTTCCTTAATTCGGGGTCCTCAAATGAAAATAAATAGGAAGTTAGTAATGTTTCACTAAGTATTGTAGAGACTCAAAAATGAGAAAAATATGTATCATTTATGTCAGTATTACCAAAGTTTTTCTGGAAATTAGGTAATTTGAGGTTGGTCATAAAGGGTAACTGAAAATGGAAACAAAGGGCATGGAGAAGAGAAAGAGGCCAAGAATAAGAATTTATATTGCCAATTTAAAGATTGGTGGTTAGAAAGTCTAACGTGATTCAAGTGTTAATATAAATACAGTGGAAATTAAATTTTAAAGGTGTTTATATTTGCATAGTAGACATTAAGGCATATAATGAATGTAGTATAAATTATATAAAATATGAACTTCAGGGCCTCCCTGGTGGCTCAAGGGGTTAAGCACCGCACTATGAAGCAATCTGCAGCCTCTGCAGCATGAGTTCATCCCCAGCCGGCCAGGGAGCAACCCACATGGCGAAGCAGACCTCTCCTGTCTCGCCCGCTGCGCCCCTCAGCAGTGTTTTTCAGTCAGTCTACCTGTGTTCTGCTCCCCACTCGGTCTCTGGTGAATCCTCTCACTCCCCTGCATCTCTGGCCTGTACCCCAGCTCTTGTATGCTTAAATGAAGAAATCTTTAAAAAATAATAAAATAAAATAAAATATGAACTTCATATAATTAATAAGGAAGAAGATTTTGGAATAGAGTATACTAAAATCCTATCACAGAATCATGATTTTAAAAAACATAGACAATGTTATACAAAATAATAACTAAAGATGAAATATGATTATAGTTCTGACCAAAGGATTGACATAATCATTGTCATTGGAAAGTAATGAAAGAGACATACATTTAAAGTATGACAAATATCCCTGAATTTTATAATTGGAAAGCCTCTAAGAACAATTATCTTAGCCAAAAAAATACTACCTAAATCTCTTCTATAATAAATCTGGTATTTCCTTGTGGCATACACTTATGAATTACTGGGGACTACTCTATCTTTCCCTCCAATAGGTCAACTCAATCTTTTTTTTTTCAAAATAAGGAATTCATTTATAAATATTCTTGTGTTTACAGGCATAATATAATTGTGAATATTATTATCCATAACATTCAAACACAATACTGAATATATTGCAATAAGATATGTCCCAGCAAGACATTCTTGCTATGAGATCCTATTCTGATGCTTAGTCCTTTGTAATTTTATCTTTTCCAAACTATATATCTATATTTCCTTCAATCGTTAATTTTATGTATAGTTCCTATATAAATAATCCTAACTTAACATAAAACGAATTCCTTTATTTAAGGAATCACTATTCTTAAGTATGATATCACAATATCATAAGGAATCAATCCACTTATTTTTTTTTTAAGATTTATTTATTTATACAAGCACTGGGTATAGGCAGAAGCGCGGGAGGGTGAGAGAATTCACCAGAGCCAGAACAGGGAACAGAACAGGCAGAGTGATGAAATATACTGCTGAGGAGAGCAGCGGGCGTGGCAGGAGAGGTCTGTTGCACCATGTGGGACCCTCACCGGCAGCAAGGGATGGAACCTGCACTGCAGAGACTGCGGGCAGCTTCGCAGCTCAGTGTTCAACTGCTGCGCCACCAGGGGAGGCCCAGGTATCACTCCACTTAAATCACCACTACTGTCCTTGTCTCTACCACATTCATTTATAAATAGTATGGCCCATGAACTACTATGTATTACTATTTTTTTCCTCCTATTAATTCCCTCTCTCAACTTACAGAGAAAATTACTCATGGTTAGAGGATGTGAGCCACAGATTACTATAAATTCACATTATCCATGGCAAGACTAGGCATATAACATCTGAAATAAATCATATGCTGATGGCGTTAACAAAGTATCTCATTAAGCTTCATGATCAAAATTATGTTCATGTCAATCAGTAGTTAATACCTCTTTAAATTTTGACAATATATTTCTGCATGCATTTTCTAAAAGTGGAAGCTTAAAGGATAAAACATTCAAAATATTTAGGCTAGTATAAAATATAGAATTCCATATAGAACATGAAAAACAAGAAATCTATTAAATGAGCCAGAATATCAAGTCACAGCTTCCTAAGCTATTAGAAACTGTGCAGATCCTCTCTCAGCTGGAAGTGACTAACTCTAGGTGTCATAGCATCCTGCTGACAGCTTAGCTCTTATATGACAGTAGTGATTAAACATTATCCATAAATTTTTTCATTTCATCAAATTGAATCATAATTTTCAAGGAAAATAAAAGATTCATTTGTCACAAATATTCATAGCACTGTCCTCAAATGATACCATGAGATTAAACGCCTTCCAACAAAACTTGCAGACTGAATTCTAAATCTCAATATAATGTGTCAAAAATGAAACTTCTTATTCATCTTCCAAATAATGATAGGGAAAATTGCCTGTGACCATTTTCTTGCCAGATTCTCTTTTGCAGATATACATACAATGAAGTACAATATTGTGTTTAAAAAGATGTTATTAGGAACTTAATTATTTTTAAATGTGAGGAAAGCTAACAAAGTATATTCCTGTTTTCCTATACCATTTCATAAGATCTTAGTTTTTATATGTTTTCCACTAGGGATCATGAAAAATCCAAACCATAAATTGATAGGATTATAAATGAAAGCTGTGTATAAATAAAATAAATGAGCCCATCCATTTCTGGGCTTATAAATTATTCGAATTTTCCATTGCAACTTCTTGAGAAACAAATATAAGGAACCAACATCCTTTTAGGTTTAGCTTAATTCTACCTGCTGAAAGACCCAAATCATGCTGAAAGAAGTTACTGCTGATTCATATGCTACTTAGAATTGACGCATTAATTTTATATTTCAATGTCTTACTGAGCACATATTACATATAACATGTGTTGTTCCAGATATTATGTGGCAATATGATCAGGAGATAAAAAAGCATGATCAATCCATTACTAATTAATTTACCAAAAATTTGTTTAACTATACACTTTTATAAATGGGGATAATATCTTCAACAAAGGAATATTCTTGTATGTTTTATATCTTAGTGGAGAAAGACAAGACAGAGTAAAAGTGATAAAATGCTATATGTTGATAGGCACTATGAAGAAAGTTGAAGTAAAGATATGAGCAGAATTAATTTATTCCTTATTCCTTTAACATTTATTTTCATTTACTAGTAAGATGAATTTCTTTTCCCCAAGGTTAATATGGGTGCTACCCCTGCTGAGTGCCCAACCAGCCAATAGTAGAGATGATTCCAAAATATTCTACATGTCACTATTTCTTAGAAAATCAAGTCAGCCAACTAGTAAAAGATCAATTAAACATGATCCTTTGGCCATGGAGAAGAAAGTGACTGTCCACTTTCAGGAAAAAAAAATGCACACTTGAGATATGGGACCACCTTCCTTTTCCACAGTACTTCCATCAACACCACCACTTGAAAACTTACCAAATGCATGACCTCTCGACAAAATATTTCATCTGACAGTGCCTCAGACCAGGGGGCCAACTTTTTTACAAAAGAGATATGATGATGAATTAATGACAAGACTCACAGGTCCTCATAATTATATTCTATTATGCTGACAGAATGAAAGCTCAATTACAGAGTAGTTTAGAGACAAAATTCCAGGTTGTGGTTATTGAGTATATACACTGACTCAACATCTAACAATATCTGGGGCTATGAAGCAAGGAGGAGAAGCTGGGTTAACTCCTCACCATTATTCCCAGTGGCTCACTTTTATAATTAAGACTCCCATCCTGCCTTAGATTTTGTCAGTTCAGAGGTGCTACTATGCAAGAAGAGAAAAGAGATATGACCGCTTTGAGGTTCTAGTTGTGATGAAGTGGAGTGTAATGGTAGAAGTGGTCTATAATGATGACCATGAGAAAAAATAGCTGCTACTACACATTAAGGTCAAAAAGAAATATGTCTGAATCCAGTGGATTTATTGGAATATCTTGGTGATTTTAATCTAGTAATAACTAAAATAGCAATTGTGTAAAACATAGCCCCAAAAGCTCAAAGTAATTTAAGAATCACAACTATTGAAAATCAAGGTCAGGGTCACTTTACCTAGCAAAAACCCAGATGACAATTCAAATAGACCAGTTGGAGTTTCTTTTGTTTGTAAGTTTTAAAGTTTGCTTATATGTTGTTTTTTGTGACTATTTTATTTTTTGTTAAAGATATAGTAACTAGCAATAATGGAGACTGAACTTTTCCCCAGGCTCTGGAGTCGAAGGTGACTATGAATATCTGAATATCTTAGCAGATTATGGGCATATGTGAGTAGCAGAAGGGTTTCAAGTGTACTATATTAAGAATAAACCTCTGCTACTGGTTTGCTTTCTGAATAGAATGGCACCTAATAGATGATATGGTTTCCACCCTATGCTCACCTTCACTTCAACAGACAGAGAGGCTACTAGATATGCAATATCAATGCCTCACTTCCAACCCCCTCTATGAATCCTTTCCTTTTCTCCCTGGGTTTCTGTTTGCCACTGAAATATGCGATAATGGTTTCTCAGCACCATATATGAATTCAAGGGGTTTAATACTCTCTAGGGTGAACACTAAAGGTGGGATACATGTTAAACAGATATTTTATTTTTCTCCCTGCTTTCCCCAAGATAAACGGTCTAGAGAAGAAACCTTTCTGAAAATGTCTGACAAGACAGAAATATTGTTCGTTCTGAAGTTATAAACTTAGAGGGTAACTCATACATCTACTTTGCCTCCTTCCCTTCCTTACCCCCATTCCTGTTCCTTCAGGCATCCATGGAATTGCATCACCAATAACTTGTTACTTCATGAATTTTCCTTTGTTTATTTTTTAAGGGACACAGACTACAACATAGTGACACAAAGTCTGACTAGATGATTGGAAGAAAAATCTGCATCTAGTTTAAAAATTTAACAAAACTATGCCTGAAGCAATATGTAACACTTGTAGCCACACACAAAAAAATTATATATCACTCTATGCAGCAAGAGTTTCATATAAAAGTGATGTTTTTTTCAATTAAACATATTTATTCTTGCTTCCAAATTTTCATGCCCATGTATGAAAATATAAGATTCTGTTTTTTTTTTTTTTTAAGATTTATTTATTTATTTATTTATACAAGCACTGGGTACAGTCAGAAGCACAGGAGGGTGAGAGAATTCACCAGAACCAGAGCGGGGAGCAGAACAGGCAGACCAACGAAATACACTGCTGAGAAGAGCAGCGGGTGCAGCAAGAGAGATCTGCACGCCATGTGGGACCCTCGCTGGGGGCCGGGGATTGAACTGACGCTGCAGAGGCTGCGGGCAGCTTAGCAGCCCAGTGCTCAACCGCTGTGCCACCAGGGGAGGCCCAAGATTCTGTTGTTAATGGTTGACTCTCTTAGCAGAAAAACATTTCCCAACCAGTTTAATAAGTCAGTTCATTATGCAAATGTATTGTTAATTATGTGTGTTAATAGATGTTAAAAGAACAAAGCCCTTTGAAATTTATTCTGTAAAAGGTGAAATGTCTGATATCATTGTGAATGCCTTCGCCAATGGAGTTAAAAAGTTGAGTACACAATTATTTCTTTTTGTGTTGCTAATAGTACAGATTTTGGCTTAGCACTCATGATAATGAATCTATTTTTACTAAATCGCTAAATTAAGAAGTCTTAATTTGTTGCTACATACAAATAACTCATACCCCAAACAGCTGTAGTTACAAATATGTACAAATAGTTTATTTTCTATATAACTTACTCAGTCAAAATAAACCAAATAATTCTTATGGCAAAATTTTATGTTTCTCTTAATAGAAAAAAAAAAGTAACTGGTTATATGTCTCCTCTCTCTGTAGCTAGTAACTAATTGGATTTTTAAAATATATGAAACTTTGAAGAAATTATAGTATAGTATAGTATAGTATACTGAAGTATACTGAAGTATAGTATACTGACATTATATGTGTAATAAAGCCTTCTAATTTTTATTACCTTTTTTTAAAAAGATTTACTTTATTTATACAAGAGCTGGGGTATAGGCCAGAGGCTAGGGAGGGTGAGAGAATTCACCAGAGACAGAGCAGGCAGCAGAACAGGCAGATGGACCTAAGACACTGCTGAGGGAAGCAGCAGGCAAGACAAGAGAGATCTGCCCGCCATGTGGGTTGCTCCCTAGTGGGCCGGGAATCCAACCCGCGCTGCAGAGGCTGTGGACAGCTTCACAGCACTGCGCTCAACCCGCTGTGCCACCAGGGAGGCCCTAATTTTTATTACCTTTCTCAATGCTAATGAAATGTCTTTAAACATATCACTCGCTTCATAAAATTTAGCTTTGTAAGCTCATACATTTAACAAATTGAAAATATTAACAACAAAAATTACAGACAGGAAAACACTAAAATTCCTACAAAATCAAAGAAAACATCAAACAAATAAAATACAAATGGAGTACAAGAAATAGGCTGAAATTTTGTAAATCTCACTTTGGAATTACTCAACCATACCAAGAGTTTTTAAATACCATTCACAAATAGGAGGAGGATAATACTATGGATTTTTTTTAAAAGATTTATTTATGCATGCAAGAGCTGGGGTACAGGCCAGAGGTGTAGGGGGTTAGAAGATTCATCAGAGACAGAGTGGGGAACAGAACAGACAGACTGACCGAAGTATACTGCTGAGGGTAGCAGCGGGTGAGTCAGGAGAGGTCTGCTGCGCCATGTGGGTTGCTCCCTTGCTGGCTGGGGTATCAAACTCATACTGCAGAGGCTGCAGACAGCTTCATAGGTTGCGTCTTAACCCCTTGCACCACCAGGGTGACCCAATACTATGGAATTTATTAATGCATTAAAACAATTACTAAATTAACTTAATCCTCATGCTATTTTTTATTTTCAATATCTACGAAGTTGTATTGTTCATGTTTATATGCTAATTTTTATTCCTTGTGTTTTAGGAAATATTTTAACAAATATTTAATAAATATTTTAAATTAAAATTTTAACAAATATTGAATTACACATTCAACAATGTAATATTTTTTTCCAATTATCAATGATTTCAAAACAAATACTTCTAGTTTATGTTGGTATTCCCTCTCTCATTTTCAAAAGAAGTTTGTTAAGATATTAAATAGTATAGTTACTATATTTAGAGTGCAGAAAGTCATGTAAAAACATGCAGCAAAAGTTCATGAAAATGAAACTATAAAAAAAGCAATGGACAAATAATTTAACAGGCTTGAATGTCCTCTATATAGTAAACACTGTTAAGGGCATTTACATTAATTTTCTAATATTGCTAATAGATGTGTGTATATAGTACCTGATTTGCTGTAGGAACTTAGGGCAATTGAAAGTTTTTGTCATGTATAAATTATTCAAATACATATGAAGATAACACACAAATAAATAGTTGCACATAAGTTCAATCTAAAAATTTCAGAATTACTCTTACAAGGATTAAGACTCTACAAAAAAATAATGAAATGATATTATCACAATATGCATATGCAAATATGAACAAGTGGCCATGCACAATAATAGCATAACCATAAGATTATTATAATAAGTTCTATTATCTGAATTAATAAATGTCTCACCTCACTTGAGAAGGTCACATTGGGATAAAGACTCATTCCAATGAATCTTTTAATATAATTTTATCATTCAGCTCTATGAATCAGCTTAATTATCTCTGTATATTTTAACAAGAAATAATAATCACAAAATGATCAAGGTAAGTTGCTTGTGGGAGTCAGACAGAAAAAAGAAAAATGGAAACAAACTCTTCCTGGTTTAGGATATTCCCCAAACTTTATGATTTTTATATATATATATTTTAAAGATTTATTTATTTATGCATACAAGAACTGGAGTACAGGCCAGAGATGTGGGAGGTGAGAGGATTCACCAGAGACAGAGTAGGGAACAGAACAGGCAGATTGACTGAAGTACCCTGCTGAAGACAGCAGCGGACGAGTCAGGAGAGGTCTGCTGTGCCATGTGGGTTGCTCCCTGGCGGGGGAAAGAACTCATGCTGTAGTGGCTGCAGATAGCCTCATAGGTTGCGTCTTAACCCCTTGAGCCACCAGGGAGGCCCTGATTTTTATATTTTTAAGTGAGTCATGATGTAGCAATTTAAGGGTGAAGAAAACATGTTTCTTATAAGTCCCCAAATTTTATTTTCCAATTTCAGTTCCTCAAATTTCTTGTCTCATAGGAATAGTGATTAAAATAATTACATATAAAATGGTCACATATATAAGATCTATGAGGTTCTCATTTGATGGATATCTATATTTGATTGGGGTATTACTCCCTCCCTACCTCTGTGGGATGAATAGAGATAGGTCCCTAAAAGGGAAATAGTTTGCCTCAAAAATAAATTTATGTGCAATTTCATCAAATCATCCTCAGAGATAGAACCTGGAAGCAAAACATATTACAATGCCAAATGTGTTCCTCAACAGGCCAAATAAATTAAATCTTCAGCAGGGAAGCTACATAAATGCTGAATTGCAATAGGCATGTCTGTAGCCAGATTAAAGTACTATTTCTAGTTATTCCGAGTTATGTGACCCTATCAAACATTTTTCTTATTTTCTGTTAATTACACTAAAAAACACAATATTCTTAAAAAATATTTTAAATTTCTTCTAAAAATGTTGATAGTTTAAAAAATATAATGTAAGTCATAATTACTGTATTCTTAGCTATTAAACACATAAAAACACCTCTTATTCACCCCAAAAAGAGAAAATTGCAGACCGAATTTCTGGCATAAAGAGGTAGCTATTTAACGGTAAACAAGATGCTCTCAAGGGACCAGGATATAGTCCTAAAAGAATTCCTACTCTCAGGGCCTCCCTGATGGTGCAAAGAGTTAAGCACAGCACAA
This sequence comes from Talpa europaea, assembly GCF_964194135.1. Classification (NCBI taxonomy): domain Eukaryota; kingdom Metazoa; phylum Chordata; class Mammalia; order Eulipotyphla; family Talpidae; genus Talpa; species Talpa europaea. Next base: position 125,022,773 of record NC_140073.1, on the reverse strand, counting down.
TGAAGCAATCTGCAGCCTCTGCAGCACGAGTTAGATCCCCAGCCAGCCAGGGAGCAACCCACATGGCATAGCAGACCTCTTCTATCTCACCCACTGCTCCCCTCAGCAGTGTATTTTCAGTCAATGTGCCTGTTCTGTTCCCCATTCTGTCTATGGTGAGTCCTCTCACCCCTCGCATCTGTGGCCTGTACCCTAGCTCTTGTATGCATAAATAAATAAAAATCTTTCAAAAAAAGAAAAGAGGGTCTCCCCGGTGGTGCAGCAGTTGAGCGCTGGGTTGCGAAGCTGCCCACAGCCTCTGCAGCGCCAGTTCGATCCCCGGCCACAGAGCGAGGGTCCCACATGGTGCGCAGACCTCTCCTGCCACCCGCTGCTCCCCTCAGCAGTGTATCGTCAGTCTGCCTGTTCTGTTTCCCGCTCTGGCTCTGGTGAATTCTCTCTCCCTCCCGCGCTTCTGACTGTACCCAGTCCTTATATATATAAATAAATAAATAAATAAATAAATAAATAAATAAATAAATAAATAAATAAATAAATCTTAAGAAAAAAAGAAAAGAACTCCTATTCTTGCTATTATTCCTATTAATTTTATTCATTTTCAAACTGCAATCTCCAAATTATATGCCAAGGAATTCAGGGGAATCACAATGAACAGACACAGGTACTGTGAGATATTTAAAAAAATCTGAGGAAAACAGAATCATATCTATTAGACATCAGAAAAATTACGACTATTAACTTGTTTGGAATTATATGTACCTGTTTTGTTTTGTTTTGATTTGATTTTTTACTTATTTGTGGAGAAAAAAATACTGAGATACTATAGTTGTCATGATGAGATGTTATTGGGAGTTACTATTTTATACTGATTTCAGGACAATATTCAGTGAAACTGCAAATTCAAATATCAGAGACTAATTAAAAAAGATAGGGCATATAGTGTTATTTTTAAATCCCCCTATCAGAGATACACAAAATCTATTACTGAACTATGAGTATGGTGAATGCAAGGGTAAAATAACGGATTAGCATTTGTAGCAAGAAACAAAAAAGGAAGAAGCTGACAAAATTTTGGTGGTAGGATATAAAGAATTAAGCTTTTACTGTTCTTTAGCTTCTCAAATTTATTGTGTAGCATCTGGTATTGCTTAAATTATCTGTTCACATTACTGAACATTCATGCATCCCAAGTAAGCAAAAGACTGCAGAAGAAAATGAAAATTAATTAATGTTAATTGACTATATATACTTGTCTAATGAGGCCTAGGATAGCCTCTGCTTTGCCAAAATTCAAGGTAGGATAGACCCAGGAGAATTTAAATTATACTCATTTCAAGCATGATAGTGTACATACACACAAAATGTTTAATAGGCTTGAAAGTGAAAAAAGTGAGAATATTCTGATTTCTAATCAAAGATGGGGAACAAGCACAAATATTTTTGGTGTATCTTCTTCCTCAAACCCAGAGACCAACATGACCAAGAAAGCTCTTGCACTCTGAAGTGAATGGAGGACTTGACTATTGGCAGCTCCACAGGAGATGAGACAGAAACCATCAGAAAGGTAAGAAAGACAAGAGAAGCATTTCTCTGAAGAACAAAATCAGAGCACTAGGAGAGGCTCTGCCCCTTCCCAACCAAGCCTCCTAAAACTTCCCTTGGACTTCTAGTCTACTGCAGCCAAGTAAGAGCTACTTTCCTCCCAAAAAAAAAAAAAAAAAAAAAAAAAACCAGTGGCTACTGGGAAGACAGGGAGCTCAAGTATCTACAACTGCTGAGAGTTTGCCTGGCAGTCTCAAGAAGAACTAGTCCCTCCCCCATCTCGGCTTGGCAGGCAACTGGACAGCTACATTTACACAATCTGTAACTTCCAGTGGTACCGACTTGTGAGCCAAGCCCACAGTTTTCTGCTTGCACCTGAGCCTCAGAGGAAAGTCACTGCCAGCGAACCTGTTAAGATCAGAAAAGGCTCTAGTTTCCATTCCCAAATGTCTTTATCAGTGAATTTGACAGTAAAATTAAGAAAGAATTACTACCAAGAAAATATCGATTCTCCGAGATGAGATCAAAATTTAAAAAACTTGACAAGTTCTTTTATTAGATAGCAACTTTGGCTTCATTATTGAAATATATGTGAGTCCACCGCATAAAGAAAAAAATCCAACCAAAATGCTCATAAATATAGACCTAAAACTCCTAAGCAAAATATTTGCAAATTGAATCTAGTGATACATAAAAAAGATAATTCATGATGAAAATGCTCAATTCGGGCCTCCCCTGGAGGAGGCTACCAGGCTGCCCGCAGCCTCTGCAGCGCCGGTTCATTCCCCAGCTGCGGTGAGGGTCCCACCAAAAAAAAAAAAAAAAAACAATGCTCAGTTCATTACAGGTATGAAAGATTGTTTTCAGATGCAAAAATCAATCACAGTATATCACCACAACATGTGGGAAAGGTATTTGATATATTCACACATTTATCTATGATTACAAACATTCTTCAAAAGCAATGATTGAGTCCAAGAATGAATTTAAAAGATTTTTACCTGTAATAGCAATAAAAAGAATGAATTTAACCAAGCAGGCACAAGACTTGTAACATGATTACAAAAATGACACTGAAAGAAATTAAGAGAAAGAGTGCATATTCATGAATAACTTAATTATGTTAAGATACTGATACTACCTAAAGTAGATTCAAATCAATCCCTAACAAAATTCCAATGACAATTTTTTTGCAGAAATGAAAAGTCCATGTTAAAATTCATATGAAATGCCAATTAACCCTAAATAGCCAACACAATATTAGAAAAAAGACTAATAAAGTTGGAAATCTTACACTTCCTGATTCAAAACTTACTACAAAGAAACAATCATCAAAGCAATATTATACTTGATTAAAGACAAAATAGAGAAACTAGAAATAAACCCACACATTTATGGCCAACTGTTCTTCCCCAAGAACATTCAATGAGCAATGCAAAGTCCAGCTATAAATAACAGACTTTATATTGGTTTTTATATCCGTAGTGATATTTAAGTACTTTAGTATTCTAATTCACACTAATACCATTATTATGTGATTTTCTGCAATTTTATTTATACTAATTACCTACAACCCATTTTAAAATGAAAATTAATGCTATTAATTGTCAAAAATTTACATAATCCATTGACTATGTAAGATCAAAGTAAGAACTGCCAACCTATGCCCTGTTACATGAGAAGAAAAAAAACAGAAGTCAGCAGCTCTCTTCAAATCTTTCACTGACAAATTGCTCCTACTAACTCATATTCACTAAAATATAAGATCCATAAAGCCAGGAGCACAATAAGTTTGACTTCTATTGTTTACCAAACTCAAGAAGTGTGCCTATCACATGGCAGGTGTCCCATAAATATTTGTTGAGTGGGTTGATTCATGATCAGCTCTCCAGTTACTGGAATCCTGTTGGTGCAAATTTATGTTGGTCCCTGCTGTTCTTAGACATTAAATCCCAAAGCATATAATCTTGGGAGGACATGATACTGAAATGAAGTAGTGGTATTGCTGGAACATAGGGCATTTCCATTTTTATCTTTTTGAGGAATATCCATGCCATTATCCATAGATATTGTACCAATTTACATTCCCACCAATAGTGGATAAGTGTTCCCTTTTCTCTACATCCTCACCAACTTGTTCTTATTTCCTGCCTTTTTGATATAGGCCATTCTCATAGGGAAGAAATGACTCTCATTGTGGTTTTGGTTTACATTTCTGCACAGTCTATAAGGGTCCCAAATATGATCAATGTGTTTAGACTTTTCAAAGATTTAGAAGTTTTTGAGATAAGGGGCTGACTGCCTATTAAACAAACTCATTCGATTTGGTCTAATTATACTTAGCTGTTTGCAATGATGAGAAGTACATATTAAATCATATTTTGTAATTACATAGATTATATAATCAGGAACATGTTTTATATGGAATTTATTTTAGTACTTTACAAATAAATTTACACAAATGTTATAACATGTAGTTTAAACTGGCACTTTCTTTGTTAGAATATAGGCTAATTTTTGGACATTTTCCCCAAAATTTCCACAACAAAATTAATCAAACATTACTTATGTTCTTTAGCATACTTTAAAATATGTGGAATATTAATTTTAATACTGAGTTTTTTATTGACTTTAAAAAAAGAGGAAATTGATGCAGCTACAATAGCTCTAATAGGTATTGTAATTTTACCTAGTAAAACGTCCACATGAATTCACCTCTTCAAAGATAATTTCAGTATTAATGAACTATGTACATCTGGCAAGTGACTACTTAAAAAATTAAAGTTGTCCCACAGCTTAAAGAAAACTTTTTAGAATTAGAAGCTAAATCCAAATTAGTCAAGTGTCCCCAGTGATTAATTAGAAGAAGATATGAAAGTGCTAATTGAGCCACTAGGGAATCCATAAAGTTGTTTCTGCACTTGCTTTGAAGTTTTGTCAAAGACGGGAACATGGAAATATTTATATGTGTAATACCTTGATATAAAAGCACTACCGTATTTTAAAATTGTAAAACAGTATTGCTATAATCCTAGCCAAACTAAATTATATTGTTTATAAAAATCTACTTGTTTAAAATTAGAAAATCACTCCATTGTTTTATTTTAGACAGAGTATATCAATGTAAATACAATTAGTAGTTATTTAAGATTATTTAAGATTTAGGGAATATCTAAAACAATTTTAGTAAGGAAATAATCACTAAAGAGTTATGCTTTATAAATCATGTTGCTCTATCGTATAATTTATCATTTGGAGGATTATTTGGTGATCAAAAAACCATAAAAACTGAAGTTCCGTTAAGTTAACATTAATATAGTAATTGTCATAAAAGTAATATTAATAAAAAAACAACAAAATGAATATATGGAGGATTTTATGCATTTTCCCAGTACCAAATGAGGCCAGACTAAGAATTTCTCCTACTTAGCCTTACCATAACTAGAATCTTTCTTAGTTATTGCAAGTTTCTAGGAGCTATTATTTCCAGAATCCTTTCTGGATAAAGTATAAGTAAAGAAAATTCCAAATGAATCGTTCCTAAATTCCTGGTTAATTCCCTCAGAAGAAAACAATTATACCAAAAATAATTACTTTTTATTTGTAGCATGTAGTCACTCACTTTGTAAATCAAGTCCTTTTCTTTTCCCAACTACATAGCAGAACTTTGGAAGCTAAATGAAAATGTACTAGCTTGTCTCCAATTTTATTAGTTTCCTATTCCTGTCAAAATGAATTACCACAATTTAATGACACAAAGCAAGTTATTAAAGGAAGTCAGAATCTAAAATGAGTCCCCACGGGTTTCTTCCTTCTAGAGATATTAGCAGGCCATCCATTTCTCTGCCTTTTTCAACTTCTGGAAGCCAACTATATTACCTGGCTCATGCCCACTTACTCAGTTATACAAAGCCAGCAGGGCAAATCCTTTCTCTTCTCTAATCCTCTTTCTCCCTTTTAAAAAGACTCTTGTAATTACATTAGGCCTACTTGAAATTATCTACATCAAGATTCTAATTCAATAATATTTGCAATGTTCTTTTGCCATGCAAGGTAACATGAATTCTGAGGGTTCACAAATGGATATCTTCAGTAGGTCCTTTCAGATAATTATGAAAATTATTTTAAAATAAATACTTGCTGTTAATTCCCATGACCGCTGTATGGCATTGCCCATTAGTAACAGTGCTAATGCAAACCCGTGTTTATAATTTCAAACTGTCAGATATTTTACTGTTGCTTTTATTTTCCTATTCAATTTTTTTTTTTTATTTTCTCTCACTAAAACACTTAAGTACACATAAGATTACTCTCCATGTGCCAGTTATAGCAGTCTTTAGGGTGCATCTTAGTTCTACTAGAGAAGTTTACTTTTGCTATATAACCAATATTTAAAGTCAGAGGATCCCCAAAAACTAAACAAGCTTGACTATAGTTTATCCAAATAAAGTAATTTAATCATTCCCATTTATTGATAAATGAAACACATAGTGCATTTGGATATAATGTACCCAAATTACCATTTTATGCTCATAAATCTGCATTATTTATATATAAGGAATTTGTTCTCTAAAAATACTGAATTTGGTTCCATTCAAATGCCACCACTATGTACCAGATATTATATTAGGTGTAAGAAAATAAAACCAAGACAGAATCCACAAATGAAAATGGAAATGGAAGTTAATAATATATATTTGTTGATTTGTTATGTGGATCAAATTATTTCATATTTGTATAGTATTTCTTTTTTAATTTTTAGAAACTACACAATCATGATCTACATAATTTTACTCATATGTTGAATTTGCACCCTTTATTCTATCTGAAGCTCAACTACTATCTCTGTAGTAAGATTGCTTAACCACCATTGAACTAACCAATAGGTGCTTAGTGGGAAAGCAGGTAGCCTTAACTAAGTTTTTGATTAGTATGTGTGTGAGCATGTCAGTTCTCTTGAATATTTAGTCAGGAGTGTTATTTTAAATTGTGTAAATCTAAGGTTCACAATTTAAGAAATAAAATGTGGTAAAAACATGTAATAATTCAAAATTAGAAAGAAAGGAAATTCTGCAATTGTATGGGGAATATAAAAATAAAATTTATTATTTAAAAAAATTTATATAAAAAAAATAAAAGCCATGGAAATCAAAAAAAGAAAAAAAAAGAGAAAAGAAAGGAAATTCTGGCCTCCCTGGTGGCACAAAGGGTTAAGCATCACACTATAAAGCAATTAGTAGCCTCTGCAGCACATTTGATCACCAGCAGGCCAGGGAGAAACCACATGGTGAAGCAGAACTCTCCTGTCTCACCTGCTGCTCCCCTCAGCAGTGTATTTCAGTCCATCTGCCTGTTCTCTTCCCCACTCAGTCTCTGGTGAATCCACTCACACCCCAAATCTCTAGCCTGTACCCCAGCTCTTGTATGCATAAATAAATCTTAAAAAAAAGGGAAGGAAATTAAAACACACACTCGACATGGTTGAACATTGAAGACATGCTAAGTGAAATTAGCCAGCCACAAAAAGTCTTATATGATCTATTAATATGAGGTAGAGTAATCAAATTCATAATACAAAATATAGAATGGTGATTGCCAGAAATTAAAGATTGGGGGGAATGTGTATGAGAGTTATTGTTTAGTGAGTAAGGAATTTGTGAGATGATGAAGTTTAGAAATGGATAGTGAAGATGGTTGGACATTTATTGTGAATGTTTTCTTCAACATGGGAAATTTTAAATTATGTATACTTTACTACAATTTTGTTTTTAAGTCAACTAAAATACAGATGCCTTAGTGGTGGGTGTGGTGTGGTAACATACATCTGAAAAGGTGTGATTCTATGTCTCTGAATCATATACATTGTCATAAAGCAATCCCAAATAAATGAAATAAAAAGTTAATAATGCATTATGATGTGTAAGTGTATACTCTGCAAGTATGTGACTGAAGCACAGAAGAGGAAATAACAATGGGGGAGGATCAGTCTGGAAAGACTCAATCTGTGGTTTGAAAATTGTAAATGCCAAATAGAGTAGCACATTGTTTATAAAGAGTAGAATGCCAGGGAACATTTATTTGCACTGAAGTGATAATATTGGCACTGTATATTCAAAAGATTAATATGAACATGTTGTAAAGGATGTATTAGTAAAGTTTTTATTTTAGTAATGAGGGATGCCACAATAAATTATTCATTTAGTGTTTCATACATTTATAGAATCATCAAAAGGGATGGCATGCTTATTAACTGTTTTTCTTAAGCATTTTTATCTTTATATTTGACCATATCTCAAGTTATAAGCATCCATTCATCTATGTCCAAGTTTATAAGTTCTTCATCATGATTCCTGGGAAAAATAATTGAAATAAATAACAGATAAAGGGAGGGAGGGGAGCAGAGAAGGAATGTGGAAGGGAAAGAAAGAAAAAGGAAAACAAAATTAGGGCTAAGAGAATAACTATATATTCTGAAAGTACAATCTGAAATATATAAAATGACATATAAAAAGATAAAATTAAAATAAAGGGTACTGTTTTTCCCACAATACTAGATCCTATAACCTTCACACACTGCTTATATTCTATCAAAAGTATTATTGTTTGCCATTCATATTTGCCTAAAGTCTCTCCTTAGACGAATATGAATTCTCACAAAATGTGATGAAAGATCTACTGCTGTGTATCTCTTCCCTTCCAACAGAGTATTATTAAATATAAACCCATTCTCAAGCTACAAATTGCAGTATTTTAATAAAATTCAATATGCAATTCTCAAGTATTTACCTGTTCTGCAGTAGTAAACCAGCATTAGAATGCACAGTTACTTCCATAAAATATTAATGCTGCATCTTAAGAGATGCCTAAAATAATGCCTAAGAAAGATTCTGAAAGGATGTTTTATTTAGTTCCTATGAGCTTTACTCTTTACATAATTATTTTGCATTGCTAATTTACAAATTAGCAAGTCTTGATCATAATTTTAACAATAAAATAGCAGTTTTATACAACCAAATGTAATGAAAGGAGTTAAAGAGAAAGCAGCAGCATGCATGACAGTTCATAAATGAAAAAATTCACCTAGAATAAAGTTTTCTATTTTAAAGTAATTTGGTGCCAAAATACAAATAAACATTACTCCCTCTTCCTTCAAAATATAGGAAAGAGTAGAATTAAGATATAAAGATATTACAGTCTCAAATTTTCTCTTTATAATAGCTCACTTCTAAGAGTCATTTCAGAAAATAAATTAGATACAGAAATTTTAAAGCAATTATGACTTTCATCTTAATTTTGCAAATGTTGATGATCTGTATATACCATCTGTACTTACTTAAATAAAACCACTTGTTAACAGGCTCTATATACCTGTTAAAACTGATGCAAAGTACTATTGTTTCCATAATTGTTTATGGTACAAACAGACAGTATGAAAATAAGATGTGTTCATAAATATATGGACTTAAATGACTTGAACCACGCAGAAGCACACAGTATACTATAAGTCAGTTGTTCGTTGTTTGATAGTAAACTTTGGCACTTATAACCTTGCAAGGGCTCAATAAATCAATATCAAGGTTTTCAAGGAAAAAAGGAAGCAGTGCAGAAATTAAGCTGAGCAATACACTTATGTGCCTTCACAAGAAATATGAATTAACATGATGTGAAAACAGAATATCTAAGGAAAGATTCAATTAAGTATTGGAAATCACCTTCTATGTAAAAGGAACTGTGCATAGTTCTGAGTATATAGCAATGCCTTATACTTTCTCTTAATTTCAAGTTCACAGCTGGTAGAAGTGACAAACATGTCACTGGAATGCATTGCAATATGCTGCAACATTGTGACAAGTGCAAAAATAGAAATACATATCTAAGGTACAGAGATAGTGTGAGAGAGAGGACACTGATTCTTCTAGTTGTGAAGGTTATTCCAGGGAGAGAGTCCTGATGAATGGTATGAAAGATTGTTTCTATAAATGTAATTTTGTATAGGAAGAGAATATGGGCTAGTGAAGAGAAATAATTAAGTACTACCAGCAAACACTATGGTTTTCCCAAGGATAAAGAATACCAATGTAACTGGCATAGTCTAAAGTGAGGGAGAAAATGAGGAGGTTAAGACTGGATGGGACCAGAATATGAATTTATCTCTATAGCATGTGAAAATCTGGGACTTAATGTCTTCTGTGAAAAGTAGACAGTAGACACTTAAAACAGAAAAACATATGATTAAAATCATTATTCACAAAATTACTTCAGAGGCAGTATAGGGTAAGGACTAAAGTTCAGAGACCAGAGCAGAAAAAGGAATTAAGTAGCTATTGTAAAATTCTAGTAGACATATGGGAAAAGTTTCTGTCAGACAGTGCTATAAATAAAAAGAAAAAAAGTCTGACTATGGAAATATTTTAGAGGAAAAATAAAGGATTTGACTTATACAAACATATATGAGAAGAAAATAACTTTGAAAGTTTCAGATTTGAATTGCGGGGATTGATGCCATCCATTAAAATGCAAGATGTGTCAATGAAATATCAGAAGATAGTCTGAACTAGGCAGAAGTAGCAAGTTCATATTGGAGAATACTGAATTTTAGTTTCATGAAGTCATCAAAATATTTATGTCTGTGGGCATCCCCTGGTGGCGCAGCAGTTGGCGCTGGGCTGCGAGGCTGCCCACAGCCTCTGCAGTGCCAGTTCATTCCCCAGCTGCCGGGCAAGGGTCCCACCAAAAAAAAAAAAAAAAAGTTTATGTCTGTGGACAGTTAAATAAGAAGGTAAGAATCATCAAGGAAACTAAATTAAGCATGCTGGTCTTAAATCATATGAAATAATTAATTATGAGAACATGACACATTAGTAGAAATTAAATTATAAAGCAAAGATAGGAGTTGTTTCTACTATACATTAAGCAGTGTAAAGTCTGACAGGAATAATGAAGGTTCTCCTGAGACTCCTAACTCACATTATATATTATAAAAGATTTTCTTTATAGATGCTTGTCGCTCTGTATGTTTATGTTTGTGCATTTTCCAATTTGTGCATTATTTTTCTTAAAGAAAACTTTTAAAGGTGAAGTTAGATTTATACCATTTTCTTTTTTTTTTAAGTTTCATTTATTTTTATATACAAGACCTGCGGTGTAGGCCAGAGGTGTTGGGGGTGAGAGGATTCACCAGAGACAGAGTGGGGAGCAGAACAGGCAGACTGATAGAAATACACTTCCAAGGGGAGAAGAGAGTGTAATAGGAGAAGTCTGCTCCACCATGTGGGTTATCTTCCTGGCCAGGGATCGAACTCATGCTGCAGTGGCTGTAAACAGCATCACAGTGCTGAGACTTAACCCCTTGAGCTACCAGGGACGTCCCAGAATTATACTGCTTTCTGATTCATATGCCCCTGGTCTTTATAATGCAGTTAAGTGGACTGCTCTCATCTTGAGATATGTAAATTTATGTATCGATGTGCATTTGTAGGTACAAGCTTTATGTATATAATTTCTAGCTGTATGAATGTGATTTTAAGAGTATAAAAATTATTCTAGACAATACTGTGATGGATATCAGACAGAAACTAATTAAAGAAAGACACTGTATATCTTCATAATGAAGAAGTCTTGTGTAAAAGCAGTCTAATGCAAGAATTATTTAATGTCCAGACATAGAGAGAGAGAGAGTTAGTTTTAAAAGCAAAATATAATTACTGAAGATTCTTCCCAAGTATAGGTTGAATTCAAATTAGATATCAAATATTAAATCCTAATAATGCTAACAATCTAAATTCAATTATCTTAGAAGCAGAAATTGTTGATGGCATGCAAATAATGAACAGTCTGTTCTTAACTGATGTGAAAAAAATATCTAAATGTAAGGCAGAAATTCTGAGTTTACCATAAAGTATAAAAGTATGTGTGGTAAATACACAAGAGAAGGAAATGGTGGATATTGTAGATACAAGGGAGAGTGTTAATTCTGTCATGTTATCTTATCTTTTAAAAAACTGTTTCAAAATATAATTTAAAACCTATATACAGTTTTTGTTTGGTCAGTTCCATAGATCTGGCACCATGGGGAAAAAAACCTCTGTCAAGGAGACGTTCATGTAAGATTTTAGTTTAAAAAACCTAAAACCAAAATCTGTATGGAAAGGAAGACAACAGGGTTAGAGAGAGAGAGAGAGAAGTAATTAGTAAGCCTTACTGTAGTAATAACAAAGGATTCCACATCAGATAAACCCACCAGGATATCTGGAGCCCAGATGGCAATTTGGAGATGTCCCATGAGGTGAAGGGAGCATGGAGAAACTACATACGCCAACACTGGGCAGTCATTGAAACTACATACGCCAACACTGGGCTGTTCTTGGAGAGAAGATTGGATACTGAGTGAAGTGGTTCTCTTATTCTGTGTACCATCAGCAAAAAGAATACTCCCTGGATATAAAGGGAGCCTTCCAAAATGCACTATAATAACTGAAACTTGATTAAAATTAAAAATACATTTAAATAAACAACACAGACAATACATAACACTTTAAAAATGGTCTTAAGGTTAAAATGGTGATTATTATTTTTCTATATCTTAGGAGATGATTTTTTAATGTCCTGAATACTAATGTTCTTTACAGAGGATTGTGTTTTTTATGGCTTCTGGTATTTCCAGTTTGTTACTACTTTCAATTATATTTGTAGGGTCCAAGCTCTTTCTTTTTCTTATTAAAGAGGTATAAATACCATTAAATTGATGAAATAGCTAAGTGCAAAAATGAGGGTGAGTCTTTTGTCCTCTGTAATAACCTACCTCATGCTAGATTTCTGATTTGTTGGCTTTTATTGACAGAAGAAAACACATTTGTGAGCATGTCAGCCAAAGATAGCATTTATAGCTTCTAAATAATTAGGTATTGATTAATTTCAGTAGGAATATAATGGGACATTTTTTCAAACTTGCTCAATCTTAAAGATCATATAATTTCAACAGGAGAAATCACAAAGCAGAGTCTCAATTCTTAATAGCAAGCTGCTATTGCCTTATTCAGAATTACATGTGTGAGCTGCAACTGCCCAAAGGAACACATCAACCATAGCTTCAGTTCTTTCTATTAAACTTTCTAGGTCTCTACTGTTATACAGGTACAGTAAGAAGAAAATGGTTGCCAGCTTCTTTCTCTAAACCTTAACTCTATAGTTACAAATGAAATATGTACATTGAAAAATGTCTAAAATGCAAATGAGATATAACAAAGTACAAACAACTTGGCATTTTGATATAGGAGAGGTAAATACTTCTGGGCTAAATACTCATAAGATCAATGCCATAGGGCCCCCTGGTGGCGCAAGGGGTTAAGACGCAACCTGTAAAGCTATCCGCAGCCACTACAGCATGAGTTCAATCCCCGGCCAGGGAGCTACCCATATGGTGCAGCAGACCTCTCCTGTGTTGCCTGCTGCTCACCTCAACAGCGTATTTCAGTCACTCTGCCTGTTCTGTTCCATGCTCTGTCTCTAATGAATTCTCTCACCCTCCACACCTCTGGCCTGTACCCCAGTTCTTGTATGCATAAATAAATAAATCTTTAAAACAAACAAACAAAAAAGATCAAATCTTAGGCTGTGGAATGGACAGCATTTACTTGAACAATATCCTTTCCATTGCCATGGTGGATACTATAGAGGAAATTATGTTTAATTTTCTGATTATTTGTCAATTTTTAACTGAAGACATTTTAAAGACCATCATTAATAACATTTTGGTGATATATGAATAGAAAATGCATATAGTTATATATGTAGACCTACCCATGAGCATTTGCTAGCACTAAAGGCATGATGGTTCTGGAGTCCATCTATTTTTCTGTTTCCTCCAAGGTAACTGAATTAAACTTTTGCTAATATGCTTCTAGGCTTCTCCTGTTGATAATACTAATTTTAACAAGGCTGTACAAAAAGTAGAAATTAGGTTTTGTAGTTTGGAATAAAACACATAAGTGTATAAAAAAATTCGGTTTCTCTCAATGTTTATGGATAGATGCTAAAGATCAACAAATGCTGAGAATTCACCATTCATCAACACTAATTCATTCATTCATTCACTCAACAAATACCAGGCACCTTTCCAATCCCCAAGGCTTAGTAGTAAGCAAGTCTAGTGGGAGACAGACACACTAAACAAGAGATACAAATAAAATATTTTGTATTTTATGATAAGTGACACGGAGTAAAGCAGGGAGTAGGAGGAGTTTGTGAGGCAAAGCAGTTTTTCATAAAATAGCCAGAAATGTCTTCCCAAGAAGTCTTTGATGCAGAGGTAGTTAACCACACAGATCTCTTCAGGGAGTTGGAGCTACGGAGTGAAGAATACTAGTTGATAAAAAACAAGTCCAAATACTCAAAGAGAGTCAGTATTTCCAGAAACAACTGTGATAACAGACTTAGAAGCCGTTCATAATGAAGGACTACTTTCCTCTCTTTTCCCCTATGGCCTTCGGAAAGTGACAGTATTATTCTGAGAAGAATATGAAACTCCGAGGGGCATTTGGGAAATTGCAATTTGATGTGCCTCATTCAGGTTTTTTTTTCCCATCACCAAATTGTACCAGCCAGTATACTATCTTATTTTATACTATCCCACAACCTTAGGATGCATGACTTCTGAAGGTAAAAGAATCCGAATGGTTCCTGGTGAGCCTTCACTCCATCCTAAAACAAGATTAATTTCCAACACCAAAAATAAAACCATAAAAGTATCAATATTTTCTGTTTCTCTATGCAAAGCAGAAGTTCTACATGTATGTGACTCACTTGCTTATTAGGTGCATTCCTGATCCAGTGTCATAATGACCCAGTGGCAAATATTAAAACTGCTGGTCAGGCAGACTATCTGAAAAAAATTCATCAGCACCACTGCGGGTTCACTCAGTGATGGTATATGATTCTAGACAGGCCACCTCTCCAGCCTGACACACCCTGTGCTGTGGTTCATGAATTGGTCAGTGGAACACAGGCTAAATTTCAGTGCCTTGGTTACGTACTTCTGTGCAAAGCATGTCCTGCTCCAGAGTACACGTCAGATCGCAATGATTCCCTGGGAGGGATAATCAGGAGGATGGCATGACTGAATTATTATTTGCTTTCCACATTGCCAAAATAGTAAATTTAACCTAAAGTTTATTAACCTAAAGTTAATAAAGTCAAAAAAGTTCCTAAAATCATTCCCTTCCTTCACTAACTTTTTCTTTCTTTGGGAATGGAGTATGGATATATTTGCCTTCATCTCTCCTTAAAATTTTGACTTTTCACATATTAGTGCTTCAAGATATTATAATGGCATATATGTATTAATAAACAACAATTTATTCTCCATTGTTTTAAAAATTCTATGTATAGGTGTGTGTTTAAATTCAGTATACAGTCTTTAGAAAAATAATGAAATACTAAGCTTCATTTTACAATTAAATATGCTTTGATAATAATATTGCATTATATGATAGTTGTATAAAAATGTTAAAGTATTGTTTGTGAATATTTTCTATTTGTATTACCTGAACATTTTCAAAGTCAAAATTTAAAGTATTTCTCATACTTCCTGTGCATTAAGTTCAGCAGTGCCTTTGAAACTTCATCTCATATTTCAAAGTTATGAATTAAACAAGGGACCATTTCAATTTCTTTTGAAAAATTTATTATGGGCTTGAAAACGCCTCTTCCTGATATTCTGTAGCATTCTTTGAGGTGGATACAAATCTAATAATATACAAATGTGGAAATAAGTAGAAATAATAAGTTCCATATATAAGTTATTTATTCACAATAGTGAAGGTGACATTGAGCAGACCCACACAAACCCTGACACTAGGCCATATCCTTTTCAGTAGTCAAATTGCTAACAGTATATTTAATCAAACAAGGTGAAATAATACCTTCCTGATGTATTTCTATTCATATTTTATCCCATTAAATGGTTATAAATAACAGGTCTCTAGGTACATTTGTAGAAACTGTCAGCAACTGAGTAATTTCTATGACTAAATTCATTAAAACATATAAAATAAATTTAGCTTAGGAGTGAATTTATTGGATTTACTTATCTAATTTTATTGCTTTCTTGAGATTAATTTCAGTGCAGAGATAATTAGGTCAAAATTCCCACTAATTTTTAAATTTCCTTTGTTCTCTGTGATTAACTACTTTAATTGAAATTTCACAAATAATTACTAACACGTGAATATTCTCCATTGTACTTTCTTTTTTTTCTTATATCTTATGTATATAAGAGGTGGGGTTCAGGCCTGAGTTGTGGGGGTGGAGGGGTGAGAGGATTCACCAGAGACAGAGTGGGGAGTAGAACAGGCAGGTCTACTGATATACACTGCTGAGGGGGGCAGCAGGAAAGACAGGAGAGGTCTGCTGTGCAATGTGGGTCACCTCCCTGGCCGGGGATCAAACTCGTGCTACAGTGGCGGGAATAGCTTCATAGTGCTGCAGCTTACCCCTTGCGCCACCAGGGAGGTCCCTCCACTGTACTTTGTAACATAAACTATACTTGTATTTATAAAAGGTTTTTGTTCTTCATGAATCACTAGTACTTAGCTTTATCATGTGAGCATGGAATTGTGAAATTCAACATCACTACGAGAGATTGAAAAAAAAAATACTAAGAACATGGCAAAACAAAAGAGACAGACTCAGAAAAAGGGCATGAGCCCATTGCACTAGGTAGCTAAGCACCATGAGAACTGTACATCACTGCAACTGTACATCACTCCACACTGCGGCAGCTACCAGACACAACCACACTAGATGGTCACCATGACTGCCATGTTGCTACCCTCCCTTTGCCCGCATTACTGCATCACTTGCTCAAAAGCAAGTCTCAAATATGAAAAACTGACAGCCTGAGTATATCAATAGATACTGATGTTGTTTTATTTATAGCCTGTTGGTAAAAGGGAGATCTTTTCCCTTTTATTTTTATGTGCTTGGAATAAATACCACCATCTTCATCCGTATGTTTTCAGAATCAATAAAGGATACACAGAGTGTTCAACAATTAGAGATTAAACATTGGTAATCATGGTCTAATTGTGTGGCAACAGTGGGATTTTAGATATTCCACTGTAGAATCACACATATACGTCCATTCAGACACCTATTACAACATGATTGGGATTGGAAAAATATGTGTATTCTTTTCAAATAAAAACATTTTAAAGGGAAATAGAAGGGACTAATTTATGTATTATGCTTAGTAAAATACAGATCACTTATTTTAGATCTCCTAAATTCTTTTAGTTATAAATGCTGCATTTCATTTAATCAAATATTCAATATCTTTACGTTAATAAAATTTACCTACTGAGACATTTTATTCATATCTTCTTTTGAACTTTGCAACTTGCTTTATATTTTGCATATTACTTTGAAAAATTGTCCCCACATACATGATCTTGCTGAATTCAGAACTTAACATGACTCCTTCAAATAATTTTCTGAATATTTTACTTTGCTTATTATAAATGTGACTGTGTTTATTTAACAAATCTTACATAGTACTTACTGTGTGTCGGACATAATAACTAAATACATTCCAATATTAACCCATTTCACCCTCAAAAGAACCCGATGAGGTCAAGGATCTCAGAAACAGAGGGTTAAGTGCTATAGAACAAGGACAGAATCTCAGAGTAATTTAGGTCTGGAGTTCAAGTTTCTGAACTCAGCTGCCTAAAATTTGATGAATTTTAATAGGAAGATAATTATATTATCTATATTTACCACTCTCACATTCATATGCAAAGCAATGATCTTTTTAAAAGGGAAATTTAACTTTTCCAGTTAAAATGGATCTAGAGTCTCAAAACATATATTTTCTTTCCTCAGTGTAGTGACTTAACTACAAATTTAGATTTAACTTTGTTTGGCTGCCAGACTAAGGTGACTCTTATCTGGCATTTCTCATTATTATTCTTCTTGCCCTTGGCCATGACTAATTAATCCAAGTAAAGAAAAATGACCCAACATGGATCAATGGGATTATCTACTTTGGGAATTTGAAAATTGTAAAGGAGATATAGAGAGAAAGAAGAGTTTGTTGGAAGTGAATTTTTTTACAAGAGAAACACAGAATGTTCATTTGGTCCTTGGAGTTTCTCTGAATATATCTTTCCTTCATCCTATTCCATTCCATATTTAAGGAATTAGGATGATTATAGTAAGTTTAAGTGTTCTAAATTTCAATTACTAACAAATTAGAAAATGAAATGCATTACCTTCTTGGAGAACTGCAGAGATTAAATGCTACAATCAAACACTTAACATATGTAAATATGACGTTTTATTATATTCAATTTTCCAACTTAACAAATACCAAAGACTTTTAGTTTAGAAGTGCTTACTTAAATTTAATCAAGTGGAGAATGAGATAAACTATTCCAGTTGTAGTCTCAGTGTTGGAGAAAATGTACAAGTCCTGATATTTGTAATGCATTTTGTCTCTCCAAGGCATTGTTCAACTATTTGGAACATGCGGACTGAGAAGCAATTCCTTTGGCCTAGTGAAAACACCAATATGTTGTCATCCTGTTTTGAAGATAGCTCATTATCTGTCACTCTGCTACACAGGACTTGATTGTGTCATCATTACAAAGGAGATTTTAACAACCCAACATATTGGTCACCTTTATTTAGCTCAGAACACCTGGAGAAAACAGTAGTAAGTAACTTTATAGATCTTAATAAGAGATGAGCAATGGAGATTAGTAAGATGGGGCAAAATAAAAGTTACTGAGGTATGCAGTCTACTAGGAACCTGAATATGAAGTGATAAGACACGTGGCTGCACCCTACATTCACTGCCATTAGGAAGGAAATGATCAGGCAGACTACTTTGAATTGGGGAGGCACATTCTCTCTACTTGATGTTCTATTCTGTTCTATTTCCTAGGTAACTCCAAAGATACTGTATTTTAGTTGCACATAGAATGAGTCTCCATGCAATTCATGACACAAATGCCTCTGACAGTGCCCTTATGACCAGGAGAAGCCAAAGAAATTTCAAGTTTCTGCAGCAGATATGAATACTACTTAAAGGCAAATTTCAGTAGGGAAAAGGTCTCTGGATTGTAAGTTAGCAGATGTCTCAGGCCAGCAACTAACTCTTTTCCTTTTGAGAAACTGGTATCATTTTGCTATGAGATATTAATGAAGACAAAATGATGAACAGGTTGCTACCAAATGACCACATGAACTATTTCACAACACTAGCTTGTCCCTCTCATTCATTTAATCATATCATAGTATCTCCCAACAGCTCTACCTCTAGTATTAATTTGTGGTCTCTATTTGATAAGATCTCAACTGTCCAGATGTGTTGAATGAATAATTTGTTGACACTAGTAATGAAGCTGCTTTTGTCAAATTGCTGATTTTCCATAAACTGATATGTTCTCCAAAAGAATTCCTGATGATCACTTAACAAACAATGAAAAATTAAGGTCTATGTTTTTGATACCATAGTCTGATATAGCACATAGATGAAGTGTTTCAGCATTACAATCTCTGCTAGAATTAGTGCTCAAGGAGAATAGTATATATAAATTCCAGCATGTAGAACTCATACTGAGCATTTTATTTACTAAGTCTACAAGGAGATAAAGGTCTTAACTAATTTTTAGGGACAGCTTAATAGCCTGAGATTGCCAGGGACATGGGGAAAAACAAGAATAAACTTATGAATGAGCAAAGAATCTAAGGAGATTTTCATTAAACACATAGTCAAGAACATATGCTCTACAGACTCATACTGCTTCACCAGACAGCAAAATGTTTGCTCAAAGGTCTCTGTAAAATGTGACAATGATGATTAGATAAAAGAGAAAAGAATATCAGTGAAGTCACCAAATTCTAATCAACACTGAGAGTTTTGGTCTCAATAAAAAAAAAATTGTTATGGAGAGAAAACAGTGGTTTGTCTTCACCTAGGTTTTTATTTATCTACCATATCTGCCTACACTATCATCCACTTGCTCACTGAATGTATTTTACCTTTGACTTCCCACAGTATAGTTTCTCTGACATGAAAGCTCACTTTACTATTAACAATGACAATATTCATCGAATGATCTAGTTTTAACATTTACCACATAACTCAGAAAAGTATTACTCTTGGAGAATGATGGAATTTACAATGAAGGATTTATGTAATTAAGGTTTTGGTCTGTTGAAGAGCTCTGCATTAAAAAATGTTCCTAATCAGCAAATAATGCATGGTGTCACTTTTCAGATCATAGTATTTTGTGAGTCTAAGAATTAAGGGGTGGAAATGAAGGCGGAATTTTTCAATATTTAACTAATGACTCACTACCAAAGAGAGAGATTCCTTTCCCCACAAATAATCCATCGTTTACTTGTTTCGAATTATCATTAAGAAACAGAAAACTATTGTCACCAAGACAAACCACTGTGAGGGATTTGGCAGTATAGAGTCCTAGGTGGAAATTTTAAGCTTTCCTGGCATCTGAAATTGGAAGAGCTAGTTTACTTGTATGAAAATTTCCTCTACTTCTACTGGTAAAAGAATGAAGATAGGCTATCACCTATAACAATGGTCATTAAAGTCATATTTTTCAATGTTTAGATATTTTATCTATCGAATATTTTAAATGACTAATTTACATTAGACAATATTTCAGTAGAATGAGTTTATCAGTGAAAAAAGGACAAATATGGCTACCATCACAAAATTTACATTTTAGCAGGTATGTAATATAAGAAATGAGGTCCCAATTATTAAAAAAGGAAGATACAATATAACTGTATATAGAATATAATCTTATTTGAAAATATTGAATATATCCTCACCAGACAGCAAAATGTTTGCTCAAAAGTCTCTGAAAAATGTTACCATAATGATTAGATAAAAGAGAAAAGAATATCACTGAAGTCACCATATTCTATAAATACTGATGAAATATATCAACACATTTAAAATATAGGTAATAGGTTATGGGTACTTTTAATTTTCTCTAATACATTATTACAGAATCCATTTTTAAATGATAATTTCACTTGCAATTAGGAAAATAATTCTTTATTTTCAATTGAAAACAATTAATAATTAAACTTACAATAAAAAAGTGTGGCAGATAATAAAGCTGACTCGATAAAGAAAAACAAAATAATCATTCTAATAAATCTTAACCCTAAAACAGAACTCCAGTTACTTTATGTTTTGGGGTGAAGTCTTTCTATGATTTTTACTCAAACTTGCTAAGAAAATGTAACTTTGCGACCTTTCTATAAGTACCTGATACGGTAAATTCCAAGTCATACAGCAAAAGTCCCCCTTCATAGAAGGATTTGTTGCCCCAGCTATCATCCTTGCAGGGTTTGACTCTGCTGCTGATGCAACAACAGAAGACCAGCATGCTCTCCTCTGTGAGGTAAAGTTCAATCTGGGCTCATTAAAGAACAATTCTGATAGACCTCATACACTGCAGAATTCTATGTTCTGTTGGCCAAGACATAGCCAGACTTTTCCTTCTAACACTGTTTATTTGCTACTGTGCTCCTGATGAGGATATCTATCCCATTTGTTTTTATTTTTTAGAGATTTATTTTATTTATTTATGCATAGAAGAGCTAGGAATAGCCCAGAGGTGTGGGGGAGAGAGGATTCACCAGAGACAAAATGGGGAGAAGAACAGGCAGATCTACTGAAACACACTAGTGAGGGGAGCATCAGGCAAAACAGGAGAGGTCTGCTGCACCATGTGGGTTGCTCCCTGGTCAGGGATTGAACTCTTGCTACAGTGGCTGGAGATAGCAGCATATTGCTGACTTAACCTCTTGGACCACCAGGGAAACTCCCTATTTATCCCAAGTTTAAAAACTGCTTTGATTGGAATTAAAGGGGTGTAGGGAGGTGTGTGTATGTGTGTGTGTGTGTGGTGGATGGAGCACAGAGATACTTATGTTCCTGGTAAATTTGCCATTTTCCAATCTTTATGCTATACTCAGATCCCTACAAGATCATTCCTTCCAATGCCTCAAAGTACTCTGGACAGAAATGAAGTGGGGTTACACAGTGGTGACCCCTATAATGGGGATACATGTAGTCCTTCTTATTTTCTTCTGAGAAGCCATCATTCCCTTATTGCTGTAACCAATCTTATGATTCTCAGTATATACAATTGTATACTCTACTCTTCTTTTTCCTTTAAGCAGCTCTTACCTAAAAATGTGTCTGAAGTCTACTTCCCTAACACAGATGCTTCTTCTCACATCCTTGCACAGATCAAAATAAGAAATATAGTGCCCACTCCTCCTTAATCATATATTACTCCATTCCTGGTTGGGATAAGAACATATTTTGACCTAAAGAGTCCTTAGAACTATATGAAAATACAATCACGTTTTTTAATATATTTATTGGTTGTATACCTAGATAGTCTTTATAAGGCAAAGTTTGTTTAACTGTTGCTCTATCCTGTGTATCTGAACAAGTAACAGGCATACAGTGGGGTCTTCAATATATATTTGGTGAACAAATCAATCTGTCAACTCATTTTAATAATTTATATAGTCTCTTCAAGTCATTATCTTTATTTTTTTTAAAGATTTATTTATTTACTTATACAAACACTGGGAACAGTCAAAAGTGTGGGAGGGTGAGAGGATTCACTAGAGCCAGAGCGGGGAGCAGAGCAGGCAGATTGACGAAATACACTGCTGAGGGGAGCAGTGGGTGGCAGGAGAGGTCTGCGTGCCATGTGGGACCCTCGCCTGGTGGCCGGGGATCGAACCGGAGCTGCAGAGGCTGCAGGCAGCTTCCCAACCAGCCGCTCAACCACTGCGCCACCGGGGAGGCCCAAGTCATCATCTTTAATGGTAAATTCTATCTAGCATTTGTTCTCTCTCCTTGCTATTTTTATGATGGATTTTGAGCACCTTTGTCCTCCTCTCCTAACCATTATCCCCTAGAGCAAAGACTATGTTTTGAGCATTTAAATTTTTATGTGTGATATTGTTTTTTCTGAACAGTACTAACAGGGGCTAAACAATGCCAGTGTACAGGAACCTAAGGAGATGGAAACTAACCTATGAGAAAGAAAATGAAAACTGAAGTATGGAAAAGAGGTTAAAGGACTGTACCCATATCCCTTATTCTCTAAATATCAGAACTACTGAGAATGAGTTTTTCATTCCATTTTCATGCTTAGATAATTATAAGATAGCAGCACCAAATAAAGTTTCTATACTCAGAGAGTGTATCACTGAAACATCTACAATATACTCTGGACTTCATTGGCTTATTTCATTCAGAATTAACAGTGATGCCACAATGGATAACATTGGAGGCAAAAGGATTGTCATTAGGGTAAGATTTACTGTTATTTCTCCAGTCAGCCAATCATGAAATCTCTACTTACTATCTTTAAACTATTTACAAATGTCAATCTCTCTGCCTAGGGAATGGCTTGTTATGAAATATTCACTGTAACTGTCACATTTAACTGCCAGTGACAGTAAAATGAAAGTGACTTAATTACTGTCTTGTCTCATTTTTCATTTGCCATGCCTTTTTCTATTAAGGTAAATTACACAAGGTCTCCAACCTCAAAAGAGTATTTAAAATATAAGGTCAATGCTGAGAAACCAGAGAAACATCTGAATATTTTGAAATCAATAATATGAATTAGAATTTGAAAAATGGAGAGTATGGATTTTATAAGGTCACACTAGTGAGTACTGAGTATTAATTTGTTACAAGTAATACTGGATAATGTCTATTGACATTCAAAGAAAAACAATTTGGAAAGAAAATAAAGTATAAAGGAAATCCAAATTCCTTATGGAGTAAAAAACATCAAACAAATTCTTTAAACAGAAGGGATTTAAAATTGTCAAAATTTATTTCTGGATGCCTACAAATATTGAGCCCTCATCATGAAAACAGAGCGAAAAATGGCTAATATTATTAAATTACATAAAGTTGTTTCCATAGAATCAAAGGAAGACATATGGAAGAGCAATAAATAATGTGCAGTCACCCAGAATTATTTCCTCAACCATAATGTCACCAATGCTAAGTGTTAGTTACATGGGCTAACCTCTATGGGGAGCTCAAGATTAATTAATTAATTTCCTCTGTTTAAATTCATATTTTATAGAATCCCCATGCTGCAGAATGCTGATTTGGGTCAACACCAAGTACATAAGTGGGTTTCCATGGAAAAGAAGGTAGCTTTTAGTGGCAAATTTAAGGGGATTATAAATAAAACAGTTCTATTATAATAGCACATGGGGAACATTCTTTCTCATGGGATACTCTACTCTTTTTTCCTTTCAGCAGCTCTTACTGACAAGACATGTCTGAAGTCTGTCTCCCTAGCACAGATGTTTCTTCTCACATTCTTGCACAGATCTAAATGAAATAAGAAATATAGTGCCCACTCTTCCTTAATCATATATTATCCCATGCTTAGTTGGGATAAGAACATATTTTGACCTATTTTAACCTAATGTTATTAGAGTAATAAGATCCTCACAACTAAGAAAGTATATGGACCTATGAAAAATAAAAAAATAATAGCTATTTGTCCTTGCTTTTCCTACGCAAAAAAAGGCCTAAAATTCCTTTTGAGGTGTCAGGATGGATTTTTTTCTAGCCCTCATTAGAGGGAAAAGATAATTAGTGTGACTTAGAGTTAGACACTATCTATGAAGATTGTACGCTCCAGGATCCTATGGCAATAAAACTTGACTCATCAAAATTTGATGATTCAGAATAACTGCCATAAGAAGTAACTATCCTTAGTTTTTAGAAGCTAATTTTTAATAATATTGAGATATAATAACTTTAAAGAAATGCTAAAAGAACAAATGAGTTCAAGTAATTTAGCAAAATAAAGTATGGTAATATCAAATACTTGTTTGTTTTCATTGAATCTCATACTTTTGAATACCTAATTTTAGTTATAATATGTATAAGGGGATGAATAAGGTTCATTAATTGGGTGACGTGGCATTAAGCTTCTAAACAATAAGCAAAGTTTAAGCTATAGTAACCTCAATCAGAATCTAATTTAAATTTGTCTTAACTTCCAAGAACATGGTATCTAATCCATTGAGCACACTTTCCTGACTTTGATGAGATGTAATATTTTAAAATGAAAATTGTAAGGATTTGGAACTCAGGAAGATCTAAATTTTATTTTATTTGATTTTTTATCTTAGTCTCTTTAAAATAGATTGAATAATATCCATTTACAAGATTACACATTATGTGTAGTTTCTGACAGAAAAGTACTTGATGTGTAGTAAATGTAACTGTAGTACTAGCCTTCCTTTA
This sequence comes from Talpa europaea, assembly GCF_964194135.1. Classification (NCBI taxonomy): domain Eukaryota; kingdom Metazoa; phylum Chordata; class Mammalia; order Eulipotyphla; family Talpidae; genus Talpa; species Talpa europaea. The sequence continues at coordinate 124,997,881 of NC_140073.1, read as the reverse complement.
AGTTTTTTACATTGTTGTTATTTTAGTAACTCTGGTTTTGCTTTGATTTACAAAGATTAACTTTAGCATTATGCACCAAGTCCCCAATAATCTGGCCTTATCCTTCTACATTAGTAATTATTAGAAGGGCTTCTGGCATATATCCATCCTACTTCCCACAGGTCTTTTAACAATCACCAAATAAAACTGAGTCTTCCATACGTGTGAGCAAATTTTTGTTCATGGATTGTATTATTTTAAATTCTCAATTGTCTTGCTCCCTGTAGCTCTTACAAACACTACAATCCCATCTCGACTTCTAGATCTCTACTAATTGGCTGATAAGTGAATTTTAATCCTGTCAGTCCTAGCCCTTGCACCTCTACTTCTGGAAGCTTAGGGTCTATCTGGATTTTCCATGATAGTTCTTATTCTTTTCCATTTATTAATTTCCATGAATATATATCTATCTGGGAAACACTTTTTTTTAATCCTTAGAGTACCATGTCTTCTCCTTACCTGTATAGTTAAAAAAACTTCAGTCTATACATGGACTACATTAACTATTTATAGTATTTGCTATAGTTTTTCTTATTTTATGCTCTGCATCCATTGACTGAAGCTCAGTTCTGACAAAAATGAAAGCCAGTGAGTAGGAAGTAGCAAATGATCTGAAGGAAAAAAAAAAAAAAAAAGCTGTAGGAAAAAAAGAAATATCCTGAAACTGAAAAACCTACTTCAATTTTTTAAATTAATTTCCTTAAATATTTCTGTAGACAAAGGCAACTTGGAGAAAATCACTGTGTAAACAGTAAGGAATTTACCTTGCAAGTGGTCTCAAATAAGGGTCAGTGTTACACTAGAAGGAAGAACATATGCTTTATATTGAACACATGCAACTTGAATTCATAAGAAGGCCTAATAAGATGTCCTATATCTCTCTTATTGCATTAAAAATAGAGACTTGGAGCTTAGAGTTGAAATCTAACAACAGAAAATTAATGGTAAAATAAGTCAAGGTAAAGTCATAAAATAAATGAGATTAGAGATCTGAGACCTGATATATTTTCATGGTATGACAGAAGAATGAATACTGTGCACTAGTGAAGTCTTTGAAAAATGCATGTATTGACCAGTAATCATTGTAGGACAATAATTTGAACTTCATCGTATGCATATCAAACTTTTCATAATGAAAGCTAATGATTAAACATAGAATAAAAGGCATTATGGATGCAAGAATGCAAAGAGGTAAAATTTACTATTTTAGTAAAAGATTTGTTTGCACTCTAACAGGGAGGGAATAGAATATCTTGTTATTTGGTTGTATAAATGAAATATAGTTTTAATCTTTTCCTTAACATTGATTTGTACAGAATATATTTCTCACTTCCCTTTATAATTTTTTAAAATAGGATTTGGTATATAAAAACCAATAATGTTGTTACTTGTTATAACAACGGTATGAGAAAATTAATTCAAGATTAATAGAGGTAGTCAAAAGAGAATGAGGTTGTATAAAAATAATTGTTTATTGATTTACTTTGATTTAACTACATAAAAGAGCAATCTTAAATCTTTAGTTTAAAAGAATACATTAGTTTTGCTTTAACTTGGACTATATGGAATTTTCTATATATTTTGAGTTTAAAAAGAATGGATTAAAAGAGATAAAGTTATTTCCTCTTTTGACACTTTTTATAGTTTATAATTTGATTTATTTTCAAAGTCATTTGTCATACTATTGTATTTTCTAATGCCAGAAAGGATGAATTTTAGTTGCATTCCAATTTCTTCTATTCTAAAATCTCTCTAACCTCCAGTTTGAGAACTGACATTCAAATGTTTGCCCAAAGTTATCTTAAAATTTTGGTTTTTGACATAGCAAATTTCACATATTACATTTTTTATGAATTATTTTATTTTATATAATTCTTACATCATTTTTCATTTTTGCATAACGTATGCATTTTCATTTTGGTTATATTCCCCATGCAATTTCCACCCCCTTTTTCTGACCCTAATCCCTCTTCTCCTCCCCCCACTCCCCATGTAGTGTGTCTCTGGTCTATAGTTGTTTGTTGATTTTGATTTTTACTTTATTATAATTAGTATTTTTCCTGGTCCCGTATTTAGGTTTTCTAAATTCCTGCTATGAGTGAGACCATCCAGTATTTTTTTTTTTCTTTCTGGATTATTTCACTGAGCATGATCCCTTCTAACTCCATCCATGCTGCTGCAAATTGCATGAGTTTATCTTTTTTGGTTGGGGAGTAATATTCCATTGTGTATATGTACCACATCTTCTTGATCCAGTCATCTATTTTTGGGCATTTGGGTTGTTTCCATAGTCTAGCTATTGTAAATAGTGCTGATATAAACATAGGGTTGCAGGTGCCCTTTTGAATTAATATTTATGTGTACTTTGGGTAAATACTTAGGAGTGGAATTGCTGAATCATATGGAAGCTCTATCTTTAGTCATAAGACCTGAAACCATAAAATATATAGAAGGAAATATAGGTGAAACACTATAAGCAAACACTACATGCACCTCAAGACATCTTTACAGACACATCACCCAAAGCAGTGATACTGAAGGCAAAGATAAACAGCTGGGACTACATCAAATTAAAGAGCAAAAGAGACAATAACCAAAACAAAGAGAAACCCCACTGACTGGGAGAAAATTTTTGCACACAACACTAATGATAAAGGACTGATCACAAAAATCTACAAAGAGCTGATGACACTCAAAAAAAAAAAAAATACAAAGAAAATAATACAGTCAAAAAATGGACAGAAGAGCTAGAAAGAAACTTCTCTGAAGAGGAAATGCAAATGGCCAACAGGCATATGAAAAAATGTTCAATATCATTTGTAATCAGGGAAATGCAAATCAAAACTACAATGAGATACCATCTTACACCAGTGAGAATGGCACATATTAAAAAAACTAGCAACAACAAATGTTGGTGAGGATATGGAGGAAAAGGAACTCTCCTGCACTGCTGGTGGGAGTGCAAAATGGTCCAACCACTAAGGAAAGCTGTGTGGAGTTTTCTTGACCCACATATTACATTTTGTGCCTCACCATTCTCTACTTATTCTCAAATGAGGACGTTAACTTTTCTTACACTTTTCTGACAAAAGCTGTAAAGGCATAAATAATTCAGTATTTTAACAAAAATATTATTACCCATAAAATCTTATTCTGAAAAAAGTTCGTTTGTCATGGACATGTCAGAATCTTCCCAGTTTTAAGTCTCAGTTTAGCCAGTATTTTTGTCACTAACTTTGCCTTTATTAAGAAAATCATTAGGCTTTGTTAATAAGTTTATCTCTAATTTTATATTACAAACCTGTATTCTCAATGTTATTGCAATGAAAACAGTATTACACAAATAACTCATATTTGAATAATTACTAACATGTGAGAGTTATTATGAGCCAGGCCCCAAAATATATATTTTACATATGTACATCTACTCTAATCTGCACCACATACCTATAAGATGTTATTATTTTTTTTAATTTTATTTATTTTTATGTACAAGAACTAGGGTTTAGGCCAGAGGTGCAGGGGGGTGAGAGGATTCACTGGAGGCAGAGTGAGGAGCAGAACTAGTGAATTTACTGAAAATACACTGCTAAGGGGAGCAGCGGGCAAGACAGGTGAGGTCTGCTGCACCATATGTGGGTTACCTCACTGGCCTGGGATTGAACGAGGGCCATTGTGTGATATTGCTCCCCTAGGCCACCAGGGAGGCCTTCCCATTTTTTTAAATGAATAAAATGGGGCATGGATTTAAATAACTTTCCCTGGGTCACAAACTGAATAAGCAGTAAAGCAAGAATTCAAATTTAAGAAATCTTACTGCTAAGCCAGTACTCTTTAGCACTCTTAGTCCATGATAGTAACTAGCATCCTGCCAGAATGTAGGATGTGTATAGTAGAGCAAGAATCTATCTTTCCAGCTCATCAGTTAAATCACTAGATGATAACTCTTCAGACAGTGTACAGTGACAATGGCAGTCAAGAGCCTCCTCATTGACCATTTATTGTATCTCACTGGAGGCAACAGTACAATCATCACTTTTATCTCAAGACCACTTTTCCTTTTCACAGATGACAGATTAAATTATATTCCTTATCAGTAACTGAGGATTGGGAAATGATCCAATTTATTAATGATGTGCTAATTGAAAACAGAATAGAGTAACAGGAGAGAATTTTGATGCGTAGGTCTGAATATCCTGATGTATAGTATTTTTTGTTTCACTCTGTCAATCAGACAATTTCATAGAACACAACTGCCTGTGTCTAAATTTGTGAATAACAGTTAGGGATATGGTTGTTTTGTTTCTGCTATATAAAAGTTTGCCACCCTCATCAATATCTATTCTCACTAATAGCAATTAAAATGCATCCACAGTGAAAAAATATTTTATTCTTCCCTCTATTACAAATGACTTGAATATATTAGTTGCTGAAGTAGAATAAATATAGTCTAAAATTCTATAGTAACCTCAGAATCTGTAGGTATAGTTTTTTACCTTCATGTTATTCTAGGCAGTGAGGAACTAGATGAATTATACAAAATAACAAAAAAAGCAGAGTCCATAGAACTAAAGAAGACCATGGGACAAATATGTAAAATTATTTTTTAAACTTTCTTAATAAAGTTGCATAATACAGGGACTCCTAGTGGTGCAAGGGGTTAAGACTCAACCTATGAAGCTGTCCACAGCGTCTGCAGCATGAGTACGATCCCCCGCCAACCAGGGAGCAACCCACATGGCGCAGCAGACCTCTCCTGACTCACCCGCTGCTGCTCCCCTCAGCAGTGTATTTCAGTCAGTCTCTCTGTTCTGTTCCCCACTCTGTCTCTAGTGAATCTTCTCACCCTCTGCAACTCTCGCCTGTACCCCAGCTCTTGTATGCATAAATAAATCTTTAAAAAAAAGAATAAAGTTGCATAACACAAATTTTGTGAGTTCATGTGCATGCATATGTTTAAATATTTCAAAATGACGTTTCCAAATTTTTTAATATCCAAATTAGTGCTGTGGAAACCATAGGGATTTTCTAATCTTTTTACAACCATGACATATTGCTTGCCCAAAATAAAAGAACAAATAACAGTTAATTATATGTCTTTAGCTACTTTTGACAGCAAACATCCTATTGTGAAATAACCACATTTTTTATACCAATTTTCTATTCAATGAAGTATATTTACAAGTCCAAAATAACTGGATTCTTTCAAGCTTTTTTTTTTATTTTTTTGATATATTTTTTAAAGATTTATTTATTTATATAAGCATTGGGTACAGTCAGAGACACAGGAGGGTGAAAGAATTCACCAGAGCCAGAGTGGAGAGTAGAACAGGCAGAGTGACGAAGTACACTGCTGAGGGGAGCAGCGGGCGGCAGGAGAGGTCTGCGCGCCATATGTGGGACCCTCACCCGGCGACCAGGGATCAAACCGGTGCTGCAGAGGCTGCGGGCAGCTTTGCAACCCAGCGCTCAACCACTGTGCCACCGGGAAGGCCCCTTTCAAGTTTTTTAATGGCAAATAAAATCAATGTATTCACCTTTCAGCAATTCATATATAGGTAGTTTTAAGATAAGTGGGTAATGAAAAAGTAGTATCCTTAATTATTCATATAAGGTTACTAAGTCTATTTGAAGCATCCTTATGTTGAATGACCTTCAATGACATATGTACAGATTATTAAATATCATAGTTGAAGTAACAGACCATGAATAGTGTCTGATTTTTTATAAGCTAAATAGTGCAGATAATCATAATTATTTCTGAATTCAGGGTCAAAAGAGTTGTTCATCTCTTTTCTGGTTTATTGAGGTAACTTAAAATAATAAGTAATATATCCTTCTTGTCAGTAGGTTACAGAGAAATTAAATGAAGCAAATTCTGGAAGTGATTCTGACAGCTTGTTATATAGAGAATCTTTTCCAAAGACAAGATGCTTTCTTGTCATTTTTTCTCTTAATGTAGAGCTTATATTTCAAAACTACAGTTAATTCACTCAACTTCTTTTATAATATACTCTAGTAATATATTTCAGGGGATTTTTCTCGATTCAGTTTACTAAGCCATTGCTATTTTGATCAAAGTGTTAATGAGCATATTAGAATGATTATAGAATATAAAAGTTATTTTTTAATTTGTAAATCATCCATGACCTCAGACCAAGTGATATATTTTACTATGATATAGTTATAAGTGCAAAAACTAGCAAAAATAACTCCCTTCAAGAAATTATCAAGTGGAATCTAATATGAAAATATACAAACTTTCAAGTATTCCAACCTTATTTCTGAAAGCACACTTTTATGAAATTATATATTTATATTTTCAAAAATCCATTACATGAAATAAAAATGAAAAAAATTTAATTCCACGTATTAAATGCAAAGACATCACATGTTCTGAGACTTAGAACAGATAATTATAAAGAGAAAGCACTGAAAAGACACAATCACTATAAGTGGTAGTGTAATTTGGTATATACCTTTACTGGAAAGCAGTTTATAATTGTGTTAAGGGCTTTAAAAATGTTCACACTCTTTTATATAATTCTACTTTGGAGAATCTTGGTTGATGAAATAACTTAAGGTGTGTAAATAATAAAACAATGGAAACATCTAAATGTTCACTATCATCAGGGGAATATTTAAATTATGATCAATAAATAAAATTGAACATTGTAAAGATTCGAAAAGAGAATTAAGGATTGAAAAATAAACGGAATATTCATAATTAAAAAGATAGTAATAAAATAGTAATCCTATATTTTATCAGGACACACCAAGCTTTTGACTCTGTACAGCAGACATGAGCACCTAGAGTCTCAGCAGTAAGAACTGGCAGAAAAAATACTCAGGGGAATCTAAGAGCTACAGAGAACAGAGAACTCACCATTAAGAGGCACACACACAGACACAGTTGCCCAGAGAAACTGTTGTAATACCAGTCTGAAAATTACCTGAATCATAAACAAAGTAATCCTATATATCACACTTAGAGCATATTTCCTGAGAGGTTGCGAGAAAGACTGGTAGGTGCTATCTTGGTAACTTCACACAACCTTGCTAATTTAAGTACTAAGCTTTTAAGAGGAAAAAAGACAGTTTTTATACCTATCTTCTTTATCCACCATCCATCAATGGGCATTGTTCCATACCTTGATTGTTGTGAATAATGTTGCTATGAATATAGAGCGTATCTATCTTTTCAACAATGTTTTCATGTTGTTCATATAAATACCTAGGAGTAGTATTGTTGGATCACATGGTATTTTCTTTTTTAATTTTTAAATCTCCATACTGTTTTCCATAATAGCTACACCAATTTACATTCCCACCAATAATAGACAACAATTCCTTTCATGCCACACCGTCATCAACACATGTTGTTTCTACTCTTTTTGATACAGGTCATTCTCACAGATGTTAGGTAATGAATCTTCATAGTTTTGATGTGCATAAAGTTTAATATTTTTAATGGAATACTGCTCAGCTACCAAAAAAATAATGAAGTTTTGCATTTTGCCCAAAACATGTATGTAACTTAAGGTGATTATACCAAGGGAAATAAGTCAGAAATGAAAGACAATTACCAAATGTTTTTTCTCAAACCTGGAATATAAAAAAAGTAAACAAGCTAACAAATCACAAAATGACAAATTAACAAATTTAACTATTTCAAATGAATCTGTATTAGTCAACATAAATAATATAGTCTATAAATATTTTATAATATATTCTATAAATAATATATTCTATAAATTCTATATTAGCTCTATCTTAATTGCAAGTTTTTTTTTATTTTTACATGTTGATTGACTTCATTAAACTTACTTAGGCATACATATTTGCTGGCCTTTGATAATATAATGAATCAACATGCCTGGAAATTTATTCTAACTTTACATTGAACTAATTAAAATTATCTTGATTTGCTTAAACTAATGGCTGGCATTAAAAGTGTTCTTGCACATCAGTGAAAGACATCTTGAATTTTATAGAGCTAGTGTAGAGAAAGACTACTTTGCCTTACTTGTGGATTTCACAAGATCTCTGTCCCTCTTCATCCATCTATTTATCTGGAAACCATTAAGTTTTGCAAATCAGGGACTGGAACTATAGCTTGATCCATTTTTGTTAAAGGATCTGATTTCTGCATAATTCAAAATAACAAATATAATAGGCATTCTATGTTAATTATTAACACAAAAGTAAATAATGTTAGTGCACTTTATTAATTTTAAAATATATCACTAATCATAAAAGATGAACAAGAAAATTTCATGGATGCTCAAGGTAATTAGATGGTAGAAATAACATATTTGTGGACATATTTGGGTTTTTTCCCTTTACCAAGGATTATAAGATTTTATAGGGGAAGGACAAATTTTACAAATGGTAATGCTATAAGCTTAAAACTTGTATAGTATTATAAACCAGTATTACTTTTATATAAAAAAAAAAAACTACTCAATCCATCCAAAAAAAAAAAAAAGGCAAATGAACTGACAGACCTTGATAGGAAAAAAAAAAGTTCTTCCCTTCTCTTTTTATACCAATTCCCTAACAGTAACCTTTTTCAAAATATTTCTTTCATTTGTTTTTTTTTCTTCCTATAGCTAAATAACATGCTCCAATCCTACTTCTAAGTTTTATGTTTTAGGAATTTCCTGTTCACATTTTGAAATAGGAGCCAAGGTTTAACTTCTACCCTTCAGTCCCAGGAAACAAAGATGTACATAGAGCTCCTGCTTTCCATCCACACAAAATGATGCTTCTCAAATTCTTAAATTTCCTCATATGTTCACCACTTCAGATATTCCAACAATTTCATCTTCTCAATGACATGTATCCATCCTGCTAATCTTTATAAAATGTATTATTAAATTATCTAGCCCTACTCTACCTTCATCATTATCCTGTTATTTCTTTTTGCCTTTTCTTTTGCTTGGTTCTTTGTTTCCTGTATTCTACATGTTGGTTTCTCTCTTGTTTTATTCCCTGATTTGGGTATCCCCTTTACCAACTGTTGAGGAGGAAAGATATAAGACAGGTAAGTTTGAAAACTTCCATTTATGAACATGTTTTGTTACTTTTATGTTTAATTAGTAAGTATAGAAATCAAGTTAAAATCATTCTCATAATTCTGAAGCACTGTTACAATTCATGAATTTTTGTCTGCATCGGACATATTCATTTTTATTCTATGGATACTTGCTAAACGTTCCTTCGGTGTTCTGAAATTTCATGGCAATATGCCCTGTATTGCCTCCAATTTCATTCTTTATATTGAGCACTCAGCAGGCTTTTAAAAAAAATTATTTATTTTTATACAAGAACTGGGGTACAGGCCAGAGGTGCAGGAGGGTGAGAGGATTCACCAGAGACAGAGCAGGGAAAAGAGCAGGCAGATTGATGAAATACACTGCTGAGGGGAGCAACGGGTGAGACAGGAGAGGTCTGCAGTGCCATGTGGGATTCTCACCAGCCAGACGGGATCCAACTGGTTCTGCAGAGGCTGCGGACAGCTTCACAGAGCTGTGCTCAACCCACTGAGCCACTGGGGAGGCCCTCAATGGACTTTTTTGATATAAAAAGTATTCTTCAAATTTGAGAATTTTCCTGACTTGTCATAGGTTAACTTCTTCTTTGCATTTTTATTATTTTCTTTCTTTAATTCATATTATTGGATATTGATACAGGACTATATCTTTTTACCTTATTTTCCATATTCATCTCCCTGAGAGATTTTCTTAAACTAATTCTTTATACTTTTTGGATTTTTAAGTTTTTACCACTTTTAATTCTTATTTTGAAGAGCTCACTTATAATCTTAGGTATTCATTTTCAATAACAACATAACATTCAAGAATGCAGTAAACACTTTTACCTCTCAAAGATTTTAAAGATTTCCTATATCTTTATAATCTTTGTTTCTAAGGTAACTTTCCTATTGTTTAATTTTTGCGTTTTATATTAGAAAGTCCCCACAGGTATATGATGACCCTTTACTATTTGCTCACATCTTAAGGAAGGGACCCTGAAAATTGGGTTGAAATGCCACTGTCCATGAGTAAGTTACATCAACTATGGGGTTGACTGGAATGGATACCCTACCTGAGTTTTGTCACTGGAGACATACAAATTCAAATATCTTTAAGGACCTCTTCTTGGACTATTCAGATTCCCCAGAGAAGACTATTCTACTCTCCTCCCCGAAATATGTTAGTCTGGCTGCCAGCAGCTTGTAAGTCCAATGGGGTAAGAGTCAGAATACCAACACTTATAAACTCTTACTGAATCCTTATACTCAGTGATGTTTAATTAAATTAGAAATCCTATCATATTTTTCTACAGTGATTCGCTACTCTCTTCAAATAGAAATTTGTGGGAGTTACTTGTGATAACCTGTAAAACTACAATATCATTTATAAGATTGTAGATGACACTATACTTTCAGTTCAGAAAAAGTTAAAAGTATAATTAAATATTTTGGGCATCTATTTTAAAAATACGATTGTGTATTAATAGTCAATGTGGGAGACATTCTTATTAAAGAGAGACTATAAAGATAACCACTCTGATTTTTACTGGTCAATATTATGATGAGACATTTTTCCTTACAATAAAACATTTTAAAAAGGCTTGTCTGTCAAAAAAGATGCTTAGTCATTGAGACAGAAAAGGGAAACTAAAAAAAAACAAATGAAATCAATTTACATGTAAGCACTGCCAGTGGATAGAGTCTGACTCATCATCTAATATTGGAAACTCTAATATAAAGACAATACATGAAATGGAGATGAATCCACAGATTAAACAACTATTTCTCATTACATTAAATGTTTGATTGATCTAACTGCCTTATTTTTAATTCTGTTCACTACATTACTTCCTTATTCCCATATAGGTGATTCTACATGGATTAAAATATATGGCATTAGCACATATTTTATTTTTTTCTATTTATTTTATTTTATTATATATATATATTTACATCATTTTTTCATTTTTGCACAATCTATGCATTTTCATCTTAGTTATAGTCCACATAAAATTTCCATGCCCCCTTGTTTTACTACTCCCCCTCTCCCTCCAGTAGTGTGTCTCTGGTTTATAGTTGCTTGTTGATTTTGATTTTTACTTTATTATAATTACTTTTTCCTGGTCCCTTATTTAGGTTTTCTAAATACCTGCTATGAGTGAGTATTTTTCTTTTTCTTTCCGGCTTATTTCACTGAGCATGATCCCTTCCAGCTCCAAAAATTGCTTCAAATTGCATGAGTTTATCTGTTTTGGTTGCTGAGTAATTGTGTATATGTAACACATTTTCTTGATCCAGTCATCTATTTTGGGGCATTTGGGTTGTTTCCATAGCTTAGCTATTGTAAATAGTGCTGCTATAAACATAGGGGTGCAGGTGCCCTTTTGAATTAATGTTTCTGTGTCTTTTGAGTAAATACCTAAGAGTGGAATTGCTGGATCATATGGAAGATCCACCTTTAGCAGGTTGAAGAATCTCCGAACACAGTTCTCCATAGTGGTTGGACCAGTTTGCACTCCCACCAGAAGTGCAGGAGAGTTCCTTTTTCTCCACATCTTGCCAACATTTGTTGTTGCTAGTTTTTTTTTAATATGTTAAGCACATAATTTAAGTATGAGTCTTAGTATAGACTTTTACATGTTTATGTAAAATTTTTATGAATTGATATGAATAATAATGAATATGAAGTAGCTTTTGATTATGATTTGATTTCTCAAGTAAACAAACAAAAAGAGCAAACTCAATGTTTATACAGATCTGACATTTTCATCCCTGTGACAGTGATAATGCTCATTGAATTCTAGTAAACTGACTTCCTGATGTCTACTTCTATCTTGTGAAACTTTCATTACTATGAGTTCATCTGTGGGTCCTGATTATCCTAAGGAGAGGCAAAAGTCATCTTCTTTGCCTTTCAAAGAAATCCCAAAGTCCAGTCAGACTTTGTATTATCAATCATTCTACCATTTTCAAATGTAATCTAGATAAAACTCTATTAGCACAACTGATTTTAAACACTTTTCTTATAAATAAAACTTCCCTGAAGCCATCCCCATATTTAAAAATAAAAACTGTACTGGCTTTTCATTTCCCACAAAGAGTAGTCTGCTACACAGTTTGCCATTTTAATAACTTATTCATATGACTTATCATATTCTCAAATACTAATTGATATTGAGCAAATATATACTAGATGTTTACCCTGTGATAAGAACTGTCAAGAAACACAAAAGAGAAAAAAATATTTGTTTCAATGAATATTAAATCCAGTTGGGAAATAAAATTGTATTATATATAAATCAAGTAGAAAATTTATAATAGGGTTCAAAGGAGTTAGACAAGTTAAAGAATTGAAGAGCTATATAGTAGTTTCATTGCATGACAGGCACAATGGAGGAGGCATTCCAGCTAAGAAAATAAGCAAAAGCAGATTCAGAAATAAAAAATGAACATGATACACAGGGCAGAGAGGCAACTGAGCTGCTCTAATAATAGGTTAGAGTATTGCTAACAAGTAGTTAGTGGAAATAGCACATGATAGGTATACACAAATTAAGGAGCAGAAGATACTATATTTCATATTGAGATAACAATACCATTTGCCTTGAACATGAAAATGAAGTAATGAAAAGATGTTTAATCAATAGTGATCCAGCAGCAGTGTGAAGAATAGATAAAAAAGAGATTGTTATCAAGGTATTAAAGAACAAAGTAAGGAAATGCCTGGATAAGATAGGCATCTGTAGTTCTGCATGGACTCTAAGAGTCCTTCATCTCAACATTTGCTTATCTACATATTTGGAATTCAATGCTTTAAAACTGAATCATTCAGACCTCCCTGGTGGTCCAAGGGGTTAAGACACAGCACTATGAAGCTATCCACAGTCACTACAGCATGAGTTTGATCCCCGGCAAGGGAGATGACCCACATGGCACAGCAGACCTCTCCTATCTCGCCTGCTGCTCCCCTCAGAGTATATTTCAGTGGATCTGCCTGTTTTGCTCCCTACTGTCTCTGGTAATTCCTTTTACCTCCTACACTTCTTGGGGGGGGGTGAGCTGCACCCCAGCTCTTGTTTTCACACACAAATAAATCTTTTAAAAAATAAATCATTCACTTTGATAACTTTCTTACATTTACTTTTATATACATTTTCATTTGCTGACCTTCTTGTTCATTACTTTAGTTTATCTACATCTCACAATTTCAATTTTATTCTCTACTTAAAGTCATGAATTTGGCTCTTCTTGATATTTCTTGTTCACCTCCCTAGTATTGTTTCTCTTCTGTTTAATAAGAATTATGATCCTGCTATCCTAATGCCACCCTTTCAAAAAACTCATCTGATTCAAAGCTACCCTGAAAGTATGGAAACAATCAAATTGAAGGACTTAGAAAAAAGACATTTTTGTGGCATCAAGTTACTAAAGAAAAAATCATTATTAAAAAGAACCTACCTATTGAGGACTCAAACATAAATTATGAAACAGTATGATTCTTAACATTTTCAAGGAGGTATAGATCAAAAGTCAATTAAAAAAATTATATCATAAAAAAGAGAATATTTACACACACAGGAAAAAATAAATGAAAATGAGACTATATCAATTATATTGCCAAAGATAACACACTAAAATAGATTGACTTTAATTAAAAAAACAAAGGTCTAGAGCTTTTAAAAAACTTCCTAAGGCCTCTGAGTCATAAATATGTAATACAAATGCCAGATTCCAGATGGTTCATTTAAATGACTGCATAGAATGTGCATGGTATCTGGAGTTTAGGATTCTGAATGTTCAAGTTAAGTATAATTTTACAGCATTCTTCATCACCTAAGAATCTAGTTTGTTTTTAAAAGTGTAGTTATTATTACTCTTCTAGAAACAATGCTTTGAAAATAAAGGTGTATATTTTCATTAAATAGATACATGGTCCTAAGACATATCAAAGTAATAGGTTCATCTCATGTTATTGTATGCTATTTTATGTTCTTCATTGGAAAGAACTTTATCATATAGAATTTAGTGTCTCTTCTTTACACTAGAGTACAATAATAGAAATAATAGCTTGTCTTATAACATTTGCCAGGTGACAAACAATCCTCAGAATGCTTCATACATTACCTAATTTAATCCTCATGACAACCCCAACAAAATAGATGCCACTGTAACTGTTCTCCAGTTTAGTACTGAGAATCACAGAGGTTAATCAATTCAAAAATAATCTGATGAGTAAGTATTGAATTATAAATAAAATCCTATTGGCTGACTTTACAGCTTTCTTTTTTTTTCTTAAAGATTTATTTATTTATTTATTTATGCAAGCACTGAGTACAGTCAGAAGCACAGGAGGGTGAGAGAATTCACCAGAGCCAGTGCGGGGAACAGAACAGGCAGACTAACGAAAGGCACTGCTGAGGGGAGCAGAGGATGCGACAGGAGATGTCTCCGTGCCATGTGGGATCCTCGCCTGCAGCCAGGGATTGAACCAGCGCTGCAGAGGCTGCGGGCAGCTTCGCAGCCCAGCGCTCAACCGCTGTGCCACCAGGGGAGGCCCCATTCTTTTTTTTTAAAGATTGATTTATTCATGCATACAAGAACTGGGGTGTAAGCCAGAGTTGCAGGGAGTGAGAGGATTAACCAGAGACAGAATAGGGAGCAGAAAAGGCAGATCTACTGAAATACACTGCTGAGGGAAGCAGTGGGCAAGACAGGAGAGGTGTGTCATGCCTTGTGGGTTGCTCCTTGCGGGGGTTCAAACTCATGTTGCATGGCTGGCAATAGCTTGATAGTGCTGTGTCTTTAACCCCTGTGCCACCAGGGTGGCCCCCATTTGCATTCTTTTATTTTTTTAAGGTTTATTTATTTATGCCATTTGCATTCTTTACCAGACTGGTATTGTGAGTACAGAGAATAGGTATATTTAGTCACCACAAACTAGATAGCACTGAGCCTAGCCCACAGGAGACACTCAGCAAATATGTACTGGATAAACATAATAAAGATATAAATTATTTAATTCATTTAAATCCATATTATTGTTATGGTCACCAATGATATGCATGGATTAAAAATCAAATGTAATAAAATATTAAAAAGCTAAATATATCTCCTAAATCTCTGTATGACTTTCCAGAAATTACAAGTATGAAAATTTACTAAGTTTTCTTTTAAGTTAATTTTCTAAGTTTAGGTAATATACTCAAGTCTCCCTTTCCTTACTTTATTTTATTTTTTTTAGAGGCATGTTTTATTTATTTATTTATTTGTTTGTTTGTTTTATACATGCACTGGGTACAGTCAGAAGTGCGGGAGGGTGAGAGAATTCACCAGAGCCAGAGCAGGGAGCAGAGCAGGCAGAAGGACTGAAGTACACTGCTGAGGGGAGCAGCGGGCGGCAGGAGAGGTCTGCGCGCCATGTGGGACCCTCCTCTGGTGGCCGGGGAGCAGCCGGGGATCGAACCGGTGCCACAGAGGCCGCGGACAGCTTCGCAACCCAGCGCTCAACCGCTGCGCCACCGGGGAGGCCCATCCCTTTCCTTACTTTAAATGTGTTCATATGTCTTTATGTATATGTATGTAAATATATTCAAATAAAGTTACTTATTTATATCTATATATAGTTTTATATAAATGTCTAAAATTTATTTATTAAATTGCAGTATTTTTTTGTTGAGGTAATATTAGTTTTAAAACATTGTATATGATTTAGGGGTAAGGGTTCACACCTGTGCAGGTGTATGTTGCCAAATACAACCACCACCAAATACCCTCCACCATGACCTTGGGTCCACTTCCCTCTTTACTCCTCATCCTCCCATTCTAGTCTCAATAGTGCATTCATATTTCTACAGTTTGTTTTGTCTACTGCTTAGTTCTGTTTCTATATATTTCACATACAAGTAAAACGACTGAGCATGTCTTTCTCCTGATTTATTTCACTTAGCATAATCCCTTCCAATACCATCCAGGTTGTTACAAATGGCAAGACTTTATCCTTCTTTTAATACCTGACTAGTGTTCAATTATGGATATATACCACATCTTCTGATTCCACACATCTGTCTTTGGGCACTTAAGTTGTTTCCACAGCTTAGCTATTGTAATTAGTGCTGCAATGAATATAGAAGTGCAAATATGCCTTTGAGAATTAGTGTTTTATTTATATTCACACTTGCTTGAAAAGATATTAACACCACATTCATAAATACTTGCCATAGGGAACTTTAAAAACATTGCTTTATTCAAATTTTCCTCATGAAAAGTTTCTTTAAATATGATTCTTACTTCTCTTTATGTTAACTGTTTCCTTGGAAATTTTTTTAAATATTTATTTATTTATGAATACAAGAGCTGGGGTACAGGCCAGAGGTGTGGGGGGTGAGAGGAGTTACCAGAGACAGAGTGGGGAACAGAACATGCAGATTGACTGAAATACACTGCTGAGGGGAGCAGCGGGCGAGATAGGAGATGTCTGCTGCGCCTTGTGGGTAGCTTCCTGACCAGGGATCAAACTCGTGCTGCAGTGGCTGCAGACAGCTTCATAGGGTGTGTCTTAACCCCTTGTACCACCGGGGAAGCCCCATTTCCTTGGAGATTTTTAAGATGTTCTTAATATCATAATATAATTTGTGATGAATTTCATTAGTATCTATCTTAATTACATTAGTATCTTATTTCATAAGAATCTTGCTTTCATTAGTATCTTTCCTATTTGCTGAAATTACTGTTATTAAGATGCTGAGCTCCTGAATATATGCTACATATCGCTACATATATCTTTAGTTTGTACTCAGAATTCCTGTTACTTTATCTTCTGCACTTCCATTTTGACATTTATTACTTCCTCCATAAAACTGTACTTAGCAAATAATTTTTAAATTCCAAAGACAGTTTTTCTTTAATTGTTTCTTCTGCTTTGTGGAACACTATTACTTTGACTTAAAATACTCTCTCAAAAAATAATAATATGAGAGTTTTAAGTTTTCTCTTCTCTACTGAATTATTCATAATTATTCTCTGGAGAACTGTGTTAGTGCTTCTTACTCTCTTTTGTAATAGTTATTCTTGTTGTCCACCTACATACTGATTTTTAATGATGAACTAAATTAATTAGTATAGGGAGTTGACTTATCTTTTCTTCTATAGTTCAGCAGCCTGCTATTTAAATACCGTCTCTTGTATGGAGAATTATTGCCAGTTTTACTGTAGGTAGGATATACAGAAAACTGGTACATAGTCTGTGTACCCTTGTAACATTCAAGAAAAATATTTAATTTTAGAATAGCTCTTTTCCACATATTTCTGTTTCATTTTTAATTTTTTGAGGTAAGGTTGATTTACATTGTTGTTTACATTTTAGTGAGTTTCTTATTCAAAGTTTCCTCCCCCAGCTCTCCTTTCTAGGGATATAGGATAACCTTAAAGTGTGCTCAAATTATCTATCAGATCCCATTCTAAAGGAAAAATACCTGGGTAATTTACTCAATTATTTTAGAGAGGAAAGTTATACACTTTACCCTTGGAAGAGAAAGCTGTTGCTAATACCAAGACCAAATATAATAAGAAGATAAAACATCTTAATCTGTTCAGGTGCTATAATAAAATACCAGAAACTGGTTAGCTTACAAGGAACAGAAATTTATTTCTCAGATTTGGGGAAGCTGGAAACCTGAGGTCATGGTGCCAGCATGGTAAGGTAAGGGCCCTATTTCAAAAGCAGACTTCTAACTTTTCTCTGTCTCCACATGATGAAACAGTTTAGGCATCACTCTGGGGTCTCAATTTTAAAGTCACTAATTCCTTTCATGGGAAGCTGCCACCATGAACTATTGAACTCTTAAAAGCCCCACTTCTTAAAACATCACAATGGAGATAAAATTTGATTTTATGGATGGGGGCGGTGCACATTCAGACCATAGTATAGAGTACTAGCAGGTCCAGCTGTTATCAATACATTGTTAATGACACTGGTAATCTAATGATATAGTCAACATTTTGCATTTTCTCTCTAGGCTGATCTCTTCAAAACTGCCTAGGAAAGAGTCAATTAGTTTTACAGCTGGTATTTTTCACTATTGAGGTCTCAGTCAACTTAATTTTGTTCACTTTCTACTGTAAAGAAAATCTTTTAAACATTTGATGATTTCAACAGGCACTGATAGGTAGGGTGGGATGAAGGAAAAGATAGGAAGTATTCAAAAACTCTCATCTTAAACAAGAATTCAGCAGCAAGTCTCATATAAATCAAGATAAAAGTAAATGTATACTTCTCAGTGTATGACACAAGAGCATTTCAACACTTCAGTGTTTTTAGAATAAGAAAAGTCTGTTGTACATATATAATCAATATTTTCAAAGATTAAAGAGACAAAGCAACATAAAGATGTAATGGTAGCTTGAAGCCATGCAATTTACTTATTATAAACTTCAGAGGTCATTTGCACTGTCTAAGCCTATGATCTATGCATTCAATAAAGAGCAACATTTAATTTAGTTTCACAAATGAAAAGAAATAAAATAATGGATGTTAACAGCGAGCAATTTGCATATATATAACAATTATAAACCAAATACATAGAGAGAAATTAATTCCAAAACAGATTTTTTTGCCTGAAGTCTCAAATTAAAAGAAAATGAAAAAATAATAATTAAATTCTAAGAATATCATCTCTTGACTGAAGATAATTCTCCAGCTAATCACAGAAACAGCCCTATCAACATTATTGGCAGTTTAAAATATTGCTGGGGGTGGTTTAAAGAAGGCTGGCTAATATTACCGAAAATACTCATGAAAAATAAATAGCTTTCAAAAATGTGCTACATCTCCAGACTTGGCCGTGAGAAATAGAGTTTCACTTTAAAATACACTAAGAACTCAGTAATAAATACATTTTCATTAGATGAATTATTAAGAATAACTGGAATAATACTGACTCCTCCATTCTAAATTTTTCCTTTTTTCCCCAACTATCCTAATATTTCCTGTATTTCACAATTTAAAAGTTAAAGTTAGCACAATACTTTATTAAAGATTATTTAAATTAAATATTTATTATTTAAATAATGATGTTTTTCAAATAATTTATTATTTAAAATAATATTTAGTATTTATTAATTTTAAATATTTATTATTTATTATTTAAGTAGTGCTATCTAAATAAATTTAAATGGTTATTTGAATGACAATATATGAATAAATTTACATATTTAATATTTAAAATAGATATCATTAAAATAATTTATTAAAATAAATTGTATTCATGTATTAAATGAAGTACTTGCAAGCATTATAATACCAGATTATTTAAACTCATCTCTCTTTACTCACTTATAGACACCAATAAAACAAGTGAGGAAAAAATGTCAATGCAAGAGGATGAAAGATAAAAACTTTGCCACCCCTTTCTTTAATTTTAGGATCCTGAACATGCATTTCATAAGGAAGTTCTAAACAATGTTTCAGTAAATACTGAATTTTAATCTATCATTTAAAGAAACCAGAGATCTACAAATATTCATTTAAAAAAATGCCCTCTGTGCAAGTCTGTTATTCAAAATTGAACTGACATTATTTTGTGCTTACTGCTATGAATACTGAAGTTTTTTGTTTTCTTTTTAAATGTTCCTATTTTGTTCTACTTATTTTTCCCACTTTCATATACTGGGCACAATTGTTTCCTACATTCATTTTACAAATGTGTTGAGCACCAAATTATGTACCAAGTTCAGAGCTATAACAATGTGGTGCTTTCCCTAAAGGAGATCACAGTTTAATGGAATATGCCATAATGGGTGGTAGAATGTTAGTATGCACATTATTTAATTTAATTATTTTATTTAATTTAATTATTTCATTTAATTTCAAGGGATAGAGATGATCAGAATATCTATTAAATCAATAGCATTGCTTATATCTTAAGTGGAAGGTTAGACCTCTTGGGAGACCAGAACAGACAGCGCTTATAGAAGTTGGGACATAAATTTAGAAAAAATAGAATCTCTATCATCTGAGTTATTTCGTTGATCCCTTTTATAACCTAAGTGATGATGCCTATTCTAATGGTCAGCTTTCAACACAACTCAAACTTCCACAATATTTCTCTCTCGCGCCTCACTTTTCATTTTTAACCAGTTAAATCATTTTATTTATTGAGTTCAAACTTACAAGAGAGAAAATTTTGTAAATAAGTAACATATCTCTTGATGCATATAGTTAGAATAGAAAGCTCTATTGGGGAAACTCCTAAGAATTATACAGATTTGTAAAGAAAACATTACCTCAGTTTTTCTAAGATGTTATTGGAGATTTCATGCCTCATGAAGTCACAACTGAAACCATATTTTCCAAGAGTCAAATCTATCTATATAATACTCTCAGACTAATCACTGCTTATGCATTCACTTAGAATCTTCTATTTTCTGCTCTCAAACAAGTATAAATTTCTTTTCCTAGTTTACATGTCTCCTTAAATCTATTACTATTCCCTGGAGAGAACCCACTGTACTGGTCAGTCTTAATCAGTAACCTTGAAAGACTTTCAGGTCATTCACTTGTTAACTCCACCTGCCTTAAGTAATTTTTGATTTGTTGTAAATAGGGACAGCAAGACACTATACCTACAGTACATACTACTCACATGATGCACTCCATCTTAAGTGGCTGCCTCTTAAAATGCATTCAATAATACTATGTTACATGTGTACCTATGTTCTTTAAAAAGTATACTATGAAAAAAAATTTGAACAAAATAAATTGCTTGATGATTTGTTATTTGGATTGAGAAAGAATTTCTAAAACAATGTTTTGAAGTTTTGAACTGAAGAATACAACTAGTTATTAAAATGTTTTTGCTTTCGGGCCTCCCTGGTGGCTCAGCAGTTGAGTGCTGGGTTGCAAAGCTGCCCGCAGCCTCTGAAGCACCGGTTCCATCCCCAGCCACCGGGTTAGGGTCCCACATAGCATGCAGACCTCTTCTGTTGCCCGCTGCTCCCTTCAGCAGTGTACCTCAGTCTTTCTGCCTGTTCTGTTCCCCACTCTGGTGAATTCTCTCACACTCCCGCGCTTCTGACTGTACCCAGTGCTTGTATAAATAAATAAATAAATATTTAAAAGTAATTAAAATGCTTTTGCTTTCCTACTTCAAAATGTATATAGGACACTATATTCTCTGATTAAAAACAATGGAGGAAAAAATCCTCATGTAAACAATCCAATAGTTACCTGAATTACATAAATCTTCAAGCTAATAAGTTAATCTGTGACTAAAATTGATCCAAGAAGTCCCATGAAAACATAAATTTTAGGGCCTACCTGGTGGCCTGGAGGTTAAGTCTCAGCACTATCCCCTTGACAGCCTGAGTTCCATCCCCAGCTAGGGAGCTAACCTGCATATGGCACTGCAAACATGTCCTGTCTGGTATTTTAGTAAATCGACCTACTCTAGTCCCCACTCTTACTCTGGTGAATCCTCTCACCCCCTACACCTCTGGCATACACCCTAGTTCTTCTATGCAACAAATAAGTAAATCTTCAAAAAAAATTTAAGTTGAATAGTTGGTGTATTTTTAATGTGAAAATAAGCAAGAGTCACAATAGCCATGAAATTGTATTTTATGTTTTACAAAATATTTTTAGAGTAAATTTCAATTTGTTTCTGGAAAGATTACCATATATACAAATTTTCACTTTGAAATCTAATTGTTTGCTATTTTTTAAAAAAGTATATGTCCTGTCAACAGCTGGCTGTAAATATGTCACCACAACTATGAATGGCAGTGTTATCTTAATTTAAAGAGATAATTGATTTTGTAGTTAAGCCTGAATATCTTGTATCTCAAAATAAAAACCAAGATATTTTGAATGGTTTCTTTTTGACTTTAGTTTAAAATGGGGGAATGGTACTTAATATAGCTTCCACCAATTTCAGTAATTTTTGAAAACTGTTTTCCAAAACTTCTATAAATATAAAAGATATCTTGACATGTAAATGCTGATTTAATACTAATTTTAGGTTGTCTGCATTAGTTTCATTTTCAAAGTTATAGATCATAGAGTTCTTTGAAACTAGTATGCAAATATCAGTCCCTTACCACAGAGAAATGCAAATAAGCATACCTTCTCAAGTTTTACCTATAATTGAGGTGAAAGGCATATTGTAGAACATAAGTGTATGCAGGTTCACGGACATGGTTAAATATTCCTATGCTAGAATAACTAAAAAAAATATATATACATAGCTAACCAATTCACATGGCAAAGATTTCAACATTCTCAACAAGATCTTAATACTGTTTTTATATTAGCTAGGATTCATGACAAGATTTTCAATTTGGACTCATTTACCTGAAATAATATAGCTGAAAAGTCCAAGAATAGGGAAATATTAGGCACAATCAGATGCAATATCTCTAATTTCATGAGGGTTTTTGTTTTCTCACTATATTTGCAAACTCCCTTTGCTCTAGATAAAACTCTATTTTTAAGCAAACCTCTTGTCATGGTAAGAGATAGCATTGGTATCTTCCTAATTTATATAATCTGAGGTACCATTTTAATGCTGTTGAAAACAGAAAATTATTTACCCCCAAAGTCACAGAAATATCTTTATACATCCCATTAGCCTTTGTTATAAAATCAACTATTGTGGTTATCCTCAGATTTTTCCAATTCTGTCTATCCTTGCAATTCTATCTATATAGCCTCAAGATTAAGAACAGTATC
The DNA here is from genome assembly GCF_964194135.1 of Talpa europaea. Taxonomy (NCBI): domain Eukaryota; kingdom Metazoa; phylum Chordata; class Mammalia; order Eulipotyphla; family Talpidae; genus Talpa; species Talpa europaea. The sequence continues at coordinate 124,975,082 of NC_140073.1, read as the reverse complement.
AGTTACACCAGAAACACTTGATGGAAGGCTGCTAATATTCACAGGTAAGCTGGGCTATGGTTTTCAGAGGTTAAAAAAAAATGTGAGCAGTAAAAAGCAAAGGTATATAGTCATATCTACTTATGGTAAACATGCCTTTGGATGATAAAATCAAATAAAATCTTAGACCTCAAGAATTTAATCCTCCATGAATTTTAAAATTCAGGGCATTTCTCTTTCTCCTTCTGATTTATTTCACTTAGCATAATCTATAAATGTAATAGCTTTTATTAAGACATGAATGCTGGGCCTCCCCTGGTGGTGCAGGGGGTTGAGCACAGCGCTGTGAAGCTGTCCATAGCCTCTGCAGCGCTGGTTTGATCCCAGCCGGGGGACGAGGGTCCCACATGGCCAGCAGACCTCGCCTGTCACGCCCACTGCTCCCCTCAGCAGTGTATTTTGTCAGTCTGCCTGTTCTGTTCCCTGCTCTGTCTCTGGTGAATCCTCTCACCCTCCTGCACATCTGGCCTGTACCCCAGTTCTTGTATAAATAAATAAATAAATATTTAAAAAAAGAGACATGAATGCTGAGGTTCTTAAGGGTGAATTTTCATAATATATACAACTCACTTTCAAATGATTCAACAAATCATAATTTTGCCAACAAAAATAAAACAAAAATGGTAAAATTATTATAATTATAGGATATAGAAGGAGGTTATTTATTAAACTAGTTTATCTTTCTGGATTTCTAAAACACTTACTAATGAGTTAATAAAAGGGAAATGAATGCATTCACGGAGTGTCTCTGAGATTAGAAAGAGGATGAAATAACTGATTGATATTTAATTGTTACAATCCTTAAAGGAAACAATACAATGAAATAAATTATGGCAAATATACTAAGGCACAATATGTGAACACTTTTTAAAACATCTACAAGAGAGCAATATTTTGACTAGTTTGTGTGGTATCAATAATACAATTAATTAAATAGAGGACTCTTATTCCAGTATCAGAAAGCATGCAGGAGATAATAGTTTCTAAACCATGAATCACACACTCTCACTTGTCACAAACCAGAGAATTATTTCCTTACCCCACTTCCCAAATTCAATATTACTATCATTTTAACCCACAATTACAGAGTAAGATATAATATACCTTTTGAATATTCTAGAAAGAAAATACACTTAATAGAGTCCAGAAATGAATATAACTGTGTATAAGGATCAAGAAATGGAATCTGACTTGGCTTTTTGTCAGACAAAATATATATATATATATATATAGTAAACAGAAAGTTTTTTTATTATTCTCCATGAACCTCTAAAGTGTAAAGAAAATTATTTTAAGTACTTTGTTACAACTAATTCTCAAAATGAAAAGATTGTATCCAGTGTGGCCAGAATCCTTATATAACCACAATTAAAAGAATAATTTTTTTAAAGATTTATTTTTATTTACTTTTTATTTACACAAGCACTGGGTACAGTCAGAAGCGCAGGAGGGTGAGAGAACTCACCAGAGCCAGAGTGGGGAGCAGAGCAGGCAGAAGGACCGAAGTACACTGCTGAGGGGAGCAGCGGGCGGCGAGAGGTCTGCGCGCCATGTGGGACCCTCCTCCGGTGACCGGGGAGCAGCCGGGGATCAAACCGGCGCTGCAGAGGCTGCGGGCAGCTTCGCAACCCAGCGCTCAACCGCTGCACCACCGGGGAGGCCCTAAAAGAATAAATTTTTAAAAAATAAACCAAATGTAGAGAAAAAATTATATTTAAACATGAAATAATTAGTACACACTTACTTTACATTTTTTGTTAAAAATGTATCTATACTTGGGCCTCCCCTGGTGGAGCAGTGGTTGAGCACTGGGCTGCAAAGCTGCCCGCAGCCTCTGCAGCGCCGCCAGCCACCGGCGAGGGTCCCACATGGCATGCAGACGTCTGCTGCTGCACCCACTGCTCCCCTCAGCAGTGTACTTCGTCGGTCTGCCCGTTCTGTTCCCCGCTCTGGCTCTGGTGAATTTTCTCACCCTCCCACGCTTCTGACTGTAACCAGTGCTTGTATAAATAAATAAATAAATCTTTTTTAAAAAATGTATCTATTCTTTTTTTTTATTTTAAAAATAACATTACAAAACAACCTAAGACTTTTTGTGAATATGTACTTAAAATCACACCACTAAAGAAATGCCAACACAGTGACATAGTGTCAGAATTTTACCATTTATCACAGACTAAGGATAAATTGGTTTTCTGGATCATAGACTTATATTGAAGGGCTGCAGTGCTTATTCAGTTAATTTAGTAGGCACAACAGGATGCTTTTCACGTTTACTGATCTAAACACAACAGGAACCATATGCTCAAACTGTTACACACTGTCATCAGCTATTAAAGTGACATCCTTCACACCATTATGTTAAAGCCCTGTGTTATTCTTATCATTATGGAATGTGAATTAAGAGACATATAAAACAAATTACCATTATTAAATAACACTGAATTTTAACTCTAAAACCAAATATATGGGAATCATTTTTCTACTTCAGCTATATATAAAATGTAAATGTAAATAACATATAGGTGCATGCATGTAAAAAATAGAGATAAATCTCATTATATCTGATAAGGTCTAAGGACAGAAAAATATCAGGTAAAATACAGCCATGGATTTCATTTCTCATTGGCTTCAAGACCCATCATTACTAAGTTGTGAAGCAAATATAAATATACACATTTCATGTGAAAGCTATTTCTTCACTTTGAAGGCAAATAATAGATATATTTGAGAATATATAGAAAAAAGATATATAAATCAGATATATGTTCTAAAGTATACATTAAAATATATAATATATATATATACACATTTGTGTGTATTTGCATGTATATTCTACTTCTAGGGTTGCAAGTTTTTCTCAGTCATACTTTTAAACATTTTTTACTTCCTTCGAACATAGTTTAATCTCTGTGCCATTCTACTCATTCCGATTTTTCATTTATATGGTTTTTGACTTTTTTTTAGTTTACCTATACTTTTTTAAATTTACCTATGTTTTTTATACAGGGTGCATATTGTGCACTAAAATATGTGGTCAAGGACCTCCCTGGTGGTGCAAGGGGTTAAGATGCAACCTATGAAGCTATCCGCAGGAACTGCAGCATGAGTTCGATCCCCGGCCAGGGAGCTACACTCATGGTGCAGCAAACCTCTCCTGACTCACCCACTGCTCCCCTCAGCAGTGTATTTCAGACTGCCTTTTCTGTTCCTCACTCTATAACTGGTGAATCCTCTCACCCACCCCACACCTCTGGCCTAAAACCCAGTTTGTGTATGCATAAATAATCTTTAAATAAAATAAAATATGTGGTCAAGTGTGGATTTTATAACCAAGGCTCTACTTAATTTTAACCTCTTTCAGAATCCTGGCAACCAGAAGCTTCTTACTGAACCCCCTTGTTCTCATCTCCAGTCCATCTTTTACCATTCCCTCCCATTACTCTCACCTTATTCTTCCTATTCACATTTACTACATTCCTAGATAACTAGTATGCACAACATTCGCTCCAGTTATTTCATTATCTTTACCAAACTCTGTTCTAACAGAAAATGTTTCAATAAGTTATTTTCTTAAGCAAAAAATTTCCCCATGAAAGGAATCCTAATGCTAATTATTTCATCATCATCATCACCTTGCTTCCAAACTCTGAGAAAACTTGCTACATTTCATCTCTCTTATCTTTTAACTTAGGCAAAGGAAAGCCAAAAAACATCAGGAAGCCAAAAAACATCACAAAGCATTTCAAATCAGCTTTAGCATTGGAAAACCTGACGTCAAATAAATGTACAATAAATTCTTGACTACTCCTTTCAGTAGTTGTTCTGTTTTTCAAGATATAAAATAAAAATTCACTTTTTTAATAACACTGAGTTATATAAAAGTTTTTACTTTTGACCTATGGATATGTGTACTTTATTAATTTTTTTTCTAAATTTGGTAGTAAAAGAAAAACATGAGATTTGTTTTATCAAAACATAAATAGTATCAAATTGCTATACTGTCAGAAGTTACCTAATTTAGAAATGTATAAGAGGTGTGAAAACCTAATATATTGGAAATTTCTGGGTATAATTCTGTAACTAGCAGTTGATATTTTAAGTGATGGGCCAAGGATATTAAAATCTCTAAACTTCATGGTACACTACCACCCAAAGAAGTTACCCTATATCTGCCATAATTTTTAAATATTTAATCAGGAATTCATGAAGTAAAAAAAGCATGTATATTATTATCCAACCATTTAACCTAACTAAATCTGTGACATAAACAAAAAGTTTTTTTTCCTTCCAAGTTAAATATATGCTGATTTTTTCATCAGTGATTATTGTGTAAATAGCTAGAATTGTATTTATAACCTTCAGAATTCTGCCAAGAGCTGTAAAACACTTTGGGAAATTATGTCACCAATAGAATAAAACTGTATGTCTACACTGGTCTGCATGCAATACAATACACCTGATGAATTCATGCTGATTCTCTATATAGATAAAGGAACAGTTTTACTTATGTAAATATCTTAGTGTAATTGGGGCCATGCCTTTATAATTTAAAATGCAAAATTTTTTGGGCCTCCCCGGTGGCGCAGTGGTTGAGCGCTGGGTTGCGAAGCTGCCCGCAGCCTCTGCAGCGCCAGTTCGATTCCCGGCTGCTCCCCGGCCACCGGAGGAGGGTCCCACATGGCGCGCAGACCTCTCCTGCCGCCCACTGCTCCCCTCAGCAGTGTACTTCAGTCTTTCTGCCTGCTCTGCTCCCCACTCTGGCTCTGGTGAATTCTCTCACCCTCCCGCGCTTCTGACTGTACTCAGTGCATGCATAAATAAATGAATAAATCTTAAAAAAAAAAATTAATGAGATTAATTTAAAAAAAATAATAAAATGCAAAATTTTTATTGCATTTTCCTTTAGCTTAAAATTAGGGTAATAAATTTTATTGAAACTATTAAATACTTTATGCATAAATAATATCTGAAGACAGTAAATATTTGCGGATCAGAGTAGCAATAATTTTGTGGCGTGAAAACACTTATATATGCCATCATCAGCCTTTTGGAAATTATGTAATCATAAAGTTTGAGTAAGTAAATTCAGATCTTTTTTTTCAACTTTGCCCCTTTCTCAGTAGGCAAGTGCTCAGACAGTCTGTGACACAGTTTCCCTAGCTACAAATTGAGGATGATAATAGCAGCCACTTTATGGATTTATTGCATGTGTAAATAAGTTAATACGCATTAAATACTCAACTGAAAAGCATCAAATAAGTAAATATTCCAATTATCACTATCATCAGCAACAGCAGAGCTATTATTAAATTAAAGAAATACATATGAATAAAAAGAGTAGATTTCAGTAACAACTTTTTTCAGTATGGACCAAAGAGAAAGTATTATAGTACACATATAAAGAAATGATGGGTCTACTGCGTTGTTGACAATGACAGTGGTAATATAACACAGAGAAGCAAGCTTCTAGTATCAAAACAGACAGAAAATCATGATCAAGTTGTCATTATAACTGAATAGAATCTTAAATTTAAAGAAATTGCTCCACTCAAGGTGTGGGGAACCTAAGTTCATACCTGGAGATATTTACAAAATGAAAGAACACAGCAAGCATTACTTCACCAACATAACTTCTCTTTATATATAAAAAAGATTAAGCTGAACATGAAGAGAACAAGTAAGAAATACTCTTAGAAAACATAAAAAACTAAGGCATCTATGTGGAAATGAAAGAGGAAAGCCTGGTCTACTACCAGTATGTGTGTTACAAACCATAGAAATAACAGCACTTGATAGTCACTTTTTTTCTTTCTAACCAGAAGTTTACCTGAATCATTGTTCCAAAACATTTGAAATCATAATACTCATTAATGTCCTTATTTACCATATAACAAATGCAGTAATATTAATTATATTGATGATTATGATGATAATCTATCAAATTATGAAGAGCACTTTATACTAAGTACCATGCACCAAAGAAAAATTTTATTAAAGTATAGGTCACTGAAAAAAGTAAGAGTATAGAGTATTGGTTATTTAAGAATCAAGGAAAAAGATACATACAAAAGCATTATCATACAATTGATTTCTAGCTCACTATCATTGGAATACAAAACAATTAGGATCTGAGAAAATAAATCAGCATATTAAAACAAAATGATTTTTAAGTTGGCCTATTTTTTCATAATTATTTTTATAAAGAAAAAGTGTTCAAAAGTTTATCTTAAATGCTCCTAAATATTAAGCTGCAATTACAAGCCAGAAATCATTATATTAAAAATGAGTTTAAACTGCCAAGCTGTTAAAAAAGAGGATAGAATTACGTTCTTAGTTTTAATAACTATTGCAAATTTTCTCATTAAGGTTTAAATTATAAGCATGTAAAGATTAATTTGAATCTAGATTCTGCTTCTGGTACAGAACTTCTGAAATAAAAATGTATATTAGAAAAACAACTTTATTTATACTTACCCTACAATCTAAATGGAATGTGGCAAAAAATAAATAATTATATGACTACATTTAATTTTACATTAAAAAAGATTGCTATTCTTATGCCAATATCTTCTTGAAATTATACCTCAAAGAAAATGTAAAAAGAGACTGGCAGACTAGCAGTTCTAAATAAAGTCATTTTTTCCTCTTCAATCCCATTTTTATTTGATCTAATCCAGTTTATTTCATGATTTTCATTAAATCAAGTTGCTATGGAAATAACAGTAAGATCAGATATTTATATGACATGACATTACCTAACTTATTTCCCTTTAATTTAATGGGAGGTAAATTGATTCCTCAGGAAACCTATCAGTTCTTGTGGTTGGATTTCTATATAAGGCTCCTTTACTTGATGGCTCCTTTACTTTATTCTATATAAGGCTCCTTTACTTGATGGCAATAATAAATCAGTGTCTTAGTGAGACTAGTTTAAGAATCATTCCTGTTATCTATTGTCCTTGATTAAGGAAGCATCTGTCAATGTATTTATTTATACATGGCTGTTTTGTACAACTGTATTAAAAATCACAGTATATAACACAAAGATACGTCCCTTGTATCCATAAAGTTTATAATCTATTAAGGAAGACAAGATAATATACCAACTAGAGATGAAAGAGTCCTCTCTTGTTTTTGTTAGCTCAAGCTAATAAAAATAAAAGGAGAAGGAAACATATTCATTTGGGTTTAGATTAGCTGGAGAAGTTTAAAATATCACATTTTTGATAGTCCACTTTGGACTATATTGAGAATAACAATAAACTTGAGAATATCAAAGTATAAGTGATGCTCAACATTATTTTGGGGGTTTGTAAGCATTTGAATTAATCAATAGTTAAAATAATGGGATTTCAAAGACTTTAGTTATGGTGAGAACATTTAATTATATAAAATCAAGATAATTAGGATACAGAAACCCAAGAAACCAAGTCAATCACTTTATATTTCAAAAGATAATGGAAGCTCTGATTGCTACTATTTACCCAAAATGACCTTGTTAGTCAATAATGAACATAAGAATAGAAATAAAAGTTCCCAACTTTAAGACCAGCTTTTCTTGCTTAAAACCTTACTGGATCCCACTGCAGTAGAATACGATGTCTACCATAACACCTAGAATTTGGCAGGTACAGAGACAATACTATAGGCTTTGAAAACACAAAAATGTAAGCACTATTTCTATCAAACTAATTCCTATAGAGTAAAACATAATTGAATAATTTGTTTCTGAAACTAAATAGAGATGTACATTGGAAAGAAAAAAAAATGGGCACATAGCTGTGTATAAATGAGTAGGTCTTAATTCTACAGTATTAGGTATATCACACAAAAATCCAGAAATTAAGCTATAATGTGATCAGAAAAATATATTTTTTTATATTTCTTAATAAAGACTGAAATTGAAATTTCATTAAGATTTGGAAATGTAGGAAGGTGTGATTTTAGTTCTAACAAATTATCTACATATATGTATGTTTTTCTTTTCAAATTTCATCTTATAGATCATAATATATTCACTACTTAAAACAACCAACAATAACCAAAGGAAAAAAAACACAAAAAAATTAATATCCATGTGAGGGATTGTATCTGAAAAAGTTAAAGAAACTGATGGATTTTAAATGGTTGATTACTGTTGTGAGGTTAATAATTCCTTCAAAATCACTTCTAAGATTTTTTAGTGCTATATCAGTGTACTCTAATGAATTTTACTCATCCATTGAATTTAAATATATCCTATATGTGATGTATATAGAATTTTCATTTTGTGCCACTGTCCTTTTTGTAGAATATTTCTACATGATCACATCCTTAACTTTTTTTCTCACCTTGTCATATATTCTTGCTTTTAAAGCAACACTTTTAAAACCTGTTTGGGGAAATAATCCAATAAGCAGGAGAGTTCTAGGGAGCAAGAACATCGGAAGTTTTTCCCACCACAGAGTCATTTTTATGCTTATTTTTTTTCCTTAGAGAATGAATTCTCATATTCCCAATGCTTGCTTCACTCAGATCTTTAACAATACTATCTAACCTAACACCTGTTTCCAGTTTATGTCACCCTCTTTCTCCTTAACATAATTAACATTTCCTTATTAAAGTATATTAACACTGGAAATATTCTTAGATTATTACCTTACTATTGGTTTACCTTTACCAGACCAGTGGTTCTACAAGAACCAGGAATTTAATTGGTCAGTTTACCCTTATGTCTGGAAAAGTATATAATACTTAATAAACAATATATATATATTTTAAATCATTATATATCATTTTTGATGAATTTCTGAAAATTACTAGAACCAAAATATTAAGTGAATGTGATCAATTATTTGCTAAACACTGAACTATTGAATCAAATGTTTTAGAAGAAGTTATCCAGTGCTATATACTACCTATTTAATTCCCACACATTCTGTGTTTTGTTTTGTTTTAATATATGAGGGGAAATAAAGATTCAGACGTTAGGTCACCTGAGATAAAGTAGTCAGTAAATGACAGAACATGGATTGAATTCCTCTGGTTATCTAATTGAGAACCCCATGCTCCTCTCACTAGTTATTTCATGTAATAATTAAAGGTATTAATTTGCTTTTATTTTTCCATTTCTGGACATATGTGAAATGATTTATTCTGGATGTATGATTAAGGATATTACAAGAAACTATCACAGTCTAAAGACTTTTTTGTTCCTACCTCATAAAAACAATAAATTTTTGCCTTTTCTCTGGAAGAGATGATGTAACAATATATCAACAGTCACAGAAATGCAAAGTGCTAGGCTTAGGATTGGACCTGGATGGTCCAAAATCTCATGTGGAGACAGTTTTATGGGGATAATCTGTTTTAAAATATATCATTCCAAGGATTCTTCCTTGAGGCTTTGGAATTAGACAATTTCTAAAGCTGAGGTACCAGGAAGCTTGACTATGAATCAGTCTACAAAATGTCTTATTAAAAGTGTCATATTTTAGGGGCCTCTCCAAATGCAAATAATTGCAATTGTCCCCTTAATTACAAAACATATCAAAAATTTAAAAATTAAAAATCGGTGTTAAAATTCATTCCTGAATTCACTTGTGATGAGGTTTATGTTCACATCCTAAAATATGTTCACATCCAACTGTGTCTTGCAATATCACTGATTTTACTGAGTAAATAGCACTCTTCACTATCAGAACATAACAGTGTAGCAACTGAAATGTTGTCAATGGCATTTACAACAATGAAACTAATACGTTAGGACACTTTGTACCTTACAGATAAACAAAGGTGATCCATGTCAGTGTGTTCATTGTCCACTCCATGTGAGCATGTAATGGTGCATGCAGAAAACTGACATTTCCATTTGTTTTCCTAATGCATGTGAATTTTTTATATTTTCACATGCCTTTACTAAATTAAGGAACAGGCAGAATGACTAAATCAATGTTTGTAGAAAAATGCAGATTTTACTGTTTACCTAATTGTTCCTTATTTTAAAAATTCTACATAAGACAAAATCTCTATAAATAGTTCAACAAAGAATTAGTGCTTTATTCATGATAAAATTGACAGCTTAAATTAGAAGCATAACAAAGTTCTTCAACATATGACTTATTTTTCATACCCTTTGGCATTGAATTCATTCCTCTTTCACCTACATTTTTATTGAAAATTCTATCTGTTTTTCCTATCTCCAATTATTTTTCTGTCCAGAAATCCAAATCATGCATGTGATCAGATTTAATGGCCCTAAAACATAGCTCTGATCCTGTCACTGTTCAATTAATAATGCTTCAATAACTTCCATAACCTAAAGTAAAACTCATATTCTACCTTGACATCCATAAGCCTCTGATCTCAAACTGCCCAATTAATGATAATTTGTTCTCCCTTCTCTATATCCGTTCACTGGTTCATTCCCATCAGACTGGATCCCTCAACCTTTCAAGACTAACTTCGTATTTATTTCTCCTACAGTGCTTTATTTCAGAGACAGATATTACAATATTAGAGCCAACTATTACATAGCTAGTAGCAGTCTCTTACTTTTTCATGAAAATGCCATTTATTTTAAGTATATCCCTCAGGAACTTAAGTTATTGTCTTTCTATTTAATAATATTGCACATTTTTCCACATATACACACATCATGTTGGGATTTGTTATTTGTAATTGTAAATATTTTATGTTATAATTTAGAAAATTCCATGTTGTCAGTCATACATATTACACTGTTTAATTTTGATTTCACTTTAATTTCCATAGATATTCATTCTACTATGACATGAGAGGCACTGTTTCAGGCTGAGAAAAAATAAATATAAATAACATACAATGTGTGAAGTAGAATATCTGTTTCTAGTAGCAGAAATAAGTATACAAACATAAATTTTCAAAATCATGTAAAGGCAAGTTAAAATATAGGAAGACAGCTATGGGAAACCAAAAGAGCATGTCAACTAATCTTAAAGTATAGGGAATCTTCATGATGGGCATATAAATTAAACTGTGAATCAAAAAATGGGAAGGAATTAATGAATATTCAGAAGAACAACCTAAAATAAAATGAATGAAAGCACAGAATATTGTATGTGGGTAACTACAATTAATAGTGTGCAAACCAGATTATAGTAAAAGGAATTGTAGAGAAAACTGGGACTCAAGCAATAATACATTTTCAGGCTATGCTAGTGGTTGAGAGCATTCTGTAAGCAATAAGGAACTAATAGTGTGTTCAAACTTGAAACCAAGGAATTAGGGTAGCTCTATTTGGATTTTGAAACTGTTGATTGCAAAATGAAAAACACATTAAGAAAGGGCATGACTGCGGTCAGATTGATCACTTGTGAGACAACTGCAATCAACAATGCAAGAAAAAAAATACAATGGAAATAAAATTTTTGAAAAAATACTTAAATAAAATTGTCAGGAACTTGCTATTGATTGGACAAGGACAGAATTTGGGAAAACTTTAGGTCAATAACTCATGTGATTTGGTAATTGATACCAATATGTCATACAAAGAAAACCACAAGGTTGAGCAAGATGGAAAGGGGGCATGGGGAGTGATGATGAGCTCAGTATGAGCTCAGTATGAAGTACAGTAAATACAAATAACCCCATAAGACATATGAGTAATAGGCAATAGGACACATCACCTGTGGCTTCATAACAAGCCAGAGTCAGAAAGTTAGGTTTGGATCAATTAACATAAGAAGGCTTAGTCCTGAAAATGGATAAGATCACCAGAAGGGAATATATACAGACAGAGGAAAGAGTTATTAAAGATTTTTGGAAGATACTCAAGGTCATTGGCGCAACCAGTAACTCAAGAAGGGACTAAGCATAAATATCAGTGAGGAAAGAAAGTTAAGGAAGCAAAGCAAAACGAAATCAAAAAACACTAAGCCACCAACAAACCATTTTCAATTAGCCAATATAGCTTAGATTTATACCAACACCAAAAAATGCAGTGTTATTAATTAGTCCAAAAACAACAGATCATCAATATATTTTTCAAAAGCAGTTTCTCTGCAGTGATTATGTTATCAAGACATATTACAAGGAGAAGAAGTAATTGGCACTGGTGAAGTGAGGACTAGGAGCATTCAAGGAGCTCAATTTTAGGGAAGGATACAGAATAGTATCTAGATGAGGAGGTGGTCATTTAATAACTTAATTATCAAGGTGCAGGAAACTTAAGCATATTTAAATCCTTAAAGAAAAGAATAAGAAAGGTGAAGATCTTAGAAAGAAAGATAAACATATACATTATATAACCCTACTTGTTTTTAAATGTTTGCATGTGTATATGCATGCATATGTATTTGTACACATATACAAATGCACACAGGTACATATAAGTAATTGTAATTGTGTATGCATTTTATATGTGCATATTTATGCATGTGTATATTTAGACATTTGGATTACTTTTTACCCAGTGAATATATAAAGATACAGTGCTTTACTCATGATAAATAATGAGTAAATGATACACAGCAAAGATACACAGCAAATTGTTAAGATTTGCAATCTCTGGAACTAGAAACTGGAGGAAATTCTGGTGGGATATTTCCTTTATAAATTCTCCCTTTTTTCTTAAATACACTAAAATTTTAGCAGCAATCTTTTTTGAATTAAAACAGAAGACAAACTTTTGTGAAAATTTTAACTGAGACATCTAGGCATGAATCCAAGGAGCTCTTCATTTAGTGACGTGGGTTCCTAAAACCAGTCTTAAAAGTTTCCACTGGTGATAGGTGGACACAGATCCAAAAAGAATGAATAATTTAAATGGAATCATTATGAGACAGATTTGGATTCATAAAATGATTCTTACTATAGCTGTCTTAATGATGCATGGTGAAAGAAGACATAAAGGATTGGGACGGAAGGAAAGAGGGGAAGCAGAAGAAAGGAAAATAGAACAAGAAATATTTTGCTTGTCACAAATTCTAATGGCAGAAATCACTATTTCTATCACAATTTCTGTAGGTGTTAGTATTTCTAGTATTTCTATTAGTGTTTAAAACTACAAAAAACTATCAAGGAAGAAAGATTAGGGTAACCTAAATCAGAACATGCCTGACATTTTAGAGCATAAAGTGGCAACGTAAATGTTAGCCTAAAATGAGACATTTAATGTTAAAGTAAAGAATTGTTTCTGGGTTTCAAATGACATGCAAAAATTCTCTCACAATCCTTTTAGTTCTGAAAAATGTGTGGGGTGTGTCTGTGTGTCTATAGGTAGTATAGAGAGAGCTAGGATTAAATAAACCAAAGTTTTCCAGGGAAATTCTAATGTTTAATATTGTAGATTAGATGGCAGATAACATCTAGCAATTCTTAATACTACCTTTAAGAACTAGTTTGCTTCATATGGTCTGTCTGTGAGAAAGTGAATGTCCTTGAATATCTTATAATAGATATATGTCCATATTTATTTTCCTATTCTTAAGCAGTATTCTAACCAAGGTCCATAAGAATTTATTCATTTGTAATATTTAGCTCCTTCTCTGAAATGATCTACTCATCATTATGTGTTAAAAAGACTATGTAAGTGAGAATGCTTGAGATTTTAATTTCCTTTTTTTAATAGCTAAATGTCATAATACAGCTCTTTGTTAATCTTTAACTTTTTTGCCAATTGCTATATCTGAATAGACATGTTGATCATCGTTTTATCTTTTACACTTCAACAACACTGAGATAACAACATCAATGTAATGGTCATATCTTTAGAAAGGATGTATGAATTTAAACATTTTCTTATGAAAAATTATTAAAAATAAAACCAATATTAAGAATAAATAAGAACCTTCAAAATGGAAAATTTACTAATAGTTCAGTTTGCAGTTTTGGTCTTAGATTTCAGATCTCCATAAATAATATGTTAAACTCCCTTGAGCTATAGAAAAGACCAATCTATCAAAAACACAAACTTAAATAGTGTAAAATATATGCTAGTGAAATTGTACGCAAAATCACATTTGGAGGTAATAAAGACCAAGAGCAGTTCTTTATTCAATGTTAACAAAAAAGAGCAAAGAAAATGTCAGCCCTACTGATCCTGGATGAATGCCATACATTCAACATATTGTGAACTCTCTTACACGCTCTAATAATTCTGCCACCTTAACATACTAATTAGCAATAATTATCTAATTGTAGTTCATAAAAGTCTTAAAATGGTAATGTTAAATGTCTGGAAGCCATTAGCCCCTTTTCAACATATTTATTGCACCTTTTATAATGAGGCACAAAAGAGGTAAAGAAATATTTTTAAATGTTTGAAAATATTCAGATTTCAGGAATACTAACATCCTTTTTAACTAAGGTTCTTCATATTATATGCCCTCAAAATAATATAACATTTTTTCCTAAGTTTCATTAAAATGGTAGATGATCATCAACAGGAAATATATCATACTATCAATTTTATCAATATTTATTATAAATTACGTGTATATATAATCACTTTAACTAATTCAGATTACTAGCTCCTTTTATTTTAAAAAAATGCAAAAATTATATTTTCACATTCAATGAAAATGCAAATAATCTGCTTGGCTTTTACTCATCAAAATTACTAACTGCAGTTGGTATTCCTCTTCAGATTTGTCTTGCCTAAATATATCTTACTACAAGACACCTGACCACATCTATGCCTTTTTAAATCTTGGCTGAAGAAAGAAAAGATCCCCTCAAAACATAAAAGCCATTTCATAGGCAGCAGGAGTTTGGACATTATTGAATCTATGCCATACTGTCACTGAAATGAGTTTCTAGTTCCTTCTGAAATGATAATCAATGTCTTGAATACAGCTATTTTATTTTTACTAGAAAGTAAGAAAGCACATGCATATCTAAGTTCTGACTCCAGTTATAATAATTTGATTGGTAGAGGGAGATAAAGATTATTTTCTTATCTGATTCAGTCACTAATGTCTATTTATACATTAATATCCTATAAATAAGTCTAGACTAGGAAATATGTGCATATGTGTGTGTTTCTGTGTATGTTCATTTATGTTATTCTTGCAGAATCATTCAAACTCATGAGACGTCCTTGCTGTCATGTCACTGATGACCATATTCAGATAATGGATGATTTGGCTTAATGTTAACATCCTCTGCATAATACAACTCCAGTTTTCATTGCTTCAGGGCAAGAGTCCTGCAGGGGTAGAAACCCAATGATCAGTTGATACTACAAGGGAGATTAGATTTAGGAGAGATCAATGAACAATTCTGTTCCACAAATTTTATTACTAACTTTCCACCAGCTGAGCTGAAATGTAAAATTGAAATGATTCATTAGATTACTGTATACTCAAACATAGATCATGGACAGTTTGTAATGCATACAGAGGGCATTAACCTTAATCACCTTAACCACCAAAGTAAATTCCAAATCTCTTATTCATGCTTCCTTTAGCTCCAGCATATATTCTATATAAGACTGCCATTTATGTTATGACTCCTTTATGGTTTGATTCACATACGATAAAGAGAAAAGAGTAATTTTAAGCATGTTTATTTGCCAATGAACTTGCAGTTATGAAAAAGAACTGGACGACGTTGAATTTGTGAAAGCAAGAGTATCATGAAATGTAAGCAGAAACTAATATAACATGCACAGATTTGTTGGATTTAAAAATAACAAAGATGGTTTTCAGCATAATTAACAAATTATGTAAGACCAAAGCCCTTTTGAAATCACCAGTTTATTTTCCCAAACTTAACAAAAATTAAAAAAAGGAAAAGAAAGTTTTACCACTCTTTACAACATCTAGCTGAGAGAAAAGGAGATTTATCCCCGACTTCTCACAACTTTGCCAAATCAGCACTGGGAAGCAGCATTGTGGTATACTATTATTGCCAGTCTAGTGAAAAATACAGAGAGCCCCCATAGTAGCACATTATCATTCCTCACATTCAACATGCATCACAGTTTTGCACCTCAGAAACCTGTCACAATTCAGCATAGGTCCATGCTTCCAGAAACCACCAGTCAGTTGACACCAGGTACCCAATGGAAGCATGTGAAACCTCCAGTCATTGCTCATCAGACCTCACCATGTTATCTGCCATCCCATGGCTGGCTTCTACTTACCCTCACACATTGGATCAGAAGATGTCATGCCCTGGCTTCCAGATACAGCCAGGCCCAAGCTGAATGTGGCAAGAACAGACTTGCAGCTCTATCTACCCGCCAAGCAGTTCATGCACTGGGTCTCGGTGGGGCCCATACCAAGGCCTGTTAGAATCACCATAATCATACACCTGATCTGAATCATTCTCAGAAAGGATGAAATTCATATTATCTCAATAAAGAAGAAAAAACATTTGACAAGATCCAGCATCCATTTGACAAAATCTCAAAAAAAAAAAAAAAAAAGAAAATCAAAGGAATGTGCCTTGATATAATAAAAGTCATATGACAAAACCACAGCTAGCATCATACTCAATGGTGATAAACTAAAATTATTTTCACTAAGGTCAGAAATAAGACAAAGATATCCAAACTCTCCATTACTATTCAATTTAGTAATGGAATTCACAGTCATAATAATTGGGCAAGAAAAAGAAAAAAAATGAAGCAGAATAGGAAAGGAAAAATTAAAACTGCGACCATTTACATGTGACATGGTATTATACACAGAAAAACCATAGGCTACACCAAAAAGTTATTGGAAATAATAAATGTATACAGTAAAGTTTCAGGTTAAAAAATCAACACACAAAAATTGTGTGTGTTACTATATGCAAACAATGGACAGAAAGAAATTTTTAAAAGCAATACCATTTATAATCAACTCAAAGAGAATAAAATAACTGGGATGAAATTTAATCGAGAAATTGAAAGATGTATAAACTGAAAACCATGAAATACCGTTGAAGAAAACTAAAGAGTCAAAGATACTGAAGATATTCTACACTTTGAATCAGAAGAATTAACATTGCCATAATACCAAAATTATATTATATATATGTCATATTAAATTCATTCCCTAGCAAAATCCCAATTCCTCACAGAAATAGAAAAAATCTTAAAATTTGTATAGAATTATGAAAGGCTTCAAAGAAACACTTAATTTTGAGGGGAAAAAATGTAGATATCACATATTTTTTTTCTAATTATACTACAAAGCCATAGTAATCAAGAGAGCATGTTATCAGAATAAAACATACAGATTAATGGAACAGAAATGGAGCCCAGATATGATCCCATACATACATAGACAACTAATCTACAAAGCAAGTAAAGCATACAATGGAGAAGGAAATTTTTTTTGTTTTTTAAAAGATTTATATGTTTATGCATATAAGAGCTGGGGTACAGGCCAGAGGTGTGGGGGGTGAGAGAATTCACCAGAGACAGAGTGGGGAGCAGAACAGGCAGATTACTGAAAAACACTGTTGAAGGGAGGAGTGGGCAAGTCAGAAGAGGTCTGCTGTGCCAGCAACCCACAGGTTGCTCCCTGGCTGACCGGGGATAGAACTCACTATCTTATAACATGCACAAAAATCAACACAAAATTAATCAAATATAAGTCATGAGATCTTAGATACATAAAAGAAAACATGGTGTCTTCAACACTGGCCTTAGAGCTATCTCCAAAGAGACAAAAGGAAAGAAAGGAAAACAAAAGGAAAAGCAAATACATGGGGCTATGTCAACCTGAAAATTTTTCACATTCAGCTTATACATCTTCAGATATGTATAGAAAAATATGCCATCTTTGAACAAGCACAATTTTATGTCTAACATCCCCATGTGTATAATTTTATTTTTCTTGACTGATTAAATTTTCCAGTATGATGTTGAATAGAAGTAGTAATATGAGACATCACTGCCTTATTCATGACTTCAGTGGGAAAGCTTTATGGGTCCTCCCATTAAGTATGGTGTTAGCTGCATGCTTTTTGAAGTCTATCAGGTTGAGAACATTTATTTATATTTTAGAAAGAGTTTCTTTCACACATGGCTGCTGGATTTGTGTTCACTCACAATATGAGTGTTGGTCTGCTAGGTGGCATCCTAATGTTTCCTTAGGCTCTGCTCATTTTCCTTCAGTTTCTCAGACTTAATAATTTTTATTGTTCTGTATTCAAATCTAGTACAACACAAATGAGATATTTAGAATAGTAAAAATTATTATGAAAGAAAGTAGAAGGTGGTTGCCAGTGGTCTGGTGAAGAATGTTATTTTGGGGTACAAATTTCACTTTTAAAAGATAGAAAATATTCCGGATATAGCAGATGGTAATGATTGCACATAATATGAATGTATTTAATGCCAAAAAAATTTATAAGAAAATAGTTAAATTAGTTTTGTGATTAATATTTTCAAATGTAAAAATTTTAAACACAGAATTATATTCATTTATAAAATATGTACTTAAAATATTGTAATTATTTTGATCATTCAGTATATTGAATTTTATCAAATAATGGCAATTTTAGCTTATTTCTAAGATTAATAGCACTGTTGACAAGTACTTTTAGGAAAAGTTGTCAATTCATTGGCAAATTTTATGAGAATACTACAAATGTTTATCAATATTGTGAAAATATAAATTAAACATTATCATTATGAAATAGAAAAATTACAATATCAACTTTTCTTCATACAAGGAATCTATACAAATTCTGTGTATTTAAACCACCTTTATAGTCAAAAGAACATGATAACTGGGGCCACCCTGGTGGCCTAGAGATTAAGTCTCAGAGCTATCACTGCTATGGACTGAGTATGATGCCCGAACAGGGCTCTAACCCATACACAGTACAGCAGACCTCTACTATCTCATCTTCCACTCCCTTAATTCCACTTGTTCTGCTCCCCACCCTGTCTCTGGTGAATCCTCTCAATCCTTGCACCTCTGACCTATATACCAGTTCTTGAATACACACAAAAAAAATACATATATATGATAACTAATGTTTTCTCCATTTAAAATATACTAAAAGCAATATTAAGAACCAGCATTTATTCAATAAAGATTGTAAGGAAATAAATACATTAATTTTTTCATTGTCTTTACAGAAAAGACATGAATTTAGCTTACCTATAATAAAAAATAAAACATCTCACAGTGATTAAAAAGACATGATTAAATGATTAAAAAATCTATTCTTTCAAATTAAGATAGGACTTCCCATCAAATTAAGATGGGATTAAGAATACGAAAATTGGGCCTCCCTGGTGGTGCAAGGGGTTAAGCACCACACTATGAAGCAATCCGCGGTCTATGCAGCACCAGTTCCATCCCCAGCCAGCCAGGGAGCTACCCACATGGCGCAGCAGAACTCTCCTATCTCACCCACTTCTCCCCTCAGCAGTGTGTTTCAGTCAGTTTCTGTTCCCCACTCTGTCTCTGGTGGATCCTCTCATCCCCCGCATCTCTGGCCTGTACCCCAGCTCTTGTATGCATAAATTAATAAATCCTTAAAAAATATGAAAGTCTACTCAAAGCTAATAAATGTGCCTTTTCTATTAATATTTAAAACAGAAACAACATGCCATTACATAACAAACTGGTTAATAATGAATCAAAATTTTCAATATTAGAAACGTAAATGGTTTTGATCAATAGTACACTTGTTTTTATTGATCCACATATCAATGAACATCCATTAAATTTGTTAATTTTAATGATTCATATTTTTATTATACAGTTAACAACATGTGTATAATAGTATTTATTATATCAGTCTATACTGAAAGCACAGCTATAATGACAAAGATTGTTTATATATTTCTCAACTGAAGAAAAGGGAAGACAATTTTACTACCTCTCATTGCTACCCCACAAGTGGGAAGGATATTTTCTATTACATATGAAACCATTAGTAATAAAATGGTTATATTTACAATGTTGAATCATAACAATTTCAGAAAATTCACTCTTAAATTTTTTAATTTATTTTTGCATAGAAGAACTGGGGTATAGGCCAAGGGTTTGGGGGTTAAGAGGATTCACCAGAGACAGAATGGGGAAACACAGAATGGGGACAGAAATACTGAAATACACTGCTGAAGGGAGCAGTGAGCAAGGCAGGAGCAGTTTGCTGTGCTAAGTGGGTTAGCTCCCTGGCCAGGATCAAACTCAAGCATGAGTGGTGACAGTGCTGAGTTAACCTGTAGGCCACCAGGGAAGCCTGGAAAGAAACTCACTTTTTTCTTTACAATATGTTACAGCAATCAGTCAAACTTGTGGTGTAATGACTAAAACAAATGAATGAGAAAAAAAAATCTGTGGATGATTGTAGTTTTAAAACTCAAGTAATATAATCTAAAATTATTCTAAACTGAATTTTGAATCCTAGACTTTTGATTTAAAAATAAATTTATCCATGGTAACAATTTCTAGATTTTTTTACCTTAATTAATTATCCCATGATTGACTTCATCTAAAAGAAAAAAAATACATATTTTCAATTATTCAAAACTTTGATTGATCAACTTAAAATTTCAATGACAGAGTTCTGGTTTCCAGCCCTGCACTTAAGGAACTTGGAAGCTGCCACGTCTCTAGAAATAAGTAAAAGTGACACAGACTAAAAAATGAGTAAAAGAAGTAAAAATGCAAGACAAAAGCCCAAGATTGCAGAGTCTAACAGGAATATAGAGAGTGTTTAGGCTTACTAGAGCAAAGACTCACCAGCAGAAATCTCCATGGGAACCAGAAGCAGGATAAGAAAATCTGAGCTATAATTGACAATTTGCTGGAGGCTCAGTATGAACAAGCATGAAAGTTACACACTCCAAAGGGAAACTTGACATAGGCAGATCCCCACAATTTAGTGAAATCCACCTCTAGAAGTCCCACTAGGTACTCACAGTAAATATAACAGAAAAATTCCCTTGTACTTGTAGAGGCAGAAGAGGAAAAGGAAAAATTCTGAAATACAACAGTGCTCTGTATTTAACAAGTCTTAACCTCAGGACAAATGGTTAACCAGTCTAAATTATTGGGGTATTATCAGAGGTTAACTGACCCAGAGAAGGGAAAATGCCCAGTTCCATCCACACCAAAAAAGGGAGGAAAAAAGCTGAGGAAAAAACTTGTGAAATTCACAGATCAAAGGTATAAAATTGACATAAATCTGAGATAAAACTGTAGGAGTACATAAGGTTTCACCTTCTCCAGCACTTCACTAACAAAGTCAAAGAGGCTATTTTTACCTGGTACATTTTATCCTCTCTCAAGAAAAAAATACAAGACATACCAAAAGGCAAAAAACACAATTTGAAGAGAGAGAGGAAACATGAGAACCAAAAATTGCAAAGAAGTTAGAATATCAGACTGTGAATTTAAAACATCTATGATTAATATATCAGTACATTAATAAAGTAGGTGACACACAAGAACAGAAAGATGAGGGGAAAGCTATGGAAATCCTGCATGTAACAAAAAAGAAATGCTAGAAATCTGTAACAGAAATGAGGAGTTCCTTTAATGAACTAACTGGTAAATTAGACACAGAAGCCAAAATAATTTCTAAGATATATCAGAAGAAAACATCAAAATAGGCTATCAAAGAAAACAAAACAAAACAAAAAAAATAGAATGTTCTAAAACTATGGGACAACTACAAAAAGTACAATATACACATAAAGGGAACACCAAAAGTAGAAAAGAGAAAGGAATAGAAGAAATATTTGGAAAAATAATGACTTGGAGTTTCTTTCAATTAATATTAGATATCAAACCACAGATCTGGAAACTTCAGAAAACATGAAACAGTACAATTGCAGATAACTATGGCAAAGCATACTAGTTTTAAACTACAGAAAATCAGTGTCACATGAATATTCCTGAAAGAAGTCAGAGGAAAAAAATATTTTATATACAAGACAAGATTTACATATAATTTCCCCTAAGAAACTGTGCAAGAAAAATGTGAAATGAAATACTGAAACACAATCCTGGACTTCAGTACTCTGAAATTATCCTGAAAAATAAAGACTCTCAAACAAAAATTGAAGGAATTTAATCCCAGAAAATCTATCTTATAAAGTATGCTCAAAGGAGTTCTTTAGAGAAGGAAAATAGTATAATTCAGAAACTTTGATCTATAGAAGGAAAGGATGAGACTTTATTTCCAGTTAACATCCCCTTCTTCAGTATTTACAAACCCTACTGCTTGTTTTCAACGTCAAAACCAGTGTGTCCAGTAAGAAACAGCTGGTTCAGGTTTAGACTTATCAACCATAAAACAAGTCCCTTAAAAATTTGACTGAAAAATGGGCCTTCCTGGTGGCACAAGGGGTTAAGATGCAACCTATGAAGCCATCCGAAGCAAATGCAGCACAAGTTCGATCTCAGGCCAGGGACATACCTATATGGCACAGCAGACCTCTCCTGACTCACCAGTTACTCCCCTCAGCAGTGTATTTCAGTCAATCCGCCTGTTCTGTTGCCCACTCTGTCTCTGGTGAATCCCTCAACCCCCTCACCTCTGGCCTGTACCCCAGTTTTTGCATGCATAAATAAATCTTCAAAAAAAATTTTTGACTGAAAATAACCATGTCATTTTAGAGGGTATATTATGAATATGTAGGTTTCCAATGGCTAGGAAGTAGATGGAATATTTCATCTGTTCTTTTAATTATAGCACATAATCAGCTTATAGTATATTCAATTCACTTTCTAAGAAAAACTAAAGCAAAATGGGAATCTAAATCTTGCCCAATTTTCAAATTGCCTTGTTCCACTCACATGTCTGTGCTTAAATTTGTTAAGGAAATATTGTCTTTTAAGTACTTTCGAATACCTTTAAGACATTTTTTGCAGAAAGCTGTCTGCACTCTAATTTTATGGTTAATTTATTTTTCCTATAAACTTCAAAGTTTAGAGTATAAGGATTCATTTCCTCCTGATTTGTGAGTGTTTACTCCTATTAATGATAATAAGTCTTAATTTACACTTAGTGATAATAGGCACTTGGTTCCAAATTCATTAGCAAGTATTTTTAAAATAAATTACACAGAGGAGATATAATGGTCATAGGGCTTTCCAAATTGCTCAAATGTTTGCAACACAATTCTAAAGCTGAAAAAATGAACTGTGTGATTCCAAATTATAATAATGTTCGATGTTACACTGCTCAATTTACCTTTCTTTTTCAGTTCTGTAAAACCAGATTTGAAGCACCATTGTTCAAAGAATGTGCCTAAGAACCCTTTATAATTCTGTCAAAAGTAGATGTGACAATGTGAAGAGATAATTTTACTTTTTAAATTGTGTGCACATATTATTTTAAATATTTTACAAATATCCATGAAATAGTCCAGGGTATAATTAAAATGACTTAAACATGAAATATATTTAAAACATACATATATTATCAAGCAAATGTTTAACAGATATATTTATGTGGTTTGTATTATTTAGATCTACTTTTGACTGATAAATGACATGCATTTTAATATCTTCTTTGCAATGTACTCAAAATCACAAATCACATCAAATTTCAAAGTCTTACTCAAATGTACAGTAAAGTATAGAACTGGAATTTTCATGGTGAACTTAATGCAGCATATATACATGTTAATTTTTTTTTAATTTTTTTTTTTATAGAGGCATGCTTTATTTATTTGTTTGCTGGTTTGTTTGTTTGTTTTTGTTTGTTTGTTTATACATGCACTGGGTACAGTCAGAAGTGCGGGAGGGTGAGAGAATTCACCAGAGCCAGAGCGGGGAGCAGATGTACACTGCTGAGGGGAGCAGCGGGCGGCAGGAGAGGTCTGTACGCCATGTGGGATCCTCCTCCGGTGGCCGGGGAGCAGCCGGGGATCGAACCGGCGCCGCAGAGGCCGCGGGCAGCCTCGCAACCCAGCGCTCAACCGCTGCGCCACCGGGGAGGCCCTATACATGTTAATTTTCAATGATGCACACTGAAAACTTGTTGAAGTCATAATGTAATGTTACATCAATAAAACAGATTCAAATCTGCAAAATCACCTTCTAAGATATTCCCATTTATCTTTCTATTAACAAAATAATTGCACAACAGTAGGTATATACATACATAATGTGTGCATGTCTATATGTATACACACTTCACATGTGTGATCCTCTTCTCTGTATTTATAAATCACCATGCACCTATTGTATACTCACTTTAAATTATATAGCTTAAATATGAAAACATTGGTTTTCATATTTATTTAAAGCACCTGCACTAAAAAAAAAATTGGAAAACTTAGCAAGTTATAATTATATAGATGATACAGTCAACATATTATACATTATGATCCTTAGACTATGCTAAATCCTTACACAGTAGATCCTTAAACCATATTCATCTTATAACTGAAAGTTCCTACCTCTTTACCAACCTCTCACTTTTTTCCCCAATCCTCAGTCTCCAGAAACCACCATTCTACTCTCTGATTCTATGAGTTTGATTTGGGACAAGGGGGTTTACATATAACGGATACCATGCAGTGTGTGTCTTATTCTACCTGGTTTATTTTACTTAGCTTGCCCTCCAGGTTCATACATGCTGTCACAGGGAGCAGATTTTATTGTTTTTATTTTATTTTATTTTATTTTAATAGAGGCATGTTTTATTTGTTTGTTTGTTTCTTTGTTTATACATGCACTGGGTACAATCAGAAGTGCGGGAGGGTGAGAGAATTCACCAGAGCCAGAGCGGGGAGCAGAGCAGGCAGAAGGACCGAAGTACACTGCTGAGGGGAGCAGCGGGCGGCGAGAGGTCTGCGCGCCATGTGGGACCCTCCTCCGGTGGCCGCGGAGCAGCAGGATCGAACCGGCGCTGCAGAGGCCGCGGGCAGCTTCGCAACCCAGCGCTCAACCGCTGAACACCGGGAAGGCCCAGATTTTATTGTTTTTAAAGCTGTGTGAGATAATAAAATGCTTATCCATTCATCTGTCAATGAACATTTAACTCATTTCAATATCTTGGTTACTGTGACTAGCACTCTTGTGAACATGGGCATACAGACACTTCTTTAGATAATGATTTGGTATCCTCTGGATATATACTGCAAAGTAAAGTCATTGGACCATAAGGCAGATTTTTAAATTTTTGAAGAAAATCCATACCGTTTCCCATAGTGGCTATACTATTTTATGGTCTCACCAACAATATGTAAGTGTTTCCTTCGCCCACATTTTGGCAAACATTTTTTATCACTTGTCATTTTAATAATAGACATTCTAACAAATGTGAGTATACCTCATTATGGTTTTGATTTGCATTTCCCTAGTTTAATGGGATTCCTTGGATTAATGATGTTAAGCACCATTTTATGTATCTGGTAACTATTTGTATTACTCTTGGGAAAAATGTCTAGTCAGGTCCTTTGCCCATTTTTAAATGGGTTATTTGTTGTTTTTCTACTGAGTTGTGTGAGATTAGTATATATTTTGGGTCTAAATGCCTTAGCAGATATGTGGTTTGCAAATATTTTCTCAGAATTCTTTTCATTTTCTTGATTTTTTCTGAGCAGAAGCTGCTCTTTTTGATGTAGACCCAATTGCTTATTTTTGCTTGTGTTGCCTTTCATTTTGGTGTCTAATGTAAAAAATACCACTGCTAAGACCAACATCATAACAACTAATTTCTTTGTATGGGATATAGGTATCACATTCAATTTGTAATTCATTTTGAGTTGATCTGAGTATGGTTTAAGATAGGGGTCCAGTTTCATTCTATTGTATGAGTACCCTATTATCCCATTTAATGAAAAAGAAATTAATGAAATTTAATGAAAAATATGCTTTCATCATTGTATATTTTCTGTTCCTTTGTTAATAATTAATAGACCACCTATGCATGGGTTCACATCTGGACTCTCTTCTATACTCCTTGGTTTATATCTGTTTGTGTCAATACCAATTGTTTTCTTTTAAAACAATTTTTAATGGTTGTATTCTTGTTGAATTCTTTTTCCTATACTTAATCCATAAAAATATAAGCAGGGGACATTCATAATACTATAAAAATAACTTTTTTTTCCACAAATAAAAATCCATTTTCCAAGTAGCTCAGTTTTCCCTGATATTAATTTCCCGTTGTGGTAATTTTTTGGTTCCACCGTTGGTGGAAGGCTAGTTTAGTCCTTATGGGAAACAGTATGGAGGTTCTTCAAAATATTAGAAATAGATCTGTAATATGATCCAACAATTCCACTCCTAGGTATCTATCCATAGAATACAAAATCTCTAAACTGAAGGGATAAATGCACTCCTATGTTCATTGTAGCACTACAATAGCCAAGTTATGGAAACAACCTAAGTGCCCAAGGACAGAGGAGTAGATTAGAAACATGTAGCATATATAGGCAAAACTGGATGCTACTCAGCTATAAAAAAAGATAAGTTCCTGACATTTGCAAAAACATCAATATTACTAGAGAGATAATGCTAAGACACATAAGTCAGAAGAAGAAAGACAAATATTGGATAGTGTCACTCATATGTGGAATACAGAGAAACAAAACAAAGAGTTAGACAAAACCAAACCAGTATCAAACCCTAAAAAATATGAATGGTATAAATGGAATTGAGGCTGCAAGATGGAGAGGAATAGCAGAAAAATAAAGAGGGGAGAGGCAATATTCTTGACGGCTGAGGGTGCCTTGGTGGAAGGTATGGTAGGGGAACACACATCTGAGGAGGTATGATCCTATGCTTTTGAGTAACGTACAGATTTGTAAACCAATGTTACCTCAATTTTTTAAAAAATAAAAAATGTGAACAAACCAGAGAAAGAAAACAAAAAACAAGATTCAATTTGGATATTTTCAACAAATTCTTTTTTCAATATTTTTTCATCATGGTAGCAACAAAGATGTTTAGAAAACAGTAAGTCAAGGTCAAGATAGAATATTTAACAATTGTGTGGTTAAATGACAGGCAGCATCTCTTTCATCTGACATCACTTTCACAAGAAAAAAAAAAAGAGTCCATTAAATAGTCAGAGAAAATAGGTTTCTAAGAAAAGTGTGGTCCTTAGTGGCAAGTTTTTGATAAGCTTAATGGAAAGTTAAGAGATTATAATTAATGACCTTGAGGTTAGAAATATTTTCTTGCAGCTTTTTTTCCCCACTACAGATGCAATTATATTTGGTTCTTCAGTGAATAAGATTTATAAAGGATAAAAGTTTTAAATCTATTTACTAGATTTTAAGTCTTTAGAATCAACAAGTAGAGAACTTGAAGATATAATTGCAGATATAAATAGAGGTTTGGAAGTGAATGTGGGGACACTAAGACCATATTTGAAAGGTATGGGTCAAACAATAATGTCTGAAGCAGAAGAATGAGGAAGTAAAGGTTTTTTTTTAATTGAGAAAATGTATGTGATTCATAAGTATAGGTTAAAGCTTAAACACTGTTTTTAAAATTGCAAATTTATAACCAAAAAATAAAATTAACTGGCATTCTTCAGTTACTGACATTTTTAGATAACTTATCAAAACTAATAAAAAATAGATGTAAAACAATTATGAAATAATGGTTAATATGTAAATTACTGGCCATAGCTATATTTTATTATACTTGTTACTATTGTTACTTAAGTTCACTACTGAAAACTTTAGTCAAGGAGGTCACTATAATGTCACATAACACTAAGACTACATTTTTCATCCTTCAGTTTTCCTCTAGAATGTAATCAAATTGTGAAAGTATATTTAATAGGAGTCCGTGGCTTCATCATATTATATTTTGAGACAATACATGTTATCACATGAGTTTTTGTGTCCCTTCTTCCCCCAAAAGTTCATGCACTGGAATTCTAACATGGTAGTAACAGTGGGTGAAATCTCTGGGATATGCTCGTTATGAAATTGGAGATCTCATGAATGAGACCCATACCTTATAAAAGGTATTCCAGACAGATTACCAAATCCCTTCCTTAACATGAAGACACATGTGTGATCCAGGAAAAGGGAAAAAGGATACTCATCAAAATGTAAATAAGCTGGCCCCGTCATCTAAACCCTCCAAGCCTGCAGAATTCTGAGAAATAAATTTCAATTGTTTGTAAATTACTCAGTCTATGGTATTTTGTTATAGAAGCCTAAATAGATTAAGATAGTACATAGCATAAATCAAAAAAGTTGGTCCTCACACAAATAAATTTATAGTATTAGGAGACAAGAAGGAAATATTTTCATGAAATAAAATGTGGGTCTCTATAAAACTATTAAGAAAATGAAAAATCTCAAGTGTTACTTCCTTAAAGTGTTTCTAAATTAGAAATTAAATATAAATGATATGGAGGACTTAAATGATAGCATACACATTTAAATATTATTTAACCTGTTATAGGGGGAATGTATGCATATAGCAAAAACTGATATATTTATTGTAAATAAAAACACATTAATTTATTTGTTTCTTCTTTACTAAATATGATAGATAAAAATTTTCAGCTGTGATTATTGAACACTATATGAACAGTATACAAAATATTTTTGGTTGAAAGTTAGAAATCACAAAAAAATCAAGCAACATTAGGATATATTAATTTTCTCAGTAATCTAGAACATGGATACTCAAGCCATTATCCACAGATTGTCAATAATGTCTTCTGGTAAAACAGTCATATCTATTTGTTGATGCCGTATTTATGAATTTTTCACACTAAAAGGTAGAACTGACAAGTTTCAGACTCCTGATCTAGAACAAATTCCACATGACTTCAGAGATAGTACATACCTAAATAAAGCATATTTACCAATTAGAGCATTTCAAATACAAGATAATTTTTTTAATGAAAAAAAAAAAGTCCTCCTTTTGACCATACTTAAAAAGAACATAAGAGATTAGAA
Organism: Talpa europaea; assembly: GCF_964194135.1. Classification (NCBI taxonomy): domain Eukaryota; kingdom Metazoa; phylum Chordata; class Mammalia; order Eulipotyphla; family Talpidae; genus Talpa; species Talpa europaea. Next base: position 124,946,230 of record NC_140073.1, on the reverse strand, counting down.
GGGACTTGACTTTGTGGAACCACAAGATCACCACAATGGGAAATTTATGTCAGGGAAGAATGAATGACTTGGTAAACAGACAATATTATTTGTGAAAATGAATTTAGTTGTTTTCATAGTATTATGTCTCCTGCTTACATTTTAATGAATTAATTACAGGTAGAAGAAATTCAACAAAAACTACAACCATTAAAAGTATTTTAAAATTCACAGACAAAAGTATCTCTTAAAAAGATACGTTATGTATAGATTCTTTCATTAAAGAAAAATTATCCAGGGGCCTCCCCGGTGGCACAGTGTCAGTTGAGCGCTGGGTTGCGAAGCTGCCCGCAGCCTTAGCAGCACTGGTTCAATCCCCGGTCGCCAGGCAAGGGTCCCACATGGTGCGCAGACCTCTCCTGCTGCCCACTGCTCCCCTCAGCAATGTACTTCGGACCTTCTGTCTGTTCTGCTCCCCACTCTGGCTCTGGTGAATTCTCTCACCCTCCCACGCTTCTGACTGTACCCAGTGCTTATATAAATAATTCTTTAAAAAAAAAAAAAAAGAAAAATTATCCAATAGAAAGTTTGACAAAGCCATGCCCATATCCAGGAAGTCCTTTCACTTGATATAGGACATAGTATAAAGGGAAGATCGGGAAGATTGTAACAAAATGCTCATTTTGTTTCAGTGCAACCCTATTGCAGATAGAAATGGTCTGTTATTTATTTATTCTTGACACCATTTTCTACATGGAAACTTTTAGTTCCTAAACCTGATTGGAAAAGGATCAACGTTGGAATTCACATGTTTTATATACTGAACGACTTAGTGAGACACTGATGAAAGGACCCTTTTCAGTTTCATATCCATATATTTAAAGTTGTAAATGTAGACACTTTGTTTAATAGATTTGAGGCTGTGTCATTAACTGAAGTTATTCCTTCTTACAAATTCATGGAAAATTATGTCTACACATGTACCTATGCATACATAGATAGGTATATACATGTGTGTACACGCAAGCATATGTGTATATTATAGACATACATCTATATATAAGTTCATTTTCCATGAATTTGTTAGGGTTAAGAACTTATCAGTTAAAACAATATGAGTATGAAAAGTCATAGGAGTACATATGTGTGGCATTCCTGCATAAATAAAGTCATTTTCCCAACACTATATGTTCATCTTGTACTTCTATGTCTTGCAATATTTCATTTTTTACGTGATTATTATATGTTAGTCACTGTAATTGTTTTGGGATATCACAAACTGGACACAGATGACAAACCTGATGGAAAAAAGTATATCCCCTCTGCTTCACCAAACTGTTGTACCCTATCTCTCTCCTGTTTCTCAGATCTATTTCCTGAAACATAACGATACTGGAATTAATTAATAATATATAACCCAACAATGCCCTGAATAAAAAAACCACCAATGGCCTCCAAGTGTTCAAGTGAAAGAAAATGTTTCATGTCTCTCACTTTAAATCAAAGGCTAGACATGATTAAGCTTAGCAAGGAACGTATGTCAAAACACAAGGTCAACAGAATGCTAGGCCTCTTGTACCGAACAGCCAAGTTGGAATGTAAAGAAAAAGTTCTTGAGTGAAATTAGCAGTGCTACTCCAATGAAGTCATGAATGATGAGAAAACATGACAGTCTCACTGCTCATATGGAGAAAGCTTTAGTGGTCTGTAAAGAAGATCAAATCAGTCACAGCATTCCATTAATCCAAACCTAATCCAGAGCAAGGCACTAACTCTTGTCCAATTCTCTGAAGGCTGAGAAAAGTGAGGAAATGGCAGAAGTCATCTGAAGCTAGCAGAAGCTGGTTCAAGAGGTTTAAGAAAAAAAGTCATTTCTATAACATAAAAGTTGAAGGTGAAATAACAATTGCTGATAAAGAAGTACAGCAAGTAATCCAGAAGATTTAGCTAAGATAACGGATGAAGAAAGCTACACTAAACATAAGGCAGTTTCAATGTAGATGAACAGTCTCATAATGAAAGAATATGCTATCAAATACTTTCACAGTCAGAGAGAAGTCAATGCCTCGGTTCAAAGTTTCATGACTCTTGTTAGAGGCTACACTAGCTGACAAATTGAAGTTCAAGCCAATGCTCAAATACAATTCCAAAGATCCTAGGACCCTTAAAAATTAAGTTAAATCTACTCTGTTTGGGCTTTATAATTAAAACATCAAACTATGGATGACAATATATCTGCTTAAAACATGACTTACTAAATATTTTAAGACTGAAAATTTTTCCTCCAAGATATGATACATGCAAGGATGTACACTTTTACCAATGATTACTGGCATCCTATTAAGTACATTTATAATTTTAAGATTGTTCTTATGATATACCATCACAAGGACATCAAGATGGAGAGTGAATGCTAAATCATTTAGAAAGTTTAAGGGTGGTTTTGTTTTGCTTAAATCTTCATACATTTCTAATCATAACAGGTAATAGAAGTAATAAATCCATGAACTAGTTAATCTAACCTCTTTTAGGTCTTGGTTTTATCATACTATGCAATGAGAACATTCATACATTTCACATAATAGTTCAAGTACATTAAGGGAGTGAGATAATGCATATATATAGATATATATATCAGCATCATGTCTGGCACATGAAAATAGACATTTATTAAATCTTACTGTTTCAAGCATTTTTACACCTATTTACAGATACTAACTCATTATTTTCACAGAAATGTTATAGAATAAGTCATCCACATTTTATAGATGAGAAAACCTAAGCAAAGGATGTTAAGTAATTTGTTAGATCACACAACAAAAAAAGTGGTTTGCTTTTTGGACGACATGGCTTTTACTCAAAATCTCTACTCTCTACTGCCCTTTGCAATAATCACTGCACATATATCTTTCTGTAATACTATGTACTCTATAAATTACAAATTTTAAAATAGTTGCTTTCATAAATGTAGTCATGTATATTACTGTCTGATGATTTCTTGAAACATTTCAGCAAGCTGCACATGTAACTTAATTTGAATTCAGTTTTTCTTTGAATATGCTTGTAACAGAATTTTGTAATTTTAAGTAGCTTTTGAAGAGAAAGTTTCCTTATGAGTTCCTCAAAGTAAAGAATTAATTCTAACTGTCTAGTTGCAATATTCTTAGCAACAATATAGCATCTTTATCCTCCAGGATTAATAATTTCAATAACATCACAAAGCCTAATTCTTAACAGACAGATGTTCTCTAAATAATTAGATTTTCATTCAAAGTATGTCCTTGCAAAAATTTGATCTTGCTTCTAAAGTGAACACATGTTTTCAGAGAGGTGATACCAGCATTTAGTATTAAGGAGCCTTCAGGAGAGCCTGGGCAGAATTCATTGTAGGGCAATGTGCAGCATGGTAGTAGAATAGCCCCACATCCCGAGGAACTGCGGATTTGCTGTTAATAAGATTTAGATGAAACACCATGTCACATCCATACCCTATTTATTTTTTTTGTGCTGAGTAATACTGGTGAAATAATTTTCCATAATTCATTCTTTTTAAATCAGATACCCAACATCACTTATAGAGACCTACTTGTGTGGAAGTCAGATATTCAAGCTAACAATGACATTAGAATTCCACATAAACAAGAACATCACATTTTTCACCTATCAAGTTAACAATGACATTAAAATTCCACATAAACAAGAACATCACATTTTTCACCTATCACGTTTACCAGTGTTTGTAAAAGGACACTACATATATAGTTCCATTTTCACTCTGCTAATAGCATGCCTGTCAAGTACTGAGACTTTCTCTGAAATTTGAAGGCCAGTATTCATAATATGTCTATATACATTTGGATTAAAGATAGTAAGCAAGCTAACAACCTCTGTAAATTTCAGTTACATCATCTATAAAATGAGTTAACACAGTATCTCCTCATATGAATATTATCAGATTAAATGAGATAACGCTTAAAGAATTTGGCCAACTGGGTCTCCCTGTGGTGCAAGGGGTTAAACACCGCACTGTGAAGCAATCCGAAGCCTCTACAGCACGAGTTCGATCCCCGGCCAGGCAGGGAGCAACCCGCATGGTGCAGCAGACCTCTCCTGACTCGCCCTCTGCTCTCCTCAGCAGTGTTTTCAGTCAATCTGCCTGTTCTGTTCCCCACTCTGCCTCTGGTGAATCCTCTTACCTCCCAGACCTCTGACCTGTACCCCAGCTCTTGTATGCATAAATGAATAAATCTTTTAAAAAAAAAGAATTTGACCAAGTGACTAATTTAAAATATGTCCAAGTAATCATTAATTTTAGTAATGCTTATGTTTGATAGTCAGTATTGTTAGTTATATTTTAATTTATTATTGCCTGTGATTGAACACATATTAACAAATCATAATTTTATTTATACAATCCTTTATCCTTCAAATTTTATTTAGCCTATATATTATCCTTATAAACCATATTTATTTATGTTTCAAATTTATCCTTTATTTATCCTTCAAAGTTAATTAGGTACTCACTGCAAGCAATTCAAAAAATACACACACTCATCCATACACAAAATGCTTATCCCATCAACTTAGTATAGTGTGATTCTTTTTTCAGTTTGTGCATACTATAAGTTGATGCTTCCTTTGAGAAAATTAATTTCTATGAACTTGTGAAGCAAATTTCATAATGTATTATCTCAAAAAACATCAGTTAATTAGGTTATTTGACATTACCTATTTGTATTCCTTGGTGAGTAGGGAGAATTTTTCAATGTTCTGTGTTATCTGTATCCTTTTTAAGTAGATGAAGAATAGAAAAGAAAATCTTCCAGGCCAAGGAAACAGCATGACCAGTGAATTGGGGTAAAATAAAACACCTAGCTAAAATCAAAGTACTACAAATTGTTTTCAGGCTTGATCACCTCACAGGTCTATCTCACAACAATATAATCACATCCACTTAATTAAGCAGGATGAACATAATTAGATTCTTCTGTTATATCCACTTTATTTTTAGCACTTAAATTACTGATTACACAAGTCTAAACAGTTGCAGATGAGTTTTTAAATATATTTTTTGTAATAAGCTATCCAAAGTAACATAACAAAATAAACAAGCAAGAATGTTCCTAACTTTATCAGTCTCAGTTCATAAACCAATGTATATGAAGCCAGTAAATAATTTCTCTGCTCACCTACTAAAACTGTCAGAGCAGTAAAATTGCTGCCAATAGGTAGGAATAAAGGTATGTGACATTCAGACAGATGAACCTTGACCCACGAACTTAATTTTCTTTCCTTAATTAATATGATTTGTTTGTTGCGTAAATACTTCAAAAGAATGAGGAAAATCTTTAAATTACTTATTACATAAAATCGAATAATAAAAGTAAAATTGTAAATATCTATATGAGGGCAAAGGAAAATGTTTATGTGGTGTGTCACCTGTAATAACTATAATTATTTTTAAGATTTTTCAAAACTAAACCATAAAACAGAATATAGAAAACTATTCTATATACTCTTTTATGTAAACTCAAATTCTGTGACTGTCAAAAATATTTATTTACTCATGCTCAAAATATGATATTAACATTCTAATTTTTTTAGAAGAGTTATAGATTTACAGAGATAATTGCAAAGATAGTACAAAGACTCCCCATAAACACCATACCTAGATTCTCAATTTACCATAGCTTACACTAGTACTACACATTTGCCAACACTAATGAACTAATATTGGTATATACCTATCCTATTAGTCAGGGTTCTCCAAACAAAATATATTACAAAGAATTGACTTACCCAATTATGGAGGCTGAGAAGCACAGGACCTGCAGTTGTCAATCTGCAGACTCAGGAGAGAAAGTTTATAGTTTCAGTACTCTTTTGAGTGTCAATTGTTAGTCTGACATAGTATTTGCTCTCTCCTTCTAGGTGTGATTTCACTAGATGTGGATACAGGATTCCAGGTTGATGTGTAGTCTTTCTTTTCATATTGAACTAATTTAACACTTGCTTAAATGGTTTATGATAAGACATTCATGCAATGCTTATCCTTATTCCTCCATAAACTAAACGATATTTCTTTTGGTTTCCTTCAAAGTTTTCTCTTTGGTTTTTGAACTTTGAACATGATAATGCCTATGTCTGGACTGATTTGTTTTGTTATGGTTATTATGGCTTTAAGATTCCTCTCTTTTCGCTTTTGAGCTGTGGAAGTCTCCCAAGGGCGAGGTTCTGGTCTACCTGGGTGCTTTGTGAGTTTGAATCGGAAAAGTAGGCCAAACTTGGCCAAATGGATTCTGCTGCTACTTCTGGTGTAGAGCCAGCGGTGCAGAGGCAGGAGCAAAGTAAATTGAAGATAATAGGGGCAGCATGATGACTTGCTGCTAACAGGAACCAATGGGCCACAGAAAATAGCAATGCTGAGTTCTGGCTGATTATACGTCCAAGATGAGGCTCCATCTCGCAGCTTCTCCCAAAGCATGAGGCCCCGCCAGGGCTCCTCCTCAAAAGTGATGCAGCGTATTCCTTGCACTCAGCAGGGCCATAGGGTGGTGGGGCAGTGTAAGGGCAGGACAGGCCACAGAGCAGGTTTTTCTGATCCAGCAGCCCGGTAAAGGAGGAGCAAGAGAGTCCTGGAGCCCTCGGCGGCTTTTGCAGGCTTTTATTGGAATTTACCAGGTACATGACAGGCTGGCCAGCCCCCAGCAAGTCTTCACTCTTTCTGGGCTCTCCGGCTTCTCTAGCGTTCTCTCTGCCTCTCTACTCTCCTGCTTCTCCTGGCGTCCCAGAGACGCTGCCCTTAAAAGCCCAGTCTTAGCCCAGGTGAATCCCATCTACATATGTCCACACCCTATTCCAGGTGCCCGCCATAAGGCATGCATTCAGGATAGCAGATCTGTCCTCTATCCTAATGGCGGGAGGGCAGAAAAGTCTGATACTTTTACCTTACCCTACAGGCAGTGTAGCCCTCACAGTCTTTTCAGTGACTTCATCGGAAGCCCAAGTGCAAGTCCAGGGAGTCCCAGGTCAAACGAGCAGACCAGATTCTGGTAGGACAGATCTGAAGGACACGGATGGGCCAGCCGGTGTGCAGGGTGTGAATTTCACCTGTACCTGGCGTGCACAGTGGGAGCCTCATCATTCCAGGAAGACTTTGCCTACCCTGGTGTTTTCCACGAGGTGTAAACAGAAAGTAGGTCACCGGCAAGGGAGTACTGGCGGGGTGCAGGATTTGTCCTGGGTGCTGCAGCGCCTCTGCGGGATTGTAAGCCCCCGGGAGCATTGCAAACAACTGCATACGCTTGGCGCCTAAAACCAGATCTCGGGAAAGCTTGTTAGTCCCTCCTGCGGCGCTTCTGGCGCTGGGTTGAGAAAAACCTCGAAGTCGTTCATCGCAGGGGATAAGGGTTCCTCAGAGCTGCAGAGCCATTTGGAGTCAGGCTCTCAGACTCTTGGGTACTGATAATTTTGTCTCTGGCTAATAAATCTGTATGTTGAAACCGATGTTTTCTGTATGCCGAAAAATAGCTTAAAGGGCATTCTATTTGTAATATATCCATGGGTTATTTTCCTCAAACTGTGTCAGAGTACTAAACGCATTTTTGATAATATTCCTAAGGACATTTTTCTTGCTAGAATGTAAATATATAAACGAAACAGTTCTTGCCTTTGGCAAATGCAGCACAAATGCTGCACAAATACGGTGTGAAAACAGGTGCAAATGTCTTCAGGATGGTTCATCAACCGTCTGGTAGCCCCAAAGATTTATTTCTCTAGCTACTTCATTGAATAAAGTTTATTAAACTGGGTAAACTTGCATGTCTCTAGAGTGCTTTTAAAGATGCTTGAAAAATCCTTTGATTGCATTTTAAAACTGTGTTTGAATAATAAAGAAAAACAAGCTGGTAAGAAATAGAAATGTTACAAACTGCTTTGAGAGCAGGTTGGAAAGAGGAGCAGCACAGTAAGAACAATACTTGGGCCCCAATAATGAAAAGGATTGAAAACACAATGGTAGGTCAGGAAATAATTACTTCGTGATTTCATTGTTTTTTTTTTTTCTTTTATAGAGGCATGTTTTATTTATTTATTTGTTTGTTTGTTCGTTTGTTTCGTTTATACATGCACTGGGTACAGTCAGAAGCGCGGGAGGGTGAGAGAATTCACCAGAGCCAGAGCAGGGAGCAGAGCAGGCAGAAGGACCGAGGTACACTGCTGAGGGGAGCAGCGGGCGGCAGGAGAGGTCTGTGCACCATGTGGGACCCTCCTCTGGTGGCCGGGGAGCAGCCGGGGATCGAACTGGCGCTGCAGAGACTGCGGGCAGCTTCGCAACCCAGCGCTCAACCGCTGCGCCACCGGGGAGGCCCCTCATTGTTTTTTTTTTTTTAAGATTTATTTATTTTTATACAAGATCCAGGGTACAGGCCAGATGCGCAGGAGGGTGAGAGGATTCACCAGAGACAGAGCGGGGAACAGAACAGTCAGAGTAACGAAATACACTGCTGAGGGGAGCAGCAGACGACACAGGAGAGGTCTGCCGCGCAATGTGGGATTCTCGCCGGCGGGCTGGGATGGAACCCACACTGCAGAGGCTGCGGACAGCTTCACAGTGCGGCACTCAACCACCTGCGCCACCAGGAAGGCCCTGATTTTGTTGTTTTGAGGGTATCTTAATTCCTAATTAAATCAAGACATAATCAACAAATCAAACCACCTACAATATATAGGTTCCATAACAAATTAATGAAGATTTATGTATGCACACATACACACATGATCACACACAATGGTTTAGAAACATTATCTGTTCAAGTATAAAGAGAAAAAGTCTTACTTGGTCAGAAAGTATCCTTAATTCTTCTGGGTCTATTTAGAGATTACCAAATGGGAAAAAAAGTAAACAGAATGGATGTAAGACATCTAGTATAAAGTCAGTGTTAGATATTTTTATCATTCCTGTTATTATTTATAATAAACCAGGAATTTCAATCACAAGGGCAACACAATCATCCTGAATATCTGTACTAACTAGAAAACACAATAACATCACATTTATCCTTTATTCTGAATGTTTATTATCTACCTGCTCACCGAATTCTTTCTTATCTATCAGTAAATCAATGCAGATATGACCATGAATATTCTAATTAGCTAATAGTTTAACGTTATTGTACATTTTCCAGAAGAACAATTTCTAGGGAGACAATATATAAAGTTTCAGGAATACTAGTATTCTAGAATTTTGGCATTTCTCCCAGAAATGCTACAAATAAACACCTGAAGACTTTCTCCTTCAGAATCAGTAGGTTTAAATAGAATTCTCTTTAGGTTTTTGAGTTGTGACATATGTTAATCCCAATGAGAGTCTCTGCATGAAAGGTATGTAAGCAGAATTTTAACATGGTGGTATCAAAATAACTTGCCACTTCAAAGTAAATATGCTACAAATATTCTGATATGTGTAGTTTAAACCGATAAGGAAGAATTAAAAACATTGTATTTTGATGAACTGACACCAACGTTTATGGTTTAAAAGATCAAGAATACCTAACATGTTTCCACAATTCATATTCCAAAGTAACATAATTTTATTATATAAATGTTTTTATTTGTCATTTCTAATAACAATATTTATTTGCAAATGAACATGACTTAAAATGTGTTTGGAATTAAAATTTCAGCTAATGACCAATTTTCTGTATCCTTACCAAGTGTTTGCAATTAATTTTGACACTGTTAACTTGATTTTAAATATAGGGAATGACAGATGTTCTTCAATTATAGTTCATCTCCTATGGATTCAACACTTAATAGTCATACCCATACTTTAAAGTACAGTATATACAGTATTAACAAGAAAGCCTAAAATCTGAAAATCTCTGTCTGTATGCAGAGGACAGATGACTGAGTCTCTGTGCTTCAGTCTTCAAACTAGGGTTTCTTTTTCCTAAGGAAATGGGAGAAAAACATGAAAAGAAAAATTAAGAAGGGAGCCAGGGAATAAGATAGAAAGTTGAGGAAGAATAGGGAAGACAAATTTTGAAAGAAAATCTGGTCAAGTCCATAGGGTACACTACCTTTTCAGAACAGAATTTTAAATAGAGAAACAGATACCACTACAAACACTATCTTATTAAAACTAATAATGAGTTACTCCCTGGTGTCACAGGGGTTAAGCACTGCACTGTGAAGGTATCTGTAGCCTCTGCAGCATGAGTTCCATCCCAGGCCTGCTAAGGAGCTACCCATATGGCACAGCAGACCTCTCCTGTCTCTCCCACTGCTCCCCTCAATAGTGTATTTCAGTCAGTCTGTCTCTTCTGCTTCCCACTCTGTCTCTGGTGAATCCTTTCACCCCCCAAGCCTCCCACCCGCACCTCTGGCCTGTACCCCAGTTCTTTTATGCATAAATAAATAAATCTTTAAAAAAATAAAAATAAAACTAATAATGACCTCTATGCTGAATATGCCATGTTTAATGTTACTGCTATTTGTTTTTCTGAATAGAAAATCTTCCTGAGTTGATTATCATGGAGGAGAATCAACTACTGAGTGTGTGTCTGTTGCTTCTCCATTTTTGAGAGACCGTAGAAGTGAGAGATGCCATTGCTTTACAGGTATAGTCCCAAACAAGCCCATGGTGATCATTTAAATGACACCTTGAGATCCTTTCAATGTCAGTTATGGCTTGTTTAAATTTATACAATAACAAAAATAATTTGCATCTTAGTGTGATTTCCATATTATCGCAGGTCATAGACATAAATATACTCAGAAAATAAATGTATATGTCAATTCATATCGGTATATATGTAGATGATGTATATGTCAGTTCAAATAAATGTAAGTTTTAAATGGTTCTTCTGTGCAAAGTATATTATCCTTCATAGGATGTGCTCTGAAGACAGGCATCACTGACATTACCAATATGGATAACAGACAACTCATTCTTAAGCTTTTGCCACTGCTCAAGTTAAATATTTTTTCAATTGAGGTAACATTGTTTACAACATTGTATATGATTTAATGTACAAATATCTTTTGAATTAGACATTTTATAAAAGAAAAAGATTATTATGACTTGGAGATAGCTGAACATACTATTTCAAAATGTGATGTTGCCTAACATTCCATCAGCCCTAAAAATTAGCTAGAAATATGCCTCCACTTTAATGTAAAGTAAAGCAGAAAAATTTTAGAGTATCGTTATTCTTTTTTTTATGATTTATTTATTCATTTACACAAGAACAGGGGTACAGGCCAGATGCGCAGGAATGTGAGATGATTCACCAGAGACAGAGCGGGGAACACTATAGGCAGACTGGGGAAATACACTGCTGAGGGGAGCAGCGGGCGAGCAGGAGAGGTCTGCTGCACCAGGTGGCACCCTCACCGGCTGGCAAGGATCGAACGGGCACTGCAGTGGCGCTGACAGCCTCACAGCACAGCGCTCAACCACCTGTGCCACGAGTATCGTTATTCTAATGATGATTGGAACACTCTTGATAAAGAACATTCAAAAATAACAAAATCAGATGAGGTAAAATGTCTTACATATTATCATCCTCCTCCTCATCATCATTATTATTATTTACAGTTTTTTGCTCTGAATTTTTTGAGAAATAGCAATAAACCCTGTAATTTTTTCCAGCCTTTCACCTCAAAGGTTTCCTTTTTAGCTCATATAAATAATTATTGTGGTAAATACAATGTAGACAAAAATATATCTGTAAGGAAAAAGGAACTTCTTTACTGGAGTTATAAAATATTTCTTAAATGAAATTAAGTTTATTCACTTAAATTATAAAATAAACACACTGAGTTAAGTTGAGATATTGAAAATATACAACAAAAGATTTCTTTAGACTTGAGGCACAATACAAGGTAAAGAATGTATATATTTGTGAAATGTAGCAATACATTTATTCCAAATATCCCCAATGAACTTCACATTCAAAGTACCAATCCACAGTATCTAAGTAGCACAATATATGCACCAAACCCCATCTTACTCAATTAGGAGAAATGAATATGCTCCTGGTAAAAACTGTCCAACTGCAACTTCCACACCAATCTCATCAGGGCTTTTGGAACATCTAGAGATTTCTGTGTGCTCCTAGAAAAAGGAGTTCTTCCTTTTCCTCAAACTAGCTCCTTGTAAATTGAGGACTGATACCACTACCACCATGTACCCCCCTCTCAAACTCCCTGCCTAGACCACCAAAGTGTTTTTTTTTTTTGCTAGAACTTCACTAGTTGAGAGTAATGAAATGAATAACAAAATCACTGAAGATAAAATAAATTGTATTCATTAATAACATATGAGCAATATTTGCCTTACATTTGTTTTCACATTCTTCACTTATTATTCTCCCTAACCTTTGTAATTTAGCTTCCTTTTTCATTGTGCTGCCCAATGTGTTGCACTGAAGGTCGCTGAAGTCCTTATGAATACTAAATCTAATCTTTCCCTAGATTTCTTGATCTTTCTGAAATTTTTAACCTTATGACTATACCTCTGTAATTTTTCTCCTCTGAACATCTGTTGCCCAGGATTATCCTATTTCTTGAGAATTGACCTTTTCTTCTTTATCTTCTCATTCTGGAATCTGATGGATTTCACTAATATTACATATAACTGTACATCCTAATTTATCCACACCAATATCTCTAGACTTCAAATTTTTCTTAAATGTTAGTCACAAATTGAAAATTCCAATTGATTCCTGGTATCACTATGTAAATCTCTAGTCATTTCCCACTTAAATTAAAAAAAAAACAACAAGCCATCCTATGTTGTGTGTGTGTATGTGTTTGTGTGCATGTATTCATATGCATGCATGTCCACTATAAACAGTTGGTGAATTTGGAGAAGTGTATATTAACGTTTCTTGTGCTATTGTTGCAGTTTGTCCAAGAGTTGGAAATTATATAAATATAAAAAATTACTAAGGCAAATAATTATCAGTTGAATTTGTATGACTGTCTCTCATACATTTGTAAATGATTTTCCATACTTATCTGGATTTCAGATTATGCTTGTTAAGAGCGATGTGGCTAACATTAGACTTTTTTTTTCAAATCCTCATTATTCCATTTACAAATAATATGATATTTGTTTATGTATTAAAACTCTTTAAATTGTATTCTTTCTTTCAATACTAGTATTTATTTATAGGGTTATTATTAAGATGAAGGAAAATAATCCACATAAAGTGGCTAGTATATACTAAGAACATAAACCTCAGTTTATATAATTTTTGTTTTAATTATCTGCTATCTGCAGTCTGATTTTTTTTAAGATTTATTTATTTATGCAAGCACTGGGGTACAGATCAGAGGCACAGGAGGGTGAGAGAATTCACCAGAGGCAGAGCAGGGAGCAGAACAGGCAGAAGGACGGAAGTACACTGCTAAGGGAAGCAGAGGGCAGCAGGCAAGACAGGAGAGGTCTGCCTCGCCATGTGGGAATCTCCCTGGCAAGCAGGAAATCGATCCAGCATTTCACAGTGCTGCTCTCAACCCGCTGCGCCACCGAAGAGGCCCAGTTTATATAATTATTAATATTGTTTCCTCTTTCTGTATTTTCACATCTAATCAGTTTCTAATATATGTATCCTACCTTTCCAATATCATTATTCTTCCTCAATTTATTCAAAATTCATTATTTTACTCTGCAAATACTATTGCAAAGGTTTTTATTACTCTGTCTCCAAATCATGTTATTTATAGCTGCTAGATTAATAGGCTAATGCTATGATTTGAATTATGTATTTATTTCAATGATGAGTCTTTATTATTTCCCCATTACCTCCAAATTCATGTCCAGGGTCTTAGCTTGGCACTTAAAGCCTTCAAAAATATGGTCCCTATATACTTTATACTATTATTATCTTCCACTATTTTTTTAAAACATTTATTTATTTATTTATACAAGAACTGGGGTACAGGCCAGATGCGCAGGAGGGTGAGAGGATTCACCAGACACAGAGCCGGGAACAAAACAGGCAGACTGACTGAAATACACTGCTGAGGGGAGCAGCGGGCGAGACAGGAGAGGTCTGCCACGCCATATGGGACCCTTGCCGGCCAGCTGGGATCAAACCGGTGCTGCAGAGGCTGCGGACAGCTTCACAGTGTGGCGCTCAACCACCTGCACCACCAAGGGAGGCCCATCTTCCACTATTTTTAAAACTAGCAGTGCTATTGAACTTTCCGAGACTTTTGCTTTCCTGTTTCTGAACCATTTGCAAGGTGTTCTGAACCTACCATTTGTCTTGATCCTCTCCGCACTTAGGCTTCTTCTGTCCAAAACCTCCCAACAGGCATTTAAAAGTCACATTAAGGCAAATGTGTACATGATATATTCCAACATGCAAAAGTTCAACACAATGGTTTCTTTCTTGTTTCTAAATACATGCCCCTCTCTGGAAGGCAACTCTTCTGTAGTAAGTAATTCAGGAAAGCAGGCTGCTTCAGTCATGTGGTTCTGTCATTCTCAATTCATGATTTCCAGATTTATCATGCACATCAGCATCAAGCTGAAGGGCAGAAAAGAATATGGAGAGTTTTGTTGACCAAGCCTGGAATAGAATACATCATTTTTGCTCCCATTCTATTGTCAACCAGTCAGTCACATGGTTACACTTGACTTGAATGGAAGCTGGCAGTGTAACCTGGCTATGTGCCCAGGAAGAAGATACAGGTCTTGGTAAATACTGTTTGCTGCACTACATTCTAGGTATATATCAAAGATTCTCTTTTATATGTAGCATTTCCTATGCCTCCAAGGATAATGTCATATGCATTACACAGCATATAGTAGGGAACACAGCAGCATCTACTTTTCTAAATTTACATTTAGTTATTATGAGATGTTACGGTGAAAATTATGTGTTAAAATTGTTATTAAAATAGATTGCAAAGCAAGTTCATGCGTCGTGTTTATGGAATCTGTAGAAAAATATGAATTCACTTGTATATGAATCATCTTCACACACATATATTCATACCATTTGGCAAAAGAATGAATTAATCTCTCAAAGTTTCTTCTGACTTTCTAATTCTACTGACTTAAATGCTTTTGAAAAGGTATTTCCTAGAGTCACTTTATTTTCTATTGAGACAATGTATACTATTTGTGTCAGTTTTGTAAGCTTTCTAAATATTAAAGCACATAGTATGTCCATAGTGTTGATGTTTTAAACCAATGTGCATATTATTATATTATTATTATATAATATAATAATTATTATTAACCAATGTGCATAATCCATGTATTATATTAATGTACATCTACAGAATTAAAGGGAACAAAAAATATTGAAGAACATATTCTCCCTGAATTTTAATATGGATAAGTAAACTCTATTACAATATAATAAAACCTTATTACCCAGATTTTGAAATTATGCCTTGAAAGCCCACTGTATTGCAAACAGAATAGAAAATATAGAACATAACGGGCCTTACCAGGCAAGGCTGCACTTGGTGTTTTCACTAGCTTCACAGATAGTTTTCTCCAGATGTTGCCTGGCAACAACAGCTCATATAAAGAGATTTCTTGTTCATAAACTAAACTTCATTGGTAATACGATGAGACTCAAGATTTTACCACCTGTACAGGTAGAATAACAAGTAAAATAATCTCAAAAAAATAAGAATGTGTAGATATTTATGAAAATTTGACAGTGAACTTAGAGATAAGTAATCAGAACGATAACCATCACATTAATTATAAGCACTTTGTCTGTAGTAAGAGACCAAATGGGAAACTTCAGGAAGAATTTTTCAAAATATACCTAATATATTATAAAAGTAGGAAATTAGCAGGAAACAAATTGATTTAGTGTTCTGTATTAAGACTCACCGGATTATAGTCACAATTTAAAAAATAGTTAATGCTAAAAAATGCATAGTCAGACAGAATTGGGAGTAGTACAGTCCCGTGAAAATTGCACATGCTACAGTACAAATAAAGGAAATAGAATATAAAATATAGGA
This sequence comes from Talpa europaea, assembly GCF_964194135.1. NCBI lineage: Eukaryota > Metazoa > Chordata > Mammalia > Eulipotyphla > Talpidae > Talpa > Talpa europaea. Next base: position 124,930,246 of record NC_140073.1, on the reverse strand, counting down.
AAAAGGATTTTCTGCTTTTCCATATTATGGGCAGATAGTCATGAATACATAAGTATTATGTTATAGGGGATATTTTTCAAAACAATAAAATAAATATTTAAAAAATGTTTTCTAGCAGTTATTAAGAATATGAATCTTTCTAAATATCTCCTTCATGTGCATATGAATTTCATATATTTGTAAATATAAGAAACTGTTACGTGTCCTTGTCAGATAAAGAATTGCAGAAGAAAATAGATCAATGGAGAAGTAAAATAGGGATGTTCTTAAGTGTGAGTCTGGAAAATGCAAATACAAGTGCTAAATAAGAGTTTAAGTACAGTGGGAAAATTAAATATTTACCACTAATCTTTTAAAATTCCTGAGATATTTAAGTATTTTACACACATTTTACCATTGTTGTCACTTTGCTCATTTCCTTTTTATCTTCTCATATGCACATAATTTCAAATGCAACTATCTTCACCCCATGTCCACCCATAAACTTATTCCACTCAATTGCAATCAATCCTCTGTTATCTAGCTTGGCAGGGAACTGTTATAATGTTCTCTGAATAATGTTCTCATTATTCAAATTTTTTGGTTCTAATCTGCAGCATACACTGATTATTATTTTTCAAAATAGCAGTACTATAAGAAGTATTTTAGTGTTAAAATGACATTAAGTAAAATTACTACTTTTGTGTATATATAGTTTTGCATATTTACTTAATTTAATCATATTTTATTAAAAACAGAATATGCATGGCAATGATTTGGTGTGCTTAAATTTACTATATGTTTCCTTAAGAAACATACAGTATATTGGTCTTATATAATAAAATTCAAAATAGTAAAAATTGAAAATGCAAAAGCTATACACACTCAATGTATAAAAAGACCCATTCTTTAATATGTATCACATGACATCCTTTGCATTATTATAGAATCAAATCACATTATCCATCTTTGATGTATGTCCTGAAGGCTCCATAATATTGTGTAGTAATCTTTCTGTTTGAAAAACTGACAGTTTCTCAGTTTTTGTTTCAACCTATTCACAAATATCTTTTTTAAAAGATAATTATTTATTTATGCATACAAGAGCTGGGGTGCAGGAGAGAAGTGCATGGGGGTGAGAGGATTTACCAGAGACAGAGTAGGGAGCAGAACAGGTGGATTAACTGAAATACACCACTGAGGGGTGCAATGGGCAAGTCAGGAGAGGTCTGCTGCACCATATGGGTCACCTCCCTGGCTGGGGATTGAACTCGTGCTGCAGTAGCTACAGATACTTCCATAGCGCTGTGTCTTAACCCCTTGTACCACCGGGGAGGCTCCTATTCAAAAATATCTTTTGAGATCAGTTAGCAGATAGAATTTATTCATTTTACTGAAGCACATGGTTCAGTTTTCCAGATTTTAAAATAGGTTCATCACTGCACCAGCAAGCCTCACTGTAAAGCAAACCTCTTAGATTTCATATTTCTATGCTGCAAGCTGATTGTAGTTTAACACTAGAATCCATGTAATCCACAATGTCTCCTGGTGAAGTAGCTAGTAAACTTGTATTTCAAAGATTATGCGTTGAATCATTTGTGAAAGATTGAATCTATATAAAACATCTACTCCCACCATTAAGGAGTAGATGGTATTTCACTAAACTATTGCTGAGAAGAAGGAGAATGTTGGAAACGGAAGAGGGATATTGAAAGGGAAGCATGGCGTCTGGGGAGGATTGGAGAGGAAGAGTAAGGGATGGAGAAGAGAGAGGAAGGGGGTGGAAAAGGAAAGAGAGAGAGAGGGAGGAGAGGAGTCCACAAGGAGAGGAACAGTGAAGAAGAGGAGGGTGAGGGGTGGTGGAAATTAGAACAAGAGGAGGAGGAAACACAAGGAAGAGAAGAGAGAAAACTTGAGAAATCATTTTGCTGAGGGAATGTTTCCTGTTGCCACTGCAACAAGTTACCACAGCTATACCATAGCTTAAAAGAACACAGATTAATTATTTTACAGTTCTGGAGTTTAGGAGTCTCAAATGAGTTTTATGCAGTTAAAATTAAGGTATTGGCAAAATTTCATTTCTTCTCAAAATTCTAGTGAAGGAGCCATTTACTTTACCAGTGTCTAGAGTTTCCCAGCAATTGCATTCCTTGAAAATGATTCTGTCTTCACATTTCTTTTTCTAATGTTGACACCCCTGCCACCATTTATAGACTCTTCTGGTTATATTATAGTCCACCCAGGTAGTCCAGGATAATCTTACCTTTCCAACATCCTTAATTCATTCACAACTGCAAATGCCTTTTACCATATAAGAAAACTTTCATAATTTTCAGTAATAAGGAAATAGACACTTTGGATAACCTTTATTCTGTCTATCAGAGAAGAGAAGTGACCTTAAGATGAGACTGCACGCACCACTGACTTTTTTCTGTCCCGGTGGGTGCCATTATACAGCATAAAACACAGTCACAGTCGAAAGACTCACAGTCAGTTACGTAGAAGATAAAAACAATGAGATTACTTATAGTTCCAGCATCTTCCTTGGGCTGGATAGACAGACCAGATTTCTGGGATATCAAGGAAGTCAGGAATTGAGGCTCTAATACCAAAGAGAAAGAAGACTTACAATGAAAAAAAACCCTGAAAATTCTGCATACAATTTCTTCTCAAGACAACAACATCTTTAATTTGTTTGTGTAGAATTAGAAACTAATTAGAGAGAAACCAAGCAGAAGACAGATGACAAAAGGTTAAAAACTATTAAAAGGAAATCCTGTAATTACCATGCCTCCATGATTCCAATACCTTTTATTGATGATCCTGTAAAATTAACTTTTTTGAATATGGGTGAGACCTATGACTTCCTACTACACAATAGATAATAAGGCAAGATAGGCTTTCAATGTCATAATTATTTTACATTATAGAGATTTTGTCTTATTAGCTGTCGGGCTCTAGCAACTTCCTGGCTGACTTAAATAACTTAGTGGCCAAGTTGGAGATTACAACATGATAAGGAACTGTAAATGATTTCAAGGAACTGACGGCACTCTAAAACTGAATTCAAAAATCAATAATTATCAAGAATCTAGACTTAGTCAAATCACCACAAGGAAATGAATTCCCTTAGCAATATAATGAGCATGGGAGTGTATTTTCCTCAGACGAGCTTCCAGATCAGAACATTGCCAGTTGACACCTTGATATGAGACTTGCAATAACACAAACAGGGTCAATGAACTTATGCTCAGATTCCCAACCCAAAGAAACTATGAGATAATAACTGTATTTTAAGTAAACTTGATTTTTGAGCAGTTTTATCTGTACAGAAAAAAAACAAAAATAAAAACAGTAGAAAGAACATACTTTCCCCACATCCATATTCCCCTATTATTGTCTTACAGTGGTATGGTACTTGTGTTACAGTCAATGACCCAAGATTGATGCATTGTTATTAACTATAAAGTACGTTATGGTACATTCCTTGTATAATTTCCACTATGGGTTTTGACAAATGTATAATGACATATGCCCACCATTATATTATCTTATTAAATAATTTTACTGCTCTAAAAACTCCTGAATTTCACTTATCCATCCCTCCCCCAAACACCAACCTATGGAATCCACTCATCTTTAAACTCTTCATGGATATGCCATTTAAAGAATGCCTTATAACTTAAATCATATAGCATGTAACCTTTTCAGATTGGCTTCTTTCATTTGGCAATGTATAAGTTTCCCCTTTGTTTTTTGTGACTTAATAGCTGCCTGCAGCCTCTGCAGCGCCAGTTCGTTCCCCGGCCACCGTCAAGGGTCCCACATGGCGCAACAGACTTCTCCCGCCGCGTCCGCTGTTCCCCTCAGCAGTGTATTTCATCAGTCTGCCTGTTCTGTTCCCCACTCTGGCTCTGGTAAATTCTCTCACCCTCCTGTGCTTCTGACTGTACCCAGTGCTTGTATAAATAAATAAATGAATCATAAAAAAATAATAATAACAGCTGTGTAGTCAATAAGTTTGAAAATATACAATATCCTATTAGGGGTATTATTAGGAAAGAAGATATTAGGAAAGAAATTCTCATTTTTTATCTCAAAAAAGAAAAATTCCACAAAAACATAATTTTATGGCTGCTTATCATTTAACTTTACAAGACTCATAAAGTTATCTCTGAGACATTGTTTTGTGAAGCAAGTCACTAAAACTAGTTCAGATTAAAATAGATGACAGAAATAGACACCACTCTTGGTGGATTGAAAAGTGAGAGTGTGGACAGAGCTATTCACAAAGGTGTCGATAGGTTGAAGGAACTGATCTTGAAGACAGGCTATCACAACCTCTACCTTCAGACGACTATTTTTAGTGGGAAGTTGACATGAGAAGAGAGGAAAATAAATTTTGTTTATTCCCCTTTTCATTATCTTTTGATCATGTCTTGCCATTATCGTGTCTTGCTAGTAACTTCCTTCTTCTGCCTTCTTTTACCAAATGGTTGTTCCCTACCTATTCTACTACAGCTATAAGTCTCTGTAGGTTGTTTTAAACTCTCCCTCTCCTTGACCCCTCAAAAGTGACACTAAATTCCACTATTGCTAACCCTAGATTTGGGGTGGAATTGGGAGATCACTATCCTTGTTGCTTTTCCTTCAACCTATCGACACCTTTGTGAATAGCTCATTTGAATATTGCTTTCTATCATGCTTTTCCAGAGTGCCATATATTCATTTCAAACTTTAAGCAGTACACAAAGGAATTTTAGTAGAAATCAACTTAAGAAAAATGCTAAAGTAAGAATATATTATCATTTGTATTCAAAATTATTGCAATTTTTTCTGGAGTTTGTTCTTATAATTGAGGCATAGTTTACATATAAAAAGGTACATAAAATTTAAATGTTTGATTAAATTTTGAAATTATATGCAACTGTTTAACCACCAACTAAATTAATATATATCCTTTTTACCACACCAAAAAATTCTGTTATGCCCCTTTCCAGTCAACCTCACCTACTATAATTTGTGTGGAAATTTGTGGTTGTACAATGTAATGTATTGAACATTAGTAGAGAAACATCTTGTCAGGGTCTACATCAAGCTAGAAAATAAAAATACTTTATAATGCAAAGAGGCAACATGCCTTGGTATAGTGTGAAATGGTAAAATTGTAATAATGCAGAGAAAAATAAAATTTATTGTGAAAGAACAATATATAAATAATAAAAAAATATTAATTCTATGAAGCACGCCTTAGCAGTCATGTGAATGCTAACTAAAAAATTCTCTTTGATTCAGCTAATTTAATAATTCATTCTGTATGATGATAGCTGAGAGTTTTCATCAAAAGTGGACTCAATTTTAACAAGAGAATATCTTTAATTTTTTATTAATTAAAAAATCACTGCATCTTTAAATTTTATTGTCTGGTGGGGTTTTCTGTGAGTGTGTGTGTGTACCATCTTATGTGGTACAGGTCAGATAGAGAAAAGTAACTGGAACAGGTGAGTTAAACCATTTTGTACCCACAAATATAAGTTTATAAAACAAGCCACTTGTTTGGATTACTATGGCAGCAAAACAAATTACACCAGAGTTATCAGCTAAGCACAGTGATTGAACTGAATCCAAGATAACAGATGGATATTTATTTTTCTAAATATTAGTCAGTGAGGTACTATTACTTAATTCTTAGTAATACTGTTTAATTGTACTGATAATATCAAATTTATAACTTAACATTTTTACACTAACAGTCCTTAGTATTTAAAGTCTTAAATTTAAAGTCATTACATTATAAATACAAAGAGAAGTTCAGTAATAGGGAGAATGGAGTGAGAATATCTAGCATATCTAACTAGAAAATAGATAGGATGGGCCAGAGGCTGTATTTGAAGAGACTCTGGTGGAAAAATTTTCAGAACTAATGGAATGAAAATAAGCTACAGATTCATCAAGACAAAAAAAATCTAAGCAGAGCATATTTAAAGGAGAAAACCACAGTTACTTATTTCCCATTTTATTTGCAAAACCTCAATATATAAATATAAGATTTTAAAAATAGCCCAGGGCTGGGAGACATTGTTTTCAAATAATTAACAATGAGACAGAGCTGACATGTCAGCAGTAACAGTAAAACATAGAAAAGAGAATCAGTGTTTAATATATGAAAGAAAATAGCAATTCAAAAATATATGTGCAATAAAAATGCCTTGCATGAATAAAAGTACAATTAAGGTATTTGCAGAGAACCAATATATGATAAAGTTTTGAAGAAGGTTGTATATCACTACAGGAAATTCTTAATGCCATGTTATCTATGGAAAGACACTGAAATGAAAAGAAATATATGTGAAGAGTAATTGTGTGATAATATCTAAGTTTAAAATCCTAAATAGCTTTTGTGCAATTAAACAAGGTAAAGAGGGCCTCCCCTGATGGCGCAGTGGTTGAGCGCATTGCTGTGAAGTTATCTGCAGACTCTGCAGCACGGGTTTGATCCCAGTCAGCCGTGGAGCTACCCACATGGTGCGCAGACCTCTTCTGACTTGCCTGCTGCTCCCCTCAGCAGTGTATTTCAGTCAGTCTGCCTGTTCTGTTCCCCACTCTGTCTCTGGTGAATCCTCTTACTCTCCCGCACATCTGGCCTGTACACTGGTCCTTATATAAATAAATCCTAAAAAAAAATCTGCACTTTCTTTTGAAAAAAAGATATTTTGCAGACTGTTGTTCTATAGGGATTTAGATTATTTTTTCTCATGATTAGAGTGGAGGTATTGGGTTTGTGGGAAGACCACAGAAGTGAAGTACAATTTCCATCACATCACATCAAGTATGTATACTATAAACATAATGTATCACTGCTGATGTTGACCTCTGTCACCTCATTAAGTTAGTGCTTGTTGGGTTTCTACACAGTAAAATGTATCATTTTTCTTCCTTTCCATACTGTGCTTTTTTGGAAGGAAGAGAGACATATTTATTGAAAAGGGAGTTAAGCTCCACTCCCATGAGGGCAGAAAATCAACATAAATTACTAAGAATTCTTCACCATAGGAGCTTTGTCTATCCTCTCAAAATTTTATTCCTATAATAATGTAGTTATGTTTTTAGAACTTAAGAGATAACTTATTTAATATCTTATATTATAATCAAATACTATTTTATTTTGTTGCTCAAATTTTTTGCAGTTCTAACCATTGTGAGTTCTTTCAATTGGCCTCTGTATCCCTTAGTTGTATCCCCATCACTGTGGGTTCTTTGTTTTGCTTTTGAGTATTCACTTAAATTCTGGTGCTAAAAGATACTTCAGACTCATCTTCTGTATTTTCCACCTTAGTCCTGGAATCTTTCATTTCTCCAAAAAGTCCTTTTACTTTTTATTAGTAAATAGCATGAAAAATCACTATTATGAGTTATTTGTCCTTTTTGCTACTGAGGTTATACTCAGCATTTTAGGTTTTTGCCATCATTTTGTAATATTTTAATGACAGATGGTACACATTTTTTGATATGTTTATTTGCAGTTGGTGTATCTACTTTGATGTGTTCTTTGGTTTGGTGTATTTTTGATCATTTGACTGATTCAAATGATTCAAAGAAGTCATTTTTTTCTAATTGTTAGGTAAATATCTGTTCACTAACCTACTAAATGTGGTAATTTTTATGCCACACTAGAAAACATAAGCAGAGAATTCAGTACTCTCAGAGTGTTACAAAAAATTGAATTAGTCTACAGAGCATTGTTTGACTAGTCTAAACATTTTCTTATATCTCATCTATTACAGTCTTTCACTTTTTTCCACTCAACATCTGGCAACAACTGATATTCTTACTCTGTATAGAGTTTTGCCTTATTGAGAATGTCATATAATTGGTATCAATAATTTGAATTTTTGTCAGACTGACTTTCACCTTAGCACTATTCATATAGACTCATCCATGTCTTTCAACAGCCTGATCATAATCTTTTCATCACTGAATAATATTTTATAATGTAGATATATTAAAATGTTTCTTTATTCACCTATTGAAAGATATCTTGGTTACTTCTAGGTTTTAGTCATTATGGAAAGGCAGCTAAATCACTGGTGTCAGGTTTTTGTGTAGACATGAGTTTTTAAATCAGTTGGGCAAATATCTAAGAGTATGACTCTGGATTAAATGGTAAGACTGCCTGTAATGTTGTATAAAAAACTACTAAACAACTTTCTAAAATGACTGTAAATTTGCATGCCCAATTTTGCATGCAAAATACCAATTATGCTATCTACTTGTCAACATTTTGCATTATCACATTTAGATTATAGCCATTGTAGTTGGTATGTGGTATTTACTGTTGTTTTAACTTGTATTTATTTATGCTATATGATATTCAGCTTCCTTTCATGTGCTTATTTGTCATTTATTTATTTACGTCTACTGAAGTGAATTGTCTATCCTTGTCTTTTAAACAATTTTTTTAAAATTTGAATTGTTCATGTTCTTTAGTTTTAAAAATTCTACTATATTTTAGCTACAAGTACTTAATCAGATATGTGCTTTAAAATATTTTGTATTTGTCTGTGATTTTTCCTTCTTATATTGGTGTCTTTCAAAGATCAGAAAATTTAATTTTAATGAGGTCCAGTATACCATTTTCTTTCCATTTGTGTATCTAAAAACTTGTCACTAAAATCATAGGAATCTCTCTTGGTTTTAATTTTAGAATATATTATAATTTTCCATTTTATTTTTAAGTCTATAATCTGAGTTAATTTTTTTGTGAAAGGTGGAATGTCTGCATCTAGATTCTCTTTTATTTGCATATGAAATTTTAATTGTTTCACTACTATTTTTTCAAAAGGTTATCATTTTACTATAAAATTTGTTTATTGTCAAAAATCAGCTGATTATCTTTGTGTAAGTCTATTTCTTACCTCCTTCGTCCATTACACCGATATATTTGTTTATCCTTCTGCCAATACCATACTCTCATGATTATGTTGCTGCAAAGTAAGTTTAGAAATTTGATAGGGAATCCTCCAGCTTAATTCTTCTTTAGTATTGTACTGGCTTTCTAAATATTTTTCCATTCCATATAACATTTATAACTAGTTCACTGATATCTACACAACAGCTTGCTACAATTTTTGTTTTGTTAAATCTGTAGATCATATTTTTCAAAATTTATTCATGTTGTACAATAAAATAAAAAATACTAAATTCAAAAAAAATAAGTAAGGGAAATTACAGGCAAAGTTAAAGGCCAAATGAAATAGACTAGACAATATTAATGAAATAATTAAACAAATTAAAAACCAAATTTGGTACCACTAAAAATCAAGTTTTGAAATATATAGACAAAAATTACTTAATTGTAATTAGTATACTTATTAAAATAACAAGGCTAGAGCAATTAGAATGGTACACAGATGCAAATAAAAGGTAATGTAGTGTTTGAATATTTAATGACTGTGTATTTGAAAATAATGAAAAATAATAGTACCTAGAAAATTTTAAAACTATACAAATTCATTGCTGTATTCTAGAATTATTCCTTTGGTGGAAATAGATATTTCAGGAAAGTTTGATTTAGAAAATTCTCAAAAGATTTATGTAATTTTGTTATCTATTGGACATTACAAGAAATAGTTCAAATACAAGAAAAGAAAAAAAGCAATGAATTAATAGAGAAAAATGTAAGACTGACCTCAAAATTATTTAAAGCCTTATTAATACTTGAAGACAGTGGAGCAATTTACAAAGTTTCTAGGGAAGTCTGATCTAAGTATATCACAAGTCAAGGTTTTTAGCAAATATAAAGACAACAGACAGATTCTCAAACATGAAAGAAAAGGTAGAGTAAAACATGCTTGTATACAATATTTTAAATTATACATTTCAAAATATATGCATTTTCTGATATATAAAAATAAAGAACTGAGTAATGGAAAAGCCATGTAATAGGCCAAATATGACTACAGATTCATTTTAAATATAATACAAATACAAAACACCCATAAGAATTGTAGAAGATGGCATGCAAATGTTATAAAACTTAGGCAGTATATAAACAATAACTTAATAAATGATTGAGAATAAGTTCATATCAAAAAAGATGTTTTACTATAAAACACTGTTAAAAGAAATAGAAGAAGACACAAAGAAATGGAAAGACATCCCCTGCTCATGGATTGGAAGAATAAACATTATTAAAATGGCCATCCTACCAAAAGCAATATACAGATTCAATGCTATTCCAATCAAAATCTCAATGGCATTCTTCAAAGAAATAGAACAATTATTGATGAAATTCATATGGAATCACCAAAAACCCCGAATAGCCAAAGCTCTACTGAAAAAAAAAGAATGAAATGGAGGCATCACACTCCCAGACTTCAAACTATACTACAAAGCCATAATCATCAAAACTGCATGGTATTGGAACAAGAACAGACATACAGACCAATGGAATCGAATAGAAAATCCAGAAATAAACCCACAGATTTATGGTCAACTAATCTTTGACAAAGGAGCAAAGACTATGCATTGGAGCAAAGAAAGTTTGTTCAATAAATGGTGCTGGGAAAACTGGGTCGCTACATGCAAAAGAATGAAGCTTGACCACTACCTCACACCATACACAAAAATCAACTCAAAATGGATTAAAGAACTAGACATAAGACCTGAAACCATAAAATACATAGAAGGAAATATAGGCGAAACACTACGGGATTTGCACATCAAAGACATCTTTACAGACACATCACCCAAAGCAGTGATAGTGAAGACAAAGATAAACAGCTGGGACTACATCAAATTAAAGAGCTTCTGCACAGCAAAAGAGACAATAACAAAAACAAAGAGAAACCCCACCAACTGGGAGAACATTTTTGCACCCAACACTAATGATAAAGGACTGATCACAAAAATCTGCAAAGACCTGATGAGACTCAGCAACAACAAAGGAAATAATCCAGTCAAAAAATGGGCAGAAGAGCTAAAAAGAAACTTCTCTGAAGAGGAAATGCAAATGGCCAACAGACATATGAAAAAATGTTCAACATCACTTGTAATCAGGGAAATGCAAATCAAAACTACCATGAGATACCATCTCACACCAGTGAGAATGGCACATATTAAAAAACCTAGCAACAACAAATGTTGGCGAGGGTGTGGAGAAAAAGGAACTCTTCTGCACTGTTGGTGGGAGTGCAAACTGGTCCAACCACTATGGAGAGCTGTGTGGAGATTTCTGGACCTACTAAACATAGAGCTTCCATATGATCCAGCAATTCCACTCCTAGGTATTTACCCAAAGGACACAGAAACATCAATTCCAAAGAGCACCTGCACCCCTATGGTTATAGCAGCACTGTTTACAATAGCTAAGCTTTGGAAACAGCCCAAATGCCCAAAAATAGATGACTGGATCAAGAAGATGTGGTACATATATACCATGGAATATTACTCAGCATTCAAAAAAGATAAACACATGCAATTTGCAGCAACATGGATGGCGCTGGAAGGGATCATGCTCAGCGAAATAAGCCAAAAAGAAAAAGAAAAATACCGGATGGTCTCACTCATAGCAGGAATCTAGAAAACTTAAATAAGGGACCAGGAAAATGAATATAAGAAAGTGAAAATCAAAATCAACAAAAAACTATGAACCAGAGACACTTTTTGGGGGGTGGGGGGCGGGAGGGGAAGGATTGGGGTCAGAATGGGGCGTTTGCAATTGTATGGGGGAATATAAAAATAAAATTTAATATTAAAAAAAATAAAAAAAATAAAAAAATAAAAATGTTTTAAAGACCTTCAGATTTCATAATAGCTATTTCAAACCTATTTCAGGCACTTTCAAAATATTTATTCTAGTTTAATATTATCTATATGTTTTCTATTCATATTTTCATCTTCCCCTTTATGTATTATACAATGGAAACATCTTCTATAGAGAGATAAAGAGTTCTCTAGATATTCCCAATATTTATTATGCTTACATGTGAATGGCAGCATTTTAATTTTTTATAAGCTTTTCTGATCTTTTTTAAAAATTTATAATTTGAGTGAACTTTAAAATAAAAATAGAGAATTGTTTTAAGTGGAGACTAAAGAAAAAGTTATTAAAAATATATTGACAGGTCCTCTCTGGTGGCGCAAGGGGTTAAGCACCGCACTATGAAGCTGTCCGCTGCCTCTGCAGCATGAGTTCTATCCCCAGCTGGCCAGGGAGCAACCCACATGGCGCAGCAGACCTCTCCTGTCTCAGCCGCTACTCCCCTCAGCAGTGTATTTCAGTCAGTCTGCCTGTTCTGTTCCCTACTCTGTCTCTGGTGAATCCTCTCGCCCCCTGCATCTCTGGCCTGTACCCCAGCTCTTGTATGCATAAATAAATAAATCTTTTATATATATATATATATATATATAGACAATGGTTAACTATGTCAAGTAAGATGGATGATTGTTTTCTTCTTCCTTTTTCCCTTATGTAGCTATATGAATAATAACAAAATATTTTTAAGAAAAGCTGAAGTATGTTTTCCCTTCAAAATTCTGCTCTTCGCAAATCTTAATTATTTATATTAAAATTCATTGTTGGTTTTCCATGTAAGAGCCATACATTTGAAGAGGAATTAGAAAATGACCTTATTCAGGGACAAGATCCAGGGCAGTAAGGCCATTATCGAAGAGCTGGCATGTTTCTTCTTAACCCTTCAATCAATCCTCATAGGTGACTGTCCAAACATAAAGTGAGTTTTATCCCCCAAATGCTGTATGCAGCTGTTTTTTCAACCTGAACAAATAATCTCATATTATGTATATTTACTTATTTGTTCCTTTTTTAATTTTCTCAGGAATCAATTTTGTTTTTATTTATACCTTCAAAATGCTTAACTAACAATTATTATTTAACTAACAATTATTTTCAACTCATAAACTTAAAAACTGGCTTCGGAGAGAGGAGATAAATGCTCACTAACATCATATTAAGTAATTGATTAAATACTGATTTTTTTTTTGCTACATATAAATATAAGGAGTATAGCACCAGGAATGAGATAGATCTATCCCATATATGAAATTCATTGTGAATTAGAACTTTAGAAAGATGTAAAATATATTTTGAACAGTGAGCATTGACATTCTGAGCTAGTTCATTCTTTTTTAATCCAAATTCTTAGCAGCCTGTAGCAGCATTTCAGAAGCACTACAATTTCTGCCAATAACCTTTCACCAAAAAATAATTTCAGTCAGCATTATCACCCAATGTAACCAACAGAAACCAGAAATCCACTTCAAATGCCCTTCAAATTGCTAAAAGATGAATTCAAGGGGATATGAAATGTAAAACTCCTAAGATGAGGCCTGACTTTGATACTTGCTTGGTCTGATAGAGTAATTTTGTCTCTATATAGATCTCACTGTATAAGAATAAGGAGGGGGACAGGAAGCAGTAATGTGTCACCTTATCTAAATAAGGTACCTGTCATTTCTGGAATTCTGTTTAAACTATGATAGATGTTCTTATTCAAAAAAAGAATCTCTTTTCTCCTTAGAAAACAGGTTTTTTAAAGGGATACAGTGAATCTACACGCTTTGTTCTTCCTGGCAATACTATGAGCAAAGGAAACTTAAGCCTTGATTAAAAAAATTCTAAAATTTAGAGGGAAACACACAAACCACCCACAGTGGGTCAACCAAGGAGAGAATTTCTTTAATGTGAATGTCAAATTGTCTCACCATTATTTTCTTTTTCCCATGTATTACCCTTGATATTTTTCACTGTATTTGTTCATACATTTGATCTACTTTTTATGTCCTGAAGAAATATGGATTACAGTTTTTTACAACAAAACATGTTAAGCAAGTTTTTTGACCAAGCTAGATCTGGCAAGAAGTGAAGAAATTCTTATGAGATAATAGATGAGTAGTACCAGGAGATCAGTTATTGTTTCTTGTCAAGCTACTCGAGAACAAATTCTATAATCCTATAGAAAATATGAGTTAATTAGAAATCCATTCCCTTAACCACATTCCTTTATAGTGCTGATCAAAATTTGGACTAGTGATGTACAATTTTCCAATCATTCATCCTCGCTTTCTTGCTCTGTCATGGCTGAAGGTTCATATGCAAAACAAGTCAGGACAAATAGTTAAAACCTCAGATAATTCAAATCTGGAACACGGATTTAGGAGCAGGGAAACTGATTAGGATAATGAGCCTATAGTTGGTAGCCACATTTGTAAAGTTTGAATTTTGCTTCAGCACATTTAAGACAGTAAAGATGAATGGCCATGCATATGTTTGCATTACTCATTTGAGGAATGTGAATAGTATCTTATCTTTAAAATAGCTGAAGAAATAATGTGATATTGAAAGTTATCTATAATGTCATATTCAGTGGAAATTTAATGAAAATAATAAATCTAAATTAAAAATTTAATGTCTCATTGATAAAATTAAAAGAAAATAGATGAAATTTAATGATATATTTTATTAATTCACTATTTATAAGACATCTCCATTTCCAGTTAGTAAGTGGTGAAATAAAGACCTGACTTTTATTTGTGTGACTACAAAATTGGTCAGAAGGAAGCTAAATAATTTATAAATATAAACTTATAATATGCTTCCAGTAAAAATTTAAAGTAGGGCCTCCCCTGGTGGCGCAGTGATTGAGCGCTGGGCTGCAGAGCTGCCTGCAGCTTCTGCAGTGCCGGTTCGTTCGCCGGCAGCTGGCGAGGGTGCCACATGGCGCGCAGACCTCTCCTGCCCAGCCCTCTGCTCCCCTCAGCAGTATATTTCTTCCTTAGTCTGCCTGTTTTGTTCCCTGCTCTGGCTCTGATAAATTCTCTCACCCTCCCGCGCTTCTGACTGTGCCCAGTGCTTGTATAAATAAATAAACAAACCTTTAAAAAATTTTTTTTAAAATAAAGAACTTGCACAACTTACTTGTCATATTTGAAAAATAGTATATTGAGAGGCAGTATAGGCTAATTGTTAAGAATCTAATATCAAAGCAAAATTGGCTGAATTCAAATTCTACTTTCAGAACCTACTAACTAACGCCCATGGACCTCAATTTTCTTTCTACAAAATAAAGATTAAGGGCCTCCCTGGTGGCACAGGCAGTTGAGGGCCACGCTGCGAAGTTGTTCGCAATGCAGCCTCAGCAGCGTGGGTTTGATCCCACGAGAATCCCACATGGCTCAGCAGACCTCTCCTGGCTCGCCTGCTGCTCCCCTCAGCAGTGCATTTTGTCAGTCTGCCTGTTCTGTTCCCCACTCTTGTCTCTTGGGAATTCTCTCACCCTCCCAAGCATCTGGCTTGTACCCCAGCTCTTGAATAAATAAAATAAATCTAAATAAATAAATAAATGATTAATAATAGTACCAACTCATAGGTCATGTGTGGATTAAAGATTTTGCTATATTTAAGTACATGTAATACTAAACTAATACATTACTCATAATTAGTTTATGCTAGTATTGGTTATAAGATTGATATATGAATAGAAAATAGCCCTCCATTTGAGGACTCATTATACAATCAACAACAACGGAAAAGGAGCAAAATTATCACTTCCTCAAATATTATATAGGAATAAAATTGAAGAGCCTCCCCTGGTGGCGCAGGTGGTGATATAAACTCAGTGCTGTGAAGCTGTCCACAGCCTCAGCAGCGCCGGTTCAATCCCCGCTGTCCGGCCAGGGTCCCACATGGCGCAGCAGACCTCTCCTGTCTCACCCGCTGCTCCCTCAGCAGTGTATTTCATCAGTCTGCCTGTTCTGTTCCCCGCTCTGTCTCCAGTGAATCCTCTCACCCTCCCACGCATCTGGCTCCTACCCTGTTGCTGTATAATAAATATATAAATCTTAAAAAAAAAATTGCAATGTAGTTATTACATATGTCATTTATACATTCTTAGATTTTTCTCTCCTTCAAATAGCCCAAAACCTAAAGCTGTGCCTTTTCATATTTCTTTTTCCTCCTGTTTCTTCTTTCCCTTGTGAAGAATATTAAAAATGTTGCATGAAAGTGCATTATTTCTGCCTTAGTGGGTACAGAAATTTCTAACAGAACAGATCCTTGAAAGTTCAAAGAATAATTTGGTCAAATCTTTTTTGAACTTTTTGGCTCTAGAAAAGAATGACATTGTCGTTCAGCCACTTTCTATGTTAAACTAAAGCATAACTTGGATTTGTATCTAATGAGATGGTTTATATCAAAGCTCTGGTGCTTTATCTTTTAAAATATATCCAAACCTTTTTGGGTTTATCAAATAAGAGATGAATAGGAATGAAGGAAAAAATTCCTTATCTCTGTTGTTGACATTTAAAGTATTCTGAGTTAGGTGACTTTTAGAATATGACATTTTGATGTTCACTTAAGTATTTGAAATGGCAATTAGGAATCTGGAAGTTGTAGCAAATCATTATTTAATTATAATTCTCACTCTCAACTGGTAACATTAGACTAAAACATTCCTTAAAATATAAAGAGGGAAATATTTTTTTATTCTGATCTGTTCTTTGTATTCTCAACTTGTCAGTCTTTGGGAGATTTAAGTATTTGTAAGAATGTCAACTGAATTAGGGGCATAAAAAGACTAGAAAAATTAAATTTGGGAGAAATGACAATTAAAACGAGATATCCTAGAACAATGTGATTTCAAATATTCTTTATTACCCTGTGATTGTGTAAGTAACTGTTACTACCCAACAGAAAGATTAATTCTTTACGGAGCTGTAATTCAGGTTTATTCTAAAATGTAAGAGCTGTTGCCACCAATGAGAACTAAAATCAGAGGTTAAAAAGCTAATGGTGACATTGCTAGCTACTACAGAAATGTCTTTAAGAATTAATAGTTGTGGGCCTCCCCGGTGGCGCAGCAGTTGAGCGCTGGGTTGCGAAGCTGCCGGCGACCTCTGCGGCGCTGGTTCGATCCCCGGCTGCTCCCCGGCCACCACAGGAGGGTCCCACATGGCGCGCATACCTCTCCTGCCGCCCGCTGCTCCCCTCAGCAGTGTACTTCGGTCCTTCTGCCTGCTCTGTTCCCTGCTCTGGCTCTGGTGAATTCTCTCACCCTCCCGCGCTTCTGACTGTACCCAGTGCATGTATAAACAAAATGAACAAACAAATAAATAAATAAAACATGCCTCTATAAAAAAAAAAAAGAAATAATAGTTGCAAAAAATTAAAAGATCAAAATGTACTCTGTTGAAATTTCATTGGAGGATCTCTCTTCTCCCTTCTCTTAGAATATCAGAACAGGGCCTCCCCGGTGGCGTAGCGGGTTGAGTGCAGCGCTATGAAGCTGACTGCAGCATCCACAGTGCCGGTTCGATTCCCAGCTGGCCAGCGAGAATCCCACATGGTAAGACAGACCTCTCCTGTCTTGCCCACTGCTCCCCTCAGCAGTGCCTTCTTTTGTCTGCCTGTTCTGCTCCCCGCTCTGTCTCTGGTGGATCCTCTCACCCTCCCGTGACTCTGGCCTGTACCCCAACTGTTGTGTAAATAAAAAATAAATCTTAAAAAAAAAAGAACATCAGAACATATTTTAAAAACTGATAATCATCTTCTTCAACAACAATGAATCTTGAATTGGCAAAAGCATTTCATTGTTGGAAAGCAAAATTAAATAGGAGATCTACAAATTAGATAAATTTGAGGACAACTGAAATTATATTTTTATTTCCACACAATTTTTATATAAAGAGAAAGCTAATCTTTTTTAAAGGGATGAACCCTTTTGATAGGCTTCCCAAAAATGTTTCACTTGGACTTATGCATCTGCATTTTTGCAGAAAATATCAGGGAATGCACGGTCCATTCATGGACTCCATGTTGAATATACTTGTTCTATTGAAGTGAGGTAAATGTGGTTTGTGCCTTTAGCAGAAAAGATGAACAATCTAAATTCTCTGAAAACAGGGCCTCCCCGGTGGCGCAGCGGTTGAGCGCTGGGTTGCGAAGCTGCCCGGGGCCTCTGCAGCTCCGGTTCGATCCCCGGCTGCTCCCTGGCCACCAGAGGAGGGTCCCACATGGCGCACAGACCTCTCTTGCCACCTGCTGCTCCCCTCAGCAGTGTGCTTCGGTCCTTCTGCCTGCTCTGCTCCCCGCTCTGGCTCTGGTGAATTCTCTCACCCTCCCGCGCTTCTGACTGTACCCAGTGCATGTACAAACAAACAAACAAATAAATAAATAAATACATGCCTCTTTAAAAATAAATAAAAATAAAAAAATAAATTCTCTGAAAACAGAATGCTGTGACTGTTGAGTTAAATTCATTGCAATCTTCACTTTGTTGATATATAACAATCTTCTCAGTTGATATCTAACAGAGCAGTTAATATGTTGGACTTCCAAGACCTTTTCTAAGGAAGAAAATATTTAGACTCCTCATAAAACTGCTGTTGCTAACAGTTGCTATAATTCACTTTAATGTAGTAGAAATCTAGACAAAACATTCAAATGACAGTTTTTTTATTGGACTGATGCCTTTTAGACTGACATATAGAATTAAGAAATTTAGTTCTCTTGCATAAAACTATCTGGCATATTTTGAGGGCAATGATTTGCTAATGTAAGATCTGCTGCCCAGAAATTACATGACTTTGTATAGACAATCATAGATTTATTTCCCCCTTATATTAAAGTACAATGTGATAATATAAGGAAGTCTGCTAATAGAAAGTAACAAATTAATTGAATCTTTTAAAGTCACTAAAAAATCTTATTTAGTGTATCATAATAAAAAAGTGAAGTTTTAATATCAATTATGATCATTTTAAATGCCAACCAGTCAGACATTTTAAAGTCTTATGTAGATTTTCTCATTTGGACTCTAGATTCCAGTGCTATATCACTCTTTGCTTAAATGTGCTGAGTTAAAAATACAGTCCTGATAAATTTACAGAGATTAAACCTGGGTCACCAATAACATTGAACCAGAGACAAATGGGATATTTTTAAAAGTTTGTCCTTAGCACCTTTTCCCACTTCCCTTGCATTATTCTATTCTTTGTGTTCCTCACCCTCATGGCTTCCTCATTTTTCATGCTACTCCCTTTTCTATGATAGAAAAGGTCCCCAATGACCCCAACACTATCGTTTCTCCCTGCATGAATGAGTAGATGTTACCTGAACTCTTTTAGGGTTCATCTTTGCTGCAAAAAGGGTAAAATTAAGCCAAAGTATTATGGAGACAATATTGAGAGAACCTTGCACATATCAATAGAATTATGCTCTGTTGAAAGAAACAATCAGCTAGTTAAAAATGTGAATTAGAACTAATATAAGATTATTTACTTTGGAACAGGAGCATATTAAGAACAAAGGGATGACGTTTCAAGAAGAAATAACTGAACTTTAGTTCAGATGTGTTGTTGGGAGACTATACCCCATACGGCCCACTTTTTACAAAGACCTGCTTAAGAGAGGAGTCTAAGCAAACACAAAAACTGGATTAATAAAATACATTAATCTTGGAACTTTTTTCTCAGGTTTAAATTATGTTTTTTTAACCCATCCATTGACAGTATCCAAATCTGCATACTTTGAGAAATGGGAGAAATACTGTTTGGTAAAAATCTCAAATCATAAAAGCACAAGAGAATGAAACATATTTGACTTACTGCATAAACTTTTTTGAACAAATGATTCAAAACAATAGAGAGGTAACAATATAAACAATATTAAAACTATATAGTCATTGACAAATTTCACGTTAATGTAAATGCAATCAACTATTAGGATCACTGTCCATGGCTAGGTAAAGTTTGCCTTGCAAAATATAAAAATTTACCTGTCTTATCCTAACAAGAGTAACTGTGGAAGAAGTACATGTTCAGGTAACATGGAAAAATGCACATGAAATTAGTTACCATCTGTAAACAACAGATTAAAGGATATCAGCAAACCATGAAAAAGACCTACATATTTTCAGTAAAATCTTAAAATATGAAGCTTCAAACAAGTGTCTATGTATTTTCAATTTCTCAAAATATTAAATCCTGCAATACTATGCCATTGATGACATTATTTATTTCAGGTTTTACCATAGGGAATATGATGTAAAAACATTAAAGAAAGGTACACTGAAACAGAAACTGCACAATTCATATATCTAGATAGATAGATAGATAGATAGATAGATAGATAGATAGATAGATAGATAGATAGATAGATATCTGTGAAATTTCATTTCTAATACCTTTCCAGTAACTCTAGCTGTGAAATAGAAAAGGCAACAGTTTGTGAGCCTTATTTTCAATCATCTTGAAATGCCCTTTGCCCTAGTAATTTACTTTTCTAGCACTGCATGCATTTTAAATAACAGCTTTGATAAAATGTGAAAGATGTTAAAAAGTAAAATGCACATATCATGCACTAAAGAAAAATGTAGAGAGGAATTGAGGTCATTCAAATTCTTGGTAAAAGGTTTATAACTCATAATAATGATCATGACAATGAAAAGATGGCATATGGTGTATAAGTGATGTCATTCCTTTGATTGGATAGCACAGACCTAGTGGAAGCAATTGTCACTGCTGTAAGTAAAATTTCCTAAAGTCAAGTCACAACATAAAACAAACATAATCATCATAATAACAAGTGGTCAGAAATGGCACATTAAGAAATACAAATGTCTCTTATTGTTAATTTTTTTTTCTAAATTGACTTTTTGAGCTCTAACTACACAAGTCACATTTTCAGAGCATTTTAATTGTCTAAAAATGGATGCTCTACTTATTCAGATGATACTAATTTATGATCGCTACCCTAAATTACAGTAAAATTTCTGCCTTTTTACCTCCTAAGTTCTGCTATTCCTACCTTTTCCCCAGTAGACTTACGTGGTTCAATATTTATCACAGTGGTATTTGAGCTTAAAAGTTCCCTCTGCTGTAATTGTGGGAAATAAATAATAAAAAATATCACAGGACACATTGCAAGTAAGGATTCTTTATTAACCTGGGTAAGAAAAATTCTCATTGGAGTTCAAGTTATAGCATCAAAGAACTATGTAAAAACATCTGCCTGAGATAAAATTACTTCAATAACTGTCATTGCACAGACCAGTAAAATGAGGCTGAGAATGTTAAATAGTTTTCCTAAGGTGTCAGAATAAAATTCTAATAAAATCAGAATGAGAAATGTAGAGAGGCTTGAGGAAATTTCTGGATTTTCTGACTTTATTATTATTTTATCTCTTCTGATCATAACTTGACTCATTTGACTACAAAATTATTTAATCTGGCTTTTCTGAAGTGTTGTTTTAGAAACAGACCATGTAAAAGTAAAATTAATCCTTACAACAATTATATTAACTAAGATTTTTGTGTACTGTGTTTTGAAATGCGTTTCTAGTTTACTTGATTTAATTTCTATGTGTACTATAGAATATAATTGTACACCTTTTGGGAACAAACTGTGGCAATAAATATATCCAGTAGCAGCATTTACTGGACAGCATTTTATTGCTGTAACAAAAATAACATGATTGTTATTGTCCTCACCAACAACCCCAAGTTTAAAGTTTTAACTACATAGTCTTTTCGTATATTTTTAGGGACTATGACTGTATTTCATAATTTTTTTTCTATATGATGTGCTTTCCTATATAAGGAGAAAATTGTTATATCATTAATATGATAATGTGGATTAAAGTTTTCAAAGAGTTCAGAGTATTGAAATATATGCAAAAACTTAAAAAGAAATCCCTGTGTATTTCATGGGGTTAGAGACCATTGTCCTATTTTCATCTACTTTATCTTTAACCAAGATCTCTGCATTTATATCCTTGAATCTTTCTTCATACATTAGTATCTTAGCTTTTTAATCATATTTGAGAATCTTTACATATAAGTCTCTCAAATTTCCCTGTTCCTGACTATGATTGAAATCAAGATCCAAACCAAGTGTAAAAAGTTTCTTATAGCACTATTCCAGGACAATTTCTTTTTCCGTTTATTGTATTAGTTTCTCATTGTGTTGAAACAGCCTATATATTGTCCACTGTGTTTGCATAAGTCTCTTTTGGTATTTTTCTTATCAGGTATTTCCATCTTTCCCAGAAGATGATTTTATTTCTGCTCTAAGTCTAATAATTTAACTTCACTTTATATTGCTGTCTGCCTCTTCTTAGTTTAGTAGTGTGGCAGGTTTTTTACTCTGATTATTCTACATAGTCTCTGCTCTTAAAGTGGAATGTAATTTTTTTTTAAATCCTATACACATTACTTTTTAAAATCAACTGGAAAATATATTTTTTTTCAAAGCATGCCACTCTTTTTTCTATGATTCTTTAGTAATATTGCTGAGAAATATGATTCAAACTTATGAAAAATCTTTAAATATTCTTTTTTTTTAAGATTTATTTATTTATACAAGCACTGGGTACAGTCAGAAGTGCAGGAGGGTGAGAGGATTCACCAGAGCCAGAGTGGGGAGCAGAGCAGGCAGAAGGACAGAAGTACACTGCTAAGGGGAGCAGCGTGAGCCATGTGGGACCCTCCTCCGGTGGCCGGGGAGCAGCCGGGATCGAACCGGTGCCGCAGAGGCTGCGGGCAGCTTCGCAACTCAGCACTCAACTGCTGTGCCACCAGGGAGGCCCGACTTTTTATAATTAATATATAGCAGGCTTTTCTAAAGGTGTCTAGAGATAGAGAGAGATAGAGTGGGGAAGAGAATAGGGAGACTGACCGAAATACACTGATGAAGGGAGCGGCAGGCGAGACAGGAGTGGTCTGCTGCGCCATGTGGGTTTCTCCCTGGCTGGCCGGGGATCGAACTCGTGCTGCAGAGGCTGTGGACTGCTTCATAGTGCGGTGCTTAGCCCTTTGCGCCACCAGGGAGGCCCTAAAATGCTAATTTCATCTAGAGATATCCTCACAGATATATCCAGAAATAATGTTAAGCCAAATACCTGATCCAGTCAAATTGACACATAAAATTTACCGCCATGAGAATTTTCCCTAAGATTTCTTGGCAGGAATCCAAAATGTAAGATAGATATACTAAATAATTATTTGTTAATGAATTTTTCAATATGCCGGCCTACCCTCCAGAAGACTATTTTCTAAGATTATGTAATATAATATCTTTCCTCAAAATGATTACTGTCATAACAATACAAATATAGATAAAGATGTCATTACATCACCCCATTTTTTATACAAAATATTTTATATGGCTTGGGTATAAATTTCAGGAAAAATTTATAGAGACTTTAATGCCACTTTTATCTTTATAAATCAGTGAATATGATTTTAGTGTTACCATAAAAAAATACAATGCACCATTCCCACTTTCAGGATATTTTAAACCACATACATTACTAATCTGAATGTTTTTGGTTTTGTGTTTTTCGGTTTTTGTGTTTTGTTTTTGTGTTTTGTTTTTTTTTTTTTACTATTCAGAATGCAGCAGGATAATTGGAATAACTACGAATATGCTTAGTTGTAAATTGTATTCCTAAAATGTAATAATAGACACACTTCTAAAATTATATAGCCGTCCCTAAGAATTCATAAACAACTTGAATATACAACTCATTAATTTAAATGCATCCATAGATAATTATAAAAATACAGAAATGCATACCAGTAGTAAACCATGAAACACAATTAGTTCCCCTATATTACGCTTGGAATACTATAGGCTCTTACTCAAGAAAGCCCTAGACAATAGTGTAAGTATAACTTTCCTATCAGAAGTGAGTAATAGGATTACATTTGATGTGATATGTACTTTAACAGGGCTTCAAAATAATGTTTACCATGGAGTCTTTATATCCTTAAGTACTTCCATCCCTCTATGCTACTCATTAAAAATGTATTTCATATGACCAGAAGCAATTTTAAATAACCTCACAAGACTAAGGTTGTGTGGTTCAGTGGCATAATTTTAATTGCCTTAATTCAGAGATAAGTCCTATTTCCCAGGAGGGTACTTGTTTCCATGACTTGATAAAATGATAAATCTATTAATTTGTATCCTTGCAAACAGCAATTTTATCAGATAATGTATCAACATATTATATGCTGTGCAAAAAATCCTGAAGGCAAAACAGAGTGAAAACCTTTATTTTGCAGATTTTATTCTTGCACTGACTTTTACATTAATATGCAACTTAAATAATCTTTTTCATCATAAAAACCCGTTGGCAAAGCAGCAACTAAATTTCAATACCTTCACAAAGATGTTTTCTATCCATCATATGTAAAGAAAATAAAAATGAAATCAGAGTAGTACATTTGAAATATGAAACTCTTGGCAGCAAAAGGAGATATTTAATGGCATAAGTTTCTGATATTGTTAAAAGCTACATGTGAAATCACAAGGCAATGAAAAGAATCTTTTATAAGTCGGTTTGAATCTTGTCTTTGTAATAAAAATACAAGTTCAAATAAAAAGGAAAATATAGAGAGAGAGAGAGAAAGAAAGAGAGAGAGAGAAATTTTCATGAAAACATAATAAACAATTTATATTAAAAAATGAACAATGGAATATGGGGAAATTCAGAGTGAAGACAATCTGTTATTTCAAATCTTGGGTGACAGCCTATGAATTTCCAAGGTGGCAACCATACTGTAAATGCCTAAAAGAAAAGACATATAAAAATGAAAAGAAAGGGCTTAAATCAATAAACCCATCCAAATATAGGTTGGAATATGATAACTGATTCTTAACCTCAGAATCAACATAATCAAGAGTAGTGGAAACAAATTGAAAAAGTAACCCCTACTACATGGAAGTAATTGCTACACTACAAAACTATGTCCCCATTGTAGTCAGACCTTCTAATTTGTTGAGAGAATTTCAAGATCTATATTTTTATGTAAAATGTCCTTTTTACATTAAATATTTAACCTCTCAAATGCTGGTAACAGTTTGTTGCTTATATCAATGTCAAGCAAAACTTAAGAACAGTCTTGATTTTTGAGCTTCTCAAAAGTGGTCTGGGAATGATTACATGGTTTACTGTGATAGTTTCAAGAATTTATTCTGACAGATTTTTGCATAGATTACTATCTAAATGGCATTCCTCTTTTTTGGTTATAAGAATGTATTTTGGTTCAGTTGAAGTAGAAATGTCAGACACTTTGTGGTTCCCAAAATAAATTTAATTAGTGATAGTGTATATATGTGTATAAGTAGAGAAAAAAAAGGTGAAAATAGTTTTGAGGTGATACATATATTTCTTATAAATATTTATTTGGTGAATTTCTAGTTATACATGCAAACATATGATTCTAGGGTTTTCCCGTACAAGATAGGCAACAATAAATAAGAAATCACAATTCCTGGGAAATATCAGTAAGCTATACAATATTATCTATCTGTTCTCATGAAATGACACAAAATTGTGTTTAATACAGGTGATGGAGAACTGATAGATGATGTTATCCTTTTCCTTCTTGGGAATAACGTTCTGGAAAACTTTCCTTTATTTGAAAAAATACAAAGTATAATTTCCCAAGGAGAAATGTATTATGTTCCTTTATTATCTATGAAACTCAAACATGGTTGGATGTTCATGGTGAGTTATTAAGAGATTTACCTTGTGCCAACTCAGTATTCAAAGGAAAAAATCTGCCCAAAGGTTTAGGGTATGTGTTAAATGATGGTTACTGAAATTCAAATTTCATCAAAGCAGATATCTTCTGTAGAGCCATGGTCATAACTCTGCATCCTGACACAATTGCAGAATCCTCATAATGATACCACAATGATGCTTCTTAATGGAAATAAAATTGACATTTATAGTGAATCCTAAATTGCACTAACTAGTGAGATTGAAGTACTATATTTAATGGGAATTGAAATAGTTTCTAAAGTGCTAATAGTTTCAAGTATGCAATTCATAATAGAGAACAGAAAGAGCTCTTGCTGACAAAATAGGTTTCATTCTAGCATGTTTATCCAGCACAGTGGTCACAAGGTTGTGTGTGTTCAGTTGTGTATATATAGAGCAAAGGAATGAAATCAAGTAGAGGAATAATTCAGTGGAATACAGAATGTTCAAAATCTTTAAGTCATTTCAGACACTCCTTTATCAGGCTGCAGTGTTATAGCCTGACACTTTTTAAGAAATTCAGAAGGAAAAACCATTAGACAGTCTGATATGGCCAGAATGTATTCTAGGTTACTTTTGTCATAGGATGCTTTTGTTTGTTTTTCATTTGATTTTGGCTTTGTCATCACTCAGGGATGTTCACAAACTGAGTTATAGTTAGAGGACCTAAAATAGCAGAATAAAATGAGTAATTAAGTAAGAGAGAACTTTAAATCCATGACTCTCCTCTCATTGACATCACTAGGCCATGAACACCTGAATACAGGGCCAGGGATGGGGGTAAGGGGGTACATAAAAAAGAAAACAAAAACAAAATAAATAGCAGGAATGACAACAAAGATAATTCACCTGAAAAGCTAACAAAATACGCAAAGGTAATATGTTATGTCATTTACAAGCACCATACCTTCAAAAATGTCTTAGTGGGACACTTGCCATTAGCTACAAAAACCAGTGATATATGAAGACAAATGTTTGTGACATGAATTAAGAAAGAAAAGTACAGAGATACAAAAGTGTACCAATGAATGAAAAATTTCACCCACATTTTTTACCCCTGTGATTATAGACTATTAGATTTGTCATTGGATTATCACAACCCCATTGACTCCACTCATTTAATTAATAACTCTAAGTGCTAGAAGGCTGGTGTGATGAACCTTGTTTAATTATTTAAACCCTTTCTTTTGAGTTAGGACTTTATTCTTACAGATTTTCTCATAAATTTCAATTAATGCCATTATTTTTATTATTTTTCCTTCTTTGAAACTGCATTCTGGACCTCCTTATCTAAAATTTTACAGGGTTAATCATCATTGTTACACTTTCACATATTAAGAAAGTAAGAATAACTTGTGACATTTTGTAATTTTTTTACATTCTTTTATCTGTCATCAGTCTTAAAGTCAGTTTTCTTTTTCTTTTTTTTTAAGATTTATTCATTTATTTATACAAGAACCGGGGTACAGGCCAGATGCGCAGGAAGGTGAGAGGATTCACCAGAGACAGAGGGGGAACAAAACAGGCAGACTGACAAAATACACTGCTGATGGGAGCAGCGGGCAAGACAGGAGAAGTCTGCTGCACCATGTGGGACCCTCGCCGGCCAGCTGGCAGGGATCGAACCAGCGTTGCAGAGGCTGCGGTCAGCTTCACAGTGCAGCGCTCAACAGCTTGTGACACCAGGGGAGGCCCTTACAGTCAGTTTTCAAAAACCACATGTCAAAATGTGGTGGTAATAAAACCAGTTATCAAATGAGTTGTAGGTTATTGAGAACACTGAATTTCTCTCTCAAGTCCTAGAATAATACAGTTCTGATTTCTGAAATTCCAAAAGCTCAAGTTCATACCATTTCAGCTTTATGTTAAAGAAACTGGGGAATGTAATAAAGTACTTATTCAAGCATTGGATCAGATTGAGTCATGCTTCTTGAGAAAGACTTGGTCCTACCTATCAAAATACTGTGTCTACCCCAACAAATAAGTACATCAGCACATATTTTTATCAAATCTTTTGAATTCTAAAACTAAGTGTCAAATTTGCTACTCATATTCTTAACATTTAGATATTGCCACAATACAGAACTTTATTTGAATTTCAGAACCAAATCATACTAGCTTCATTTTGAATTATTTACTTTCTCATTCCTATCCAAATAAAGAAAAGAGCAAGAAAGGATGGAGCACAAGGTCTATGATTGTGACGATGGGTTCTTTGGTGGTGGATGCATTATAGCAACAATTCCTGAAAAGGATATCCTACATTTCTATAATGGAAACAAAGATGTAAACCAATACTAACTAACTAAAAAAAAAAAAAAAAAAAAAAAAGACAAAATTAACAGTTAAATAAAAACACACTAATTAATAACTAAGTTTTCCAACACCCATCATTAACCCCTTTACCTTAAAAAAAAAAAAAAATCATCTGAAGGCCTCCCCGGTGGCGCAGCAGTTAAGCGCTGGGTTGCAAAGCTGCCTGCAGCCTCTGCAGTGCCGGTTCAATCCCCAGCCGCAGGTGAGGGTCCCACATGGCGCACAGACCTCTCCTGCCACGCCCGCTGCTCCTCCTCTCATTGACATCACTAGGCCATGAACACCTGAATACAGGGCCAGGTTCTGCCTGTTCTGTTCTCTCCTCTG
The DNA here is from genome assembly GCF_964194135.1 of Talpa europaea. NCBI lineage: Eukaryota > Metazoa > Chordata > Mammalia > Eulipotyphla > Talpidae > Talpa > Talpa europaea. The sequence goes on along the minus strand of NC_140073.1, from coordinate 124,902,056 downwards.
GCTCTGGTGAATTCTCTCACCCTCCCGCGCTTCTGACTGTACCCAGTGCTTGTATAAATAAATAAATAAAATCTTAGGGGGGGGAAAAAAAACCAACAACAACAAAAAAATCATCTGATAGCTACCTGGATTATATATTATCCCAGTGCATTATACTTAAAACTCTCTTCATAAAACAAAATATATAATCTTATGCCTTGGCATTTCATAAAAGGGATACTTTAAAAATAGCAACATAAATTATGTCCCTGGTCCTTTCTAAAAATACATATTGCAAATGTCCCACATACCAAGATTCACCAAATAACCAAAACACTAAAACTCCTTATCATTTATATTAAATATCGCATTGTATTTTTTTCTTACTCACTTCAATAAATAATGAGATTGTCATAGCACATCAGGTTCCCTATGTGCCACAATTTCCAAGAGACTTAAATCTTTTATTTATATTCAGATAGTAGTTATTATAAGCCTGATTTCTGATTCATTACCGGGCTCTTATTCTTTTTCCTGTTTTAATGATATGCAATGCATTTGTGATTCTTTTTGTTGTAATTTAACTTCATTTTAGGAGGAATAAATATAATAATACAACAACTAATAAACATATCTAACATGCTCCAAATTGACTAAAGTTTTAGGATAAATGAGAAAATGAGAATGAATGTGTCAACAGAAAGTAAAACTGCATTCTAAAATATTTTATCAGGATGATTTATAAATGCCTTGAGTTATTCAAAATTTAAAATTAGTTGAATGCAACAAACATTTATTCAATATGCATTATGCTTGAAATTAGTGTGAGAGAGTTTGGGGAAGAGTCTAGAATCAGAAGTCAGGAAAAGCAGTTTCTATTCTGACCCCAACAGTTTTGGCTTTGGAGAAACAAACTACCTGAGCCTGTAGGTACCCTAAGCTACCTCTGAGTTTAAAAAGTTTATTTTTGAAAGCTTATGAAGATGATTAATACTTATGTGCTAAAGATGTATTTACATAAAGCAAAATGTAGATTTTTAAGTTTTAATTCATAAAAGTTTTTGATAACAAATTTTGGCACACAAAACCCCTTATTATGAATTTTGACACAACAGTTTCTAGAATAAGAGTTTTATCTGCATTTTGAAAAATAGTAAGATTTTTAATAAGAGGATATGCATGAGAAGACAATATACATAGAATAAACAATAGAAAAGTGAATACAAAGGAGGCAAAAGCTACATATAGATTTGTAGAACTATATGAAATGTTAAGTTCTAAGCACTGAGTATATGAAACTGAAGTACTGCTTCTAATGAAAATAAAATAAAATAACTTAAAATAAGTGTAAAATTAAGTCTAAAAGCTCACAAAATATTCTCATAAACCTGATGCCCCTTTTCTAGCTGTTATGGTGTCCGAAACATGTTCCTAAATATAATTAGTTTGAATGCTTGATAATTCAGAAGAGCGTATTTGTGAGGCAGTAATAGCATTCTTGAAGTCACTGGATGGCTATTATAAATATGCATTATGGATGTTTTATAGATAAGATTTCACTTATCATTACAAGGAAGTGGACTAAAAAAAAAAGAAATTGATACAAGGAATTAGAAACTGATGTCCAAAACATCCACTACATCAGAAACATTTTACTACCAGAAGCTATTGATTTATTTTTCAAATTCTATTATATTGAAAGTAAAACTATCTCTTATTTGAGTGTGAAAATGTACCATTTGAATGAAAGATAAAAACTGGAATAAATATGCATATTTAATTCAATAAATTGTCCTTAATTTAGTTGTATAACCATTTATGCTCATATTAAACAAACAACACTAAATTAAGACTAATTATGATAAATGTTTTCATTACATGTCACTAAAAGAGAAATCCTAATCACTGCATTAGACTATTCAATACATTACTTCCTATAGGGATGCTGATGTCCTGTTGAATATAAACTTCATATTTATCCACAGTGGATTATTAATGCCACTGAAACTGGCTGACAAATTTATAGGTTGTTATACTTCCATTTATTCAGAATTTCCTTCTCCCTTTGGAAAACAGTGGTTCTGGCTTTTCCTGTTTTCTAGAAGTCCATATGTGATGCCGTACTTCAAAGTTGTCTTGCTGATATGAGTTAAAAGGATGCCCTTGCATATAACAGCAAGAAAGCCTTTTTTCCTTTATTTATAATAAGTATCTTCATTTTCTTATTGATAGCTTTGATAAACATTTCTTGAATGTCTGTACCATTTGCTTGGGCTAAAATATGAAGGCAGAAATTATCTGCACAAAGCTCATGATAATTTGAAAAAAAGTAGCATTTTCATAAGCTTTCATTTAGTATCCATTAATACCACTGCTCGGATATTGGCATATAGTACTACATAATTAAGTTAATGTTTGTGGAGTGGGTGAATGAATGAATGAATAACATTATTTAAATAGATATTATGACTATGCTTTTAAACTGTTTTCATGATATAAATGTGACTCATCTGAGCCTTTCTTTTGGAATATTTGCAGTCTATTAGATTAGGAGGAACAGCAACATAAGTATTTTCAGTACAATTTAGTAAGTATAAACAAATTGATACGAGGGTCCTCAGCACACTTAAGCTACACATTGAAAGAGAAGACGTTGAGTTAGTGAGAACATGTTGGTAGGAAATATGACTAAGATGAATATTGAAATAAAATAGAAGAAGGACAAAGTGAGGAAAATATGATTCAAGTAAAAGGAAAAGCAGGAACAAAGGCAAGTAGACACTATATTTTAATGGAAAGCACCAAACAGTTTAATAGTATAAAGCTAAAGGAAAGAGGATAAACATCCAGGAGAATATGGATTGTGATTTACCCAACTCTAAGGTCTCTACTATGGACAACTTCCATGTCAATTGAATTTAAGGAATTTATAAAAAATTAAGAGGAAGTAAAAATGTTGTTTAACCCCCCACGGTTACAGCATGGAAAAATACTTGCCTTTAACATTTTGGTATATTGTTTTATAAGATATATGTTCATATTGTAAGAGTACATTTGGATACATATGCATGTATATATAAATATTTTACCTAATTCAAAATATATTATAGAGAGTTTAATATCCTCCTTAACTTTCAACTTTCAACTTCATTTCATATAATTATTATCAAGAGGTTTTCAATGACTGCATGACCTTCTATTACAAATATTATTTATTTTAACATTTATTTTTAAACAATAAAATACATGAAAAGAAACAAAACATGCAAATAACCATTCCCTGTAGAAGTGTGTGAGAAGTCAACACTACAATTTTCTGACCTTGAGTAGACTTTGAAGTCTTTAATATGAGCTAGCAAGGGACAAAATTAATATTGCAGGGCTGTGGTCATATGCTACCGAATAGAAGTGAGGAGAAGTTGTACTTCCATATTGCAATGTAACTGGCACAACCTATTTTCAGAAAATTTTGAGCATCTCCACAGCCAAAAAATTAATAAAACAAAAATGAATTTTTGGCTTCTGAATCTGCTAAAGTGGACTGCCTGGTATTCCCAAGCCGTCTGGTATGATTTGGAGAACTAGATTTTAAAATGTATAATCCTGTTAGTGAGCTATTATGCTAAGGAATTAGGGAAGAGTGCCATGTGTATCAGAGTGCAGTATTAATATCTTATTTTGTCTCATGTTGGTTCTAGCGAATTTTAAATTATTGGTTGAAATATTTTAGGAGAGTTATAGAAGACAAAGGATTGTTTTTATAAAACGTGTTGTATTCTTTGACTAATTTCATATTGCTATTCTCCAATATAATATGTAGAACAGGGGATAAATCCTATCATATTTTATTCTACTGAGATTTGAAACATATGAAGCAAAATTCAGATGTGTAGAATATTTATTTCTGTTAGACTAACATGTTGAGAATGGGACAAACCATATGCATTCTTGTAGTGCCAGGAAGGCACAGAGCAGGAATCTATGATCTGGGCAAACCAGTAAAGGAGAGTCCGGAGCCCTTTGTGGCTCTCTTAGGCTTTTATGGAGCTTTTACATGTAGTGCAGCAACCAGGTACACAGCAGGCAGGGGGGCCTGGAGGCCCACAGGCCTCTCAGCCCCAGCAAGTCTTCACTCTTTCCTCTTTCTCTCTCTCTTTTTTTCTGGCATTCTCCCTCTACACTCTACTTCTCTTGGCGGACATAAAATACTGCAGCCATGGCCCACAAGAGTATACAACACAACTGAAGATAACAATGTAACAAAATGCAGGGGCCCCATCAGGTAGGGCAATCCTAATGGCAGAGGGCAGAAAAGCCTGAAAATCATTTACCCTACAATTCTATAAATTCAAATTCTAGGTGTAAAACTTTAATATTATAACTAAGAAAATCTTCTCAGAAGAAAAGAAGATGGAGACTCTAATCATATACTATCATTTTATCAGTTAGCATTTGCTGCATTAAAGATCACTACAAAAATTTAGTAGCTAAAGACCAACCATTTCATTAACTCATTGGCTATGGGTAAACTAGACAGTTCTGCCTTTCTCATCCAGGCTCAACTGTACTCAATTTTATTTGCTTGTAAATATGCTGTCAAATGTGACTCGGAAAAAAAAGTTTGCTGGTTTTGGCTGTGCTTTCTCACACCTCTCGGGCCTTGACTGGAATGAATGTGCTGACTCTGCTTTCCACATAGTCTCTCAACCAATGATAAGCTAATTTGGGCTTCTTGTTTACATGGCAGCTGAGTGGGGTTTCAAGAGAGCAGGCCATTCAGAAGCTTAGCCAAACTTTCAGGAATAAGAAAATAGACTCCACCTCTTGATGGCAGAAGTTGCAAAGTAACATTGCTTTGTGTGTTGATACAGGGTGGCATTTCTACTATCTGACAGTAACATGATCTTATTTTTAACTTATCTAAGTTTCTCTGTCAATTCTTTTTTTTTTTAATATTTTTTTAATAGAGGCATTTTTTTTTTATTTATTTGTTTATTTGTCTGTTCGTTTTGTTTATACATGCACTGGGTACAGTCAGAAGCGCGGGAGGGTGAGAGAATTCACCAGAGCCAGAGCGGGGAGCAGAGCAGGCAGAAGGACCGAAGTACACTGCTGAGGGGAGCAGCGGGCGGCAGGAGAGGTCCGCGCGCCATGTGGGACCCTCCTCTGGTGGCCGGGGAGCAGCCGGGGATCGAACCGGCGCTGCAGATGCCGCGGGCAGCTTCGCAACCCAGCGCTCAACCGCTGCGCCACCGGGGAGGCCCTCTCTGTCAATTCTTAATGACAACAACCATTTTTAATATTTGGCCTTTATGCAATTACTGTGATCAAAGTCTCGCATATAGCAGACATCCTTTTTAATGAGGCTAATACAGTAAATTATACAATTCATATAGCATTTCCCTTTTGAAAGAAAAAATAAACACTCTTTAGACTTATTTTATAACAAATAGCATTTATTGTATATCTTTTTTTTGAATAATGCATTAGGGAGGATCACAGTTATAATTAATCCATTATTTCTGTCATCCACAATAGTCATTTATAGAGACATTACCCAAAAGGGAGATATACAAGTACTAAATTGCTAAAAATATAGTTTCACCTATAAACTTGATTAACCCTATCAGTGGAAATCACCTCTACAAATGTGTGTGAAGATATTTTTGTTAGTAGCTTCCCTTTTTCCTATTCTTCTATAGGTAAATCTAACTGTTGTTTTCTTCTCTGTAATATCTTCTATTCCTCTGTTCTTGCATTTGATTCTATCTTCTCTTTGTTTTCTTTAATTTTACTTATTTCATTTTATCAAGTCATGACTAATTATTTTACAAATAAAAATGAGTCAGCTTTAAGAATAAAAAATTTATATTTGGAAATTAAGCCATGTATACTGAAAGCAGGTGACAGCTCAAAAGCTCTTGAAAATATCCATATTCAGAAACTCCAAAAAAGTATCCAGCTAACTTTATTCTCCCATGATGAAACCTGCTATACCTCAGGAAGAAAATCAGTGTCAATTAGCATTTATAATTCAATTTCTTTTAAATACATACAAGTGTTATAACATACTTTCCCATTTTTTATAAGGACTTAATAGAAATTTTTGGAAATCATAGCAAAGTATCATTTTTAACCTTGTTTCTAAAAGATTAATATGTTCACTTTTTCAATCATAATATCTGCAGCTGAACATTTAATCTACCATTGAGTTTTAAACTTGGGGGCTGACAATAGCAAATACATCTTTCATTCTAAGTATTATTACATTTTCCTTGGTATTACAGTCTAGTGCATTCAAAGGTTAAATAACAACTGGCAAGGGACATTGGACAAATGAGATGGTGAAAAGCTTTTTCCCTGACATTTAGATATAATAAGCAAAATTCAGTTTCAGTAATCGGGATCCATTTAATACCATATTTAGAAGATTGATACTTAGTGGTTTGTCAACTGGCATTTGCAAATAGACAAAAAGTTTTCTTTCTCTATTTTTAGATTCAGGCTGAAGAAATTCAATCTAATTAAAACAGAAACATGATATACCAATACATATGGAAAATATGTTCCCATATGATAATTTGAGTTAGTTTTTTGAGACAGCAAAATTGTATAATAAAATAAAATCATTTGAGCTTATTAGTGTTAACTTTTATTGCTGTACATAAATGTTATCTTAATTGTTATAGAAATTATAGAAAATATCAAAAGAAAATATTATAGTTTATCTGGTACAATAGTTATTATTGCTTTTGCTATTAGTTTTACTAAATAGAACAAGTTGATAGAAGAATAGCATAACTAAAGTACTAATTCTAATTCTGACATTAAATAGCTATGTGCTTTTAACTTAGAGTTTAGAGAAATTATCATATAAGAATGCTCTGAATCATGGAAGAAATTATCTGTTATAGGCAGAGTAGTCAAGATATGTTATAATTGATATTAGGTTAAATTTTCAGTGCTCATTATTTTTCATTAGTTCCTGCTTTTCCATGACTAAATGCTACTTTTTTTTTAGGTAGATCGTTTCATACTTCTACAAATTTTTATTATCCCACCACTACACCAGTAAAGCCCTAGTAATGTGTTGTTATATGGTGCAAAGGACACAGAGCTAACATGAAACCGATTTGTGTCACAGATGCTGACTCAGCAGATTGGCATCCAAGGCTGAGCCCCATTTGTAGGAAGTCAGGGACTTATACCCACTTTCAGTTTCTACAAGGTCCTGGAGTTGGGTTTGCATTGGCAGCTGTACATGGTCAGATATGATGTGGCTACATACCAAGAGGTGAGTTGTATAGTTGCATACCAAAGAGTGAGTAAAAGATCAGTAGTCATGGGACCACCTCCCCACATCCATTCTGCCTCATTCGGTACCTGGTCTAACATGAAGCAAGATTCTTACCAGGGACTGAGTTGCATGCCAGGAACTGAGCAAAAGTTTGTTACTAAGACCCCCAGGCTGCCTGTCTCAGGTCACCATGCTTCAGTGCCACTATAGTCTACTAGCAGGTCTCCTTTTTAAGTCTGCTCTATTGTCTTTATATATATATATATATATATATATATATATATATATATATATATATATTTGGCAAGTACACAAAAAAAGACAGGAAATGATATGTTTAAGGAAATGCGTTAACACTCAAAAAAATAGGAATGGAGAAATATAAAGGATTTTTGTCGGTAAACTTATATTTAAAGTTACTATAATTTTAAACATGACTTACATTTGCAATTACAAATTGAAGTATTTTATTCCTGAAAATAATTAAATTCTTCTACTATCCATATGCACATTTAGACTCCTTTGTTCTGATGACAGCTTCTATATTTGAAGGCATTATTACCAAAGGCATTAATGAATCTTAGTCGACATTTTTTTCTAAACCATTTATACAAATGCCACATCTGTTTTCTGCTATCAAAACCCAGAATTTTACAGTTGTCTCCTATTTCTCTATGTGTGGAATTCTTATTCTGACAAGACAAATGGGATCATCCACTAACTATAAAAAAGGTGACATCTCAAAAAGAAAGTTGCATTTTTTCTTTTCCTTTTGGAATTCAAATGGAGATACAAATTTTGAAAAAGAAAAAAAAAGTGTCTTCTTTTGTTTGTAATGGCTGACTGATAGAGCAAAACAGACCCCCAAAACTATAGTCACGGTTATTCAATCCTATTGTAGGAAGAACACTGAGGAATAACCTCCAAGCCAGTGGGTAGCACTCATAGCCAAATCAGTGGAAAAGGTGGATCTTTCCAGACTCCATTCCCTGACTCCTTCCTTGGAGGCTACGGGGAACTATAATAGAAGCAAAGCAAAGCCACCACACTGACCTTAACATAACTGCACAAAATCAGACCACTCGCTTTTTCTCATTTCCACATGCACCAAGGATCTGCTCAACTGATGCTGTCTGCTTGTAGGATAAAGAATATCCTACTAAGTGCTGGCCAGCCAATTTTCTTCTCCTTCTCTCTCTTAGCTCTCACTTTATGCACTCCTGATGTAAAACTGCTTTTTAGTCTTGTCCTGAATTCTTAAGCAAGTGGATATAAGGACTCATAAACCAGGTCATCCTCACTACCCCCCACCTCCAATCTCAACCCTCCTACCCCATTTGCCCTGCAGCACTATAGGTACTGAGGGAAAAATGCAATCAAAACTTTCACAATCTAATGAATTTTATCCAAGTTTATAAATAGGGGTGAAAAAGAGCATTAAGATTTAGGAGCCACTCAGGACAACATAAGACTGCATACTAATTACCTTATAATTTATAATTAATATTTTGTAGCTTCATTTATTTCTCTGATTAAATTATATTTAATCTCCTCCCTTGAGGTTTTAGGACTATCCAGCACAGAGATATAAAAATAGGAAGAATTCTGATTTATGGTTTCCTTGTACTTATCCCTTTATATTTTTAATCCAAATTAGTTCAAATATGTTCACTTCAGCAAATATTAATTGAAGGGTAATTAATTTTTAGGAACAGATTTGGGAGTACAAAGTAAAAAATAATTTTGTTGATACTCTGAAAAACCTCCTATCACTTCAGGAGAAACAAATAAAAGAACAATGCCAACAAGTTAAGAAAAAGAATGAAAGTCATGTATGAATTGACAGATGGATATATCATGAGCTGTCTGTTTCAGAAAAGGAGACAAAGTAGCATAAATAAAGGTACAGAGGTATGAGGTTCCATGGCATATTGAGAGAATTGTAAATAGTCTCCATGGTCAGTGTGTTGCAGACAATTAAAAGGGGAATGGCTATTCAAAATATGTGTCTGGAAATATAGGATGATATATATTAAAGATGACCTATGCATCATGGTTCGAAGCCTTCAATTTTTCTATATTTAATTAAAAATCATAAAACCCTTATAAAGGGGAGAGTTAGCAACTCTGAGTTTAGAAAAAATATATAAAGTTTACCCTGATGTAATACAGAAAACAAATTTTAAGATATAAGAGATAGGAGATAAGATTACCAGTTGAGAGGCTATTGCTAGATCAAGGATATCAATAGGTCTCATCTAGAAACATAGTTCTAAAATCAGCATGCTCATTCAAAAATGCTAGAGATTTTTTTTTTTTTTTTTTTTTAAATATGACCATTTCTTACCACAAAAGAGACTAAGTCAATGCTGGGGCTCTGCAATTTCATTGTAAACTCAGGACCATGCAGTTGCCTTCACTGGCCACATGGGACAGTGATTATGGGACAAGGGAGATAGTGAATCTGAGAGTTAATTAAGAGATAAAATCAGCAATTCTTAATCAGTAATAAGAAATTAAGCTGATGGAAAAGTTAAAGATGACTCCTTGCATCCTGTTTACTGACTTAGACAACTAGTTGTGGGATGATTTTAACTAAGAAACAAAAGGTAAAAGGCATATCTTGGGAATATCTATAAACAAGTGAAACTTTGAGAGGGCTGGATGAGAAGTGTATATATTAAGGAAAAGTCTGAAGAAAATTTACTTAATAATCTATAGAGGACAAAGGATATTCATTTTCTGTTTTCTAAGTAGAACAGTATTTGACTGGGCACTGCATAACATGATTAAAATAGCTTTGTGAAAGCTATTTTGGTGACTTAATGTGCAACACAATGGCTATCATACTCAAAAAAAATCCCCACAATTCTAAACAGATAACGTTTACAATAAATAAAACATTTCCTTCTAGAAAGAAGGGTATTCTTCATTATATTAAGACTGCCATCACAGTCCCCACAAGTTCTAGATAAAATATTATGCTGTATTTTCATTCTTCATATGCTCAGATTCAAACTGAAGGAAAATCACGTCCACAAAGCAACTTTTATTAACATGGAATTCTGAGTTTAAATGAGGGGTCAGGATCTGTGTCTCTTAGAGGAGGACAAGTAATGTGAAAAAGTAGGGCATATTTTAGGCATCCTGTTAGGGGGCCTGTGTTCATAGAGAACCAGATGCTGAGTCATTTAAGGACAAACTTGCCTGGTGCAGTGTTTAAAATGTAGTGTAACATAAAAATCAAAATCAACAAGCAACTGTAAACCAGAGACACACTCGGGTGGGGGAGGGATGGCAGTGAGAGGAAGTATTAGGGTCAAAATAAGGGGGGATGCAATTATATGGGGAATATAACCAAAATGAAAATGCATACATAGTGCAAAAATGAAAAATGATGTAAGAATTATATAAAATATTTTTTTTAATAAATAAATAAATAAATAATAAAATGTAGTGTAACGAACATCTCATCATGATCTACAGGGAATGAGCCTGGGAGCTCACAAACATACACACACGCATGGAAAAGACCAGGAGTTATGGCATGACATAAGTGGAAAAGTGGTAATCTGAGAGGAAAAAGTCAGAGAGAAATGTAATGGTTTCATTCAATGATTTGGGCATCTTGTTTTGTATGATTTCATCAGCTTACACTGAGGACTAACAATGGGTAAAGATTAAAGAAATCTAAGGCCTCCCTGGTGGCGCAGCAGTTGAGTGCTAGGTTGTGAAGCTGCCCGCAGCCTCTGCAGCGCTGGTTCAATCCCCGGCCGCCGATCGAGGGTCCCACATAGGTTGCAGACCTCTCCTGCTGGCCGCTGCTCCCCTCAGCAGTGTACTTCATCAGTCTTCCTGTTCTGTTCTCCACTCTGGCTCTGGTGAATTCTCTCACCCTCCCACGCTTCTGACTATACCCAGTGCTTGTATAAATAAATAAATATTAAAAAAAGAAAAGATTATATGAAAGAACATTTTAATAGTTGGATATCATCCAACAACAAGACATTGTGGCTTGGATGCCAGGAACTGAGTTTCCTGTGATGCAAGGTGTTCAAACCACAGATAGGTAATTACTTGGATTCAAGAGAGTAGCAGATGGATGGAATCTTAAGGTCTTCTCAGCCCCAGGTTTTCTATATCAAAAGGAATTCTGAGAGAAAAAACAGATCAAGTATTTAATTTTTTTAAATATTTATTTATTCAGGCATACAAGAACCGGGGTACAGGCCAGATGTGTGGGAGGGTGAGAGGATTCACCATAGACAGAGCACGGAAAAGAACAGGCAGACCATCTGAAATACACTGCTGAGGGGAGCAGTGGGCCACACAGGAGAGGTCTGCTGCACCATATGGGTTTCTCCCTGGCCAGCCAGGAATCGAACCTGCACTGCAGAGGCTGTTTCATAGCATTGCGCTCAACTGCCTGCATCACCCGGGAAGACCCTCCAGTATTTAATTTTAATATCTCTAGCCAGCATTATTTCCCCCTACATTTCCGTGTTTGTCTATTTTTATCTGCATTTGATTACTTGCAATTGGGATGATAGTAATTTAATTCATTTTTCTGATAATCTTTTTTTTTTAAAGATTTATTTATTTATTTGTACAAGCACTGGGTACAGTCAGAAGCGCGGGAGGGAGAGAGAATTCACCAGAGCCAGAGCGGGGAACAGAACAGGCAGTCAGACGAAATACACTTCTGAGGGGAGCAGTGGGTGCGGCAGGAGAGGTCTGAGCACCATGTGTGACCCTCGCTGGTAGCTGGGGATCGAACCGGCGCTGCAGAGGCTGTGGGCAGCTTCGCAGCTCAGAGCGCAACCTCTGCGCCACCAGGAGAGGCCCTCTGATAATCAGTTTTTGTGTCAAATAATTATATATGTGGACAAGGAAATACTATCAGAATATCACAGTATAAATGTAATATTATAATAACATGAACAATTATTTCATTTATTAAAATAAGCCCTTGTAAAAGCTATGTTTGTAGGTATAAGGGAAGGCAGAGGCAAGGTGGTGAAGGTAGGAATGATTGAGGAATGTGTTGGAGGAGTTAGAGAGGAGACCAGGGGAGGCTTGCTTTACAAAGGCACACAATATCTCATCCGAAACACAAAGGGGAAAGAAATTAAACATTATTGTATATAGTCAGAGATAAACTGAAAGAAATCGAATGATTTCCTGAGATTTTTTTTCAGTGAGATAAAAATAATTGCTATATTTAGAACCGTAGTTCTCAAATTTAAATATACTTCAGAATCACTAGGACCTGTAAAAATACAAACACTGCCTGGCCCCACCCAAGAGGTTTTGAATCAGTGTGTCTGGGTCTCAGTGTTAGCATCTGCATTTCTTAGATGTTCCCAGAAGAAGCTGACTTCACTGGACATTGGCTGCCTTGGTAATGAGTATGGTGAGGTAACATACATCTGAACTGTACTGACTGAAAACCTCTTAGCATGAAACTGAGCGTGAAACTGAGATTAACCACACCATTTTGTGGAAATAAGTGCTGGGCAATTCTAACACATAGCTTCCTGTAATATAGCTGCTATAGCTTGATCAGACTTCAGTTTCTCAGTCTATAATCTTTTATATTTTCTTCTTTTTTTATTTCAACATTTATCATTTTAAAAAATTTTTTAGACAAAAAAATTTGTCTCAGATTGAGCCCCTATAGAATCTCCTTCCCCAAGGCACCCATGCACCATCACCACAGTCCCCTATGCTCCTCCCTCCCTCTCTCTGATCCCTCTTCCTCCTCCACCCCTACAGTATGTCTCTGGTTTATAATTATCTGTGTTTGCTTTGTTTTGTTTGTACTGTTACTATTTTTTACACTGACGTCTTATTTGGTTCCCCTATATTCCTGTTATAAGTGAAACTATCTGATATTTTTCTTTTTCCTTCTGGCTTATTTCACTGAGCATAATTCTTTCTAGCTCCATCTACGTGGCTGCAAATGGCATGAGTTTATCTTTTTTGATTGATGAATAATAGTCTATTGTGTATATATACTGCATCTTCTTGATCCAGTCATCTATTTGGGGGCATTTGGGTTGTTTCCAGGTTTTACCTATTGTAAATAGTGCTGCAATAAACAGGTGTGCAGGTGCTCTCTTTTAGGGTGTTGAGTAAGTCTTCAATATGTTGAATGGAAGCACTAGTTAAAGTAACTTTAAAAAGTGGAAACTAGGTGCTAAAGTAAGCAGTACTTACAGAGTAATAGAAAAAATAATGGAAATAGAATGTCACATGTGTTGTTAACACATTCAACAAAGAACCTGAAAAGAGAAGTAACAAACTGAGCCAAGAGGAAGCCAATTCTGGCAAAAGATCACCTAGGAGTAATTGAGATTTAGGGGAAAATGTGTTACTTCTTTGGTTCAGTTTTCTGAGAATCAAGGCAAGGAGGTAGAAGAATTATTCTCTTTTTGTAATTCATTGTGAGTTTTAATAACACAATGGAGTGAGTTTAGAATGTATATTAGCAAATGTGGGGAAAAGGCCAATGAATGGCAAGTTTGGCCTGGATTGAAATGAGAGAGATAAGAGAGGCAAAGGCACAACTGAAAGTCAGGTTGATCTGTGATAAAAAATTAAGAATCCTAGGGTTAGTGGAGGGGGAGAGGTTAGGGGAGGGAGACTGTAGTGAAACATATGACTGTGAAGTGAACACAGTGATGTCAATGTGACAATGGGTAACCAACTGCTTGTTAGGGATTATATCTCAAAATGAAATGGTTTGCTATAAATTTCGTAGATTTTATTTGTAATACAATAGTATTCATTTCGCATTACATATAGTTTTGTGATTTATTAAGAACATACCAATTTTATTTTACTAGAAAAAAACTTCAGAAATTATTATTTCATAGGTTTAGCTTTCCATATTAAACAATTCATTGACTATTATTGATTGACTAGAACCTTCACTCATTTGAAAAACAGCAATACTGGATAAATAAATTACAATTTTTTTCTGAGAATCTAAGTGTCTATTTAAGAACTAATTTTCACAATGTGAAAATTTGGAAAAGGAAAAATGCTTTCATCCTAGATAACTTTTCTACACTTCACTGTCAGAATAAGCTATTGGCCTAGAACAAGAGTATAATCACAAATATCTTTTTATCATTTTGTGTTTCAATTGTTATTCTGTATGAGTATTAAAGTACACTCAGTTAACTGGTTAGTCATCATATTTGGGATGCATCTAAACATGAAAAATACAATTGCATCAAATAAATTACTTGCAAGGATGCATCTCAAATTACATTTATGTACACAACAAGTTGTGTTTTTGTTTTTATTCATTTTAGCAAAAAAAAAAAGGAATCAATCAAGCTAATATTTTACTTTTCCTTCAAAAAAAGTTCAATTCCTGGGCCTCCCCTGGTGGCACAGCGGTTGAGCGCTGGGCTGCGAGGCTGCCCGCAGCCTCTGCAGCGCCAGTTCATTCCCCAGCCACTGGCGAGGGTCCCACAAAAAAAAAAAAAAAAGTTCAATTCCTTACATTCTTTTTAATAAAGATTATGTTGCTTGAATTGACTAATCAGTCAATTCTGAAATTACCCATAGTGTTCATTACAGATAAGCGTAGGAATAGAAATAATATTCAGAAAGTCATAACTTTGCTTATATATCTCCAGCTATTTTTCTTTCTGCCTTCCCTCCTCCCCCCCTTTATTTTTTCATGCTTTCTTTACCTCTGTATTGGTGTAAGAATACAAGAATGAATTAGTGCCACCTTGTAATTAATTCTGGGCTCAGACACATGGAAAGTAACAGAGAAAGTGAGTTTGATGATTCTTTTGTTTATAGGGTAGCTGTGTCAAGGAAAACACCCTTAATTGTTCTCAGAATAGCTAGAAATATAATTTATTTAAGATATGGAAAGCTCTGCTTCTGGAAACTAGAATAAAATATTTCTTAATACTTGGCATATTGAAAATGTACATAAAAGTCATCTATATTAGATGACTTTTACCTGCTTGAGTATTAGTGTACTAATAAGCTACTATGATACTGAGAATTTTATTATAGCATTGCAAAGGTCAGGTGAGTACAATGAATATGCCCCAAATTTCTATCCTATCCCAAGTCATCTAAGTAATTAGACAGACATAACTTCAGTTCATATTCTCTAGTCCTTCCTTTACCTACTCAAAATTTACTTTTGCATTAATGTTCTGGGACTTTAGGGGAAGGGAAGAAAATATAAATAATGACTCAGAAGCATTTCAATTATGTGACAGAAA
Organism: Talpa europaea; assembly: GCF_964194135.1. NCBI lineage: Eukaryota > Metazoa > Chordata > Mammalia > Eulipotyphla > Talpidae > Talpa > Talpa europaea. The sequence continues at coordinate 124,886,519 of NC_140073.1, read as the reverse complement.
TGTCTAAATCTCTAAAAAAATATTTAGAAAGACAAAATATTTATTTGATGGTAATTCATGATTTTTATGAGGAAAAAAATGATGGCTCCCATGTCAATGTTTTCATTTTCTTTTTAGAACAGTAATAAATATTTCATCAACATATTTAAATATTTTATTGCATGTGACTGGTGGATTGGGCATATGTTACTACATCCAAGATGCCTGAATTGCATAAGAAAAAGAACTTACCAATAGGCCCACTGTATAGAAAAGCATCAAACAAGAGGCATGTAGAAGAAAAGGAGAGGAAAAAATACCCTGATTATCCAAAATGAGAGTGTAAAATATTGTTCCATGCTTTCCTAATGTTTTTCTCCCTCTTTCCCTTCTCCTTCTTCCCACTAAATGGCTAAATCAATACTCTGGTAGCAGCAAAAGGAAAATGTTGAGCATATTAGATTAAGATGAGCTATAAAATAGACAGGGCATCCAAAGATAGTAGATGAGGGATAGAGGTTTGGGACAAGTAGAAAGCACCACATCATGAAGAATAAAGAATCTGCACCAAGGAGGATACATGGAGCCAAATGAAGCTCAGGGAAGTCTGCTAGAAACTATAACTCCCACATACACCCCCAACCTCTTTCTGATCAACTGAAATTTGCACAGCCTTTTCCAGGAGAGATTGCTGATTCTCAAACACTTTGGACATATCAGGATTAGCTAGTTAATTGATTATGTTGTTGGCATACTAGTCAGTGTAATCTCAATGTCAGACTTCTATACCTGTTCTTTAAAAAAAAAAAAAAGTGATTTCTAGTAAGATAAGTACAATAGAACCACATTATCTCTCTCATTCCCTGACCATTACCAATCTTGTGAATACACCCCAACATTTACTAAAAGGGTAGGTTTTTTTAAAGGTAGGTTTTTTTTTTCTTCCACTTCTCTGAACCTGCTATATCATTCCTGTTGTTCCTACCATATTTGTGGGTGACTAACTCATCCCTGTCCACAACTGATCAGTTTCTTGGACTTTATAATTTCAGTCACTTTTCATCAACTACTCTACATTCACTAGTAATTTGTCAGTAGTAAAACTTGCACCATCTATGAAATTTTAGTTTCAAACATCCACAGAACTACCAATGATTTTCCTTCTATTTCATTGGCTCAATTACCTTCATTGATGAATTCCTTCTATCACGGTGAGATCACTGATCTTATCACTGTGTTAGAGTCACTCAGACTTTTCCTCTTTGAATAACACTGATTTTGTGTAATATCATACCCACATTTGAAAATGTCTTGAATCCCTTGACACTTTTCTCCTTTCATTTTATTTGTTCTAAGTGAAACTTACCATGTACTTCTATACTAACATACACACAGTCAAAATTCACTGGATCAAATCATTGAACAAACGTGTAATTTCATTTTTTAAAGTTAGGCTAAATGAGCTATAAATTACGTGAAATATAATTCATTCTTTTTAGAAGTGCTATTCTATGATTTTTAACAAGTACATATGGATATGGCAACCATGAACACAATGAAAATATGAAAAGTTCGCTACTACTCCTTTGTAGTCAATCATATTCCCATACCTCTAACCCTTGGAAAGTATTTGAAAGATAGAACATGCTAACAGACAATAGCCAGATCATACATAAAAATAGAAATATAAAAATATATAAGTCTGATCTATGATCTGCAGCAAACAATCCACCAAACCAAACCCCAACCTCTATCAATTGGTAGAGAAGATCCAGCACAGGATCAGGAACTACCAGCTCCCCAACTTCTTGCCTCTACTTTCAAGTAAAAATCAATTACAGAAAGCCAAATAACCTCCATTAACCAGTCACATAGGATGCCAAATTCTAGTTAACCTACCTCCTCAATGCCAGAAACTTCCAATCAGGCCATACCTGTGGACTTCCTTATTTTTTCACTCTATAAATACCAACTTCCCTCTCTGTCTTTGAGTGTTTGTCAAATGCAAATGATGATGACTGACTCTGTTGCTATATAGCAAGCTCTGCATAAATAGGTTTTACTTGTTTTCATTTGCACAAATTTGTTTATTTCCAGAGTTTTCCTGGAGGTGCCATCAAGACAATGTAGCAACAATGCTGTAAGCACTGAGGCTCCTTATGTCTTACTGCTAGAGGCTTGTTAAGTCTATGCTGATAGTGTAAGGTAGCACCTGGTCTGAACTCTGCTCTATTTGCATTGAGTCCCTTGGCTATTTATTCTCACTTTGGTATCTAGGTTTTGTTATTGGTATCCTTGGTGAAATCAGGGCATTCTTTTTCATCTTTTGTTGTTGTTGTTGTTATCCTTTATGTTTCTGTTTCATGTTCCACAGTCTAAAAATGTTATTTTCATTCACTGGGGAAAATCATACAATAAACACAGACAAGCCATATACCTATTGTTCAAGCTTGTTTTATAGACTAATGAGTTTGCAGTTGGCATCTATTTGGACAAGCTATTCTGTGGGTCACCAAAAAATCAGAAAGGTTCTTTTTCACCTAAACTTGTATCCTAAAAATTCACTTTTCAGTTACAGAGAGTGTTCTCTCTGGTTTTCCACCTGCCAGGAAGCCCTAAGTATTGTGTCCACTTTAGGGAATGGCTGACTCTCAAGTTGAGGTTCCAGGATACAAGGTGTATACCATTATATTTGTACTAACTACTGCTAACTCCCATGGAATCATCTAAGACTAAATTATTTCCTTTTCCACCAAAAACTCCTGCTTTTTATATGTACTCCATCAGAGTCCTAATTATTATACCTCTTTTTATATATTATATAAATTCACCATTGATATTATGGATTTTCATTTGATCTGAACTATATTGCTGATTTCAGACTCCTTAAAAAATGCAGTTAGACTTCTCAGTCCCAATGTGTAGTATAGTATATTTTGATTGCTATGTGAGGCCCCCAAATGAAATTCTGAAGCAAAATTTACTACCCTAAAATATTCTTTGACCAAAGTTAATGAATATTTGATTATCTTCAACAACAAAACCTAGTGTTATTTTCCTAGTACATTCTTCATTTTATGCCCCAGTGGTTTCCCAAAATCTGACTTTGACTCTTCCCCCTTGTCTTTCTGATATCTCTTCTGAATCTCTGCTGACTCCTTCCTCTTCTCCTTTCCAAAGGCCTTACTTTTCCAGACAACTCTCCAAATTACAGTTGCCTCTAAAGACTGATCCCTCTCATCAGCAGACACCTATATATTGTAAATCTTCCCTCCAGCACCTACCTGTTTTATGAAGTAGAATTAAAGATTTCCCCAAAACAAAACAACAGAACAAATATTGAAAGAAGAATTTGTTAATTTGGGATTTGGGTTATCTGTATAACTCAAGGTTTCATGATCTGTATCAATGTGCACGACTATTGATTGGTTAGGACTTCAGAGACTAAATCCTAGAATGAAAAAAACTGATGGACTGAACCAAAAAGAACCTTTAGGATTCTCTTTCCATAATAAACCCAAGAGTCAAAAAGCATCCCCAAAGTAGGCAGAGCTCCTAAAAGCCACACCCAAAACATTTTCAATAAAAATTAATTGGACATCAATAAATTATTTAATTGATTCAATTAATTTAATTGAATGATAACAGAAAAGATGGAACTTTAGGAAATGTTGGGGTATGTGGAGGTGATTGGAAAATACCTTCTGACAACATTTGAGAGTTAAAGTCCTATATCAAAGTTCTTTTTCTCTACTCATCAACATAATATTCACATTAGGAAAGAAACCAAAAAGATGAAGAGATTTATTTGTTCAAACCATTAGTGTCAGCAACAAATGTTATTCCTCACTTCCTGGAGTGCCTTATCATCAATTGCTCCTGCCTCATTAGAGAACAAACCCTTCACAAAGAGGACACAAGCACAGACTGAGAGAAGTAGGAGTGTAAATGGATCACCATTTGTGTAGCAAATGTGGGACTAGTCTAATACACACACTCCAGTCACACTTCAGACATCCAGCTAAGTGGAGTGAACCTTTCTGAGAGTGTTTCAGGACTATATTTCTCCTAGTCTTGGTGATAATTCTTCCTCCTTCCTTTCACATTTTATACCCCCAATACCATATTGTTATCTGCTTCCCAGTACTCAAACTGTAGTAGCTTTGGTATTTTTTTGTTTAATTATACCTTCTCTATACACTATTTTGGTTATTTTAGTACATATTGTTTAGATCATATCAATTATAAAAAATTTACACATGAACTACATACAATGACAGAATTTGATGTGAGTTGCTTCATCATTTATATGTTCCCTCTTTTTCACTTGCTTGGTTTTCTATGCAATAAACACTAGTTCATCCTCAGATAATAAATGATTATCCATTTCCATGAAATATGTTCAAATATAGGAAGTAACCATGATTTTCCAAAACTAACCTTATATTGAGTTATAGCCTAACTGAATATAGAATGGTAGATCAAAAATAATATATTTCAGCCTTTAAAAGGTTTTTCTTATTTTCTTCTAACTCCTGTTGTTACAGTTGAGAAATTACTACCCTTCAGATCTTTAATCTTATACATATTCCTATTCATTTTTCTTTCTGGAAGATTTTAACATCTTTATCTTTATTGTCTGAAATTTCATGATAAAGTAATTTTGTGTGATGGGTCTTTTTTATTCATCATGTAGAGCATACAGTAGTAGCTTTCATTTTTAAAGCAATTTTGTTAGTTCTTGTTTTTTTTTTCTTTTATCTCCTTATAAAATTACTATTATCTCTGGAAACCATCTTTTAATTTCTTTATTCTTTTCCTACTGTTACTCTTTTAACCTTGTTTTTTCTGAATTTTTTCTCAAACTTATCACTTAACCTGATAACATTCTTTTATTACTACTGTCATATTTTAGAAGAACTTTCATATCTGAGTGTTATTTTTATAATTCTATAAATTCAGGATGCATTGTTTTGTCCTTTCTTCTAGGAGATATTGATTATAGGTGTTGTTATTTTAAGACTTTTTATCTCTGCATTGTTTTTATTTATCTGAAATGATTTTTATTTCATTGCTTTAGTTTCTATATTTCATAATAGCTTTCCTTACATTTTTAATCTTATTTTTCATTATATTTAAGGAGGAAATAAGCTAATTCAAAACTTGGTTGTTTGATTAAGCTTGTCAAAGGTTAGGCTTCAAAAAAATTAATCAGACAGTAAAGCTGATGTTCACTGCACAATGACTAACTTCCCCACATCCTGCATGGTGGGAAGGATGGGGGTGAATGTCCACCCCTTATGGAGTCTGTCAAAGTGCAAATATAATCTCATTAGTGAATTAGTATTGTGAACTGTGTTTACAATAACATCTCACAAAGCTCTGTGCAAAGTTTTTCAGAAAATAAACTTCTAGCTTCTAGTAGGGGGTCAGTCATCTATGTGAGATTTGGAAGATGTTATCATGTAAGACATATTTACTTGATTCTGTTTATATTTCAAACACTGTTATAGGTAATTGAGATATATCAATAAAAATAACAGACAATATCCCTACCCTTACAGTGCTTATACTCCAGACATCAAGCAGTTCAAACATTCTTCAGTAAATGTTGAACCATTTTTTTATGTTTTTTGGCTGTACTCTACACCAGCACTTTTGGAGATTTTTTCCAAGTCATGAGTCTTATGGGAGGTTCTATATTTTAAATTCATTTACTTTTTTTCTAGTATCCCTTCCTTCAGACTTGAGTATAAGCTTTCTATTGTCAACTAAGGATGATCACATACTCCATATATTTTCACCTTCATGATTTTCCTGAAATTCTTGATGTTATCATATAAGACATCTAAATTGTTTTATTTTATTAATTAAAATATTATTTGAGTTAGTAATGTATATATAGTTCAGCATGTCCGCATATATATCTAGTGAATGTTTTTGTTTCATACTTGAAACTATATAAGCATTTTCAGTGTTCACCTAGGTGAACAATATGTAATTGTTCTATACTTAAGTGATGATTTTTTCAAAAGTCATTTCAATTAGTCAAAAGACTAATTGCAAATTTTCTAGGTTTTCTGGTCTATAATTTTAAGAACAAGTTTTAATTTCAGTATATGATTATATTAAGAGAATTTTTCAGTGGAGAGATGAATAGTAAGCCAAAATGATTTGAATTAGTTTTCAAAAGAAAAAGAAGGAGGCAATCTTACACTGAAATCTCAATTAGAATACAAATGCAGAATTCATTTTCAGATTGATAGTACCAGTTGCAACATTAATAACTTCACAAATTGGCTAACATAGATTTCTCTGTTCATGAATAGTTTTGTGAGTATTTTTTTCTAAAATGCATTTTCACTGTAATGTATTCTTGAGAATGAACAATTTTAACTTAATAAAAAGAATGGTGAAATTTCTGCCCTTTCAGGACTAATGTGAACCATCTTAGCTAAAAGAATATATTTTTTCAACTATAATTAAATGGTCTGAATCACTTGCAAAAAAAATAGACAGGTAAATATCTTTATGTATTCCTTAACTTGATAAGCATTTCTAAACAATAAATTCTTAATGCAAATTATATTATGACCAATTTCTAAAATTAACAAAATTACTAAAAATTACATTACAATAAAAGCAGTAGATCTGACAATCATTCAGATATTTTCTCCTCCCTCCTTCATTTCTAGGCAATGCATACTTCCCCATTCCTTAACTTTGACTTCAACAATGTGACTATTTGGGCCAAATGGACATTAAAAAATATAAACCAAGCAAATACTTGGTGTAATACAATGGACTTGTGGTCTTATATTCCTGTCAGAGTCACAAAAAATTGTTCCCCTAGGTAACGGCTGATACCTCAGTCTGCACCCCATAACAACAAAGTGTTGGATACATTCCGCAATTTGAAGTATTGCCAATGTACCTTGACAATCACAGGTAAAAAAATCACACCAGTAGATATATAGTCTTTGGTATAAAACAAATGCTTTCATTTTATGTTGCTAAGGTTTTTTTGTTTTTTGTTTTTCTTTAGGATGACTTCATGTTATTTCTTTTTCTTTTTAAAATTTATTTATTGATATATATTCTACATCAATGTTCATTTTTAAACAATGTTCACCATCATCACAGTCCCCTGTGCTTCTAAATTTTTATAGACATTTATTATTAAATTTTAAACAAAGATGTAGATGCTGCCGTAACAAAAATGAAATTGATGGTGTTGGTTTGAGACTGACCAGTGAGTGATAACAGCACTTCTATATGAAGCAGAAAAAAATATATAACAAGGGGACTATGAAGATAAGCTGTTGTATAGAGTGGTGAAACATTTGACAAACTGTAGCCTGTTATACCTTGAGAGATAGGAAATGATTCTTCTGAACTTTGTAAATTAGATATGTAACTTATAGACAAAATACAAAAAGTATATGCTGACTCCTAAAATCTGCATTTTGATAAGGTACTGCCCAAAGCGTAGGCAGAATTAAGTGAAAATATAGTGAGTTCAGATATTTAAATTTTGGGAACTACTTATAATTTTTTATTAAGATAACATTGGTCTACAACACTGTATATGATTAATATAGGACCAGACCTCTTCAAATGCCTATTTCCACCACACCCACCACCAAGGCACCCATTGTACTCCACCACCATCCATTGTGACCTCTTGCCTTGCTCTGCACCCTTCCCTCCTACTAGGAGGAGCCTCCATTCCACAGTCAGAATTATAGAGTTTGTCCTTGGTTCAGTCATATATAACTCTTTGTTTTGTTTCTCTATATTTCACATATGAGTGAAACCATCTGACAATTTTTTGAATTGGAAAAAGGAAATATCTCTAATTTTTCAAGACAGAAAAAGATTCTCAAATCAAAGGGAAAGAGGCAAACTTGGAAGCAGACTACATGCAGGTTACTACCAACAGAACATGGCCTTCAAGTTAAGAAGAAATAAAAAATTATAGCTGTAACACACTTTATGAATTTCTAAAAGTAAAAATTGGTATCTGGTTGACTCTTTCAGCTTTGCAAAATTACTCATATAAAGAAGTATCCATAAAAGAGAGAGACAAGAGGCATGTATCAAAAATAATTGATATCATAATTTATGGCACATGAGCTTAATGGTATTAAATATATTAAAGACACACTCAGCTTTAAAAAAGCTGTATTAGAAAAAGTTTGTCAGCCTGGACTAAATTAGAATGACATATATTTGGAGTAGGAAAGGAATTCTGGGCCTAAACCTTTTTATAGGAAACATGTAAGCTTAGAAAACTGCTTAGCATCACAAAAAGCACAGTTTTTAATGCCTTCTTCAAAAGTAGCCCAGAAAAATAATGAAAAAGGAAAGATCTTTCAGAGGTCAAAGTCAAGAACCATGGAAAATCATGAACAGAGTAGACCCAATATAGAAAGACCTGGCAATTTATGACTGGCATGATTTCAATCACCGTAGACCATTTGCTTAACATCTCCCACTTTTCTTATTATTTCATTTTTCTCTTGCTCTATGTATGTTTCCCATTTTATGTTGAATATGTGGGAGACTAATGAGGACAGATAACTTGATTTAAGGTTCATAGGCCTCCAGATCAAAAACAGTCATGTTTAGAATTGATAGAAGTAGCATTAAAAAAGAAATTAAAGGATTCTGAAGTTCAAGTCATATACCATTACTGTCTGAGATCTTGGTATTGGGGTGGTAGCTTTTTCACATTCAATGGACAAGATTATTTATGAAGTATGTGTTAGATTCAATTATTATTAAAATATTTTTCTCCCCCATTCTCCCAACATTATAGGAGGAATATGCTTCCTTGTCCTTTGGATTTTGCACTCAGCATATGACTTGATTAGTGGATAAAATGTTTGTATGCAGGCAAAGGCTTGAATGTTGGGATTTGCCCTTGAGTATGACTGACATTGCCTCAAGACTTCCTGGAGAGATGCTGCTACCTAAACTTGGTCTTAGGAACATTTCACAATAGTAATCCTTAGCGATCGCAATAGAAACAGAGCCACTTAGATAAACTGTATATCCATGAATAAATAAATGTTTATTATATGCCACCAAAATATTAAAAATGTTGACAAGAATAGTTTAAAAATACAGGGAAATATGAGAGTAATTTGAGCAAAAAGGCAGAAAAGGAGTTCCCAGTGCTTGATCCCTCATCAAAGAAATTTGCACAGCTATACCTTTCACATATAAAGAAGATATGAAAATATCTTCACAAGATCTGAGGAGTTTGTTGCTCTGAGAAATCAAGGGGGGGAAAGCACTGAAGATGGTAGGAAATCAACCCTTGCCCAAGCTTAAAAAGTCCAGTGAAAGAGAGACAACTTCCACATGAGGGAAGGAAAGTGAAGGCAGTACCCAACTTCATCACTGACCCACCTCCAGGCCAGTTCCTGAACTGGTACATCATATTGTATAATTTAAATATATATCTTTTATTTTAAATGTATAAATAAATGAAAAATTACTGGCAATATATCAAAATGTTAATGCTGCTCACGTTTCTATAAAAGGGCATGGATAATTTTTTTTTTAGATTTATTTGTTTATTTACTTTTACAAGAACCGGGGTACAGGTCAGATGCGTGGGAGGGTGAAAGGATTCACCAAAGACAGAGCAGGGAACAGAACAGGCAGACTGACGAAATACACTGCTAAGGGGAGCAGCGGGCATGACAGGAGAGGTCTGCCGCGCCATGTGGGACCCTTGCAGGCCAGCTGGGATCGAACCGGCGCTGCATAGGCTGTGGACAGCGTCACAGTATGGCACTCAACGCCTGCACCACCAGGGGAGGCCCGAGCATGTATAATTTTTATCGTTAATATATCTTGCATATAGTTTGCATCATATTAAGCCTTTTCATAGTATTTAAAACATAAGGATTCTCAAGCAAATCATTTGTGTGTATGTGCTCAAACATCAAATACATCCACTGAATTGGTGATATACCTTTAAAAATAGACCAGTTGAATGGAACCATGCAAGTATTTCTTACCAAAGAGTTTTGAACACAGTGGTATGTGTACTTACTTGGAAGAGTAACAGATGTTCTACAGGCATTTATGTATATTCTACTTATATGGTAGTATGTCCTAGCAGCTTAACTTAGCTTATTCAAATTTATATATCATGCTAGAAATAAAAAGATAGGAAAGAGTACTAGCAGATGACTAAATTTATGGAGTAGTATAAAATATAGCACACCTATAAAGAAAATAACTCATTTCGAGGCCACTATTCAAATAAAAAATTACTTAAAATACAGCACCCACTTTTTATTTTTGAGTCCCAGTTATTGCATTTCCTCAGAGAAGACTTTTCTGATATGCCAATCCCATCAAACCAATTTAGTTCCCCATGTGAGATCCATATCTAGAATTCTGTTCATTTTCCATCATCATACTTTTCACAATCCACTATAATTATCCTTTTACTTATAGTTCCTTTTCACCATATAATATCCAGATGGACAGGACCATTTATTCATTGTACATCCCAAGTAATTACAAATTATCAGCATATAATTTATTTCATCTATACTTGTTTGACTGAATAAATTAGTACTTGACTGATTTCTAGCCAAAATTTTATTAAAATATAGGAGCCAATAGATTTCAATATTGTGAATGGCTGCTTTCACCTTACAACAGCAGAGTAGTTGTGTCAGAGACTATATGGTCCCCCAACACTTAAAATATTTGTTATCTGACTCTTAGTAGAAAAGGTTGACTGAGCCCTGTTCTCAATAAGCTGGAACATGGCAAGTCAGAAGGATAAGCTAAGTCAAATTGATTGGGGAAGGTTGAGAATGAAATACTGGATGCGCAAGTAAATGTACCACTTTTTAAGTGTAGAGATAGATATGATTTTTTTTAATTTAGGAAAAGTTACAAATGATGATAAACATATTCAGAATAAAGACAAGACAAGTTAGGATAATATAATTGCCTTATTGCAATATAATTGGAAAAATGTATCTGTTACATAGATAAAGAAGATACAAGTAATGAGGAAATAATATTATATGGTACTCAGGCTTTGGATGAAAACAAAAAGGACAAAAATGCTTCCATATTAAGTAAAATATACCCTTACTAGGTTTACTATTTTAGATCTTTATTATTTCCTTTGTCTTTTTACCAAATATGTGGAGAGAGGGAGGGTGTTACACACAGAGTTTTCCTTTTGTTTTAATATTGATAGAGTGTTATTTGTTCTAATAAATTAACATTTCCACCTTTAAATTCTTATTTGACAGGAAGTACAAGTAACAAGAGCTCTATGAGAGAGAAGGTGGAAGCCGACATGTCCTGAACAAATGGGTGGACAGATTTATAATTCATCAAGGTATGCATACATTTGCTACTGTATAAAATATGCTAAATCAACCTTCTGAATTATGTAAGTTAACTGCTATCCATATGTATAGACTTAGAAGTGCTATATCACATTTCCCTGCCCTTTTGTACTGATGGATTGTAAATAAGTTTTCTTATTGTTGTTTGTTTTTTCCCCATATAATCGGCAGACTATTTTTTTTGTGAATTTGTTAATTGTAAGTATGTTCTTAAATTCCAGATTACAAAAAACTCATTGAAAAAGGATATATTTTGGCCTCCCCGGTGGCGCAGCGGATTGAGCGCAGCACTGGGAAGCTGTCCACAGCCTTTGCAGCATGGGTTCAATTCCTGGTGGCCAGGGAGAAAACCACATGGCGAAGCAGACCTCTCCTGTCTCGCCTGCTGCTCCCCTCAGTGGTGTGTTTCTGTCACTCTGCCTGCTCTGTTCCCCACTCTGTCTCTGGTGAACACTCTCACCCCCCACAACTTGACCTGTAGCCCAGTTCTTGTATAAATAAATAAATCTTAAAGAAAAAAAAAAGAAAAAGGATATATTTTGGTCATCAAGGAATTCACAGATAATGTTGAAAACATACATGGAAAAAAAATGTAAGTAATGAGTTAGGTGCTAGTATCTAAATAAGACACACAAAAAGGTGATTGAGTAATATTGGTAGTGTAAGGGAATGAAGAAAAAAAAGTTTAGAAAGCTAGGTTAGGTTTACTCAAAGACATGCAAATCTGATTTCTAGAACTAGTCATCATGCTTAAAATCTTGAATTCACTGAGTTTGTAGAGTGGACTCCTAAATTATCTATTTAAAATTTATTTCCACAAATTCACTCCGTGCCTTCACTTGAAGTTAGATATAAAAATTAACATGACAAATCCAACAAAATTAAAGATTTTGAGTTGGTATTCAGTTTCCCAAACTCCAAGAAATCTCTATACATTAAGGGTTCAAATTACTGTTCCCTAAGGCAATCAATGTTGGATGAGGGGTTCAATGGCTCTACCTCTACCAAAACACAATTTAATAAATTTATATGAGATGTATGTAAAATAAGCATGATCTTTATCAAATTGTTTACATGTTTATTTTGAATTCTCACCCAGGATGTTCAGGAGGAGAAAATATAAATTATTCTTTATGAAACTTCAGGAAATTTTGACCTTTAATAAATCCAAACTGTATTTTTTTTGTTTTTTTTTTTTTTAGGAATGCTTCAAAAAGATTATAAATTGAGATAAAAAGTTTGAGAAATTTAACAAAACTGTAATATTAGAGCATATTTTCTCACTATAGTGATGGATAGAAATGCCTTTATTTACAATTTCAGGGAGCATGAACTTGTTTCAGAAACTCTGAGTCACATCAAATTGGATAGTTTGGAAGACATTCACAGACTCTGGAGACCTTCTCTAATAATTTTATTGAAAAACAAGCTGGTTAGATTTGTTTTAAAATGATTGACTGTTAATAAGCCTTTGGTGCCAACCTCAAAAGAAAAATTTTCATTCAAAAGACACTATTTGGAAACAATGTTTATATTATTTTCTCATGTAAAGGTGTCAAAAAAAAAAAAATACAGTGGGCCTCCCCTGGTGGCGCAGCGGTTGAGCGCTGGGTTGCGAAGCTGCCCACAGCCTCTGCAGCGCCAGTTTGATCCCCGGCCACCGGCGAGGGTCCCACAATAAATAAATAAATAAATAGATAGATAGATAAATAAATAAATAAATAAAATACAGTCCAGGTAGATGACATGTTTTTTCTAAAATACATCTAAATTTTAAATATAATTGATAATTATTAGAGAATTATCCAGCATTATGTTTTAAAGTATAAAGCTTATTTCAACTTACTTTAAGTGAAATTATAGCAAATAAGAAAGGCAGAGTCAAAGTTTACTTCCTGTTGGAATAACAAAAAATGGAAATATTTTAAATATTTGTATTCTCTTGTGAAATAGAAAAGGAACATGAATTTAAGAGAGGTGTGAGAGCAGATGATAGTTTCTAAAACTAAACAGATAATTTTGAAGTCCAATCTTCAAAAAAATTGAACCTAGTAAAAACAAAGAGGCTGTATCTGTACTGTACAAGGTAGGGAAAGAATGGTTACCCTATGAGGTAGGCTTTGGTGGAAAAGTCCCTGTGTGTTTCCCTCAACAGTTATCCTGCAGAGAGTAAAACTTTAGTTCTTACTTTAGCTATATAATCAGTAATTCCAGAGAGAAGGAGGAATTCTCTATGCATATAAAGATGATCCCATTTACTTTGGTTGTTTTTATGTTTCTGTTACTTATCAGAAGCTTCCGATGAAAAGAAAGATACAGCAAACTTTTCAGCTCTCAGATATAATATGATTCAGATGGAATTATGCTTTCATTTGTACTCTAGTATTAACTGAAACTAATTATGTATCAGGTTCCATATAGAATAATGTGAGGATGGAGGGGGAAGAATTAAAGCTGTAATCATATTTAATAAGTTTCTAATCTACCACTTTAAGGTCTATATTTACCATTCATTTTAACCATTAATTAAGTTTTCCTATTTACAAAATAACAGATTTGGAATGATTAATTTAAAGCACTCATCCAAACATTATGTTTAATTATTTGAATGCAGCTGAAACATCCTCATTTCTATCTTGAAGGGACTTAAAAAAAAAGACTTGTCTCTTAAAAATATAAAATAAGGTTATAAAAGTCATGACTATAAATAATGTAGTTTTATGAATCACCATATTACATACTGGCAGTGAGATGTTAATTGAATTTTGAAACATGAAATGTGAACATAAAAAAAAAGAAAAAGAAAAAGAAATTTTCAATTTCAATGACAATTTGCTCTCGGGTGGACCTGAGATATTTATTTTAAAAAGTCACTAATAACAATATTGTTCTTGACAATCTATTATGTCAGTTATATTGAAGTTACTGCACTTATTGAAAATGCATCTATAGTTTATACAGTCCATTTAAATTAGTAGTTAGCTTTCTAATTCATATATAAAATAGCCCTTAAGTGATTAAATAAATTAGGTATAAGTACAAATGGATTGAGAAAATAACTTTGTATAAATTAAAATATATGGTTATGAGTAATACTTTATAGTTTCAGTTGGAACTATTAAGAGCATATTACTTTGCATTGTAAATAAATTCGAACTGCTAGAAGTCGAGAGCTAAAGACATGTGTTATGTTGTTTAACGATCTCTGTAAGATGATTACTTTTTTGAATCTGTTTTTCTTCAGAAGTTCTTGAAATCTTCTAGTAAGTAGCTCAAAAAAAAGATGAAGATTTGTAATAGGAAGTTAATACTGTCTGTTTCAGTTTTTTAGTTTAGCCTAAAAAAAAATCTTATATGAAATGTAAGATCATTATACACCAGAATTCACAATGTTACTTTTAAATATGATTGGAGAAAACAGTTTTGTGTTGGAGACACCCGAAGCATGCAGTGCAGAGACAAGGAAAACATCAAGGTCATGGTTAAAAAACTGATCAGCTTGTGTGTGAAGACTGGCCCATGCACAGATAGGAATATTCTTCCTTGTGTCTAAGAAGCTATGTCTAGGGGACAAACTAGATTAGACAAAAAAAGAATGACTTGATGGTGCAGAACCTTGGTAGTGAATGTGTGTCCAGACAAGGCCAAATGCTAAGAGAATACTTCATTGTCTAGTAACTAACCTGAGGTGGGGGGGTGGGGGCTGCTTGTATAAATAAAAACGAGTTGCACAGGGCACTAGGGACACTTGTGCACGAATGAGAGGCCTTGTGTCCCGTGGCTCCCGCTTAAACTCTATTTTGTGTCTATCATTTCTTGGTAATTTCCACGGCTCAATCGGATTCCTCTCTCAAACCTGTTGACCGGAGCTGGACTCCAGCAGTTTTATATAATGCAAATATAATGCAAAATACACTTCAAAGTTTAAATATAATGCAAAATATAATGCAAAATAAATATAATGCAAAATATACTTCAAAGAGGATTGTTTTGAAGATGTTTCTCCTGTGATTCTAAATTCATATAGTAGCTGCATATAGTAGCAATGTGACAAGAATCTAAAATTAGGTTAATCATTGAAAGGTTTATTCTTTGAAGTTTTGATAGTGTCACAATTATTTATTATTTTCTAACTTAATCATGCTTATTTTTCAAACACATTCTTTATTCCTTGGTTCTCTGATTTGTTTCTAGGTATATTAAGTCCAATTATAAATTATTGTTAGGAAATGATTTATGCCAAGTATTAAGCATTAAGATACTTTCTAAGTCTTCATAATATAACCAGAAGAAATTTTAGTATCTTAATATATGTTCTATAATTCTGTTTTAAGGTTAACAGATTGTAAGATATGAATGTGCTGATTCAATAAGTGTTACTCAGTTTTGAGAACTTTTGACAGGTGCAATTTCAGACAAAACAAGTTATATTTCTATCCACCAGTAACATATTTTCTAAGAGAGAATATTAGACACATACATTGGTATTCAAGAGAGATCTTCACAAATTCAAATTCAAATATGTTAATATGATTTATGGAAAATTAGAACACAAGAAATAATTCTAGTTAAGATAATCAAGTGAAGATTTAGAAAGAACAATGTATTTAAACTTATCATTAAGACTAGTAAAAATGGACAAAAGGAACATGATAAGTTGATGGAAAATGTTACTCCACTCAAAAAGAATTAAGGAGCAGAAATGATTAGTATATGCAGTTTGTTGCTGAGTCTTGTGCATGTAATGAAGAGTTCACAGCTGAGTAAGGTAAGAATTCAGATTGAAGAGCCCTAGATAAAGCTGAGTTTTTAGTGGATGAACTTTAATTCCACATTAAGTAACTGGATATCACTAACAACAATAAATGAACACAACATGAACACCGACAGTGTAGGAGGATGTATGTCTTTCTAGTCTTAGCTCTGTATAGAATGGACAAGTGCAATAAATAAGTCATTTGCTAGCATTTAATTGAGGATAATGGTATCTCTGTTCTTCAGAGTTCTTTGTCTACAGTTTTCTTTTTTTGTGATGTCCTTGTCTGATATTAGAATCAGAATAATCATTTCATAAAATGCATTTGGATCTTTTCTCTCCTCAAATGTTTAGAAAGTATAGCTATTGAGTCTTTGACAGCTTGCTAGTATTCACTACTGAAGTCAACTGGTCCTAGGCTTTTGTTTTCATAAAGGCTTTTATTTACTGTATCATATTTTATTGACTAACTTTATCTTAAATCCTGATTTCTTCAGATACTGGTATAGGTGAAGGTATAAAGCAGTGAGTAAAAATAGGTTATCCTTTCTAGAATGAAAAGAAATTGAGAAAAGAATGATATAAAACAGATAGGTAAACATAAAATGTGTGTGTTTTAAATTTTAATTAAAATTAAAATAAGAGATATACAGCAGAATAACAAGACATATAGAAGAATGGATGAAGAGTGATTGCTTTTCTGAATAATTGAATTTTAAGCTGAGATATAAGAATGAAAAAAATTCAGTCAAAAAAGAGAAGGCTGATATCAAGCAGAGCAAACTAAAAGTGTAAAGGTCATAAGACAGAAATCACCTGGGTTTTCACAGTAATAGAAAGAACAGTGTCTTAATCACTAAGAAAGGAAGAGCTGGGCAGGTCATATTGGAGAGATTTTCAGGACAAAGTCACAGGACTTTATAAGTTATGGTAAGGAGTAAGGATTTTATTTTAAGAGGATGAGAGATCATTGAAGGGTTTTTCTTTAAGCACTGGCATAGTCATATATATATATATACATATATATACATACATATTATCTATATATAGTAAAAACATGTATTATAGTTTTTCCTCTGCTCTAAAAAAAAATGTAAGAAAAAATGGAGAAACTACCTGGGGGATTATGGTAGTGTGTACCCAATGAATGAATTTGGCTTAGTCTGGAATCTTGGTGGGGATATTAAAGTAGAGAAATATAAAGATTTTTCTGGAAGTTTAAATTGATTAGGATAAATATTTTCTTGGTGGTAGGTTGAAATATGTTTCAAGAACAACTTCCAAGTTTGGACTCAAGCACAGGTTTCTCCTATTAAAAGGAAAATACTGAAAACTTTAGTTTTAGGCAAATTAAATTTGAGATATCTGCTGATCTCTCCCAAATATGTAAATAAAGTCCTAATTCCTTCTCCTAGCTTTTCATAATCATTATCTTACCTGCCTCACATATTTAAATATATTTCCTTTAGTCGTCTCCTATAGTCTCAGAACCCTTTGTATTCTTCTTTTTACATACCAAGTACATCTATTCCTCTTAGTATTTTTAATTCTGTCATATCTATTTGCAATACTCAGGAAACTCCGCTTTTTTTCCAGGTAATCATCTAGATATTTGATCGAGTATATAAATATTCCTTGATTAAAAAAATTATGTCAGATAATTCTCCTAATACTTTTCAATAATCAACGACTGCATTGTACACTTTGGGATAGGTACTACTTCTACATCATGGTGATCTTTGCTTTGTGTGCTTCAGCCTGTCAGTTGGGTAGAAATTGGATGACTCCACATGAAAACTGTTTTAATGGCTACTCTCCAGGTCTTCATAATTGGTTTCTATTTGATGGTCAGCTTAGCTCAGAGGTGACACTAATTCACAGATAGCCTACTTCTAGCTGAGAGCAGCTTTTCTGATGAATCATTTTGTACAGTAGTTTGCCAAGAGTTACACACACGAAGACTTTTCATAAATGCTTTTGATGATGAAAGGATCTAAACTTTGTTTCAGGCAATGCCAAGTGTGTGTTCCATTTTCACAAAAACTTTTGTATTCAGTATAGGAAATAAAGTTCAAGTAAAGGCATTTTCTCACTTTACAGTAGTTTTAAAAGGGCTATGTGTAAGTTCTCGGGAATAAACCTCCTTGATAACAGTGTATATTTATCATAATTTTTCAAGAATGCAACAAAATAAAGACTAAACAAATATGACAATTACAGCCCCACGTAGGAACTTGCCATGAGTTTTTCTACATATAAAAAAGGAAAGTACAAATTTATTTAATGAAAAAATTGTTCTAAATAACATCAATTGTTTAGAAACTCAAGGCTATCAGCTGAGCTAACTTGTGATTTACCTTTAAGGTATTTTTTTTTTGTGACCCCTATTGAAGTCAGCATCTGTTTATTAAGAAATGAATATCAGTAAATCTTTCCGTTATTATGGTAATATCAGCTCAAGTCAATTCCCTGCTGAGATGGAAAAATATGATTCAGACAATGAAAAACATATGTTTTGGAGAGACAGTTTGCTATCAAGCTACATCAACGATTTAAATGATTAAAATGTTTCTATAAACATCCTTTTCATTGTCAGTAATGGGTGAAACACACTTGCTCCCCATTGTTTTATTTTTTTTTATGAACAGCTGTTAATGTCCTGAAGGAAACTTAATTTTACAATGTTATAATTAAAACCATATATTATTACCTCTTTTGTCACATATATTAAAGGAAACTCAATTATTTTAATAGCAAAGTGAATGAATGAGATTCTCTCTTAACAGACAAGGAGATACCTGTATACTTGCTTATTTTGACTATATAGTATAAAAAAATCCTTACTTTTAACCCTGATGGAATGAACAAAAAACAAATTTCAGAATCATTTCCGTCTGGCAGATGCATTATAAAAAATTAAGGTGCAAATATTTAATCAGGTCCTATCTGGTTACGCCACTAATGATTATACACATACCAATTCCTCTTAAAGTAGAAAGACATTAAAATCTGTAATGCCTCTGCAATTTCACATCTCAATCAATAGCTTCAATGTGGTGTTCTCTTTGAACTTCTCCCTCAGAATGAATTACTGATAGTTTAAATGTTACATTTACATTTTTTATTCTCACATAATACCCAAAGCCACTGAAGATTAAAGCAGTGGTATCTGAAATTAGGTCTTTTGTAAGGAATTTTAAACTATGAAAAGGAGTTCCTTGAAAGTTAGAGGAGAGGTAGGAGAGGTCAAATTTGCAGATTTATTGGGTATATCATCTGAATTTAAAAGTACCATAAAGGTTTTTTAAACTATACTTTACCACATAGACTATTTCTTGGGGGCCTCCCTGGGTGGCACAACAGATTGAGTACAGTGCTGGGAAGCTGTTCGCAGTCTCTGCAGCATGGGTTCAATTCCTGGCTGGCCAGAGAGATACCCACATGGTGCGGCAGACCTCTCTTGTCTCGCCCACTGCTTCCCTCAGCAGTGCTTTCAATCCGTCTGCCTGTTCTTCTCCTGGCTGTGTCTATGCTGAATCCTCTCACCCTCTCGTGCCTCTGGCCTGTACCCCAGCTCTTGTATAAATAAACAAACAAACAAACAAATAAATAAATAAATAAATAAATAAATAAATATTTTTAAGTGAGAAAAATACACTATTTCTTGGTCATATGGGATAGGACAATTAATATAGTTCTACTATATGCTACCAAAAATATCTGATGGAAAAAAACTGTTTGGCTATCATTAGTCTCTAAATTCTGCTGCTTTTTCTTGCCTTTAGTTCTCTGTGTCTGGCAAAACCAAAAATGTCTCAACAAATTTATGACTTCAGAAATTAAGTTTCCTGTTTAAAACCCTTTCATTTTGTGGAGTACCTCCATTTCCCAAATTGCAGTTGAGTGCATTTCCTCAGCAAAGCTCAGATTCAGGTGCAGCAGTCATGTTATGAGGATGTATTCCAAAGGTAAAATTAAAATCAATGAAAAAAATTATGTTAGAGCAGGTCAACTCTGAAGCCTGGCATTTGCATTATAAGAAAATGAATTTAATCAAAGGAATAAGCAGGGTTAACTAAACATAAAACATCTTCAGAGATTAATATTGAGACTATAGTCAAGAAAAATGCAGTAGTTTATGATACTTGGTAATGCAAGAAAATACTCCATTTGTGCTGCTTGTTTGTTTCTTCAATTTCAATAAAATGGACTAGATCTTTACATGATCCATCAGTGATACAGAGGCTGAGAAGCTGGGCATTAATTAGTGGATTGATATTTCCCTATCACATCAAATTCACCCTGAACTGCATATAGTTTTCAACTTGACACTGAAGTCAAATGCTATTAGCTGGAAAGTCAGATGCTTTGTGTTCTGCTGCTGCTAAAACTTTTGTAAAATCATACTTTTCAGAAATTCAGAATGTCTGAATCCATATTTTTCTAAAGGAATTGAGGTACATAGAGGGAAAATATAGATATGGTCATATGCTACTGAAACTCAAACAGAATTAGGTGTAGCTCCACTTTTCAGATGGACAAAAAACTGCCTGATTTCACATATGTTAATTTGTGCAAAACAGGTTAAGTATACAGATGCTACCATATGTATGCATAATAATGTTCAAATAAATCTATTTTAAACAAAGCATTTCTTAAGTACCATTTTATGACTAGAGAAAGTAAAAAAAAATGAAAAAAAATGCATCAGAGTCAAGTTTCTAATATGTAATATTGCTGCTCCCCTCAGTAGTGTGTTTCAGTGGATCTGCCTGTTTGCTCCCCACTCTGTCTCAGGTGAATTCTCCCACCTCCCTATTCCCTGCACTTGTGGCCAACACCCCCACTCTTGTATGAAAGAGCAAGTCCTATGGTGGAATGTGAGTTTCTCAAGTTTCACCATGTCTGATAAGAAGATGGATATAATGCAGGAACAGACCCACTTGCGTCCCTTCAACACGTGTGGTTCCCTTCAGATTTACTTGGCAGCTTTGAGATGTCCCTGCAAGAAACCCCTACTGGAATTTATGTTCTTCCAGATGTAGCCCTCTGATGGGACTCTATAAGCTGTGATGGCAGCTTTGTAAGAAGACTATTTGCATCCTTCAAGAGCAAAGGAGAGGAGGTTGACACATGTGGACATAACAGCTGCCAGCTGTTCCCCTTCCTGCCTCCTGGTACTTAGTGTTACTGGGCTGTAGGCCCAATCCTCATGTTGGCCTAGTAACATTTTGTGATGCCAACACATTCTGCATGAACCCACATCCCTTCCCGCTCCACCACAGGGCATGTACCAGATATTGAGAGGAACTATGGGGTACTTAACTTCTCCATTTGGGGATTTTTTGAATTCAGACCATCAGGAAGGCTGTGTCCCTAAGCAGGTGCGACAACACAAATGAGGCTTCATTTCGTTCCATCAGCATATGCTCTTGTTATTCAATTCATCTGTCCATTGGCCAGGTCAGATGTTTCCAGAAGCCCAAGGCTTCCAAGAATAATTATATCACTTTTGTTAATTTTATCTACCAATTATATCCCCTTTTGTTTATTTCATCTACCAATATCTCTTCTCATTTGATTGGACACAACAAGCATATTTTAAATTTATTTTTTTATACATGGCTTCTAGCTTCTAGTTCATGTTAGACACTCAACTATTAGCTAATATTATTTCATTACAAAAGAATATGGGTTGAAGGAAAATGCAGGCCATCCTCAAGGCATGTTTATAATGTCCACTGATTCTGTTTTTCCAGAGTTGTTCATATTTTTATGATAGTCTCAATCCTTCTGACTCTATCCATACATTCATATACATATTCTGTATCAAACTCTTAGGCTTATCCTCAGAATAAAAAGCTCTTTAGCATGAATGTATCTTGCAATCTGGTATGCAACTTTAGATCTGCTCTCTGAGTCTCTGTTCATAATAGAATTTGTATAAAAGACAGTGCATTGTCTTATTCATAATTTTGCTTTAGGGGAACATAAAAAAAACACTGCTGACTTCTTGTTAGCTCTGCAAATTCTATAACCTTAATACTGTACGTAGATGCTTGCATCCTAATATATACATTGCCTCTCTTTTTTATTATTTATTTATTTGTTTGTTTGTTTGTTTGTTTATTTATTTATTGTGGGGCCCTCGCCGGCGGCCCGGGAATGAACCGGTGCTGCAGAGGCTGCGGGCAGCCTCTTAGCCCAGCGCTCAACCACTGCGCCACCAGGGGAGGCCCTCTCTTTTTTTTTTTATTTTGATTTTTCTTCTTAAGATTTATTTTTATTTATTTATGCATACAACAATGGGGGTGTAGGCCAGTAGTGCAGGGAATAGGGAGGTGAGAGAATTCACCCAAGACAGAGTGGGGAGCAAACAGGCAGATCTATTGAAACACACTGCTGAGGGGAGCAGCTGGTGAATAGGAGAGGTCTGCTTCACCATGTAGGTTAGTTCCCTGGCCAGGGATCAAACCCACACTGCAGTGGCTGGCTATAGTTTGATAGTGCTGAGGCTTAACCCCTTGTGCCACCAGGGAGGCCCCTTTAATTTTTATTTTTATGAGGAAAAACTGGGGTATAGGCCAGAGTTATAGGGTAAGAGGATTTACCAGAGACACACTGGGGAGCAGAACAGGCAGATCTATTGAAATACACTGCCGAGGGAAGCAGCAGGCAAGACAGGAGAGGTCTGCTGCACCAAATGTGGGTTAGCTCCCTGGGCTGCAATCAGACTCAGGCCATATAGGTGATAGTGCCTAGATCACTATGATCCACCAAGGAGGTCCATACATTGACTTTCTGACCTCTCCTGTAGCTTCATATTTTAAAGGGTTTCCTATGGGCTTCTATGCATTGTCTTGGGCCCTTCCTTCTAATCAAGTTTTTCATATCCATCCCCTTGATATCTTTTGGTCAACTAATTTCACTGCAATCTTCTGTCTAAGAACACAATAGGCATTGCAAATTGAAGTGGTAGAGAAAGGGTAGTCTCCTTTGTAGTACTTTATTTTGTTAAAGCCAGTATATCTGAGTACTCAGAAATATTAATGAATAACATGAACAATGGAGAGTATGGACCACATAGTCTTTGTTGCCATTCTCATAAACATATTCAGAAATAAGATTGAATTAATGCCACTGAAAGAAACAATATCAGAAAAGTGGGAGAAATGAAATAGTGACAACCAAGAGTGAAAAAGTATTTTCTTTCCCAGCTCCTTTTTTAAAATATCCTTCCCAAATAATACTCTGTATTTTCATGTTAGTACTGCTCTCTCTGGTTACTCTATGTAATTTTTACAAATTCTCGAATATCGGTGGCTCATCAAAATATGTGATTATTTTTCAATTATACCCTTACATGGGTTTTGTTCAGGAGTCCAAGGTTCTTCTACCTTGTAGCTTCAGTCTCTTTCAAATCCTTTAGCTCCATCCATTCAGTTAGGAGGTGGTTAGAAGATCTGACATTGGGCAAGGGATTTGTAAAACTAACCCTGGTAATGGTATATACAGCTTCTAATCTCAATACATCAGTCAAAATTCAGCATAGGTCCCAACCTGACTACAAGTAATGCCCAAACCTGTAGCCTAGTTATATATCCAGGGAGAAAGAGAAACCAGATGTATGTAAGTATGGTCAGTTTTTCCCACAAATCTGTGTACCTTGTGACTCTGGCTATTTTGCTATTTGTTATTCTGTTGTTCTGAAATGTTCAGGGACTGAGGATTAAATTCAGTGATGCAGTTTATACAGGCTGTTTTAAGAGTGAATCTCTTTCCATTTTTTAATTAAGATGGTAGACAGCAAAGGATTTACTTGCCAATTGAGATGGTAAGCTGTGCATATACACATATATGCACATATACACATTGTGTATAATAAATTTTGAAGATGTGGAAGGAGTTTCAGGATATAATTATTTAAAATTATTTTGATTCTTAAAATATCTTTAGAAATAGAAATAACCAGTATCTATGTGATAAGGGGAGAAAGCACTAGAATACATAAAAACAAATATATAACGATATCGCATGTTTATTTACATTAGCTAGGTAATTAAATTTTTCTGAATTTCAGATGCCAAATCTGAAAAATGAGAACTAATGTTTACTATATTGTATGCTCCTGATTTTCCACCTCTATTGACAACTCATAAAAACTTTTATCTTGGGCACCTCATCTTCCCTCTTTCCACCCATTTTATTACAATCTAAAGTACATTTATTTCATCACTCAGTGTATGGTTCTAGATCAAAAAACTGTATAGACAGCTAGTGAACAGGAGATAAAGTATAAACAGGGAAGCAGGCCTTCATAGTAAGAACTGGGAAGTAAAGGCAAAGACTCCAGAACTGGGAAACAGGCAACAGGGAAGACAGGAATAGCATTTTTATTAAGTAATATAATAGGCTTTGAATTAAATTTTTTCTATAAAGCTTTTAAAGGCAAAACCTTTAAGAGAAGTTTTAAAATTACTTTTGGTACTATATTGTGATCCATTATACATGATTCTGTGCAAGTTAGTTTGAATCATTTGAAGGGCTGTCACATAATAATTAACTATAAAAATTATATCTAGGTTGTAAACATCATACACAATGACAGCTATTATTTCTTCCTTTTTCTTTTTATGGAGAGACTATATAAACTTATATTTATATACTATATATTGAATATTTATGTATTTATTTTAAACAGATCAAATCTTACTCATGATGTATAAGAACCTTTTTCTTTTTATTTATTTATTTATTTATCAAAGTAACATGGCATTATAATATCATATACTCAGGAAATTTTGTTTTGAATGTTACTTTGAATAATATTTTGAGCAAATATCAGAAAAATGTATATAGAAAAATACACACTTATACAAATACTAGCCTAAATGTCTTTCTTTAGATTGATCACAAATGTACTTAACTTACATTGGCTAATTAGAATTGTATGAACAGTGGTGATTTGGATTTACCAAGATTTTTTTTTGTAAAATCATTCAAATTAGTACTAATACTAGAAAGAAATAACATTCAAGAATTTCACTAGTGTCACAATTGTAATATCTTTGATTCCTTAAGCAAGGCCCTGGCTCAAGCAATATTTTCTCAGTACTATCCACATATTTGTTTTACATTAATAAATCCTTAATTCTATAAATAGAACTGAAAATAGTATCTTAATTAGTACTTTCAAGTCATTTTAAAATCATTCAGAGTACTACATTAAGGAGTTACTAAAGGAGTTTATATCAGCTTGTGAATGAAAGTTTTCCCCTAAAACTATGTTAATTCATATGACTTTCAGAAAACACTGGATTTACAAAGTTTGATATATTGATATAGCAAAGATTAGTTTTCTTCTTTCATCAGTTCTTTTATATGACACTCATGCTTGTTTTTTTTCATAATAAATTACTGTATGGGACAAGATAATTTCACAGACTGCAGAAAACTGAAGTAGTGATATTTCTGTGATAAATGACTTCACAATAAATGCAATAAGATATGTTTTCCATTTAGGAATTCAACCCAGTAGGGCAGAGACAAAGGTCACTTTGTGAAAATAGGACTGGTTCTTCTAAAGACACAAACCTCCTATTTTCTAATAATTTCAGATTTTTCAACTTTTATGCTAGTTCAGAAAAGAATTACTGAACTCAATTTAAACAGTTGAAAAAATTAAAATTTTTACCTAATATAGTGAAAGAACTAGCAATAGATTTTCTGAAATTCTTGAATATATAGCATGTCTGGGTTGTTCAAATGCTATTCATTCAGGAAATGACTGTGAGTGTGTGTGTGTGTGTGTGTGTGTGTGTGTGTGTTATTTCCAATTTCCAGCCTACTGAATTTCTTCTAGATTTACTTTCCCTACCTATCCAGCTCAAATGTACATTTTAAGTAAATCTTCAACTCCCTCTCTTTCAGATTAATCAGCGCTTGAAATTTTAATACAATCATGTTGAAAATCCTTTATCCCTAAAAAACACTATCTTCATACATTGTAACCATCATACCACCAGATAGAATAGTATTGAAAAGAAAATTGATTCCAAGACAAAGGTGTTCATTAACTCCTTTCAATTAGGCCTTCTGAATGGCTCAGTGACCATTTCATGAGCCAGTGGGCAGCTCTCATTCCAATCACACTTTTATATGTTCAAATACTAGATGCTCCTTAGGACCCTTATCTCACATCACCTTCTTATCTCTGACAATAACCTAAATTGTAAGGTTAGTGGTTTTATCATAATTAGAAGTCATCTTTCACACAGTTTATTTATTCCTAAGATACAAATGAAATTTCATCTCTATCCTCCCTCATTCTCATCGTGTGTTCTTTATACTTTTATTTGGGCTTTAACTTTCACTTGTGCATTTGCCCTTTCGTTTCCTTCGAGATCACCCTTCATGAAACATCTTTTCTACTCCTTTGGCCTTTTAATTAGCTTAGAAACCTATTTAACTCTTTATTTTTCAAAAAATAACACATAAACTAGACAAAAAGCAAAGCAAAAGTGAAGGAAACCAAACAAAATCTGTGTACTCTATTGGAACTTTCTTGAAATAGTTTATGTTTGCTAACTTGTTTCTTACAGATCTCGTGTAAACAATGAACTTACTTTGTCAAATCAAATATTTGGTAATTACTGAAGCTTTGACCTTATTCTATATTTTTTGTATGTTCAAAATAAAGATATTGGTTGTCAAATTGATTTTTTACCTAATAATAACACATGTTCACTGGAGCAACTACAACAAGAAAAATTTTATGGTAATGGAAAGCATCTCAATGTACCATTAGAGATAACTGTTTTTTCATAAAATATAACTTTAATGTTTGCATGGTTTGCTATCATTTGCACATAAAATCTCTTTGGGGGTTCAAAGAATCCTTTTTTCTTGAAAATCAGGCTGTTTCCACTGTTTTATTTTCACAAATTGTCTTAAGATAACCAAATCTGTGTGTAATCAAATATTTCACAAAATTTTTCAAATGTTAAGATATTTTATTCTATTTTTTATGGTTCTTGATATACAGAAATTTAATGTTTTCTTTTTATTGCCTCTGCATTTTAATGTTGTTTTTAATATTTTTGATATAGACATATTTATTATAAAATTTTTCTCTCTACTATCAGTTTTATTTTAAAAGCCTCTCCACATCTCAAGAAATTTGAAAATATTTTTCTTCTAACTTTATATATGTCTTTCATATAATCTTTTAATATATATTGCATGTGATATATGGATTTAAATGGATTGTTTCCAGTCTTCCATGTCTAAATTTTTTAAGACATTTTTAATCATGTATTTTTTTTTACTTGAGCAACATAAATTTATTGTGTGACAGTTCTGAAGGCTAGCAATTCGAGATCAAGGTCTCGGCAGATTTGGTTCCTACTGAGGGCTGCAAGGGAAGGATCTGTTCCAGGCCATTCTTTTTGGTTGATAAATAATCTTCTGCCTATGTTTCTTCACATTGTCTTTCCTTCATATGCATCTATTTCTTTGTCCAAATTTTACCTTTCTATAAGGATACCAGTCATATTGGATGGTATGTATAACCATCCTATCCTAATGGGCCCACCCTAATGACCTTATCTTAATTAATTCCAATTGTAATGATGCTATTTTCAAATAATGTCATGCTCTAAGGAACTGGGAGTTAAGACTTCAACACCTGAACTACTGACAACACATAATTCAATCCATTACAACAACCACTAACGGATTATTTTTAATACTTCTAGGAATAGCTTATCCCTTGCACTCTTTATTATAGAGGAAGACACTTGACATTTACTGAATTTAGGATGTTTTGAATATTCTCAACCACAAAACCTATGCAGTACAATAAGTCACTTGCGAGGGTATCCAGCTACTTATGAGCATCTGCATCTTTCTAAAAACTTCTTTGTTTACTTATTATCAAAATAGAATTGCATTATAACATTATGTAAGTTTCAAGAATAGCACATATCAAAAAAAAAAAAAAAACAAGCAACAACAAATGTTGTTGAGGATGTGGTGAAAAAGGAACAATCTCACATTGCTGGTAGGAGTGCAAACTGGTCCAACCACTATGGAAAGCTGTCTGGAGGTTTCTCAGTCTACTAAAAATGGAGCTACCATATGACCCGGCAATTCCACTCCTAGGGATCTACCCAAAGGACACAGAAACATTGATTCAGAAGAACACCTATACTCCTATGTTTATTGCAGCACTATTTATAATAGGTAAAACCTGGAAACAACCCAAATGCCCAAAAATAGATGAATGGATCAAAAAGATGTGGTATATATACACAATGGAATATCATTCAACAATCAAAAAAGATAAACTCATTCCATTCACAGCAATGTGGATGGAACTAGAAGGAATTATGCTCGGCGAAATTAGCCAGAAGGAAAAAGAAAAATATCGGGTGGTTTCACTTATAGCAGGAATATAGGAAAACCAAATAAGACGTCAGTGTAAAAAAAATAACAACAGTACAAAACACAAAAAAGCAAAAACAGACAATTATAAATCAAGAGATATACTACGAGGGGAGGAGGAGTGAGAGGGGTCTGAGGGTGGGAAGGAGAGAGGAGCACAGGGAACTGTGGTGAGGGTGCATGGGTGCATTGGGGGAGGAAATTCTATGGGGACTGAACCTGAGGGGGTGGGGGAAGCAAATATTGTTTAAAAATGAACAATTATGTAAAAAAATAAAAAATAATAAAAAATAAAAAACTTTCAGGTGTGCATCATTAGAAGTCAGTGTGTGCATCTACAACAATAAGATCACCATGAAAAATCTAATTCTACCCTGCTCCATACAAGTACCCCTTCTGGTAATCACTAATTGGTCTTTTAGTCTAGAAGTTTATTCCAATGTATACCATGATGGAACAGTGTTTGATGACTTTCTGTTCACCCTATGGAAACCCAAGTGATTCCCATTCTTGGGTTATGGGTTTGGCCAATAAAGAAACTCCCACAATGTGTGATTAGGTTGCATCAGCAGTTTATTAGTCACACGTTCTCATAGGCCATGGGAGGATGACACTGTATGCAATCCATGGCCACACAGAACACAGAGAAAAATCAGAAGTCGTGGAAGGTAAGCTATATAGAATCAAAAGGGTGGAATGACCCCCAGTTCCTGTGGGAGGACGTGTTTGATTTGT
Organism: Talpa europaea; assembly: GCF_964194135.1. Classification (NCBI taxonomy): domain Eukaryota; kingdom Metazoa; phylum Chordata; class Mammalia; order Eulipotyphla; family Talpidae; genus Talpa; species Talpa europaea. The sequence continues at coordinate 124,857,209 of NC_140073.1, read as the reverse complement.
TTAAATCTTTCTGCCAATTGTTCAGGAGAGTGAAACTTGTTATTCAATTATAAGTGGAACTATTTGATCTATCTGATGGAGTTATGGTGCAGGTATTTGGTTAGGGAATCTTTTTCACCAGAGCAGAGTGGGGAAGAGAACTTGCATTTGGATCATTTGAGGTCCTTATATCTAGGAAGCACATAATATTGGAATGGGTTCCTAAGTACTCTTTTCAAAATTCTTTTAACATCACACATGATCTTTGTCTTTCTTGGTATCTCTCTGTCTTTCTCTGTATCTCTCTGTCTCTCTCTCACACACACATACACATGCTCTCTCTTATATAATAATTTAAATGTTTAGTAAGGAATAGAGTTAAAACTGTTTTCAATTAAGAATTTGAGAGATCCAAAGAACACCTGCACCCCTATGTTTATAGCAGCACTATTTACAATAGCTAAGCTTTGGAAACAGCCCAAATGCCCAAAAATAGATGACTGGATCAAGAAGATGTGGTACATATATACCATGGAATATTACTCAGCATTCAAAAAAGATAAACACATGCAATTTGCAGCAACATGGATGGCACTGGAAGGGATCATGCTCAGCGAAATAATCCAAAAAGAAAAAGAAAAATACCGGATGGTCTCACTCATAGCAGGAATCTAGAAAACTTAAATAAGGGACCAGGAAAATGAATAACTATAAGAAAGTGAAAATCAAAATCAACAAAAAACTATGAACCAGAGACACTTTTGGGGGGGTGGGGGGCGGGAGGGGAGGGATTGGGGTCAGAATGGGGGGTTTGCAATTGTATGGGGGAATATAAAAATAAAATTTATTATTTAAAAAAAAAAAAGAATTTGAGAGAAACTCTGGATTAGGTTTCCCCAGAAGAAAAAAATGCTTACATGTGTTGTTGAAGGGGAGTAAAATAAGAGTTAGTCTTTAATAGATCAAGCATTTGGGCTCTGTCTAAGAAGAGAGCATGTGGATGGGTCAGCTATAAGAGTGATGGACAAGACTCACCAGGGAAATAAAGTTTGCATCTTGAGAAATACTCAGAAACATTGCTTTGGAAAATGTCTTATTTTTGGCAAACTACTTATCTTTCATGATCTTTAAATTTGTATGTTAACATCTAGCTTACAAAAAAGACCCTGATTCTAAATCAATAAACACTATTCAGATATTCTGTTCACAATTCCAAAATAGTGACTTATGTTGCTAAAAACAGCTTGTATGAGTTTTATACAGCTTAACTTACATTGTTTAATTTACAATTTACTAGGATTTTACATTTATTATCATTTCCATCTCAAAGCACAATTATGCTAATGAGAATATAATGTTTTTACTTCTTTCTCAAATCAAGATACCATGTGATTGAGGTTTGCTTTCTTACACATTTTATACAACAGTCTACATAGAAAATACATTATACTCAATGTGAAGTGTGTCATATTTTTGTGTTCATGTCAATATCTAGTGTATGCAAATTAATTCCATAGTAAGAGAATTCCAGTGAACAAACTATGTTTCATTTAGTTCCCTTTTTGACTGTCCGATTTTTCTTGCATTCCTTTTGTTTGTGCTATCATTCTTTGTCACTACCAGCCCCAGATAAGCTAACGCTGTTTTAGTGTTAGGTATTTCCAGCGCCTGGGAGTGTGTCAGGCACGTAATAGGAACACAAGAATTTTTTTTTTTTTTGAGGAAATAAACATCAACTTCTGAAGTCTTTATTAACAGGATAAACTAAAATAAAATGAAGACCTATACAAGTACAAGGTATTGAGTTACTAACTCTGCAACAATGAGTCTTGATCAACATATTATCAGTATTCTATACATACTTTCAAAAACAATAAAAATGAATTATTCCATTACTCAATCATGCATCAATGTATCCAAAATTATTATAAAAACTATCTGCAGGGCCTCCCCTGGTGGCACAGGCAGTTGAGCACAGTGCTGTGAAGCTGTCCGCAGCCTCTGCAGTGCCGGTTCGATCCCGGCTGGCCAGTGAGGGTCCCACATGGCGAAGCAGACCTCTCCTATCTCCCCCGCTGCTCCCCTCAGCAGTGTATTTCATCATTCTGCCTGTTCTGTTCACCACTCTGTCCCTCGTGAATCCTCTCACCCTCCTGCACATCTGGCCTGTACCCTGGTTCTTGTATAAATAAATAAATAAATCTTTTAAAAAAAATAAAAACTATCTGCATCGAGTAGCTAAACTATTTGGTTATTTCTGATAAGAGAAAATCAAAGAACTGCAAATAAAATCATTTCTAGTCTTTCTCTTCAGTTGACTCTATCAAAACAATTAAGTGCACTTTTGTCACACCGATCACAACTAGGACTGCAATAATTAAACAATAAGTATGGATTTTTTCCAAATATTTCAGTAATATTGTAGGGCTTATTGACTATGGTTGGCATGTATGAAAGCATATATAAAAACAAAACTAGGAGTATAGTAGGGAATAATAATATAATCCCTCATATTAGGAATTAAGAATATTACGAATTAAGTAGATGTTGGAATTAATTATTAAAATAATTTATCTATTTCTTTCTGGCTGATTTCACTGAGCAAGATCCAAAAGAAAAATACTGGATGGTCTCACTCATATCAGGAATTTAGAAAACCTAAATAAGGGTTTAGGAAAAAGACTATAATAAAGTAAAAATCAAAATCAACAAGCAACTGTAAACCAGAGACACACTACAGCAGGGGGAGAAGGGAGTAGGATCAAAACAAGTGTGGTGGGAATTGTACAGGGACTATAACCAAGATGAAAATGCATACATTGTACAAAAATGAAAAATGATGAAAAAAATATACAAAATTAAAAAAACAAAAATAAAATAAAAAACTATAAATCACAAAAAAAAATTGTCTATGTTGATACAAATACTGGGTTGTGCATGCAATTCTTAACATTTTGTAAGTAACTATAACCCTCAAGTTAAATGCCAGTTTTGTTAAACTTCTCCTATTTGCCCATTTAATTTTGAATACAGTTATCTCTCTGTGGAAATACACTAAATTGCTCTCTTGTCTCAAGATATCTCTTCAAGAAAACTTTAGAATATCTGGAATATTCACCAAAGTCATTCCTTATAGTCAGATAGGACAAGTCCATAATAAAAAACATGTTTTCTGAGAAAGTTTATATACCCTTTAACAATTTATTGATAACAACAATAAAAAATATTAACTTTTTTTAAAAAAACACTCAAACTGATTCTATATTACCCTACAACAGTGCCTGCCTTTTCACACAGTATCATTTCTTTGGGGAAGAAGCTATTAAAATTTTATAATGCCCAAATATAGATAGAAAAGAATGCTAAAGTGTTAGTGGATAAAGACCATCTCAAGTTCCAAGTAGTGACAATGCTACTAAATTGAGGATGCCTTTTATTCCTGGCCCAAAAGTTCTATGTCCGACCCAGTGTCTGAAATGCAGAATAGAGAGATTAAGAGCTTCTTGTTTTATATTTGCACTAAGTATATTAGTTTCTAGATCTAGGTCTTCAAACAGATGTATGTAGAGATGTAATTAAAATCATACTAAGCATGGCAGTGCCACCTGCCTTGGATAAGCTAACTCTGTGTGTCTTTAGGGAAGATTCTCTTCCAACTACAGTATAATTTGAGTTTCAGGGATTAAGATGAGAGTATCAGAAAAGGTAATGAAGAACGGGAAGCTGAAACCACACTGAATTTAATTTACCAATAGAATTGACACTGGTCTTGCAGAATTATATACATTTTCTAAAGAAATAATGCCAACTTAGTATTCCATTTTGTTGAGTGAACAAAACATTGATTTGCATTTGACATTTACTCTAAGCAGCTGAACTATGGGCAGGATAACTTGTGTGAAAGATAAAGCCAAATAATTATGAAACTTTCATACTGAATCTAAGTATGTGAACTTTGGTCTTTCACATCCAACAATTTGGTGAAAGAGAGAGAGAAAGAGAGAGAGAGAGAGAAAAAGGACTTTGAAGAAGCTTATATATATATATATATATATATATATATATATCTCACATACTTGGCAGTCACAGATGTGTACAGAATAACTATACAAAACCTTTCTAAATTGAGCTTATAGTTTTAGTAGACTATACTTCTAATGATGATCTTCATTGGTGTAAATAATGCTGTCTGCACCTTTTTAATATATTATGAAATAAAAACTATTCTTAGCAAAAATGCATACTACACAAATACATATTAACTAACACAAAATCTGCAGTTCCTTCATTATTGACAAAAACTACTACAAACTGATTTAAGGGTGGTAGGTGACATTTTTAAGCCCCAATTCAGAAAAACTCTTCTAGTTCAAATCACACACTCATTACTGTTGTATTTTTCAATACTGTTGTATTTTTTCAATACTGTTATATTTCAATACTGTAGTATTTTTTTAAGATTTATTTATTAATGTATACAAGAACTGGGGTAGAGGCCAAAGCTGTGGGGTTGAGAGGATTCACCAGAGACAGAATGGGGAGTAGAATAGGCAGACTGACTGAAATACACTGCTGAGGGGAGCAGCAGGTAAGACAGGAGAGTTCTGCTGTGCTATGTGGGTCACCTCCCTGGCTGGCCGGGGATCGAACTTGTGCTGCAGAGGCTGCGAATAACCTCACAGTGCTGTGCTTGCACCACCTTGCACCACCAGGGAGGCCCCTGTTTTATTGTTTAAATATATTTATTTTATTTATTTATGCAAACAAGAACTGGGGTGTAGGCCAGAGGGACTGGGGGGGGTATTGAGAGGATTCACCAGAGACAGAGTGGGGTGCAGAACAGGCAAATCTACACTTAACCCCTGCACCACCAGGGAGGCCCCTACTGTTGTATTTCTAAGACATCAGGATTCCTTTGTTGAGAAGTAAAATAGAAAGGTAAGATGTGGAAAAAATGGGTGGACAGGGCTGAGGAGGGCCTAGCCATGTTGTTGCTAAACAATACAGAGTTTTGTTTTTGTTTTTTTTTTAAGATTTATTTATTTATTTATATATACAAGCACTGGGTCCAGTCAGAAGCGCGGGAGGGTGAGAGAATTCACCAGAGTCAGAGCAGGGAGCAGAGCAGGCAGAAGGACCGAAGTACACTGCTGAGGGGAGCAGCGGGTGGCAGGAGACGTCTGCGCGCCTTGTGGGACCCTCCTCCGGTGGCCTTGTGGGACCCTCCTCCGGTGGCCGGGGAGCAGCCGGGATCGAACCGGTGCTGCAGAGGCTGTGGGCAGCTTCGCAACCCAGCGCTCAACCACTGCGCCACCGGGGAGGCCCCCAATACAGAGTTTTTAAGTGGCAGAGTAGACTTACAGAATGTCAGATGAGGCAAATGGAAACAAAGACAATGGAGATGGCTTGAGACAAATACAGAAGCATAATAGGCCACAGGGCAGGAGTAAACTGTCAAGATGCAATTCCAAGTCATTGAAAAAATTTACAAAAAAATAGTGAATTCAAGAAGTCAACAGATGGAATTATCCTATTAAAAGGAGGCTGCTGAACTGCATTAGCAACACACTAAAATTTATTTAATTTGTCAAGACATAGTTCTTCAAGCAGGAAATCTACGGAGAACCTCCATTTTAACTCATCAAAATTATCAACAATATTAAATTCTAATATACTCAGAATAAAAAGAAGATGCCATGCAAGGCAAATAAAGTGAACAATCTCTGGCCTCTATGATTTTATATTTTAATGGACAATAAATTAACAAAGAGACATGGGCAGAAAGTCAGTGAAGATGCACATCTGTGAGGGTGAACCCTGTCCCTGGCCCTGGGCTGGTGGGAAGCCAAACATGAGACTCAGGAGAGGCTGGAATAAAAGGAAAGCCTGAGGATCTTAGCCTATCTGGCTAGTCCACTGGTTGGACAAGGAGACCTACGTTGTAAATTTGTATCTAGATATGCATTCCAAAAACTGTGATATTCCTAATGGAAATAAGTCAGTATTTAAGTGTAAAGCATTTGTGATTTCTGTTTTGTTTTTCATGCAGATCTTTCCTCCAAGATATTCTGCACATCTGGTTTGTGATATCGTCCAGTTGGTTGAAACTAAGGTCATCAGACATCCTTTGCTTTAATAAGATCTCGAACTTCAAAGGAATACTCTCATGAGGCAAACATTCTCATATAAAGTCTCAGATAATATTAGATAGCCAGACTATGTTCAGGTGGAAAGACTGTCTCAAAAGGGGAGAAACAGGTTTAAGTAAATTGTCACTCTGTCATAAAGCATTTTTCTTTGGTTGGAGAGAGGATTGGGAATCTTTAGAGAATTCTCTCTTTATGCTGGATTCTCAGTTACTATGGGAAGCCAGCACTGACTAAAGCTTCAAAGATTAACAATGCACACTCTAGTTGACCCCCACCCAATAGTAAAAAGGATAAACTGTGATGCCAGAACAGAATTTAACTGTTATAGGAAGGAAGCTTATTGCTTCTAATGAAAAGACACAGGCATTTTATTTGCTAGAAGGAAATTGCAGCAACCTGAAAGATATAAACACAATTTGTTTAAACTACAGAAAGAGTTAAGTTAATTAGTTTGGAAACAGGAAATTTTGATGATTCTAATAAAATGTACTCTTTCCTGTTCCATAGTACATAATTCAGTCTGCAATGCTTACCCTGATTACATGTATCAGCTGCAATCCTCTTATGCAGCTGACCCTCATTAATTAATAATCATATGTCATGAGTAAGATGAGTCTCTAAGTAGCCTCTTTGTTGGGCAGATTTAAGATCCATTAAGGTATATTTAACCCAGAGTGGGGAAGAGAAATAATTAGGATCGATGAGCTGGAAATCAAGCACCTTGGAATAGTCAGGTTGCAATTGTCTGAGAAAAGTAAGCTGGGCTATGTTTAAGATGCACAGACATTCCTCCTTGTTAGAGGGGGGGAAAAAAGTTAACCTCCATATATACCAAGGGCATCAATTTTTAATACCGATTCATATTCAGTATTTCCACTGTGTCTTGCATGTAACTACATCAATCTTTTTAGGAAGAAGCAACCTGGTAGATAAAGCTACATATTCAATTATGTATAACTTGGTTTCTTTGTATTTGGTATTGCAAGACCACTTGTTACTAAATGATATATTTTTAATTAGCTTTGTCTGCTTGGCACTCAGAAGGTTGACTTGGGCTCTCTCTAGAGTCCTGTTAGTCAAATGACCTGTTTCCGGTTTTGGGCCCTTTCATCTCCTAGCAGGACAAATGACATGCATTTTATTCACACACTGGTCTTCAAGGATCTATATTAGTTTTATTTATTCCTCCTGCCTCCTAGACAGATCTTTCGCCACTGTTCTACCTCTTCTCACTCTTTTTCACATGAATTTGCTTGTTCATTTCCACACTTTCTATGCCCTTTCTTTTAGGTAGATCCCCTGCCAAGTTGCTTCACAACTCTTGAGATCTCTTTTAACTCTTGTCTTCAAAATCTCCTCATATTTGAGTCTGCAGGGAGCAGAAATACTTTTCGTCTTGGCATTGTGTTTCCACTTAGATGTATATATAACTAACATATAACCAATTTGTATGCAGGATAGATTATAAAATATTATTCTGTAAATTTTCTTCTTTCATGATAAAACAGAACTTTAAACCAGCAATAGATTTCATAAATGTCAAATGATTTACAATTTCCTTAGTGTCATATCAGGAAAATAAAGTTTATGCAATATGTTCAACATCCCTTATATATAACAATCTTTTCAAGAAATTGGATCACAATAAAGACATTGACTAAGGGACTTAAATTAATGCTAACATTTTTGACAACCTGGAAGAACTGAGAGCCTTATTAAAATCAGTTATACTTGAGCTAAATATTAATTTTAGACAGGAACTATCAAGTGAAAACTTAGACAAATTATTTCAAGTATTAATAAATATTATGAAGAAAACAAAAAGGATAATCTGACAGTGTCTGGGTGAGAATGAATTCTTAGATGAGGAGGATATTTAAGTGGTTGGCATGTAGGAGCCAGTCTTGTGAAGATCTATGAGTATTAGAGGTACTGGGCTCAAAGCAGAAGTGAAAGCAAGTGATCATGGGGTGGGAACAGGACAAAGTATGTTCAAGAAACAAAATGTGTTGGACATGAAGAGAGGGCAGGGACAGGAGCCAAGAAATGACCAATAACATCCAGAGGGTTTTCTAACCAGTTTAGCCACAATTTACAATAAAAGAAGACATTGGGGATTTTTACATAGTTTATTTATAGTTTCTACAATGTGAAGTTGTACAACTCCTACCCCACCCTGATTTGCTATAAAAAAAAGTCAGAATGATGATCTTAAAGTACAATGTTTTAATGGCCATCTGTCAAAAGTTTGAACAACCTAACTTATTTTTTTCTTTTTGAATCTTTAGTTTTGTGTATATTTATTTCTGAGAGAGATCAATGATGAAAAGTTTGGTGGAAATGATTTTGTGGAGAGGAAGGAAAGTTCTAGTAAAATTACTGGCATTGGGATAAAGGTTCTGATTTGGATTTCTTCCCTGACAATTTTTGTTTCCAATGGGAAAAGTGGAAGAGTATGAGTTCATCTGTAGAGATGCTAAGTTTGATTTGTTTTCCCTGTAGATTCCACATAACTAAAATCAAAACTTATGTCATTCTTGCCTATTTTTCTTCTCTCTGATCTGAACAGAGAGACAAAATAAATTTTGGGATAAAAAACAACTTTAAGAGAGAAAAAATATATAAAGGTAGTGGGAAAGAAAGTAAAGAAGAAGAGAGGATCTAAGAATAAGAATGCAATGGCAGGAAACTATTCAATCATATTTTAAAATTGTGTATACCAGTAAGTTATTCACTAAACAATATTAAGTGTGATAAAATAACTTGCATATTGGGATATGTGTTTGGAATGTTGGTATATGAACACTTATCTTCTTTTCTTTTAATCTTATATACATGTAAGAGAGAGAGAAAGTGAGAAAAGAGGTAAAGAAAATGGCTGTGGCAACAGTGAAAAGTTTGATGCAATTGTTAAAAATAAAGAAGAAATGTAGAACAGAATTGAAAATTTCCTGAGTGGGCAAAACTAAACCTAATTTATTTCATGAGCATAAGTGAACGTTAACTTATGTTATTTCTTGAAAATAGCTCTGATAGTCATGGATACATAAAATACAAACATTAAAAAAAAGTAACAAATTTCTATAAAATGAAAACATTATATGAGTTTTGAAAATCAATCACAATGTGAAAAAAACAGTACCAGAAATCTGCATCGTATATAATTGATAAAAGATTAGTATCAAGAATACTAATAATGTGTATTTATGTAGCTACAGAAATGACAGACATAGATGGTGCTAGATAGATAATAGATACATACATACATAGTTTTATTAATATGTTGCCATTCAACAAATCACCAAATAAAATGATTTAAAGCAGCATCTATATCAACACTGAAGAACATCAAAAAAAAAATGTTGACTAAAACAAGTTAGTTAATAAAAGATTACTAATACACTATTTAAACTTTAAACACAAAATAATGTTATAAAGCTCAGGAATCAAACATATATAGCTAAAGTTAAAAAATATGAAAATATCATAAGCTAGTTTAAGCTGTCTCTATGATTTAAAAAAAAGGCAAAGAAAATCACAAACCAAAAGTAATGAAAGGAAGAGAAGGAAAGGACAAGAGGGAGGGTGTGAGGAAGAGAAAAATGCTGTTATCCAAAAAGTATTCCTGGTTATTCTTGCTTCTCCAGTGAAAATTAGAGAAGCCTATCATCTCTGCCCAGCTGCTAGAATTTCCTAAGTTGAGTCTATGCTGCTATCGCTACTAGCACAGAGTTACACAATCAAAATAAGAGAGACAAAGAAAAACTGCTGGTCCTTCCTAAGAGATGCTCTTGTCCTGCTGCCAAGGGGAGCATAGCACAACAATACCACCTATAGACTTGTGAGAACAAAACTTCTATGACTCAGTTTATGCCTCCCATTGCCTGCCTCCCATTGCCCCTGGGACTAATTCTCAAAAGAGATCACAGTAGCTCTTCATGAATAAGAAGTGATGTTTCTTTTCATGTGGTGATTTACAAATTTGAAGTCAGTATCATAAGACAGACATTCCACATAGGCATACTCCTGTGAGATTTGGAAGCTTATGTCAGAAAGAGTTTGGATCCCAGAAATAATGCAGACCTAAAACTAGTTATATTTTGATTTCAGTGTTTGGTTGAGAAGGCATCCTTCTTCTCTTGTTGAATTTGGTTTCAACAATTTCATAACCGTGACTTGGGACTTGGCAAGGCCATTGTAGCCATCTCACAGGCTATAAACAACCTGACACATGAATGATTAAGAATATGTGTTTTATTTGTGGGCCCCCCTTGGGGGAAAAGGAGTTAAAGTCTCAACACTATTGCCAGCAACTGCAGCCTGAGTTAGATCACTGACCAGAAAGCTGACCCACATGGCGCAGCAGACCTCTCCTGTCTCTCCCACTGCTCCCCTCAGCAATGCATTTTAGTAGATCTGCCTGTTCTGCTCCCCACTCTGTCTCTGGTGAATCTTCTCACTCTTTGCACCTCTGACCTATACCCCAGTTCTTGCATGCATGAATAAATAAAAATAAATCTTTTTTAAAAATAATATGTTACATACACACACATATATATATACACACATGTGTATATGTATGCATGTACACACACACACACACAAAGAAATCTTCTATTTGATAAAACATGGATGAAACTTGGGGGGATTGTGCTAAGTGAAATAAGTTAGAAGGAGAAAGACAAATATGGGATGATTTCACTCATGTGGAATATAAAAAACAAAGCAAAGGAAAAGCAAAACCAAAGTTAAGCAAACCCTTGAAATCTTGTTATAGAATAGAAGCTACCAGAAGCAGAGGATGTAGTGGTGTAGGAGCAAAGTGAAAGGGAACTCAATGGACTATGATAGAGGATTATTGATGCTATAATGGTGGCTGTGGTATGATAACTTGCATTTGTGGAAGTATGAATTTATATCTCTAAAACATATACAGTGGTATAAATCAATTGTTCTTCAATAAACACAACTGAAAAAATAAAATATAAAAATAGAGATTTTTTTACATTGTAATAAAAATTGCTTGTAATATATGATTCAGGTTAATGAGAATACTGAAGTAGGTCACAAAATATGCTAAAGTTTTTATATTTATTAGCTAATAATACTTTTGCTAAATTATTATATGAGCAGCTTTTGGGACTTGAGTTTTATTAAATATATTTCAAACAGACTATTTCAACTGAACACGCATTGAGAAAATTAGGTTATATTCTAGCTCATGCAGCAAATTTGTGTGTAATCAATTTGCACACTTAAGACCTTTTAACTAAATCTACCTCTGCTAGGTCTATGTCTAGATAGAAATGAGTGGGCTTCCATGGTTTCCTGTTTTTGCCTCATTTTTGCAGAAATTATAAGTCCTTCATCCCTCTGCCAGCTCTGGTTGATATTAGCCTCTGGGATCAAAAGTTATTAGAGAAAAAGTATAGGGCAGACTAACAGAATGATTTTATAATTCTATTGTCCTAGGAAAGTAGGCTAATGAGGGTTGACTGGTGCAAATAAAAATGATGATGAAATGCTCCAGGCACCACACCTCTATAAATAGTGAAGAGAAACAGCCTATAAAAAAAAAAAAAAAAAAAAAAAAACCTCTCCTGCTGCCACTGATGCTGGTCTGATGAGGTGAACCCAGCCCAGTTACACAGGAGAATGAGATTGTCCTCTCCCCACCAGCATCCCCTTGGCCCTTATTTGTCTTCTTAATCCCTTTGACACTAAGATGATCTTTACCACTTCTTTTAGAATAAAGGATAGTAGTACAAACATAAGTCATGTTCATTTTCTGTTCTTATAATTCAACATATTAACTCCCTTTATATATGAACTTTCTCTAAAAGCAATTCAGAAATGAAGTTGCTTGAGTGACTTCCATCTAGTAGAGGCAATATTTTTGAAAATGAATCTGGGGTGCATATAACATCCTTTGACAAAAGTAATTTTAAGTTTACGTGGATAACACCATAAGACCCAATCATATGCCCCGCCCCCACCTGTAGCATACAACTATTCAGAGGTATTTTTGTTCTAATGCCCCAAACACTGAATTTCATTATACAATGAAGGTAATTGATGGGAACATAGTTGCAAAGATACATAGTTGCTGTCTTGGGAAGACAGACAATATTCCTGTGGAAGACAACACAACATCCAGAGAAAATAAGGAGCTTATTTCCATGAATTTAAAAGAACCATGTATATTCAGTGGGCAACACAACTCAGTAGGAAATTGTTAAATATGTGGTGTTGTGGAAACTGGTTCACTATTTAGAAAAAAAAATGAAAATATATTTGCATCTAATACTACAATTCCATTCACAATCATGCCAAAAAGAATTAAATACCTGGGAATAAATTTAGGAAAGGACAATGAAAATAATAAAACATTATTAAAGGAAATAAAAGAAGACACAAAGAAATGGAAAGATTTCACATGCTCAAGTGTAGGAAGATTTAGCATCATTAAAAATCATCATACTACCCAAAGCAATTAATCGAAATACCAATTACATTTTTTAAGGAAATAGAATAATCATCAACTTTATATGGAACCACCAAAGGCCCCAATTAGTCAAAACAATCTTGAGAGAAAAGAAGAAAAATGAAGGCATCACACTTGCTGACTTCAAACAATATTACACAGCAACAGTAATCAAAACAGTATGGAGAACAAAACATAAACACAGAACAATGTAAAACAATTGAAAGCCCAGAAATAAATCCATATAAATATGGACAGCTCACTTTTGATCAAGCAATTATGACCACGCAGTGGAGAAAAGACAGCCTTTTCAATGAACAGTGCTGAGAAATATGGATAGCCACACGCAAAAAAATAAAGTAAAATCCATATTTAACACAATACATGAAAATTCATTCAAATGGAAAAAAAAATTTGGACATAAGAACCAAAACCATAAAGTGCTTGAAAGAAATTATAGGGAACACACTATAAGACATCTACCACAAAGACATATTTGGAAATATGAGGCAAACAAAAGCAAAAATAAACAAGTGGGACTATATGAAACTTAAAAATTTTTGTAGCTAAAAAGAAGCCATCACAAAAACACAAATGAAACCTACAGAATAGGAAAAAGTATTTGCATACCATACATCTGATAAAAGGTTAATCTCCAAAATTTACAAAGTATTTACACAATCAAATAACAAAGAAACAAATGACCTAATTAAAATTTGGATCTCAATAGGCACTTTTCTGAAGAAGACAGTTATGGTGTACAGATTTATGTAATAAGTTCAATATCATGTATTATAAGAGAAATGCAAATTTAAGCCACATTGAGATACTAACACCCTGTGAGAATGACTCGTATAAAAAAGAATGGAATTAGCAAATGTTGGCCAAGTTGCAGTGATAAAGGAACTCTCATCCACTGTTGGTAGCAATGCAAGTTTCTACAGCCTCTGCGGAATGGTATGGAAATATGTCAAGAAAATAAAAATGGAAATCCCACTTGACCCAACAATATCATTATTAGGTATCCATCTATACTGTTTATGTAGCAATGTATGTTTACAATTGGCTCCAAATCATGGAGCCAATGCAAGTGCCCTTCAACAGATTAGTGGATAGAGAAGCTATGGAGCAAACATTCAATAGAATATTACATAGCTGTGAAGAAAGATGAAATGGTGGCACTTGGCACAGAATAGATGGTCCTTGAGGTGATAATGGTGAGTGAAATCAATCAGAGTAAAATAGCTCAGATGGTTTCACTCATCTGCAAAATATATGTATCCATAAAACAATTACATGCAAACAACAGAAAAAATAAAAACCTGAATGTGACAAAAAAGAAGATAATTGTTGCCAGATGGAATAAGGGAAAGGGTGGAGGGGCTGGGGAAATGAGGCAGATAGGATATGAGCAAGGATGTTTTGGAAAAAAATAAAATAAAAATGAAGTCCTACAAAATTACATGCACAATTAGATTGCACATAGATTGAAAAATTTAAATATATATATAATTTATATATCAATTATATATAGATATCTATGTATCATAGTCATATAGAAAATATAATCATACAAATGTATATAATCTACAAATAAAGTGTGTATATAACACAAAATGTAGGAGAAAACTTTTTAAATTAAGAAAATAAAAATACTTTTAAAACATTAAGTAATTGGACCTCCCTGGTGGCACAGGCAGTTGAGTGCAGCACTGTGAAGCTGTCCACAGCCTCTGCAGTGCTGGTTTGATTCCCACAGGCCTTTGATCCTCCTGCCTCGACCGTTGCTCCCCTCAGCAGTGTATTTCAGTCAGTTTGCCTGTTCTGTTCCTTGCTCTGTCTCTGGTGAAACCTCTCACCTTCCTGTATCTCTGGCCTATACCCCAGATCTTGTATAAAAATAAATAAATCTTAAAAAAAAAACTATCAATATGTTAAATATATAAGACAAAATCTTAGTCTGAAACCGTGGAAATAATGTATTGTGACCTAAGGAATATGATTAACTAGGTGCTTCCAGTACCAACAACAAAACAAAAACAAAGAGGTATTATTCCTATTCTCATCACCTCCTTAGGGATCTTTGACTTTCAAAATTTTTCACACAATTGATGAAGAAGCATTTGGGAAATATATAGTGAATGATTTGGTGGTGCTGTTACCAATTTCAACTGTGAAGTAACCAGGCAATTTGGTTTTCTAATTACTGCACATTGTGCTAGGAAACTCAATTTTTCCACACCAACTACTATTGACCTGGAGAGTCTTTCCACTTTCCCTCTCTCCCTTTCTCCTCTCTCTCTCTCTCTCTCTCTCTCTCTCTCTCTCTCTCTCTCTCTCTCTCTTTCTCCACACACACACACACACACGCACACACACACACCCCCTACCTTTCGCCTTCCCTTCCTCCTAATCTGGGCTTTAAACATTGTAAAAAGAATAAACATGATAGGCAAGTTATGTTCTATGGACATACATTTCTTTGCAATTAGTACAGTTAAGTATTGAATCTGTTAAAAAGAATCTAGTAACCAGGGCATGCTGGTAAAAAGAGCCACAATGCCCTTCAAAGCACAATAGCCAACTGCCCTCGGTATAGTACCAATTACTAAGTGTTCTTCATAGTGAAAGGATTTGGCATTAACAAATAATAAAATTTATGTACTAAATTTGTATAGAATGAGAAATCATTTCTGGAAATCTTTCCCCATAATACAACAGAATGTCTTTGCTTTAATCCTGGTTGAATTAGGAATCAGAAAATTCAAGTCCTCTTTGACACTCAAAATTCAGTACCTACACAAGTTTCGAAAGCATTTTAATATTCCTGAGTTTTATTTTTTGTTTTTTAGTATGCTTTTCATAATACTTTGTTTGCTTTAAAGGAATGGGACTTGAGCATATGATCATTTGACTCTTGAATTGAACTAAATGGAAAGGAATGAATCTATGGTCTACATTCAATCCCACTTTTGTAGTGATGGATTAATACTATACAATTATATATAAAACAAAGAAAGACATCTGAACTGCTACTGAACGGCCTATTTAAAAAATCACCAAATCCAACTTTCTCAGGACTTTAAAAGTGAGGGTAGTGGGCAAAAGTGAGGCTCAGTGTCCTTCCAGGATCCCACAGGTGTGTAGTGTTGAGTTCTCTGACTCCACATGAGTGTTGACTTCTGAGATTGACTCTATATTTCTATGGCTGACCAATTACGCTATCTATCCTAAGAAGCTGAAAAAAATTTCTTCCTCATACATGAAAACTCCAATGTTAGAGGAAATATTTAGTGAAAGAAAAAAATGGGTATTGTTTATATAAGGAGTTGTTAAAATATATGTTGCTATCATGGGCATATTTTGCTAATAAGTACTTTTCAGTTTAAGAAGGAGCTATCTTGAGTAGTACAGAGATGAACTGTCAAACAGGTATCCATATGTAGTGGGCATTATCTGTCCCAGGTGGGAACATTTGGAAGGTTAAGAACAGATTGATATTGCTGTGAAGCAATTGCTTCACAGCAATATCAATGGGATGATGGATTACCTGATGATAGGATGATGGGATTACCTGATACAAAAGCTGGTTTAGAAGGAAGGAAAGGAGAAAAGAAAAGATACTGAAACAGAAAGGAAAGCAAGTTTCACCCAAATTTGTACTTTTGCCAAAACACAGTGATGCATTTGAGTTTCACTAACCCCAGGTTGCCCTGAGTAAAGTCAGCCTGAAAAATAAAACTCTGCAATGTGAAACAATATGCAATGTGTTTTTTACTTTTATGTAGCAAGGCACTCTGGAATCAAGAAAGACATATTCAAAAGAAAGAAATGAAAGCTTGGGCCTCCCCTGGTGGCACAGGCGGTTGAGCACAGCACTGTGAAGCTGTCCGCAACTTCTATAGCATGGGTTCGATCCCGGCCAGCCAGCGAGGGTTCCACATGGTGGCA
This sequence comes from Talpa europaea, assembly GCF_964194135.1. Lineage (NCBI taxonomy): Eukaryota > Metazoa > Chordata > Mammalia > Eulipotyphla > Talpidae > Talpa > Talpa europaea. The sequence goes on along the minus strand of NC_140073.1, from coordinate 124,840,646 downwards.
GACCTCTCCTGTCGCGCCCGCTGCTCCCATCAGCAGTGTATTGCAGTCATTCTACGTGTTCTGTTCCCCGCTCTGTCTCTGGTGAATCCTCTCACCCTCCCGCGCATCTGGCCTGTACCCTGGGTTCTTGTATAAATAAATAAATCTTTAGGAAAAAAAGAAAGAGAGCTCATGCTACTGACTGTGCTTCTTCCAACTGATTTCAGCTCCAGAAAAGGAAATCACCAAAATTTCCTGAAAACTATCTCTAATTCTGTTTTTTTAAAGATTTATTTATGCATACAAGAGGTGGGGTACAGGCCAGAGATGTGCGGGAGGGGTGAGAGGATTCACCAGAGACAGAGTGGGGAGCAGAACAGGCAGAAGGACTGAAGATACTGCTGAGGGGAGCAGTGGGCAAGAAGGAGAAGTCTGCTTCACCATGTGGGTTGCTCCCTGACCAGCAGGGTTGGAACTCGTGCTGCAGAGGATGTGGATTTCTTCATAGTGTGGTGCTTAACCCCTTGCACCACCAGGGAGGCCCTATCTCTAATTCTTAACTTGCATCAGAACAGTGTTCTTAATCAGCCAAAGCACATGTACATGTGTTTACAAGTGTACAGCACACAAGTGTTTGTACAACTTTCTAATATTTAACAATATTTCTCATTCCCTCATATTGATGATAAACATAACTTTGTTTCTATTCTGTTCATTAAAGTTTGAATAATTCACTAGCTTTTCAAGCAAAGAAAATAATTATTAGATTTATAATTTCTTATATATTTGTGAGAATGCTACCATAACAAAGATTTGAATATGTAATGTTGGTTTTATATTACTACAATATCAGTATGGTAAGCAAAGATACTGCTGCCTCATTTTTGGTACATTACACAAAATACCAGCAATTTCACAGGCAATGTTAACTAACAAAATATAGCTATGTACATAGTACTCAACATAATTTTTGACCAAAATTAAAACTTGATTATCCAAGTATTTATTAATTTATAAGTATAAAGAGTGTACAACTTAAAACTGGATTTATAAAAACACATATTCTATAAAATGTTAAAAATCTAAAACCCGGGCCTCCCCTGGTGGCGCAGTGGTTGAGCACTGGGCTGCGAAGCTGCCCGCAGCCTCTGCAGCGCCGGTTCGATCCCCGGCCACCGGCGAGGGTCCCACATGGCACGCAGACCTCTCCTGCCGCCCGCTGCTCCCCTCAGCAGTGTATTTTGGTCCATCTGCCCATTCTGTTCCCTGCTCTGGCTCTGGTGAATTCTCTCACCCTCCCATGCTTCTGACTGTACCCAGTGATTGTATAAATTAAAAAAAAAAAAATTAAAAAAAATTTAAAACCCATGCCATGCTAAACTTTAACTCAAATAGCCTAATAACTGAAACCAATCTGACATTAAAAGAGCATAAATTCATCTTAAATCTTTTCTCAGAATCAAGTCTTCCTAGAATATATATATATATATATATATATATATATATATATACTAAACTGGATCTATTTTCCAGGACCTCAGAATTGTGTCTTAAGGCTAAGCTCTAAACTTTAAGCTGGACTGCTGGTAGACTACACAAACTAAAGAAAAGTATCCATTGCTCAAGGGATTCATTCAATCTCTGGGACTCATGACATGAGAAACACTGGGTGAATTGGATTTTAGTTGCCACTCACTCCCTTCCTGGAGGCCTTTTGTGGAAGAAAAAACTAGTACAACCAAAAAGTAAAGTAATTGTCTTTAACATTTGCTGGTAATTAAACAGTCTAAAGTTGTCAATTTGCTACCTTGTCATCCTTAATCAGTCAAGAAACATGTAATTGTAATGGTGCAGTTCCTCTCCATTTGAGGTTGTGCTAGGAAATGAATTTTCTTATTCATAATGCACGTAGGTTTCTTGGTCAAAGTTAAAGTCAAAAAATGGAGAATAACTGGAAAACCCATCACACACAGACTGTGTCTTCCATGCATATATAAAATCCAGTTAAATCAACATGTTTTCAAGACACTGCCTTGATTGGTTAAACCTCCTTTATGTTCCGAGATTGGAAAGTCTATTCAAATAATATTTATTAATATTAGCACATTTATTTCTAAACTTATCAATTTATATACAACTTATCAACTTATATACACACCTCTGACCTTCTAAGCCTATGTAAGGAATTACTTGTTTTTTTGTTAGTTTCCCCCAAAACAAGCAAGCAATTTCAAAACAAAAACAAAACTCCTGAACACCTTTCTAAGAACTATTTTAAAATCATAGCAAAATAATTCAATCTTTTAAAAAAATATTTCCCGTTTCAAATAGATCCACAGTATAGTTTCATCTGTGTTTTAAGCAACAGTATAATCAAAGGTCTTTATTTGTGTTTCTCAAAAGATAATATTTTCACTTACCTCTTAGAGCACAGTCAAACGTAGGCAGCAGTCCACTGTTTTCTGAGCATTACTTGAGCTGGTTTCTATCAAAGTAATAAAATTAGAGATATTTATATCAGTATACAGTGATACATTTAGCCACCTGGTTTTTGTTCTGATACTCCATGAGTTCCACAAACTGATGGATTAGTCAGTTATTGTTGGAGACCCCTAAGGCATACAGTGCAGAGACAAGGAATATATCAAGGTCATGGCTAAAAAACTGATCAGCTGGGGTGGGAGGACTGGCCCATGGGCATATCGGGATTTTCTTTCTTGTGTGTGTGAAGCTATGTCTAGGGGACAAACAAGACTAGAAAAAGAAAGAATGACCTGATGGTGCAGAACTTGGGTGGTGAATGTGGTACAGACCAGGCCAAATGCTAAGAGAATAAATACTTCATTGTCTAGTACCTAACCTGAGGGGGTTGAGAGGATGGTTGGCTACTTGTATCAATAAAAACGAGTTGCACCAGGCACTCCAGACGCTTGAGCATGAATAAAAGACCTTGTGTTGTCCCACTTATCTTGAACTCTATTTTGTGTCTGTCGTTTCTTCGTTTCCATGCTTCAATCGGATTCCTCTCTCAACCCTGTTCACCAGCATTGGACTCAGGCAAGTTATCTTTCAGAAATTACTACATAACCTATTGATTACCTATTCACTTGCCCTAAAAGTATTTCTGTACAAATACATTATATTCTAACAAGTGGTTACAGAGTCCTGCCACATCACGAACTACCATCATGACAATCTAAATTTAGTCAGGATTTCTCTTCTTAACTGATTCATCTCCTTCTAGACTTGTCCAGATCACATATAATAATGAACAGTGGATGGTGGTACTTCTAATGTAGGGCTCACAGGAAGCAGACCAGGTCCAGACATGATCCAAATATCAGATACTAAAGGATACTTTTAAATGAAATGACTGCCACACAAATATGACATGAACATGTGTCAAAGAATCTATTTGACTCATCATTTATAAGGATTCCAGGAAGATGTTACAGCCAGTTCAAAGCAGCATCCAAAAGAGCAGTTTCATTCAAAAGATATTAGAATTGCTAAAATGAACTTGCTTAGAAGACACAAAGCAGACATCTCATATAGAGAAGTCAATTGTACTTGATGTGATCAAATTTCTTTGTATGTCTAATGACAATAATAATTTGCATTTCTGTCATTCATCTACATCTCAAAAGTGCTAGAGTTTAAAGATAGTGTAAGGTGAAAAGAATAAATTCACGTACATGAGACAATACCTAATTTTTCCATTGAAGATAGCCAATAATTTGTTGACTATCATAAGTTAAAGTAGCTCATAAGTTTTCCAAAACACAGATTGTGGAAAGATCAAGTAAGCACCTAGATATGAGTCTGCCTCCTACCTACCAAGTGTACTGATTATCAAATTTGCTTTAAAAAATTACTGAAAAAGTTCCTTTTTTATTCCTATCTGAACAATCAGTAAACCACTTCTCCCTACATTTTCATAAAAAAGGAGATACTTCTTTCATCTTTTCCTTTTGCAAAACAAGGAAAGAATATTCTTGAGAAAAATGAATGAAAAAAATTATGCCATTTATACAATACTCATTTTATTTGCCTTTCTAAGTCCAACTGAAGGCTGTATATATCTGGTCCAAATATCTTTGAAAAAGTGGAACATGTACCTTTTGAATAGTTTACTCTCAAATGAAACAAAGTGAAAAAGTACTGTTATGAGAAATATTCATCAACTGGAAAGGAATTGAGTTTTTCAGAAGAGGACAACACTGGATGAAAAATACAAGGGGTGGTTTTATTTTGTGTGTGTTTAGGTTTTTTGTTAAAAATATGAGGGGTTGTTTTTAGACATTTAGATGGTCTCAAATATTCAACAGAATATATATTTGTTCTTGGTTTATTTTAAAATCTGCCATCTGTGTATTTGTTTTTTTTCCAATTGTGGGCAGAAAAAAAATTTATCAAGTAGGTTAACTTTTGGAACAAGGTTGCTAACTTCTCAACACAGATTTTTTGGGAATAGAGGCAATGTTGGAAACTACCTAGAAGAGTCAATATCATTTCTGTACATACCCTCATACATCCTGACAGACACAAAATCCTGCCGTTCTAAAGGGGCCACATTCAAAATAAGTGAATTCAATCCCCTCGGGAATTTCTGAGATACTTCATTTTCTTATTTACAGTAATGGGATTACTGTAATTACATGTCTGCCATGTATTGCAGTGATTAATAACCTTGCAAATAGGTAACAGATTTAGACATGAGTATGTTGAATTAATTTTATTCAATTCAGTTGGCACTGTGTTTTAAAATGATTAACAAATCTAATACTGAAATCTGTTCGAAGGTGCCATCTATAAGCATTTTTTTTAAACCAGGAAATAATTAGTCACCGAGAAATATATTTTCCTAGCTTCGGATATTCCCAATTAGTTGTGATTTTTAGACTCAACTCCAGCAACTGACATTTAGTTTCATTTTCATTGTTGTACCTTCAAAAAAGTTGTCACTCTATGACTTAAGTTTGTTTTTCTTTTTTTGCCAGATTTCTCCATCCTCTTCCTTCCCATGGCCCTGGTATTCAGAGTTAACATGATTACCTTAGCTTAAAACTTATTTTATCATTTCAAATGAAATATCATTTATACTACATTGATATAAACTCTGAATAAATTAAATGCAGGTTAGTACACAGGTTTTCCTTGATTTTTTTTATCTTTAATCCACTGAGTGCTGATTTATGGAAGCTATCTTGTTTTACTTTCTTCACTTTTTTTTTTCACTTTCTTATTTCACTTTCATATGTATGATGAGCTTTGGATCTATTTTGAGCTCCAGAGAAATAATAGAGTTTTATTTTTCTGTGGGTGCAAGTTTTCATGTCTCAGTTTACGTTGATAGTAACTCTTGGTCACACCTGACATGTGCGTGGATGGACTCCCTAATGATTGTGATTGCAACGTTCTCTCTAAAGTACAAGCCACTTTTCTGAAGTACACCTCTTCATGTTTGTAAATTGATTCCCTATTTTCAATGGGCCTGTCCTAGGTTCCCAAAAGACTTACTTCACTTCTCTTCTTTCACTCTTTTTAAAGTCCAGATGTCTTTATGAATTAGAATTTTTGTGAAAATGTGGATATAAACAGCACATGTATTGTACAATGTGTGTTGTTAATCATTTGAGGGAAAAGCCTCTGTGGCTAGTCCCCTAGTTTTACAAACTCATAGTGACTTTGAGAGAGCCCCTGTTTTTTTTACTTTTTTTTTTTTTTTACCATTATACCTTATCTTTTTCTGTTGGACATAAAGCCAATTAAAGATGTATTCTCTTGATGTCATGTTTTAAGCTTTTGGTTTATAGGAACTGTAAGTTAAAATAAAGGTTGACTTATTTATCTTGAACAATTGAAACATTTATACACAAATTAGCATGTCATTTTGTTCCTCATTGGCTCATCTTTTTTCTATATATAGAAATAAGTCAGAAGAAGGTAGACAAATACTGGATAATGTCACTTATAAGTAAAATACAGAGAAACCAAAGGGTCAGATAAACTCCAAACTTAGAAAAACAACCCTTGAAAGCTGACTTGAGGGATCGAGAGTGGTTAGAGAAATCAGGCGCAAAAACAAGTACGGAGGAAACGCAGTGGACTATGGGGGTAGCCGACAGGTGCTTTGGTGGATGCTGCAATATGATAATCATGCATGAAAGGGTGGACCCTTTGCTCACAAAATACAAACAACTATGTAAACCAACATTATCTTAATGGGAAAAAAAGGGAGGTAAAAGAATAATGGACAGAGGTGGGGATTTAAAGCCATTGAGTCTGGCATCCAAAAACAATTAGACGACTATGTATGTAGACATTTCAAGATATCTGCCAAATATATGATAAATGATTTCTAAAACCAGTGATCAGTTATTAATTCAAACAAGGAAAATGTATTGACAATTTGAGTGGGAATTTTGAGTTATTCTTGGAAACTTAGTAAAATAACTTAACAATATTTTATAAATACCAGTTCTTTTTAATTCAGTTGAGAGTGGAAGCTATTTTTGTATTAAGTTGAATTATACATATATGAATTACCAGTTTGATTTTTCTTCATCAAACAGTAATTTCATAGAGTTTATCTAATATTCCTTGTTCTATTTGCTAATACAATACTTACATAGAAGTGGCAATAATTTTAGGATTATATAATAGCATAAAACTAAAGAGGTAGAAAGTGTGTTTAGTGCTGTATGCAATAACTTTGATTCATGGTTTAATAAACAAAATATGGATTACATAAGCCACTTTCATTACTAACATTTTGATCCTTATTTTGCACTTCTTCCAACACTAAAGTATTGAGAATATGGATTAACATGGAAGTTTTCTCCATAAAGGAAAGTTTGAAAAGTTGCATTAAAGAATGTACAAGAAAGTAAATTAAAGATTGATGGTAATTCTCCCCTTTGGAAAAATTTAATTGGCTGTAGACAAAGACTCACTGATGCCGTTGGCACAAAGCAGCTTTAAAAATGTGGGAGGCATATTGTTAACTGAACCTTTTAAGTTTGAATACAGATGTTTGTTTCATATTTTATTTTATTTTCTCATCCTCTTCTGGTAATCAGTTTTTTAAGCCCTGTCAATTAAATTATTTAGCATTTTTTGGATAAAGGCCCTTAATCCAATTCTTGTGATATGTGTTTGGTGTAGTTTTATAGAAAACTGAATATAGGAGAAATATTTTTAACCTCAGCTAGTATACTTCTAAGTAATGTTAATTCTAAATTTTGTATTTTGATTAACAGTAGAGAAATTGTGTCAGATTGTAATGCTGTTTTTATTAGTTACTCTGTCTCCTTGCAATAAAATAACTGAGTTGCCTTAATATTCTAAAATTTACTAAAAAGAATAAAGGTGTATAGCACAAATAATTTCATGGTCTCAAAAACAAGGGATTGTACTTGATACCTAAATAAAAATTTTATGCCCAGTCCTATGTACGCACTAAAAATTCAAGTGGACACAGAACCAAACAGCAGAAGATTTGTTTATCTTTTAAGATCCCAAAATGACTGTTTGGTCTTTGCCAGGTGGGTATAGCAACTGATACAGCAACTGTTCCAAACAACACAAGTGCAAACTTAATTAATTCATGTGAATGCATGCTCAATAAGATGAGAATCAATTGCTTTTGCTCCAACTCACAAATTACAAATGTGGAGATAAGTCATATTCTTTCTTGAAATCTATTACTAATATAGAAGATATATATCTATTTGTATACACATATCCTATATGATAAATTTGAAAGCTCCAAAGAAACCAAAAACAATTTCTTTATTAAGACTCTGCTTGGTAAATTATTCACTAGGGCATTATCAGTATAGAGAGAGAGAACTGAAGAGTTCATGTCCAACATCTCGATCTAAAACACACACACTCGGGCCTCCCCAGTGGCGCAGCAGTTGAGCACTGGGCTGTGAAGCTGCCCGCAGCCTCTACAGCGCTGGTTCGATCCCTGGCCACAGGTGAGGGTCCCACATGGCACTCAGACCTCTCCTGCCGCACCTGCTGCTCCCCTCAGCAGTGTACTTCAGTCCTTCTACCTGTTCTGCTTCCCGCTCTGGCTCTGGTGAATTCTCTCACCCTCCTGCTCTTCTGACTGTACCCAGTGCTTGTATAAATAAATAAATAAATCTTTAAAAAAGTAAAAAATAAATAAAAAGTAAAAAATAAAACACACACACTCACCCACACACGATCATTTCTGAAATGAAGCAGAACATGTCATAACCTTGGTCAAATAAAACAGGTAGGGAGGGAAAAAAGAGACATGTGAAAGATAAAGGTCTAAAAGATATTGGTGGGCCTCCCTGGTGGCGCAGCGGTTGAGCACTGGGTTGCAGAGCTGCCTGCAGCCTCTGCAGCGCTGGTTCGATCCCCGGCTACTGGAGGAGTGTCCCGCATGGTGCGCAGACCTCTCCTGCTACCCGCTGCTCCCCTCAGCAGTGTACTTCGGTCCTTCTGCCTGCTCTGCTCCCTGCTCTGGCTCTGGTGAATTCTCTCACCCTCCCGCACTTCTGACTGTACCCAGTGCTTGTATAAATAAATAAATAAATCTAAAAAAATTTTAAAAAATAAATAAATAAAAGATATTGGTGATGTATAAGCTAAGTAGCCTGAAATACAGAGCTGGTGAAAAGGTCATGCATATTGTTAGCTTTCTTCATAACTGTGGAAAAATATCCTTATTCAAAAAGAGTACACTGTAAATTAGGTGTGGTAGAATTTCTGCAAACATTTTTTCCTTCCAAGGTTTACCTCTAATATGTAGATTCCACTGGATCCAGTGTTCTACTGTAGCCAGATGACCTTATACAGGCACATAACAGTGTTGTCTGATTGCAACATTTGCCTATTTATTTTCTCCTCCAACAAATGCCTAAGTAGAGAACGATACTAGCTAGCAAGCAAACTTCACACTGTCCCTTGAGAACTCAAAAACTGATGCAATCGTTGTAAGCATGTACACCTTTGACCCTTTTCAATAATATATGAAGGAATATAAGTCAGAGAAATCAAAACTACTCTATGAATCAATAATCCTGTGTGTTCAACTCTTCAACCTGATTTTCTATCAAGAAAAAACCTGCTTTAGTTTTGAAATTAGGTCTCATTTCCTTCCATATTCTCACCTCGTTCTTCTTACATGCACCCATATATCTACAACCACATATCCCTACATGTATAAGTCTAAGATGCTGTTCAGAAATCTAAAATCACCCTATGCCAACTCAAGAAATGTTTAAGTATCCATCCAAGTAAGAGTAAACTCATTTCATACACTCCTCAAGCTACTTTTTTTCCTTTCTTTTGTTTCTCTTTAGATCAACTCATTTAAATGTATCTTTTAAAAAAATATGTAATCTAACTTCAAAATCTCAAGAGGAAAACACACTAAGAGGAAAACACATTAAAACTATGTTTAGCTCTATATATTTTAACCTGTTTTTATTCTTTATCATGGAGATAGTAAAGTTTGTGAATATACATTGAGAGAATTGGCATGAATTGAACCCAAGCATCATTCTATTCTATCTATATTTAACAATCCTTCCTCGAATACCCATTCTTTGTAAGCATGGCCCCAAACCATCATGGTAATGCTTGTTTTCAAGTATTTTAGAGGCTGATATTGGAGAGCAACATACATAAAAACAAATCTCAAGACAAAATGTCACACACTTTAAAGTATGCACAAAATCTCTGTGGATCCTAATAGTAAAGATTATGGGTCTGTGTGGTTCTTCAATAGCACATTACAGAAGTCAGAAGTCAAAGTCTTTGCACAGGTTCAGAAATACCTATTGTTGGGGCCTCCCTGGTAGCGCAATAGGTTAAGCACCACTGAAGCAATCCGCAGCCTCTGCAGCATGAGTTCAATCCCCAGCCAGCCAGGGAGCAACCCACATGGCAAAGCGGACCTCTCCTGTCTTGCCTACTGCTTCCCTCAGCAGTGTTTCAGTCAATCTGCCTGTTCTGTACTCCTCTCTGTCTCTGGTGAATCCTCTCACCCCCCGCATCTCTGGCCTTTACCCCAGCTCTTGTATGCATAAATAAATAAATAAATCTTAAAAAAAAAAGAAATACCTATTGTTTTAATTTTTTGAGAAATTTAAAAGCTTAGAAAATACTATTTGGGATCAGTAGGTCTGGTCTTCAAATGAAACTGATTTAAGACTGAATTCATTTGTAAAGAATCAAAGCTCGTTCTTTGTACTTTCAAAAATTGAGTCATAAAACAATTACTCTTCCCCTTCTATTTCTTTTATGAAGAATCTTCACCATATACTCATTAAGCAAGAAAGCAGTTATTTCAGAGAGGGGTGTGATTTGTTTGCTTATTTTTATACTATTCTAGAGTGGCTATCCAGTATCACTCAAAGTGCATTACATTTTTTAGTGGGTTCCACTTTACACGACTGAGAGGAAGTAGAGATGAGTTATTCCTCTACCTGTGGAATATAAATAATATCAACTTGCATGGGTAGTTATGCAGGGTATCATGATGTTGTAGGATGTCTAAAATATACATTGACGCTTTTCCAGTGTGAAAGATAGATTCAAGCAGAAAACATGCATGATTAAATATATTACTATATGTGACTTTTTCACAATGTGAAAAATTTAATAAATTAAACATATTGTGTGTATTAAATATCTTTATTTTATATATTAAACTATTACAAAAACAAAAAGTATGTATATATTTTACTGTAATTTTTTCCAATATCTATTATCATGACTTTATATGTATATAAAATACTGGTCATAATTTGACAGCATAATTTATATGGGATATGAACAGTTTTCTTCTAAATATTTTTTCTGGAGTTTGCCACTTTTTAATCAACAAAATATGGAATCATATAACTGATAGAAAGAAAAATGTTCACTTATATAAATTGAGGTCTTAACTAAAATGAAGTAAAATAGAGTTAAGGGTCAATATTTAAAAAGCAAAAATAAAATATTTAAAAAGTATTATTTCCTTTCTAGCTCTTGCTCAATTATGCCTACATAAATTTGTTACCATCTTCCTGTTAATATTTGAACACGATGGATACATAACAATAGCTAAAGGTTACTTTTTACATAAAAGGATTTTAATTGATTTTTTTAACCAAAATAGTCTATATGTGTCAGAGCTTCAGTAAATTAATTACTCCTCGGAAGTAAACAGCAGGAAGAAAATGACAAGTGTTTACTGCATATGATAGTTGTGCTTCACTGAACAGACTCAGTCATGAATTAATACAAAGAGAAGAAAATTAAATAAAATTGATAAGAGATTCAGAAATAAAATATTAGAGAATATTGGGTGAGAAATCATATTGAGATCACTGGTAATATGCTCATAAGATGGCGTTTGATCCCTCTTAAAAGAAAAGCAAGTAATCCCTCAGGAAAAAAGAGTGTTCAAAACCAATTTTTTTTTCCTCATGGTCCAAAAGTCATCTATAGAAAAGTATGTTAAGAAAGAATTAGAATAGTTAGTAAAAGTCAAATGCAATGTAACATGGAGACAAAAAAAAAAATGTTCCAAATGGATAGCCCTAAGCAAAAGCATGTAAGGTATTTACTGTACCTCAGCACATATTACTATGACTCTTGTTTAATTAATTTATTATTTTTACATTATTGTTCATTTTTGTACAATAATTGATTTCTACCCTCATATTCCTCTTGTTTTTAAACCTTGCTTCTTCCCCAACTTTGTCCAAGTATTTTCAAAATGTTTTTCCATCTTCTGTGCTCCAAAAAGAAATCTTAGTTATGTTCTTGCTGTGGATCCTAGAAGCAAAGACAGCAATCCTAGCTATGCAAGTCATATTTAAGGCCTCCATGCGTTATGTCTTGTCACATTTCATAACCTTAGCAAGTCACCTAGACAAGCCGAGAGTTAGTCGGTCAAGGATATACATTACTCCAGAGTGAATGGGGAGAGGATGATAATTTGTTGAACATTAATAGAAGGATCACATTAAGACTTATTGTTTGCAATTTTACAGATAGCTTAACTAAGATTGAGAGAGATTGCACTGTTTGGTTAATGTTTCGTAATTACCAAATAACAAATCTAGGATCCAAACATATTGTCATCTGATTTTGGTGCTTGCAGTCTTAATTATTGTCATTTTACCTCTCTGTCTTTGGATTATAAGGACATAGCACCAGAGGGAACACAAACACACACACACACACACACACAAATACCTAAGGCCATATTCTCTGGATTTTTATTAAATAGTAGTGTTTTCTCATTATTTCAGTAAATTATATTTAGTGTTCTTGTACAATCTCTGAGCTATTATTTGTGTTATAAAAAAATTTAATCTGTAACCAATATGAACTTTTCTTGTTACTTCTTTCTGAATTCTCTGCAGTATTGCCTTAAATATTATTAAGTTGAAATTAACAGTAGAGTTCTCAATGTACACATTTTTCAAGGAATCTGTCTTTTTGGACTTTATATCCTTAGACCATGTGTAGAAAAAATTTAAACAGTCTTTGAAAAGGTATGGTGTGTATATGATAAAAAATGATGACATAATTAAAATAATTAACTAATTAATTGTATAAAAATAGGAGTTAAATGTATTATATTATATGATACATCTTTAATGTAAATGTTTAAATACAAAAAACAGATTTTAACTGTAGACATGTTGACTATGTTTAACTGTAGACTATATTGGTTTCAATAGTATAGGGACAGTTCAACAGTTCAATTGAAACATCATCTAACTATCAGGATTTAGTCTCTATTCTGTAATAATAAACTTGAGAAAAAGGTGAATTAACAGTCCTTTCTTTGAGATGTAGAGTTCTGATCAACACGGTAAGATTAGATTATCTACAAATTCTCTTTTAGTACCAAACATTTTGGCATAAACAAAAATAATCATTTAAAAAAACGGAAAATGCAGTAGTATATGAATTTGTTAAATATGTTAAAATAACAGCATCAATTAAGAATTAAGTGAGATGCTGTATACAAATTAATCAGTTGTGTATCTATATTAATTACTAGAGTCAAGTTACACATATGTAGAAATACCAATTAGCATTATAGTTGTTCTCACTTAGAGAATGTTATGAGATTTTATAATAATCTTTTCAGCAACCTAAAGAAATTCTAAATATGTGAAATAGTCCAATATAAAGAATAAAGTTATCAGACTGTTTGCATTAGATGAATGTTATACTGTTAAAAGTTTAATTAAATGATTTGAAACAATTCTTTGAACCATTTATTTTCCTGATTTCAAAATCACATTAGAGCTTTTCTTATTCTCCTTTTTCTTTTTAATAAAATTCTCATTTGGCATAACATTTTCTTGAATTTCAAATGAAACTTTAACATATAGAAATATATTTGTTTAAATGTTGGCAAGGATGTGGTGAAAAAGGAACTCTCCTACATTGCTGGTCGGAGTGCAAACTGGTCCAATCACTATGGAAAGCTGTCTGGAAGTTCCTCAGTCTACTAAAAATGAAGCTACCACATGACCCGGAAATTCCACTACTAAGGATCTACCCAAAGGACACAAAAACACTGATTCAAAAGAACACCTGTACCCCTCTGTTTATTGCAGCACTATTTACAATAGGTAAAAACTGGAAACAACCCAAATGCCCAAAAACAGATGACTGGATCAAGAAGATGTGGTACATGTACACGATGGAATATTACTCAGCAATCAAAAAGATAAATCCATGCCATTTGCAGCAATGTGCAAGGAACTAGAAGGAATTATGCTCAGTGAAATAAGCCAGAAGGAAAAAGAAAAAAATCGCATGGTTTCACTTATAGCAGGAATAGAGGGGAACCAAACAAAACGCAACAAAGCAAAAACGGACAGTTATAAATCAGAGACATCCTGCAGGAGAGGAGGAGGGAGAGGGATCAGAGGGAGGGAGGGAGGAGGACAGGGGACTGAGGTAATGGTGTACAGGTGCATTGGTGAAGAAAACTGTAACGGGTACTACACCTGAGTGGGTGGTAGGAAGCAAACATTGTTTAAAAATGAACAATGGTGTAAAATAAAATAAAATAAAAAAGATTATAAAAAATAAATAAAACTTTAAATAATAGTTTATACTTAAAAATAAAAATAAAAAAACAAAATGCACAATTTATACAAGCCCCTTAGGAAACTGAACTTTGAATAATCTGATTTCTTAACTAAAAGGACATTGTTTAAACCTTAAGAGACAGAAACTTTAGCAAGTTAATCTGGTACCTTATGAGGATGAAGGCTTTTAGAAATGTCATGCATCTTCCATGCACATGAGTATATATTCTGAGTTATTTGTAACCCTGCCACAGTGACTGAAAAAATACACATGAAACCACAAGGAAAGTTCTTAAAAAAAAAGAAATATATTTGTTTAATTGTATCATCTTTATTGAAATAGCATTTGTTTACAACACTGCATATGATTTAGTGGTACCGGTACATATTTTTTCAGATTTATCACACAACACTCACACCAAAGAACCAATAATTCTCCACCATAGTCCTCTTTGAGCCTTTCTCCTTATTTTTCCCAACTTCACCCTCCCTTCTAATAGTCTCACTTCTGCAGTCAGATTTCTAGAGGTTGTTTTAGTTTATTTCTGTGTGTTCCTTTATCTTTATATTCCACATATGAATGACATCATTTGGTATTTGTTTTTCTTCTGACTTATTTCATTTAGCTCATTCCCCTTCAGTTTCATCCATGTTGTTACAAATGGCAAGATTTCACTTTTATTAATCACTGAGTAGTATTCTCTTGTATCTATGTATATGTATACACTCATTTGTGGTTGGACACTTAGACTGTCTCCATAACTTGGCTGTTGGAAAAAACATCGGGATGCATATATCCCATTCAAAGTGGCGTTGTTGAATCACATTGACTAGGATATTTTAAACTATTTTGGGCATTTAAAACATATAAACACATGTAATTTTGTTAGCTAATAAACAATAACACAACCTTACATAAACATGCAATAACAAAAAAGCAATGCTGATGGCAGAGAATTAATCTATAATTCAGATTTTAATGAACTCCATTTTTGTTAAACATCTTAACACTTTGATAAAACAATGTATAATTAAAGCCTTACTTTAGTTTACTTTAGTTTAGTTCCTGATTAAGGAATCAGCCTCCCTTTACATCTTTTTTTTAAAGATTTATTTATTTATGCATACAAGAGCCGGGGTACAAAACAAGAATGCTAGGGATGAGATGATTCACCAGAGACAGAGTGGGGAACAAAACAGTCTGACTGAAAATACACTGCTAAGGGGAACAGCAGGCAAGAAA
Source organism: Talpa europaea (assembly GCF_964194135.1). Classification (NCBI taxonomy): domain Eukaryota; kingdom Metazoa; phylum Chordata; class Mammalia; order Eulipotyphla; family Talpidae; genus Talpa; species Talpa europaea. The sequence goes on along the minus strand of NC_140073.1, from coordinate 124,825,328 downwards.
GGACAGGTCTGCCTCACCATGTGGATTGCTCCCTGGCCAGCTGGGTATCAAACTTGTGCTGCAGAGGTTGCAGATTGTTTCATAGTGCAGTACTTAACCCCTTGTGCCACCAGGGAGACCCTCCCTTTACATCTTTATGCATATAAAGTAACACCTCATGTTGTCTGCAATTGTTCTCATTTGCCACATAATTATATATTTGAACTACTTAATAAATAGTCACGGGACTAAAGTATTGAGCTGAGTAATACTGCTGACACACCCACTTTGCCTTAAATGAAGATGACCTAATATTAAAGAATATTCATTTTCTGTCTACATTTATTCATCTATAGCCAACAGTCTAAATAGGAACTGTCCTAGAGTCATAAAAAACCATCTGCAATACACTGTTGCCCTATATTTCTATGTCTTCTTTTGGTGAGTAATTTATCATTTTAGTTTTAATTATGATTATATTTTATTAAGGTAACATTACCTTATGTGATTTGGAAATACAGGATCCCATCTCTATAGAAGAATGTTACCTTATCACACATTGGATATTTTTTTATATTCATGCTAGTCTCTCCCATCTACAAGTGCACATTTCTATCCTTTCCCACAGCATAACTTTTAGCCCAAATTCAGTTATCAGTGCTTGTCGATCAATACTATAAAAGTTTTATTCAAAGGTAAACAGTTCTAAGAGCCTGGTTTGCTATTATCTGCTATTATACATTATTCTAAGTAAGAGGAAATTTCAAAGGTACTAGAGAGTTTCCCCCCATTTCGCTAGATGACATCCAATGATAATGGCCTTAACATGATGGGAAATTAATTGAGAAAGCATTTCTACCCTGCCATAATTTTATCATCCATTCTATTGCTGCTATTAGCAGAAATCCATAACCCCATGGGTGTTTCAAGTGAATCTCTTTTAGCAGAGCTAACAGTCTGGAGGTCATACTGTTAGCTACTCCCATCAGCCGGGTGTCAAATCATTGTCAAAAAGAAATTACTGGTGTATTTATTTTTTTAGCTTCTAGCCTTGTGCTGTGGTACATGAGATGATTTGTAGAGAGCCATTGGGGAAAAAAGAACACTGGTGGTCACTGAAGGCTCCTTTCACGTCAGCACTTAGTCAAATCATTACAAATTTACTTGGATGTGTGAGGTTCTGCCTGTGATTGAACTCACTTTTCACACAGGGCTAGAAAAAATTGTGGATTCCAACTTATGTGGACATATTTTTTTAACTGAATCACACTATAGAAAGAATCAGTGCCACTTGTGGTATTGAGCATGACTGTGAAGAATTTGTTGAGGGTTCTTCCACCATATTGAAAAACATATAAATTGCAGAGTTATACAAATAATAATAAGCAGAGTTTATGACATTACTAGTCGATGTTCCCTGTTTTCATTTAACTCTTCACATTATTCAGTGATTTCTGTGCATACATTTCAGACCTCTTATAGTTTAGACACATGCACACAAAGAAACACACACACACACTAAATCAAAGGTAGGTAAAATTCAAAATGGAGAGAGAATTGGTATTTTGGTTGCTATGGTCCTGTCGCTCAAGCAGTGGGGCATGGTGGCCTTGTTGCTGTACTCTGCCTGCTGCCACATTTTCATTTTGATCAAATCCATTAGTTTTGTTCTGTTCTTGTTTCCTCTGATACAGAATAAGAAAATCTTTTACTTCTAATTCCTTTTTTTATACTTCTTACAAAATGAAGCACTAAAGACTTCAGTGATTTTTTTCCTGGTATAAAATACAATATAGGTAAGTGTTCCCATGCTTAAGAGTTTGTGGGAATTGTTTATTGGCCATATTTGTTTTACTAATATATTTATCAGTGAGACAATGTAGGAAGGGCCACCGCTTATTTTGTACTCACTGGTGTTTCGTGGGTCTGCGAAACGTAAGAGACCTGTTTGGCTGCTATTATGGTTACCTGCAGTTCTGCCTTCCTATACAAAGTCAGAACTGCCCTTCAGAAACAATCAGTCATAGGAATCAACCTTACAAGGTTCCTTTCAAATCAGTCAAGAGCAGAAAGCTTGATCACTTTGGGAAGGGTGTGCATCAAGAGGTATGACCAGGAATGCCAGGGGGACTGATGACAGATGCATAAACTTACTCCCATCTCATACATCAGAAGATATGACCAGGAATGCTGGGGAAGAGGTGTTGTGGGGGGGGGAGGAGAACCAATATATGACAAGGGACCCCAGAAACTGATCAGTGGAATGCCTTGTTGATAAGATTAGGACCATGGTCATCAAGCTGATAACATGGTCAGCAGACTCATGTACCCCTAAGCCCTAGATAACATTCTTTAGTTTCACCCATCCTTTCTCCTTGTCCTCCTAACCCTTGTAGCTGATGCTATATGATTATTCTATCAATAAAAATGGCCAGGATCTTGCTCTCAAGCAGCATCCTGCATTGTGCAGCCTGTTCCACGACTCCTGTTTCTTTATCAGTGTGGTGTTGCCTGACACAACAGTATTTAAGTAAATAAAAATAATTACTGAAATATGACACATGATAATGGCATATAAGAGGGTTTTATGTCCTCCTAAATCAATTGTATTTGGCAATGTGAAGCACTACGCTGACAAGCACGGGCATACTGGTATACAGTTACGCTTTCTAAAATCTTTCACACATATCATAATGGCTTTCACAACTTTATCTTAAAATGGCTATGGCAAGATTGGCATTTCCTCCTTTCAAATGGACTTTCTGAATCGATAGCAATGCTGCACTCTTCAAATGGTGATATAAAGGTTAAAATTTTTTCATATAAGACAAGGATGGGAAGTCAATAAAACAGGAGCTAATGACAAGGAATATACAGTAATGTGGGTATTATTTACTCCAGCTAAACTTTGAAGGCAATAATTTCTAGAGAAAACATTCTTTATGATTTGAAAATAAATGTAAACAACTGCATTCACGTACACTGAAAAGTGTTTTCCAGAAGAGGGTCACCACTCTCTTACAACATTAATCACTGTATCTTAATAATTCATATGGATCTATCATCTGTAAATTTGTCAAAAGCTCTTTTGAATATGTTCTTATTTCTGTTAGTATGTCTTCATGTCTACACCTATCTACATTTTCTGCCAAATATATAGTATGTGATCACAAAAGGGAATTTGAAAACAAAGATTGCAAACAAATATTCAAGATGTGCCACATGTTGAACATAAAAGCAAAGTTAAACAGGTTTCTAGACATTTTTTAAAGTACAGTGTATGCTTTAAGTCTCAAAAATAATATTTTCTGCAAATTTGAATTTTTACAGATTTAGCTTATCGTTATAAAAATTTAGTTACAACTAAAGACAAATGAAAGGAAAATTCTAAAAAAAATTCCTATAAAGATATTTTAAGTTACTTTCTGATTTATTTGTTTTGAACTTAATGACAACTAAAATAGTGTCTAACTGGTTGATGAGTCACAATTGTTGCTAAAAAGAAAAAATTCTCCACATTTTATGATTCCAGAAATCAGGGCATAAAAAATAAAAATTTGTCCAGGAAGCAGTAAAACAATGAAAGTCTTTATGTAATAAAAGATCACTGGGTTATTGTATTGCTGGACAATTAATACTGTATAAATTTAGAAAGTGAGACTAATTTCCCATTATATTTGAAATACTTTACAAGAATGGATGCTCCAGAGTTATAAAAATGGGAAACATATTTGAATTGAAGCTATATTGAGATTTACTTTAATTTGATAAATCCAGAAAATACTGAAGTAGGTTAAATAAATATCTGTATTAACTTTTAATGATCTGAAATACATACACCAAGCATTATCATGAAAATCTGGCTTTAGGAAACTGATATATTCCAATTCATTCATTAATTCTAACTAGCAATGTATAGTTTAGTCTCATCTTATTTATTGTATAATTATACTCTGAAATACTACCTGTTGTGAATTACTCAAAAACCTTGTAAAATATTAATTCCAAAGTGTTTGAACATGGTATACTACTTTTTGTGTCTTTGTAACACTATACACATCTGCATGTGTATATATTAGCAAAAACATTCCTCTTACTAGTACTTTTTTCTAAAAGGTGTATGAACTCTTAGCCTTGAATTAATAATTTGTTTTTTGCTATGATATATAAGGGAACTTAAATACTTATTTTAAAACTAATGCTTTTACTTCATCTCTTTGAGATCAGTGAATTAAATTCTTGAATTAGAAAAAAACTAGATGTTTGATTAAGGACACAAATTTTTTCAGCTTTATCATTTTTTAACACAGGCCTTATCCAAGTTAATAGTGCATTACCTAACTAAACATAATTATATTTACTGTTGCTGAAACTATTTCAAAAGTCAGCCAATGAGAACAATGAAACTGACTTAAAGCAAGGGATCTTGTAGGAACAAAATTTTGCTAGGGATTAGTATTAGCATCGTGTTTCCTGTAATAATTCCTTTACACCAAAGAAAAACTTTTGCTTGAGTTACACATTATAAAATACCATGTTTAAAAAAATATTTGCATCCTATTTATTAGATTTTTTATTTCTTCTTGTCTAACTGTGCTTTGCTGTGTCAACCGTTTGTTAAATTTCCCTCGAAAGAAAATTGAGCTTCCTACCCATGCTCATAGATCATAGTGTGAATACAACTATGCCACACTCTACTTGGCATGTAGGGATGTCTGTGAATGAGACTGAAATATAATTGGCTTTAGCTCCTGGAATTGTCCCCTGAAATTGTTTCATTCTTATACCATCTGACCTAAGCAGCAAGGATATATTTTAAATTCAGACTGCCCTAAATTGCTGTATTACAATTATTTCTTTTAAATAAACCTCAGGTGTTGCTGAGGTGACAAATCTGCTTATATTTCAAAATATGCTCTATGCTTTGATGAGGTGTATATCTAATCATAGTTACTAGAATTACAACATTACTAACTGTACTAAGTAAATTGGACTATGAATAATAGCCACTGGGTTTGTGTTTAGATCATGTTTATGTCCAAAATGCATAAGGCTACTGTATTCATTATTAAAAGACAAACAATTCTTTCTTCCCTACTAATTGAAACATCACATATTGTTTATATTGTTAATATAATAAACATGTGTTTGAATAGGGTCCTTGGCCAAATTTTATAGCTAGTGGTTTAAGAATATAAAAGACAAACTCCCAACCTGATTAGCTAGTTTCCCATGATAGTTGGGCAAAGGGAGGGGTAGGAGGAAGCAGCATTGGTAATTTTTCAGCTCATTAGGTGCATATTCATCTTAATGGTGCATCAAAGTTTAAAACTATAATGCATTCCCCTCATTTAATCCACCAGAGAATATGCATAGTAACCACATGAAAGCAGAAAGAATTTCAACACTTTGAAGCTACACAAGCAGGTGTCATCTTTCCCTTTAGGCAGAACAGAAACAGAAACTTGATTAGTATGATTCTGCCTCAGTAACCCCCTTTGCTGCTCCCTTGCCATCCAGAATGGATGTATAACAGTGCATCACCTCAGATAAAACACAAATTGAATTGCCTCTGGCAACATTCTCAGAGAGTGGGGGTGGGCGGGAAAGAAACATGACCTAAGTTATATTGTCACCAATAAAGTGTTTTTATTCATTCTCTCCACATACATTCATTAGAGTCCCTTTTTACATAAAACCCTCTGCTGGATGCTGCAGAGTAAAGAGTATCAAAATTCAGAAAAGCGTCAAAAGAGGACATAATAGCTCTTTGGCATTCTATCTAAATATATTCTTAAAGATTTTAAACAAGCACTATACTGTCCGAATTATTTTTCACAATCTAACATAACTGGACATCTGGTATATTTGTTATTTAAAAATCATCTCTTTCATTCTTGCTCTTATGCCCAGATAAAAACAAGATCACATTATTCTTGCTTATTATTCATCCTCTTCAAATAAACTTTTGACTATTAAATTACAATTAAAGTATGGCCCAACTGAATAATTGGAGTTCTTTTCACCTTAGCTCTACGTAAGGAGGCAATACCTCACTTTAATTTTGGGGAAAGAGAACAATGGGAAAAGGAATATAAAACAATTGGGTATAATGTATTTTCTTGTATTTTTTTTAACATTTCCCCCATTTTATTTCATATATTAATGCATTTTAAATCAAATTTAGAAATAAAACAATTCAGTGATACATATATGGTTGTAAGTGTATTTTCAGTAATGAATGTAATTTTTGTTATTTGGCATAAAGATAATATTTCAGAAAAATCAATAAATGTAGAAAGTCTATGTTTGCACAGGACTAAAAATATAAATGGCAGAATAATCCCCAAGGGCTTGAAAAGATAAGACTATTTTGTGAAAACTTCAAACTTCAGAGATATAAACTGGTATTAATAAGAAATGACCAAATACATTTAATAAATATTTTAGGATAGAGGAATAAGTCTAATAATCATGAATGACATTAGAATTTTTGTGGTAGATGCAGTGCGGTATATACACTTATCAAGGTGTAAAGCTGTTCTTCTGAAGCTTATGTAGAAATATAGGCCAATACTATATCCAAAAAACAATAAAACAACTTTGGAAATAAAACATTTTATCTCCCTGAATCTGTGCCAGTTAATATTATTGAAATATAAACAGGAAATATCCAAACAAAAAGAAAGCTTTATCATATATTTACATATCTATAATCAGACCTTAAAGATAATAATGTACAGAGGACCCAGGTGTAAGAAGAAAGGGAAAAAAAAATCAAGAAAAAATTGGAGATACACTTTGAGAGCTATTCACCTCCATTAGGAAAGACAGCTTAAAGATAATGGGTATCCCAGATGGGAAGAGAGATTGAGAAGGGAACAGAGAATTTAAGCAAATAATAGAGGAAAATGTCTCAAACCTGAGGATGGAACTAAATATACAATATCATGAAGCTAAAAGAACATCTGGTTATATAAATGTTGTGAGACCTATACCAATAAATAGTCGTGAAGTTACCAAGAGTGGTTGTGGGGGGAAAGAAAAGCATGTAACTTTTAGAGATAATCCCAACAGGTTTACATGAGACTTCTCTGAGGAAACACTTCAGGCAAGGAGAGAATAGAATAAAGTATTCAAAACACCTTAAATGCCCATACATTTGTCGCAAATGACAAGATTTCATTATTTTGTTCTAGCTAAGTAGTATCCTATTTTACATACATTCTTACACACAAACACACATCTTACTTATCCATTCATCTATCATCCATCCATAGATAATTCAAGTTGCATAAATATTTTAGCTACTCAGTTACACAAAAATGGACATTGGGCCTGGAACACAACTGTAATAAGATATAGTATCATCTTTTGTGGGAATGTCTTTTTGCTTTTTTTATATTCTCAGCAAGTACGATTTTGTCTCTGTTTCAAGAGCGTGCATCACATGGCACCTGGGCAACCTCACTGTTCTGTATATCTATCTTCCAGAGGGCAGGGACAGGACCCATGGACTGTAGCACACGGTGCTCTGTGGTTGCCTTTGCTCAACCCCTGGCATCCACTGGTCATGGGGGACCAGCACCCACCTTTGAGGTTGATCTTGCTCTATCTCTTTCCTAAGTAAACAAAGCCTTGTTCCATACAGAGCTTGGTATCCTTGTGGTCTCCTTGATGATTTCAATGCCAATAAGCAATGGATAAAATTATTTAGCATTCTCCTCTGGGATTGGAAACTGGTGCATAGTTCTCTGCTCACATAAAAAATGATTTCAATTAGGTAAATACATTTGAAATAGAAAGAAAAATATATATATACAACCACAATTGCTATGACTACTTTTGCTTTCTGGGTGTGGTGAACTAGCATAGAGTATATCAGTGAATATATGATGATGTTATGTCTTCCTTCTTCTTATAGAGACCAGTGAGGGACTGGATGTGAATTGATCCATGCTCTTTTTCTATATTTCTTCTATATTCTTCCTTTATCCCTGTTCTCTACTTAAAACACATATTTGCCCATATCATATCACCCTTAAATATTCCCATAGGCATCTTTCAAAAGTAAGAACATTTTCTTTGCAAAATCATGGTGTCATTACCAGAACCCACAAAAATCAACAATATTTTGTAATAATATATAATTAAGGTCAATTCAAATTTTCCTGATCCTCTCAAAAAGTGCCATTTGGAATTAGGGTCCAAACAACAATTACTCATGGTATTTGATTATAATGTTTTTAAACCTCTTTTAACCTAAAATAACTGTACCTATACTTTATAGTTTATATCATATCATAAAGACAAAAATCCCAAGCAATGCCATAAGGTGAAAAAAGCATAATCTTTATACATAAATCTAATGTCAATGTTTGATTTATTGTTGTGTGAATGAAATTAATTTCTTATTTAGGCTGTTATTACTTGAAATATTTACAATTTTAAGCTTAATGTAATACTGATTCACACTTCTATTTTTTTCACATTCCCCCTTAACAACACTAGATTCTCAATGCATTGAGAGATCCTTCCTGCTGGTATGGAGCCTGTATCTGTTCTGATTAGTGAATAACCATACCATACTGATCTTGTTAGTAAGGTTTCAAAGCTATGTCCTATGCTTTAATTTCTTAACTTTAAAAATATGAATATTAACAGTACCTACTTCAGGAGTTTTATTATAAGGACTATATTATATAATTCAAATAAAATAATGCAGGTAAAACATAGCATTTGGCATATAGTAAGTAGTCAAGGAGTAATAGCTACTGCTCTCTTCCTATTATTCCTCCAAATCATTGAAACTAGCATTGAGGAGAAGCAGTAACTGATATTTATTGTCACCCAGGAACCTTACAATCATTTTCTTTGTCACTTATTACTTAATAATCTCTGAGATACTCTCTTGTGAAGCTATTACTACCTGAAATTTTACATAGAAATCATTTGTTCATGAGAAGAAAAACCATTGTAATACAGAACTGGAGACTGAAATATCATAAACTATATGTTAGTATCAATATAGGAATCCAAAAAAAAAAAAAAAGACAGGGAATCTTTTCCAGGAAGCTCAAAGAATTTATGTCACCAACAACTAAGACCATATTTGTTCACTGTAAATTTGTATATAAAATGAAAGACCAAACTAAATACATGAGACAATGTGACAAAGGTACATGGAAATTATGAATGTGTTAACATGGTGGAAGAAATTTAAAAATTTATTGAGCAAAATCTCCTATCTGCTAAAAACTTATAAATCAATGTACCAGAGTTGATTTCCCTAAAAGAAGAGTGTGACTTGGCCAAAAAAGACAAGATCTAGGTCAAATTCACATTAGAAACATAAACAATTTAGGAGACAGAAAAATATCCTGTTTAGGGAATTATGACAAAGGGCTCAGAAAGAGAAGTAGTCAGACCTCAGAGGAGTTTGAAACTTGAATGAATTCAAACAATATAATAACTTGGCAATTAGGTTGCTCTATAAATAATAAAGCATAAAAAAGTTATATAGCAATCTGACTTTGGGCATTTTGGAATAAGGAGGTTGGCAAATCCACTTGCTAAAAAGTTACTCTAATGCTACTTCCAAAAGAACAAAATATTCAAAGTCAACATTGTCATATGCACTTTGAAATTTGACAAAAATACATTTATTAATGAGCTTTGTTCTTTGTTCAACAAAGAACAAGCAAGTGTGTCACATTCTTGCCGTAGTTTCTTTCCTTTCCCCCTACCTGCAGCCTGACTTTTGTCATCCTGGAACTTCCACCAAGGCATGGCAAGCCATGAAAACAAGCAGCTTTACTGCTGTTGGATAAGATGCACTTGATTTGAAGTGTTGTCAGCTGAAGTGCTGATTTCATTTGGAAGCCAACAGCAAGGGGACAGAAAACTTGAGTTCCGGGAATTTAACAAGAGTTCTGTGCAAGTGAGACAACCACAGAAAGCCAGAGAGAGCTCAATAAACCCTTCACATACCAAGGATCCACCGGACGCTTTCCACATGTGCAGAAGTAACCAGCATATTTGAACACAAACTCTGACTATTCCTGCTGATTCAGGAACTAAGATTTTAAAACAAAAAAAAACTGTAAAAAAAAAAAAAAATTTAGCAGAAATCAAGGGTCATGCATTAGTGGGGAGCTGCACTTCACAGATTTATACCAGGAAAGTTTATAGGCATACAAAACAAAAATCCAGGTTGAGGGGGGCACATAAAGCCAAATCCTTTGTTTTTATTATATTATCAAATATATCCTGTATTTATCTAAAAATCAGGAAATTTACAAAGAAATAACAAAATGTGACCAAAACTCAGGAAAAAAAAACACTACTAGAAAGTTTTTCTGAATATCCCAATATGCAAAATTCTAAGGCAGCTATGATCTATAGGTAGACATTATAATGAGGCTTACATAAAGAAAAGATAGCATGACAACTGTGATGCAATGAATAGATCACATAAAAAAGAGATTGAAAATGAAATTATTTTTTTTAAAGCATCAGCTGAAAATCCTTGGATTTGGAAATATATGAAATGTAAAATTCCCAATAACAGCTTTGAGAAGGCAGAAGGAAAAAAATGAATTTAAAAATAAAGCAGTAGAAATTACTCAATTTGAAACGGAGAGAAAGAAAAAGAGGTGGTAGGGAAAGAGAGAGAGACTGAAGAAAAGTAAGCAAAGCTTCATAAACCTGGGGAACAACACCAACTTACCAACATATGAGTAGTAAGAATTCCAGGAAAGAGTGAAAGGTGATAAAAATAATTCCCAAATATGATTTTAAAACAGTAACAGTAAAAAAATTAATAAACTATAATATAGGAAAATTTTCAATAAGCTTGAATAAAAAACAAACAGAAAAATTGAAAATAACAAGACAAAAATAACCAAACATGTACATACAGAACAATAGCGAGAATAAAGATTGATTTCCCTCATAATTATGGAGGCCAGAAGAAGTAGAAAGACAATTTAAAACATTTAAAACCAAAAGCTGTGGAAGTTAAATAAAACTTTCCTTTGTGAAGTCTATAAGAGAATGTGTTGTCACCCAACCCTCTCTACAAGAATTTCTAAAATAAATCCTTTATGGTGAGACATCAAATTTAACAGAAATAGAGAGGAAGAAATAAACAGCACTGTAAATAATATATACATGGATTAAAATAAAAATTCTATAGATTTGTTGTCATTTCTTCTCAACATTATTAAAAACATGACTGTATAAAGCAATGACTGTAGTATGGTATTGTTGGATTTGTACAGATATTATATATATATATATATATATATATATATATATACGGTAATTATAGTACAAAAAATGAGAGGACTTTGCTCCCTGCCAAAGTGCTGTCAGGCCTGCACTGCTCTGGCAAATCGCGGACAACTACTGTCTGTGCACAAAATGGGGTTGGTAAAAGTTGTCAAGAATAAGGCCTACTTCAAGAGATATCAAGTGAAATTTCAAAGAAGGCAATAGGGCAAAACAGATTACTATGCTTGGAAATGTTTGGTAATCCAGGATAAAAATAAGTATGACAAACCCAAATACAGGATGATAGTTCCGGTAACCAACAGAGATATCATTTGTCAGATTGCTTAGGCCCACATAGGAGATATGATAGTTTGTGCAGCTTATGCTCATGAACTCCCCAAGTATGCTGTGAAGGTTGGCCTGACAAATTATACTGCAGCATGTTGTACTGGCCTGCTGCTGGCCTGCAGGCTTCTCAATAGGTTTGGCATGGACAAGATCTATGAAGGCCATGGAAAGGTGACTGGAGATGAACACAATGTGGAAAGCATCTATGGTCAGCCAGGTGACTTTACTTGCTATTTGGATGCTGGACTTGCCAGAACTACTACAGGGAATAAAGTTTTTGGGGCCCTGATGGGAGCTGTGGATGGAGGCTTGTCTATTCCCTGGTTATGATTCAAAAAGCAAGGAATTCCGTGCTGAAGTACATTGGAAGCACATCATGGGCCAAAATGTTGCAGATTACATGAGCTACTTAATGGAAGAAGATGAAGATGCTTATAAAAACCAATTCTCTCAGTATATAAAGAACAACGTAACGCCAGACATGATGGAGGAGATGTATAAGAAAGCTCATGCGGCTATATGAGAGAATCCAGTCTATGAAAAGAAGCCTAAGAAAGAAGTTAAAAAGAAGAGGTGGAACCATCCCAAGATGTCTCTTGCCCAGAAGAAAGATCAGGTAGCTCAGAAGAAGGCAAGCTTCCTCAGAGCTCAGGAGCGGGTTGCTGAGAGCTAACAAACCAAACCATTTTTTAATGGAGATTTTTAAAGACAATACAATAATAAAATTATTGACCCAGCAATGAAAGAAAAATGAGAGGAGGAAGGAAGTGAGAAATGAGAAAAAAAATAAAAAAATAAAAGTAAAGTGATGAAGAAAGGAAAGATAAAAGAAAATAAAATATAAAGGGAAAGATCAATAATATCTAAATAAAATTTCAAAAACCTTATGTAAGATAATGACATAAAAAATTTACAGATTGTTTTAATGGTAATTATGATTCAGGTAAGAACTAATTAATATAAAACTATATTTATAGATAAAAAAACAGAAATATGATAACCATTTCAGTTGCTCCTAAAAAAAATTAATGAGAATCTCACTTATTCCCAATATAGACTTCTGGAAAATTTCAAATAGTCAATGATTTCCCTAATTTGTTAAGGATATTTACCAAAAAAGCAACAATGTGTAAACTAAATTAAACTTTATACTTACTTTTAAAACATAAGAACAGTTACTTTCAGCTGGGGGGTGGGGGAAATGACATATTCATTATCATTTCCACTTTCCTACCTTGTTTAGAAATCCTAACCAGGAGATTATGATAAGGAAAAAAATATACAGATGTAATATACATAATATATAGATATAATATGACAATAATAATACAAATATTTAAAAAGAGAGGTAGCTGAAAAGGAGAAAAGTAAGGAAAGAAAAAGGTGCGGAAAAGGGAGTAAAAAATAAAGCTAGAAACACCTATGATTCTAGTTGTGAGTTTTTATATGATTAAAAAAAAAACTTGGAGGTCACAAGAGAGTTTAATAAAATTAATGGTGACATGAAAAGATTTCAGAATTATAATATTCTTGCACATGTACAATAAACAAGGAAGATAATACATTGAAAAAATATTTAAAATACAAAAACATATAAGGTATTCTTATAACAAATATGAAAAATGCAATGATCTTTTTGGAGAAAATTATAAATCCTTACTGAAGGTCATAAGAAGAAGCTTTAAAATAAAAAGATATATCTGCCAGAGAATTGAAAGACTCAATATTCGACAAGTGGCAAATTTTCCCAAATGAATCTATAAATTCAATCAGCTGACCAGCAGTTGTTATATGGAATTTGACGATCTGATTATAAGGCCCATAGGAAAGAAGAGACAATAGTATTCAAGACAACGGTGAAGAAGGAAAAATTATCCAAGGAAAGTGTACAAGCAGATATTAAGGCTTACGGTAAAGTGATAGCAATTCAGTGTATATTAACTTCACAGAGATGTACAAATATTCCAATAGAATAGTATCTAGAAGCAGACGTACATGATTTGGCAATTTATACACATAAAAGGTCATACTGCAAATCAGTAGGGAACTAATGGATGATTCTGTAAATCAGATGATGGATTATCTATCTGTGGATGAAAACAAATCTAGAGGGAAAAAAACCTACAAGTCATTTGAAAATGAATAAGAAAAAATCCTATTTGGGGATATATTTCTTTTCAAAAATATTGGAAATGTGCTTACATTTAATATATATAAGAATGGCAACATTAAATGTAAAAAGGCAAATACAGACTGAAATGATACCACCATATACAAAATATGCAAAGAAGTGGTTAGATATCATTAATAAAAACTAAATTGTGAGTAGAAATTGTCAGTATAACATAAAAAATTCACATAAGAGAAGCCCAAATGGTCAATACAGATGAATGCTTGTTTATCTTCACTATTATCCAGAGAAATATTTAAAGAAAAATGAATAGTATTTCAGTTAATATCCCACATTAACTGAAATATACCTTAAAATAGCAAATATGGAAAAGACGTGGGACTATGAGTACCCTCATTTTCCGCTTATGTGAGAATAAGTCAGCTTACTTTGTTCAAGAATCATTTTTGTCAATGAAAATCTTTCAAAAATCTTTGCACATTATTAAACACACAAAAGTAGAGAGAACAACCTGGTGAACAGACATGTATACATTATTTAACTTCAATGATTACCAACATTTTGCCAAATCGTATCTCTATTCTCTGCCAAACCTCCCAGTTTTTGATCATTTCCTGGATTAAAGACAATTACACCTATTTTATTAAATATTTTCTATGAACCTCTTACTAACAGAGATTTTCACACAAATGTGATATTATTACCCGCTTAAAAAATGAAATTATCACAGACCATATTAAAATTGCGGTAATATTGTTGCAGGTTTCGGTGAAATCCAAATGAACTCTATGCATTACATATGTTGCAGTTACTATTTATGTCTTCCAAGAAGATTCCCTTTCCTTCTTTTTCATCAATGTGTATTTGGTATGTTGGAAAAACTGTGTCATGTGTCCTGTAGACTGCCCAGAATCCTGGATTTGGCTGAATGCTTGCTTATGGTGCCTTGCACTCTTTTACAATCCCATGCACTCTTGGAAACTGATAGTTAGATCTTATAGCTTTTTTTCAGGTGAGAATCAGCCTTTTAGTCATAAATATTTCAGAGAAGGCACTGTGTGTTTTTCTTTACTTAAAAAAATAACATATCTAGAGAAAATATGGCCAAACATTGTTTCTGAATGTGCTTATCAGTACATAAGTATTTGTTAAGTTATCCTCTGTACTTCTCTATGTGACTGAAATATTTCATGTTTAAAAAGAGAAAATGGAAGAATCTAGAGCTCTTTTATAGAACTACATTTTTATTTAATATTTTTAATTGAAGTAATACTAGGATACCTCTGCCAGGTATTCCTACCTTAGCGCACCCAGCACCAAATCACCTATAGTCCTCCATTGTTTTTCCTTCCCTCTTTTTTCTCACCCTCCTCATTTCTCCCCCCGCCTAACCCCGAATGCTTCAGTTCTATAGTCGGTTTTCAAGGGCTAGGTTTTATGCTTGTCTTTATCTGACCCTTAGTTTTGTTTCTCTATATTTCAGTAATATCAGAAGAACTGCTTTATAAAACAGTACTTGGTGGAGTATTGTGGGTGCTTTGGTGCTGGGTGCAGTATAGTAGCACACATTTGAAGAGGTGTAAACCTGTACTTCTGAATCATGTATAGGGTTACAAACAACAGTGAAAATTGTTTTTAAATACAGTTACATCAACAAATAAAAAAGAGAAAGTCTTGGAAATAATTTCATCTTTATTCTAAGATTCTGCTCTGCCTCACTTATTCTGCTTCCACTAGCTTTATTTCTGAGTTCTGCTTTTAGCACACACCTACTTGTCCCACTATTCACAGACCTTGATCAGAATCCTACCTGAACAATCTGAACCCCTGTGCCCCACTCTGAATTATTAAATTTTCCTACTACTAAACTGTTTAATCAATTTTGCCCACATGTAGCTCTGTCCAGGGTAATCTGGCACTGTTAATGACAAGCCATGCTTAGGGTCATTTTATAGTTATCCTAAGAAAGGTATTCAATTAAAGAGAGAGAAAAGATGATTTCAAATGCTAAGGACTTGAGTTTAGAAGAAGTATTACTAAACAATTATAACATTGGATCATTACTCTCAAGAATTGATAGTATTTAATGAATTTTAATTCATTCACTGACCAGAAGTTACTGATTTGGAAGCAAGTGATGGTGAAGACTTGCACAATAAAATAATGATAATGGCTAAGCATTTAACCCAATACCCAGTTTCAATAGTATGCTTGATTATTCAACAGTTAAATTTATATAATTCATAAAAAATAAAAATTAAAATTAATTCAACAGACTATAAGATCTACCAGATTTAAGAAAACTGAGCTAAACATGGGAATTTCTTAAATGCTTACTTTAATTAAGAGTGAAAATGAGAATAGATCACTAAAAAAATTAAGAAATAGAAATATACACCATTGGGTTATTTATAATGAGTTATTTTTGGAGAGATAAATGAAACTGGGATTTGCTTTATAAAGACTAGAGAATTACTTACAGTAATGCTGAAAATGCTGAACTCTAAATAAGCTGAACAAAACAATCGAGCACGTTTTAACCAGATGCCTACCTTGATTATTTTTATGAAAAGCTATTCTGCTGCCCAATTTTTATGTGCAATTTTATTTTACATATGTGCACAAGAGAGAAACAGAAATGAGAGAAAGTTCAACATTAACCATATTTAGCATTCCCTCAGGGCATAACATATTCACCAGTTCAGTCACAAATTGTTCCAGAGAAAACTGGATGAAATCATTGTGGTTGTTAAGCATGTCATTTTGCATTGAGAGCTAATATGAGAGATGATAAAGTCCATAAGGATATTATCCCTAAATCCTGAAAGAAAACGCTATACCAAAACAAAACAAAACAAAAAACCTAGAACACAAAGTCAATAGCATCAGAAGCATGAAATAAATCAAAGGAATATATATACCTCACTAAAAAATTAAATATCCAATTAGTGGTTACCAGTAAGGAAGAAGGATTCAGTAAATTAGGTGAAGGGGGTCAATTGTTCAGTGAAAGACAAAAAGGGTTTTGATGATGTACTTAATGTGTATATATATATGTGCTAATTTTTAATGATGTACAGCAATGCAAATTCATGTAATGTCATAATGCAACGTTAGTTCAATAAAAAATAATAAAAATAACTAAATATCCCAAACATCTAGTTTGTAAGTACAGCTGAATTTCAAAATATTTATGAGATGCACTCCTTATGTTACCAGAAAATATTACTTGCAATAGTCTCTCTTCAAACTATAAAATATATATATATATATATCAATCACGAAATTATTGAATCAGACACCTGTATTGACTATTAATATGAGCAGGACAGCTTTACTGACCTTTTCTGCTGTTTTATAATCCCTTTGATCAGAAGCAGACAACTTCGCTTAGAGTGAATTTCCTACTTTTGCTCTCTTGACAAGCAGATGCCAAAGTCTTGCTGACTCAAAAATGATAAATGACATTGCCAAACCCACTTCAGACTTAGTACTGACTTCTTGATCCCCGCAAACACCGCTTTGTGGATGACTACGAATTTTATGAGATTCTCAGCAAATTTCTTTGTTCTCAGAAAGGTATCAGCTAACTGTGCTTTTAATACCTTAGTAAAAACAGAAGTTTGATAAACTGATAAACATAACCATGAGAAGACTTGTCTTTGTGTTATGGAACATGAAATGTGATTTTTTTCTAAGACTGATTATTGAGGAATAACATACGTAATACAATGTGTACTATTGTAAATGAAGTTTGTCAACTTAGAAACAAGAAAGATACCAACATTCCCCAAAAATTAGTAATTACAAAGTTAAGGCAAGGAATGATATGGCCAGTGATAGAATAACTTGAAACATATTCTTGTTCAAAGATAATCAGAAACCTAAAAACTAAGGTAATATATCTAAAGAACTCAGAAGATATCTTGAAAGATTTTCTTCCAGTCAAATTTGGAATAATTTCAGCATCAAAAGAAATGACAATATGAACAAATGATAACTTGTTCAATAAAACAGTAAACAATGACTGTATATAGATATAAGCACACAAATAGAAAGAAATGAGAGCTATCCCTTATAGTAATACTACAGTGCTAACAAAAAGTAGAATAAAATTTAAAATTACAAAATCACCATCTGATAGCACCTGTAGTCACAATTATTGTAGCCAGTAAACATTAACAGATGCTAAAAGTAGTATATAAACAATTAATGGGAGATGAGAACCATTGTTTGAAAGCATTTTCCAGAAAATAATTATTAATTATTAATTTTAAAAGTCTGCTGTTATAATGGAAAAACTTAGCAAATATCCCTCAGTTTTGTGTTCAAATTTTACATTACAAGTACTGGGACAAATAAAAATTATGTGGCATTTCACCAGATCCATAATCAAGAATATCACATCGCTTCTATGGTTTATTGCAATACATAATCTGATTCTAATCTGAGAGGAAATAGGAAAATTTAAATTTGAAAGAAATTCTGAAAAATAACTGACTCTAGCCTTTTTTTTCCACAAAAGTGAATGAAATACTGAAGAATTGTTTCAAACTGAAGAAAATACACAACTAAATGCAACATGTGATCTTCAAGTGGATTGTATTAATATAAAAGAAACTATTAGAAAAAGTTGAACTAGGGCCTGTGTATTTGATGGTAATAATGTTCCTGGATAATTGTGCTGTATTATGCAGGAAAATATCCTTGGTTGTAGGAAGTACACTGCAACTTCAAATATTTCAGGGGAACTAAGTTTTCAGTACTGTATTTACAATTTTCCTGAGTTTGAATTATTTCAAATAAAATAATTGAAACAGGGAGGGAGAACTAATATTTAATGGGTTTAGAGTTTTAGCTTTGGAAGATGAAAAAGTTCTAGAGCTCTGTTGTACAACAACGTAAGTATACCCTATACTTTTTAACTACACATTTAACAATGGCTAAGATGGTAAATTTAATGTTCTGTATTTTTGGCCACAATTAAAAAAAAATGGATTAATGAATGAAAAAAAGAGTAGTATTGTTTAGGAAATACATCCTCAATCTTCAAGAATGTAGTTTTTAGAGAATACAGATGCCTATATCCCAACAGTCAATAGTATAGATTACATTCAGTATATCTGGATTATGGTTTGGAATTTTTCACATGTGGCCAGGGATGTGAGAAGGCTGACCCCATAAACTACTTGTAATTGAGCAACAAAATCTATACTAGAGGGCCTCCCCGGTGGCACAGCAGGTTAAGCGCAGTGCTGTGAAGTTGTCTGCAGCCTCTACAGCACGGGTTTGATTCCTGGCCAGCCAGGGAGATACCCACATGGTGCGGGAGACCTCTCCTGTCTTGCCTGCTGCTCCCTTCAGCAGTGTTTTCTGTCATCTGCCTGTTCTGCTCCCTGCTCTGTCTCTGGTGAATTTTCTCACCCTCCCACGTCTCTGGCCTGTACCCCAGTTCTTGTATAAATAAATAAATTTTTTTTTAAAAAAAGCTACAGTAGAGTAGAAAAAACACTGGGAGGAGTTCCACTTACTAGTTTTATGACCCACTGGGGCAAATCAATCCAATATGCTCATCTTTAAAACCCTCATCTCTAAAATGGGGATAAAATTCCTGCCTCATAATATTGTGGGGCTGCTCATAGGAGATAATGTAGATGAAAAGATTGCTGAGATATAAGGCAATATTATAAAGCAAGAAATTATTAATTATTCTTAAGAGACTAATAAGATATATCATGTCACTGATGTGCAACACATGCTCCCCGTGAAACATTTCACAATCTCAGATGAAACACCTGAGTGAGTCTATGCTGTGCAGCACATAAATGTAGAAATTAGCAAGCAAATTACTGAGAAAAATCCTCATAAATTTTGTGAGTGTGAACTAAATGAACTTGCGAACTTAAAAAGACTGATATTTCATCTCAGCGGGACTACTATTAGGAATTTTTGTGGGTTCTCACTAAGATGAAAAAATATTATAGCATATTAGGGCCTCCCCTGGTGGTGCAGCAGTTGAACGCTGGGCTGCGAAGCTGCCCGCAGCCTCTGCAGCGCCAGTTCAATCCCTGGTCCCCTGAGAGGGTCCCACATGGAGCGACAGACCTCTCCTGCCACACTCACTGCTCCCCTCATTAGTGTAGTTCATCAGTCTGCCTGTTCTGTTCCCCGCTCTGGCTCTGGTGAATTCTCTCACCCTCCGTGCTTCTGAGAGTACCCAATGAGAGTACCCAGTGCTTGTAAAAATAAATGAAGAAATAATCTTTAAAAAAAAATTATAGCATATTAAATGATAGGAAAGGTCTGGCCTCTCACAATGCTTAACCAAAATGGCGTCCATATTGCTGGTGAGAAAGTGAATGTTGCAGTCCTAATACTGTCACTGACAGGATCCCACTTCGCTGAACCCCTTCTTCGGAAACCTAACTCTGGTAGTAGAACTGAGGCCACAAATGGAGAGGACAGAAAGGGCCGAGGGGACCTGGGGAGAACTGAGGGTGGCTTGGTGGGAATGGTGTGGTGACTTGCAACTGAGAAAGTGTGATCCCATGCCACTGAGTAACGTACTTGTTGTAAACCAAAGTTACCACAGTAAAAAACAAATTAATTAAACAAAAATACACCGGATGAGAAAAACTGCAATCAAATTCCAGCAACACCTTGGCAAAATTGGACATGATTCTTGCCTCTGAGTCTCAGGTTCCTAAACAATAAAATGATAATAATGGTAGTATAAACTTCATAATGTTTTAATGAATAAGCACAGAATAAATGCTTGATAAGTAGAACAATTACAATTTCTTATAAATGATGATATTCAGCAGTTTTCCTCTGTCTTTTCTGTAACAAGGGTTAATGCTCAAGACAGCAGCTAAGATTAGAAGTTATTTAAGAAGTTACTAATTTGACCTCAGGAAGTTACTAGACAGATGAATTTCACATAAAAAGTAAATAAACAGTCACTCCAGCTCAAGAGCTTGATTAATTTAGATTTACAGAAAATACTTGAACTGTGTCTTAAGAAATGTCAAATATGTACAAAGTACTTTATTGAATGTACTTTGTGAGGGGGAAGATGAGGAGTTGTTAAAACATGAAGATCCCATTCCCAGAAACCAAATGTATCTATCCAAACTACCTACTGTAGCCACTGGTTTTTAAGTACTTGCTACTTATAAATCTATTCACTTTCAAGATAAAAAATAATAATCCTTTCAGAAACTTCTTTTATAATCTTTTGTAAAAATGTATGCTATCTATTTTACCTCTATAAAATTCAAGAAATATGTTATAATTCAAATATGAAAATCTCCCCTCCTATTGTATAAAGTCAATTGGCTTGAAAATATGTAAGTTTTGTAGAACACTTGAGAAGTTCTTATTTCCTTACTTCTATTTAAAATAATGATCTCCAATACTAAAATCATTTCTACAGATTAAAAAAAATGGGGATTACTCAAATTTTTATTTGCATACATAAATGGAAGTGCAGAGATATAATAGACATGAATAAATTAAGAATCATCAGGCTAGTATTTCAAAATGAATCACATAAATAACATTGGAATAGTTCTACAGATTAGTCCATTAAAACTCTCAAGGAGTTTTCAGAAGTCAAATTACAAATGCTATTTAAACTGTAGTATTATTTTGAGTTTTGTTATATTACCACATTCATTCGGAGTCCACAAGGGTTTTGAATTTTCACTGGAATTGTTATTCTTTTAAACACGTTGGTGAACAGATAGTTAAAATATTTTATAAGTACTCATGTGAAAATGCGAAACATTTCTACTTTTCATTCCTTCATTGTTTAAAAAAAAATTTCTGTTCTTCCTCACTTTATTTCTATGACAAAATGACAGGTACAGAAATGACTACAGGAAAAAATACATGCTGATTAGGAAGATTTCCATGCATTTTAGGTTTCAAAAAAAAGTGATTAGATTCCTTTTGTTCCTTTACAATAGTCTGTTGATTTTCCTAAATACTGCAAAGGAATTTAGAGAAAAAAAAAAGAAAATCCTAACAACTGATTGGTAAAGTATGCAGTCAATATATTATACTACTTGGTAAGCACAGTATTTTTATTATGGTAAAAGAATGATGTTGAGAAAGGTTGATGAGTTGGGGGAAAAAATGAACCTCTTGGTTTGATTGATCTTGGTTGTATAATAATTTAGAGCAGTTACCACCAAGGTTTGCATACACTATTTTGGCATTTTGGAGTAATTATCACTGTAAAACTTTCACTAGTACACTTTATTTCCACAGGTAATTAAGGTGACCTAGTTATGTCTGCGTAAGTCTTATTCTGTGAATAATTCAGACCCAGGAGAGACTAACAGGTCACTAACAGCAATCAATCCAACTGATGGAAAAGAGGAAGAATTTTGTAGATGATATTTGCTTCTAAACTAATATAAGGTTGTTTTTAAGATGCATTATGTCATCATTAATACCTAAGAACATTGAAATCATTTCCTTTGAACTATTCTTGGTTTCATTTCAAGCTTCTTTTAAAATTTGATGTATTGAGTATTGTAGCTCCTTATCACTAATATAAAGAAAATTGGGATTCATTTTTCAAAATAAACTTCAATCTTACTGATTTTCAAAAACATGTTTAAAGAATTTCTATTTCCATAGGACTAACAAATTGTTAGCTGGTGCTCTCATGTCTAAGGATTTTTGTTTATAGCCAAGGACTTACAAATTCTGTGCCATAATAAGTATTACTTGCCCCCAAACCATTCCCTCCTTCCTACTGACAGCCTTAAATACACAAACGCACCTCCTCCATCAACACAAAGGCAAAATATCCTGGCAGCTGATTAATCTCACTGAAATAGGTAGAGAATCTGGTTTCTTGTACCAACCCACAATATGCACTTCTGTGCTTTTTCTCCCACAATTTGCTGCAAAAAAAATCAATGCTTTATATTCACCAGACCAAGAACACAATCTTGTTCAATATAAAAAGGTCACAAGTATGTTTATTTAAAGCCTGCTTGTGGTCAATTAATGGAAAAAATGTTTCAGGAAAAAAAACTAACAGAAATATAAAATAGTTCAAATACGTAGATTTAAATGCAGAATTTCTTTCTACCTCATGGTACTAGGGCTGGGGAAAAATGGGTAATATAATTCACATTTTACTTATAAATGACTTTTTCATTCCAACTTTTGGGAAATATTAACAAGTCAAATTCAGTTGTTTGAATGATATTGTCTATGTTCCTAGATATCAAAATTCCAATAACTCAAAATGAAACATATATAAAAAATAAGTGCTATTTAAATATACAAAACAATTGGCATTCACTCTTGAGTCACTATTCAATTAATGAGTGACTTATTACCATACCATAAATGGAAATGATACTTGGATAGAAGCTCCGGTTGCATGAGGGTGAATGCCATGTGCATTTTCCTGGAGCCCTGAATAAGTGACTCACTTGTGTCATTATATTTGAGTTGAAGCAGAAGACTCTGTCAGATTCGATTCACATGGGCAATCCCCAGTGGCAAAACATCTGATTAACCAGCAAAGCCACTGTTGTTAACAGCTGTATCACTGGAAGCTTGGAAGTATTCAGCCCATTTAGTAACAGAATGTGTTATCATAATCACTGTCTCTCTGGCTCAGATGCAGGCTATATTAACTACTATCCAAATAAATAGCTATTAAAATGGTGAGGTATAAATGAAATGATATATGTATAATATACATTCAACACGATAGCACACATGTTAAGTTTGACTACAATAAAACATTAATACATACAGGGGCAGTAATTTCAAAATAAGCATTAGATGCTTCATTTGCAAGCTTGCTGGGTTGGGTTACAAAAATCTCCTAAATATCTGTAATAAGTCTTTGCATTAGAGTCTATTATTAGTTTTATTATCTTAATAAAGTATATGTCCCATCTTGTGGATGCACATATGTTCACTGAAGTGACATACTGAGGTGCCAGCAGAGTGTGTCTTTTGCTTATTTATAACCATTTTAATGAGACAAGTTTCTAAGTCTCTCATATATTTATAAACCATGATCACAAAAAACATAAAGATGTTAAATGACTCAAAACATCCAATCTTGATAAAATCTTACCAATTTGGTGACAGCATCCATTTAAAATCACTACAAAAAAAATTGCCAAGCATAAATATGGTGCTTGCAGGGAAATAAATCTCCTAGTTATAAAATGCAAAGTTGCTTTAAAATCTAAAATATGATTATTTTACATACAAGAAAATAAGGAAATAATTTAACTAGATTTTACTTTTTAGCAAAATTTATTTCACTACTTGGTCAAGCAGGAAATCCATTTTTTAATCTAACTTTAAATATCACTTATTATATCTTATCCAATATCTTATTTTCTTTTCTTTTTTTTTTTGATATTTTTATTTTATTTTATTTTATTTTCTACTCACTTTATTTATTTATTTTTTTTTATAAATTTTATTGTTATATTCCCCATACAATTGCAGCCCCCCATTCTGACCCCAATCCCTCCCCTCCCACCCCCGCCCCCCTAAAAGTGTCTCTGGTTCATAGTTTTTTGTTGATTTTGATTTTCACTTTCTTATAGTTATTCATTTTCCTGGTCCCTTATTTAAGTTTTCTAGATTCCTGCTATGAGTGAGACCATCCGGTATTTTTCTTTTTCTTTTTGGCTTATTTCGCTGAGCATGATCCCTTCCAGCGCCATCCATGTTGCAGCAAATTGCATGTGTTTATCTTTTTTGAATGCTGAGTAATATTCCATGGTATATATGTACCACATCTTCTTGATCCAGTCATCTATTTTTGGGCATTTGGGTTGTTTCCAAAGCTTAGCTATTGTAAACAGTGCTGCTATAAACATAGGGGTGCAGGTGTTCTTTGGAATTGATGTTTCTGTGTCCTTTGGGTAAATACCTAGGAGTGGAATTGCTGGATCATATGGAAGCTCTATGTTTAGTAGGTCCAGAAATCTCCACACAGCTTTCCACAGTGGTTGGACCAGTTTGCACTCCCACCAACAGTGCAGAAGAGTTCCTTTTTCTCCACACCCTCGCCAACATTTGTTGTTGCTAGTTTTTTTAATATGTGCCATTCTCACTGGTGTAAGATGGTATCTCATGGTAGTTTTGATTTGCATTTCCCTGATGACAAGTGATGTTGAACATTTTTTCATATGCCTGTTGGCCATTTGCATTTCCTCTTCAGAGAAGTTTCTTTTAAGCTCTTCTGCCCATTTTTTGACTGGATTATTTTCTTTGTTGTTGTTGAGTCTAATCAGCTCTTTGCAGATTTTTGTGATCAGTCCTTTATCATTAGTGTTGGGTGCAAAAATGTTCTCCCAGTTGGTGGGGTTTCTCTTTGTTTTTGTTATTGTCTCTTTTGCTGTGCAAAAGCTATTTAATTTGATGTAGTCCCAGCTGTTTATCTTTGCCTTCACTATCACTGCTTTGGGTGATGTGTCTGTAAAGATGTCTTTGATGTGCAAATCACGTAGTGTTTCGCCTATATTTCCTTCTATATATTTTATGGTTTCAGGTCTTATGTCTAGTTCTTTAATCCATTTTGAGTTGATTTTTGTGTATGGTGTGAGGTGGTGGTCAAGCTTCATTCTTTTGCATGTAGCGACCGAGTTTTCCCAGCACCATTTATTGAACAAACTTTCTTTGCTCCAATGCATATTCTTTGCTCCTTTGTCAAAGATTAGTTGACCATAAATCTGTGGGTTTATTTCTGGATTTTCTATTCGATTCCATTGGTCTGTATGTCTGTTCTTGTTCCAATACCATGCAGTTTTGATGATTATGGCTTTGTAGTATAGTTTGAAGTCTGGGAGTCTGATGCCTCCATTCCCTTCTTTTTTTTTCAGGAGAGCTTTGGCTATTCGGGGTTTTTTGTGATTCCATATGAATTTCATCAATAATTGTTCTATTTCTTTGAAGAATGACATTGAAATTTTGATTGGAATAGCATTGAATCTGTATATTGCTTTTGGAAGGATGGCCATTTTAATAATGTTTATTCTTCCAATCCATGAGCAGGGGATGTCTCTCCATTTCTTTGTGTCTTCTTCTATTTCTTTTAACAGTGTTTTATAGTTTTCTTTGTATAGGTCCTTTACCTCTTTTGTTAGATTTATTCCCAAATATTTGATTTTTTTTGTTTCAATAACAAAAGGGATGGTGTTTTTGATTTCTTCTTCTTCAGATTTATTGTTTGTGTATAGGAAGGCTACTGACTTTTGCGTGTTGATTTTGTATCCTGCCACTTTACTGAACTGATTGATGAGTTGAATTAGCTTTTCTGTGGAGTTTTTGGGGTTCTCTATGTATAATATCATATCGTCTGCAAATAGTGATAGTTTGACTTCTTCTTTTCCTATTTGGATTCCTTGGATGTCTTTCTCTTGTCTTATTGCCCTGGCTAGGACTTCCAGTATTATATTGAAGAGCAATGGTGAGAGTGGACATCCTTGTCTTGTTCCAGATCTTAATGGAATTGCTTTCAGCTATTCACCATTGAGAATGATACTGGCTGTTGGCTTGTCATAGATGGCCTTTATGATGTTGAGGTATGTTCCTTGTATCCCAAGAATTTCAAAGGCTTTTATCATGAATGGGTGTTGCACTTTGTCGAAAGCTTTCTCAGCATCTATTGATATTATCATATGGTTTTTATATTTCTTTTTGTTGATGTGTTGGATAACGTTGATTGATTTTCGGATGTTAAACCATCCTTGTGCCCCTGGAATGAATCCAACTTGGTCGTGGTGAATTATCTTATGGATACATTGTTGGATTCTGATAGCTAAAATTTTATTGAGGATTTTTGCATCAGTGTTCATTAGGGAGATTGGCCTGTAGTTTTCCTTTTTTGTGTTGTCCTTGTTCGGTTTTGGTATTAGTGTAATGTTGGCTTCATAAAACGTGTTTGGTATTGTCCCTTCCTTCTCAATTTTTTGGAAGAGTTTGTGAAGGATAGGCACTAATTCGTCTCTGAATGTTTGGTAGAATTCATTTGTAAATCCATCAGGTCCTGGGCTTTTGTTTTTGGGGAGGTTTTTGATTACCATTTCAATTTCGCTAATTGTAATTGGTCTGTTTAGGTGTTCTATTTCTTCTTTATCTAGCTTTGGGTGATTGTAGAGTTGTAGGAATTTGTCCATCTCCTCTAGATTGTTAAACTTGTTTCCATATAACTGTTCATAGTAGTTACTGATTATTCTTTTGATTTCTGCTGTGTCTGTTGTGATTTCTCCTCTTTCATTGATGATCCTGTTTATTTGTGCTTTCTCCCTTTTTTCCTTTGTGAGCCTGGCTAGGGGTTTGTCTATTTTATTGATTTTTTCAAAGAACCAGCTCTTGGTTTCATTGATCTTTTGGATTGTTTTTTTAGTTTCAATTTCATTTATTTCTGCTTTGGTTTTTATTATTTCTTTTCTTCTACTGGTTTGGGGTTTTTTTGTTGTTCTTTTTCTAGATCTTTGAGCTTCGAGATTAGGTTGTTTCTTTGCGTTCTTTCTTGTTTCTTGATGTGAGCTTCTATTGTTATATATTTTCCTCTTATTACTGCTTTTGCTGCATCCCACAATATCTTATTTTCTTTATGCATTAACCTGTCAAAACCTTCCATTAGCCTCTGGAACAAACTTTTAATAAAGACAATATTTATGGGGCTTTAGTTTACTTTGCTATAAGTTGCACAGGTGTGAAAAAATAAAAATATAATGAATTATAAAGACATTCTGTTTTAATGGCATAAAATAATTTAATGAAATTTTACAACTATACATCTAATTCCTAAGTTTCAGGGCAGCATGAGATGAAAACTGCAAGGAAAAAAAATCACATAGATGGGCTTGGAGGTCTTAATGATTTGAGCAAAATGAAATAAAGATGTTCAAAAGAGTAGCACTACTGTGGTATGTTAACACTAGTAGTATATGCCGCCTAAATTCAAAGCAAGGTATCTAAATACAGACTGCAACTACCTGAGGAAGCAGAATGTGCCATGTGTATATGGTACAGGCAGGTAAACATTATAATAATGAATAATTTGTTTAGTGGTTTCAAAATTAAATATTCCATAGCAATCTTCACTTATGCATCTGTTAGTGTCTTGTATTTTCTCCAAACTCAGGTTTTTGAGGAATTGCAGCAATAAAAATATTAACCTTATAATATCACTTTAAAAGAGTGTACTGCTGGGTTATGAAGCTGCCCGCGGCCTCCATGGCGCTGGTTTGATCCCCGGCTGCTCCTCGGCCACCAGAGGAGGGTCCCACATGGCGCGCAGACCTCTCCTGCCGCCCGCTGCTCCCCTCACAGTGTACTTTGGTCCTTCTGCCTGCTCTGCTCCCCGCTCTGGCTCTGGTGAATTCTCTCACCCTCCCGTGCTTCTGACTGTACCCAGTGCATGTATAAACAAACAAACAAACAAAATAAATAAATAAATAAACATGCCTCTATTAAAAAAAATAAAATAAAATAAAAGCAACGAAATTAAGATATAGCATTAGTAATTAGTAAAAAATGATCACAACTCAATTAATGTTATATTTTAGTGTTTGCATTTCTAGGAAAAGTGTTCTCCTGATTAAATGTACAGAATGCTCTTCAAAACTGCTCAGAGTCCTCCAAAGGACAGACTAATTACCAACTGTTAATATTAAGAATACACCTGGGGCAGAAAAATAGGCCTTCAATTTACAGTAATAATTTTAGAATGGAGTTATTCCAGCAGTAAATTGTCACAGCTGCTCAAAGTGTGATGACACCCATGAAAAGAAAATAAATACAGTTTTAACTTCCCAGCAGATCTTGAGACACTTTGCCAAGAAACCTAAAGGATTTAGTATAATTTCACAAATTATAAAGTGGGATTTATACCTTATGTTTTCATAGGGGTTTAGAGTTACACTGTGTTTTTACATATGATGAGATCTTATTCTTCATTTATTAGGACAGAGGAATTCTTCTGTCTACAAACCTGTTTAAACTCAATCTGGTCATCCCAATATAGGAAGACTTACTTCTCCGTAAAGAACCATGTAAAGAACCATTGTCATTTCACAACTTGCCACATGTGCTCATGTACAATGAAGTAATTTCCACTGACTCAGCAACTTAGACTTATGCTTGTGTCATCACTTTGTGTTCTTAACAGACCCTATGACATAGATGTTGACATCTTTTCTCTAGTCTGAGAATGAATTGAGTGTGAATCTTCTTTTTAAGTAGTACTTATAATTTTACTTATCATATTTGGTTATTTTTGGTTGCAATATTAAATTTTATTAGAAGTTTTCCTTCCTCTTTTTCTTATGACTCAAAACTCTGCTTTTTACTGTTGCCTCTTATTTTTATTCAGTGACTACATGATTCTTATGTACCATCATTGACTGAAAATATAATAAACAGGTAGAGCCTGTAGAAACTGAAATAAATTTATGCATGAAACTTACTTTCTAAATCACTGTGCAGTATAAGGAAATAAAACTCTTGGAATTTGTATTTTAATTTAATCTCTGTGTAACATAATTTGTGAATGTTAACCACTACTAGGGGGAACTGCTAAGATACCACCATAATACATAGAAATTATATGCATATATGTAAATACATATTATATTAGATATACAGATGTATATATGTGTATATGTATATATGTTGGGCATTGATCAGAAAAAGGTAGTATTATCAAGTTATCTACTTATGACTGTTTGTAGGTTCTTCCTTCTTGACTCTTTTAATAAATATCCAGATTCTTCATATTTTTGCAGCTTTAATATCCCTCTTATGAAGGTGCATCCACCCATCAATACATGACTCTCTTTCCTTTAACCTGAAAAAATGCTCATATTTTAACTATTATCTTCCACAGGTGAAGGGAGCCAAGGTAAACCAAAAATTCAATTAGGAGATATGTTCCAATGGAAATAAGAGTAGATTTAATCTATTAATCTACTTTATTGTTATTAATATCCTGTTAAATTGATTATTCACTCATATTTGTGTTTCATTTTATTTGCTAAGTATCTGAATGAGTATTTCCAATTCTACAGTTTTCTATAGTATCTAGTGAAACATAATGTGCTTCCCAAAAGAGTTTTCTACTTTTCC